>NC_090319.1:13224313-13902944 GCF_040869045.1 Eurosta solidaginis
TTTGTTCCCAAACTAATTATGTGATCTATTGTTTACTGCCATAAAACCAGATTAAATACGGAAAAGCACACATACTCCACTAATTAAGTTATATTTGTTCCCAAACAAATTATGTGATCTATTGTTTACTGCCATAAAACCAGATTAAATACGGAAAAGCACACATACTCCACTAATTAAGTTATATTTGTTCCCAAACTAATTATGTGATCTATTGTTTACTGCCATAAAACCAGATTAAATACGGAAAAGCACACATACTCCACTAATTAAGTTATATTTGTTCCCAAACTAATTATGTGATCTATTGTTTACTGCCATAAAACCAGATTAAATACGGAAAAGCACACATACTCCACTAATTAAGTTATATTTGTTCCCAAACTAATTATGTGATCTATTGTTTACTGCCATAAAACCAGATTAAATACGGAAAAGCACACATACTCCACTAATTAAGTTATATTTGTTCCCAAACTAATTATGTGATCTATTGTTTACTGCCATAAAACCAGATTAAATACGGAAAAGCACACATACTCCACTAATTAAGTTATATTTGTTCCCAAACTAATTATGTGATATATTGTTTACTGCCATAAAACCAGATTAAATACGGAAAAGCACACATACTCCACTAATTAAGTTATATTTGTTCCCAAACTAATTATGTGATCTATTGTTTACTGCCATAAAACCAGATTAAATACGGAAAAGCACACATACTCCACTAATTAAGTTATATTTGTTCCCAAACTAATTATGTGATCTATTGTTTACTGCCATAAAACCAGATTAAATACGGAAAAGCACACATACTCCACTAATTAAGTTATATTTGTTCCCAAACTAATTATGTGATCTATTGTTTACTGCCATAAAACCAGATTAAATACGGAAAAGCACACATACTCCACTAATTAAGTTATATTTGTTCCCAAACAAATTATGTGATCTATTGTTTACTGCCATAAAACCAGATTAAATACGGAAAAGCACACATACTCCACTAATTAAGTTATATTTGTTCCCAAACTAATTATGTGATCTATTGTTTACTGCCATAAAACCAGATTAAATACGGAAAAGCACACATACTCCACTAATTAAGTTATATTTGTTCCCAAACTAATTATGTGATCTATTGTTTACTGCCATAAAACCAGATTAAATACGGAAAAGCACACATACTCCACTAATTAAGTTATATTTGTTCCCAAACTAATTATGTGATCTATTGTTTACTGCCATAAAACCAGATTAAATACGGAAAAGCACACATACTCCACTAATTAAGTTATATTTGTTCCCAAACAAATTATGTGATCTATTGTTTACTGCCATAAAACCAGATTAAATACGGAAAAGCACACATACTCCACTAATTAAGTTATATTTGTTCCCAAACTAATTATGTGATCTATTGTTTACTGCCATAAAACCAGATTAAATACGGAAAAGCACACATACTCCACTAATTAAGTTATATTTGTTCCCAAACAAATTATGTGATCTATTGTTTACTGCCATAAAACCAGATTAAATACGGAAAAGCACACATACTCCACTAATTAAGTTATATTTGTTCCCAAACTAATTATGTGATCTATTGTTTACTGCCATAAAACCAGATTAAATACGGAAAAGCACACATACTCCACTAATTAAGTTATATTTGTTCCCAAACAAATTATGTGATCTATTGTTTACTGCCATAAAACCAGATTAAATACGGAAAAGCACACATACTCCACTAATTAAGTTATATTTGTTCCCAAACTAATTATGTGATCTATTGTTTACTGCCATAAAACCAGATTAAATACGGAAAAGCACACATACTCCACTAATTAAGTTATATTTGTTCCCAAACAAATTATGTGATCTATTGTTTACTGCCATAAAACCAGATTAAATACGGAAAAGCACACATACTCCACTAATTAAGTTATATTTGTTCCCAAACTAATTATGTGATCTATTGTTTACTGCCATAAAACCAGATTAAATACGGAAAAGCACACATACTCCACTAATTAAGTTATATTTGTTCCCAAACAAATTATGTGATCTATTGTTTACTGCCATAAAACCAGATTAAATACGGAAAAGCACACATACTCCACTAATTAAGTTATATTTGTTCCCAAACTAATTATGTGATCTATTGTTTACTGCCATAAAACCAGATTAAATACGGAAAAGCACACATACTCCACTAATTAAGTTATATTTGTTCCCAAACAAATTATGTGATCTATTGTTTACTGCCATAAAACCAGATTAAATACGGAAAAGCACACATACTCCACTAATTAAGTTATATTTGTTCCCAAACTAATTATGTGATCTATTGTTTACTGCCATAAAACCAGATTAAATACGGAAAAGCACACATACTCCACTAATTAAGTTATATTTGTTCCCAAACAAATTATGTGATCTATTGTTTACTGCCATAAAACCAGATTAAATACGGAAAAGCACACATACTCCACTAATTAAGTTATATTTGTTCCCAAACTAATTATGTGATCTATTGTTTACTGCCATAAAACCAGATTAAATACGGAAAAGCACACATACTCCACTAATTAAGTTATATTTGTTCCCAAACAAATTATGTGATCTATTGTTTACTGCCATAAAACCAGATTAAATACGGAAAAGCACACATACTCCACTAATTAAGTTATATTTGTTCCCAAACTAATTATGTGATCTATTGTTTACTGCCATAAAACCAGATTAAATACGGAAAAGCACACATACTCCACTAATTAAGTTATATTTGTTCCCAAACAAATTATGTGATCTATTGTTTACTGCCATAAAACCAGATTAAATACGGAAAAGCACACATACTCCACTAATTAAGTTATATTTGTTCCCAAACTAATTATGTGATCTATTGTTTACTGCCATAAAACCAGATTAAATACGGAAAAGCACACATACTCCACTAATTAAGTTATATTTGTTCCCAAACTAATTATGTGATCTATTGTTTACTGCCATAAAACCAGATTAAATACGGAAAAGCACACATACTCCACTAATTAAGTTATATTTGTTCCCAAACTAATTATGTGATCTATTGTTTACTGCCATAAAACCAGATTAAATACGGAAAAGCACACATACTCCACTAATTAAGTTATATTTGTTCCCAAACTAATTATGTGATCTATTGTTTACTGCCATAAAACCAGATTAAATACGGAAAAGCACACATACTCCACTAATTAAGTTATATTTGTTCCCAAACTAATTATGTGATCTATTGTTTACTGCCATAAAACCAGATTAAATACGGAAAAGCACACATACTCCACTAATTAAGTTATATTTGTTCCCAAACTAATTATGTGATCTATTGTTTTACTGCCATAAAACCAGATTAAATACGGAAAAGCACACATACTCCACTAATTAAGTTATATTTGTTCCCAAACAAATTATGTGATCTATTGTTTACTGCCATAAAACCAGATTAAATACGGAAAAGCACACATACTCCATTAATTAAGTTATATTTGTTCCCAAACTAATTATGTGATATATTGTTTACTGCCATAAAACCAGATTAAATACGGAAAAGCACACATACTCCACTAATTAAGTTATATTTGTTCCCAAACTAATTATGTGATCTATTGTTTACTGCCATAAAACCAGATTAAATACGGAAAAGCACACATACTCCACTAATTAAGTTATATTTGTTCCCAAACAAATTATGTGATCTATTGTTTACTGCCATAAAACCAGATTAAATACGGAAAAGCACACATACTCCATTAATTAAGTTATATTTGTTCCCAAACTAATTATGTGATATATTGTTTACTGCCATAAAACCAGATTAAATACGGAAAAGCACACATACTCCACTAATTAAGTTATATTTGTTCCCAAACTAATTATGTGATCTATTGTTTACTGCCATAAAACCAGATTAAATACGGAAAAGCACACATACTCCATTAATTAAGTTATATTTGTTCCCAAACTAATTATGTGATCTATTGTTTACTGCCATAAAACCAGATTAAATACGGAAAAGCACACATACTCCACTAATTAAGTTATATTTGTTCCCAAACTAATTATGTGATCTATTGTTTACTGCCATAAAACCAGATTAAATACGGAAAAGCACACATACTCCACTAATTAAGTTATATTTGTTCCCAAACAAATTATGTGATCTATTGTTTACTGCCATAAAACCAGATTAAATACGGAAAAGCACACATACTCCACTAATTAAGTTATATTTGTTCCCAAACTAATTATGTGATCTATTGTTTACTGCCATAAAACCAGATTAAATACGGAAAAGCACACATACTCCACTAATTAAGTTATATTTGTTCCCAAACAAATTATGTGATCTATTGTTTACTGCCATAAAACCAGATTAAATACGGAAAAGCACACATACTCCACTAATTAAGTTATATTTGTTCCCAAACTAATTATGTGATCTATTGTTTACTGCCATAAAACCAGATTAAATACGGAAAAGCACACATACTCCACTAATTAAGTAATATTTGTTCCCAAACTAATTATGTGATCTATTGTTTACTGCCATAAAACCAGATTAAATACGGAAAAGCACACATACTCCATTAATTAAGTTATATTTGTTCCCAAACTAATTATGTGATATATTGTTTACTGCCATAAAACCAGATTAAATACGGAAAAGCACACATACTCCACTAATTAAGTAATATTTGTTCCCAAACAAATTATGTGATCTATTGTTTACTGCCATAAAACCAGATTAAATACGGAAAAGCACACATACTCCACTAATTAAGTTATATTTGTTCCCAAACTAATTATGTGATCTATTGTTTACTGCCATAAAACCAGATTAAATACGGAAAAGCACACATACTCCACTAATTAAGTAATATTTGTTCCCAAACTAATTATGTGATCTATTGTTTACTGCCATAAAACCAGATTAAATACGGAAAAGCACACATACTCCATTAATTAAGTTATATTTGTTCCCAAACTAATTATGTGATATATTGTTTACTGCCATAAAACCAGATTAAATACGGAAAAGCACACACTCCACTAATTAAGTTATATTTCTTCCCAAACTAATTATGTGATCTATTGTTTACTGCCATAAAACCCGATTAAATACGGAAAAGCACACATACTCCATTAATTAAGTTATATTTGTTCCCAAACTAATTATGTGATATATTGTTTACTGCCATAAAACCAGATTAAATACGGAAAAGCACACACTCCACTAATTAAGTTATATATGTTCCCAAACAAATTATGTGATCTATTGTTTACTGCCATAAAACCAGATTAAATACGGAAAAGCACACACTCCACTAATTAAGTTATATTTGTTCCCAAACTAATTATGTGATCTATTGTTTACTGCCATAAAACCAGATTAAATACGGAAAAGCACACATACTCCACTAATTAAGTTATATTTGTTCCCAAACTAATTATGTGATCTATTGTTTACTGCCATAAAACCAGATTAAATACGGAAAAGCACACATACTCCACTAATTAAGTTATATTTGTTCCCAAACTAATTATGTGATCTATTGTTTACTGCCATAAAACCAGATTAAATACGGAAAAGCACACATACTCCATTAATTAAGTTATATTTGTTCCCAAACTAATTATGTGATATATTGTTTACTGCCATAAAACCAGATTAAATACGGAAAAGCACACACTCCACTAATTAAGTTATATTTGTTCCCAAACTAATTATGTGATCTATTGTTTACTGCCATAAAACCCGATTAAATACGGAAAAGCACACATATCTATACATATAAAAATAAATCGAGGTGAGTGTATGTTCAGATGCTTAAAACTTGAAAACTACTGGACCGACTTTTATAAAATTTTATAGGTATGTTATCTAGGTACCCGAATAGGCTATAGACTATATTTCATACCGCTGGGTGGCTAGGGTCTTGAGACCAATAGACCCCGGTACCAATAGAATGTGTTTATACAACATAGATATCAAATAAAAGCTGTTGATAAGGGCATTCGTAAAGAATATTTTTTATACCGCTGGGTGACTAGAAGTAACAAGAAGATTCAAAACATGCTTATCAAGCAATATTTCATGCCATTACTTCGCGGGTATGGGATCAACCATGCTATTTTATATGATAAAAATTTCTCTCCACGTGGTGAATCCCATGCTCGCGTATTACGCACAGTATTGAATAGGAGCAACTCTCGATTACAGATGTCGCCCGCTCATAACGCTTTTTATTACCCGTTGTAGGTGGCGTCACAGCAATGTTATTGGCGGCATTGTGGTGAAGTTTTGACTAACAGCAAAGACTCTTTAAATATAAGATAGCGCATTGTAGAGTTCTAAAACTTTGTGGAAATTGCAGGACGGCTGTAGGAGGAATTCACCATACCTTTTGCTATGCTGTCCACTTGATTTTTTAAGGCTGTATAACTCTGTAATTTATTTTGCCTTTGAAAAAAGGTGGCTGAAAAATATAATAGTCCCGAAATGACCCTGCCGGAAAATACCCCAAATGATCCCGAAAAAGTC
The DNA here is from genome assembly GCF_040869045.1 of Eurosta solidaginis. Taxonomy (NCBI): domain Eukaryota; kingdom Metazoa; phylum Arthropoda; class Insecta; order Diptera; family Tephritidae; genus Eurosta; species Eurosta solidaginis. The sequence continues at coordinate 13,230,906 of NC_090319.1, forward strand.
CCGAAATGATCACGACGGGATCCCGGACGGATCCCGAAAACCATCCAGAAATGATGCCGGTAGGTACCCCAAATGATCACGAAATAGTCCCGAAATGGCCCCGTCGGGATTCCGGACGGATTCCAAAAACTATCCATAAATGATGCCGGAAAGACCCCCTAATAGTCTCGGAATGACCCTGACGGGATCCCGAAAATCATCCAGAAAGGATGCCGGAAGGTACGCCAAATGATCTCGAAGAAGTTCCGAAATGGCCCCGACGGGATCCCGGACGGATCCCGAAAACCATCCAGAAATGAGGTCTGAAGGGACCCCAAATAATCCCGAAAAAGTCCCGAAATGACCCCGACGGGATCCCGGACGGATCTCGAAAACCATCCAGAAATGAGCTCGGAAGGGACCCCAAATAATCCCGAAAAAGTCCCTAAATGACCCCGACGGGATCCCGGAAGGATCCCGAAAACCATCCAAAAATGATCCCAGAAGGGTCTCGATATGAACTTGAAGGGATTACAAATAAGGTGAAGCTAATTATAAAAGCATGTTAATAAGGCAGGGGCGCGTTGAAGCAAATGAAAAGCTACAAACATACAGGTAAAGCTAATAAAAGCGTGCTAATAAAAACAATTGAGGAGGGAGGATGGCGGGAGGAGGAGGAGAGGACCACTGATCGTTTAAAGTTATAATGTGTAAAAATTATTAAAAAGTAATTATTCGAAGGGGTCGTGGGACCCCGCCCCCCTTTCCATGTTCGAAAAAAATTTCGCCAGTAGTCCCAAATTTCATCAAAATCCGTGAAGCCGTTCTGGCGTGATTCAATCACAAAGACGAAAAAATACAATAATTAAATTATAACTCTACTCCTCAAAAAAGTTGGTTTGGTCCAATACCCAAAAAAGTTGATTTTTTCGCATAGTGTAATGAATCGATAACTAGCTATAACGATTTCAGTATTCAGTATCCATTTTTATCGACACTCGTTGCCAAATAATAGGTTGTTAGTTGGTAAATGCAGAAAAATAGTTTTATGTTGTTAACGGCATTTTTTTGTAGTCAGAAACCTTTTTATGTAACTCGATTAGAACTGAGTTACAGAATAAGACCCCAGTTATCTTCGTTTTAAACTAGGTTAGGTTAGATTGAACTGGCCGCTCCATGAGGACCTGACATAGACGGAATTAGTCCGTAGTGTTACCAGAAGTTTGTTCAACGACCGAGCTGAAAAACACTAACAAAAACCAGGACCTATCTTATAAAATAACTCCGTCCTCTTGGCAAATACTAGAAGCTTTCTAGAACTTAAGCTACTTGCTACTTCTAGATCTGATAGCTATGTCACTCCTAATAGCTCGATCGTTTTCTCCTCCAATCCGCCCTTCCTACATTTGCTATCACTGACCAAGCCTAATTTAAAGGCATGTGATGTCAGAAGGCAGTGTCCAGTCAGAATACTCATCATGAGTTTACAGTCATCTCTTTTTAATGATGGAAGCAACTTTGTTAGTCTAAGGTTGTAAGACCCGCACTTTACAGCCCCGCGGCTGAATCCACGCCTTTCCCGCCTTGGTCGATCATGTGCATCTCTCGCTTTCTCTTAATCTCGATTTAAACTAAATATAATTATCATCGCGTAAGTAAGTAAATTATCGTATGCAAAAAACCATTAGTTAAAATCTCGACAAATCGTAAATACCGTTACTGAGTGGAACAGTTCGATATATGTAGTATCCCTAATTATGCAACAAAATATCCCGTTAGGAGAAAGGTAGGGTTAAGTTGAGTTGGGCGGTCCGTGTGGTAGAGATATACGCCGCCGATAAACGCCGCCGCCGCCCCCGATTTTGGTCGTTTTTTGCACGCCGCCGCCGAATGTGAAAAACATCGGCGCGGCTGCGGCGGCGTCCGGCGCGTTACTATATTTTCTCGTTTAAGACTGTTTAGGCCATTTATTGTTCATTTCGAAAATTTGTCGGATATGGTCGAAAGTGGTATCAACGGATGCGCATCACTGCCAGTTATAAGAAACTAATTGCGAAATTTAACTCTTTCTAATTGTTCAAAAGTTATTTAAAAAAACAGGCGTTTTCGATGTCAGCTTAACACGGACTTTGCATCGCCCAATTTACCAAGTTATTAAAAAAAACCCAAAAAAAAGTTATATAATAAATTTATATGCTCACTTTGCATATTTTTTTTTCAAACAATTTATAATGAACAATGAATTCAAATAAAATGACCCACGGCGAACATGTTTTCCAATTGTCCTCAAGTTGTTAAGAAAAGCAAAATACCCAAAGAGTGCCGATTTTTAAAAAAATTGTATATTTCGATTTACTGAAAGAATAAGCGAAATCCTTTAGTAGGTTCTAGGGGCATAAACACCTCTTTGAAATGATTCTTACCTCATACTTAAGTTGAGGATATACATATGGACGTATGAGAAGGGATTGAAAAATCACTTGGGCTTACATTCAAATATCTGTTGTTTATTTGCGAAAGTTTAAAATAGTTGTTGATGTGTTAATTTTGATATTCACACTTCATCCTTCAACACCCAAGTCTCCCGGTTTGACATTTCCTAAAGTTGGTGGCCCTATCCAAAACTAGTCCCTTGGAGTGAATCACATTGATTATAGCCTATTAATCAAGTTTACGTGAATACGTATGCACATTTATTTACCAGGTGAGGCTTTGTCCTTCGCAAGAACACTCAAAGTGGTGAAGTAAAAGCTTTCTCAAGACATTTGAAATAATGACCGTGTGTGCTACTACCCTAACGTAGTTAGACAGTCGAACTAGTCTGAAGCTACGCGGTCATCCATAATGAGCTCTTATGTCTTAAGGCCGGAAAACAACAGTTAACACCTTTCAATTTAAAAACGGTCGACTTTCATTCTAAAATATCGTTTTGATTTAACGAAGACTATTGAAATCAATGATGTGAACACAAACGTCTGCAAACTTTGATCTAAATTTCAGGGTCCTTGTAAAATCTTAATTATGTAGATGCGCCGAGGATTATACGATTTTCACCCATTCCGCAATGACATCCACTTAGACGAGGGCGGCACCCTTGGCCGAATAGTCACTCCCTAACGTTTCAAGGTGTTTCTCTGGTGTAGCTCGGAAGCATAGCTCGACAAAAGCATACGTTGGAAAGTCTTCGGAGCTACGCCTATAGCTTCTAGGAAAGTGACGTCGACGAAGGTATGAGTTCGAAGTCGCAGTCCTATAGCTTCTGTGCTGGCATATGGTGTGAGGGTCAGGAGGCGTGGTAGCGATTGGTGGTCGGGATTGCTACTGTTCGCACATCGGGAATTGTAGCTCCTAAAAACAGCCGAAAAAACTGGAGGCGGCCTGTGCCACGAGAGTCATGAGTATTGATAGAACATTAATAGCAACCGTAAGTCTCCTTTTTGCGTGACCGCCAAGGAGCCACAAATGATTTAAAGAAATTGTGTTCATGACGATTACTAGGAGTTAAACCTAGGTGAAACTACGATTTGAACGACATATACAGACAAAAGTGTGACAGTTTTATGCATCTCTATTTCTTTTCAGCAGACGAGCAGTACCAATTCCAAAGACCGGGGTTAGGTTCGAAGCCTCTCTTGAGTAAGTGAACGAGGGCAATCCATCCGCAAGGAGCTACTTCTGAAAATTGTTGAACCGTCTGCGAGATCTTGAGGAAAAAACACCGGATCTTTCCGAAATGGCCAACACGTTGATTTTCTTAAATACATACAAACAAAACCTTTCCTAAATATTATTTTTTTAAATAGAAAAATCGAGCTTTTTAAAGTAAGAACACCGGCATATGCCGGCGAGCCGGGCACGCCGCCGCACAGTGTTTCGTGTAGAACAAGCTAGCTGGACAAAAACAAAGTTCTTATTCCAAGAAAAGTGTAATGAGAAATGAAACAAAATAAAGGGATTTTTGCTTTGTTTTTGATATTTTTGCTGATATATGTTGAGTAATTGAAGTAAGAAGGCAGGAGTTGCCGTAAAATGCATTGATTAATTTGCAAAATTCTTGTTGAATATTAAGCTTCATATTTCTTTTAAGTGAACACTTTTATATAATTTTTTTGATGGATTCTAAGCTGGAAGGTAAGTAAAATTTTTTAATAGTAATTCTTTTACAATTAGAGTATTTTCAATATATTTAGCATTCCGTTATTAAGAAGAAAATGTATTTTTCTCTCTATTTTTAAATTTAGGGAAAAAAAAGTTACATACATCCGCGGACATCCGGACTAAATTTTACATATGTTATAGTCGCAAGTATTCTCTAATAGTTGAAAGAAAAAACCATTGCGATTTCTTTGCACATTTATTTTTAATTTTTTTTTTAGATTTAGTTATCGCTACATATAAAATAGGATATATGTACGTACAAGCTCCGACGAGATATTTGAACCTTTAAAGCTGATCTACAAACGGCAAAACCAATTCCCAGGTACACGAAAGAAACTCGTAGCCATAAAACACACAAAAATAAACGCGCAAGGTCAACAAGAGCACTCCAAAAGCACACACAACCTGCCACAACCTACCGCACCAGTCACCAAGGCATAAAAACAGGTACATACAAAGCAATCCTAATGCAGGTATAACCACACAGGAACGCTACACAAAACAACCCCATTTGGTAGCATCTACGCCAATAACTGAATGTAATATAAATACTGCACAACTGATAACAAATCGGAACGATCAACGACACTTAAGATGGCAGCACAACAATCACCAACTATTCACACTGTCGGAAAATCAACAACACAAAGCAGTTTAGTTATAACCGTACCAAGAACGAAGTTTTTTGACATTTGGGTTCAACATTCGAAGGAAACCAGATATACAGAATTATTGAGTTTTGTTGTACTTAAGTACGATTTAAGCGAAGCAGCCGAGTATTCGATAAAAAGTTTAAGCTTACAAATATCGGCATATTCTTCGAAGCTGGATCAAAAGTGGAACACTTCTGGAAGACATAAGGAGCGATTTTTGAATAAAAACTCGGAGTGGCTTTCCAGTCCAGACTTCACATTTACAATAACGGTGGATTTAAAGTTGCCATCAGACCAACCAACCACTTCTTCAGGTAACCCCGGTCCCGGAAGACGAAAGAAGGACTTTGTTAGCTGCAGTAAAAAAACCAAACGGCGTCGAATGGGTGACCTCTTGCAATCTAGAAGCCCTGGTGAGTTACTTTATGCGGCAGAAGTATCAACGCGTATCAGAAATGTTGCTAACATTATGAACAAATCACAGGAAACCACTGAAATATCCGGCAAAAAGATGACATGTGAGCCAGATGCAAGATGCTTGAGCAATGTAGAAGCTTTAGCATACTACGTAGATAGTAAGTCGACGACTCATGGGTACAAAGCGACTCGGAAGTGGAGCATCTAGGCAGGCCATAAGGTTTATCCATCATTTTATAGTCTAAGAAAGCTATCCAAATGAAACTGATGTGGGTGAAACACGTGCGGAAATTAAAGTCCAGTTCGTATTAGATAAAACTGTTGAGCGTTTAGTTTTAGAAAATCAAGAAGTTTTTGTTAGTTTATTACCTAAAAACTTGACGTATACTTTAATCAGCAAGTGGGGTTGCGATGGAAGCTCTGGCCATAGCACATATAAGCAAAAGTTTACATTCAGTTCTGACACTGATGAGTTTTTGTTTATATTTTCTTTCGTTCCCCTTCAATTACAGGATGAAAAAGGTAACATTGTTTGGCAGAATCCTCGACCTCCTTCTACCATGTATTGTCGTCCAATTAAATTTATTTTTTCTAAAAAAACAAAAGATTTTATTGTTTTTGAAACGAACAAAGTTTTAGAGGAGATAAATGCGTTGTTGCCAACAAAGTACATGCTCGAATAATACGAAGTTTCCGGAAATCACAATATGCTTCTAACAATGATTGACGGAAAAGTTTGCAATGCTTTGACTGAAACTACTTCCGCACAATAGTGTTATATTTGTGGTGCCACTCCAAAAGATAAGAATAATGAATTACGGGACTTTACGCCTAACCAAGATAACCTAGGTTTTGGTTTGTCTACTCTCCATGCATGGATAAGATGTTTTGAATGCTTGCTTCACATAAGTTATCGCCTCGAAGTAAAAAAATGACAGCTTAGGAATGAGGCAGATAAAGAATGTGTAAAGCTACGTTCCAATGAAATCCAGAATACTTTTAAAAGTGTACTTGGATTGAAAGTAGATAAACCAAAACCAGGTTTCGGCAATACCAATAACGGCAACACTGCTCGTAGGTTTTTCGAAAATTCTGAGGCTAGTGCTGAGATCACGGGATTGGATGTAACGCTTATAAAAAGATTCGACAATCTCCATCGCGCATTAGCATCTGGGTACAATATAAATATCCAAAGATTTGAAAAATTTGCGGTCGAGACTAAAAAACTATACATAGATCTCTATCCATGGTTTAATATGCCTGTTACAGTTCATAAAATCTTAGTGCATAATACTGATATTATAAAATCAGCAATTTTACCTATTGGCCAACTTTCTGAGGAAGCATAGGAAGCCCGTAACAAAGATTTGAGACGATTCAGGGATGATAACACACAAAAGCAGTCGCGTGAAGCCACGAATAGAGATCTTATGAATATGTTGCTTATAACATCGGATCCTTTAGTTAACAGTTTTGAAAGTGATGATAGCGAATAATAACATAATTATAAAAGATAACCTACCCTATAACTTTTTGTTGGATCAGGTTTTATTTAATTTAAATCTATTGTCTTTTCTACTTTGTATGATAATTTACTTTTAAGTTTTTGTAATAAGTAATTTTCACATAATTAATTTAATTATTTACATTGTTATTATTATTATTGTAATTCACTTTTACATTCCTGACTGGTACTATAAAATAATTTTGTAAAAATTGTAGTGCCAGGATAAATACTCAAATAAATACAAAATATGTATGTACATATGTACAGTAACTCACATAAATAAGTAGACACCCCTTTTTGGACAATTCTTCGCAATTTATTTTAACTAATTTCCCATAAGAAAATTTGTCACGATCTATAACAAAAACTAAATTATATTTAAAAAATGTTTGAAAAATTCGACGAATTTTCATAAAAAATTTAAATTTTTTTTCCGAGTTTTTAGAATTTTTTAGAGTATTGAGATTTGTAGTCCATTCAATTTAAGCACAATAAAGTAATATTCTTAAGTCCTTTAAATTTTTTTGGATCTATGCCACTTATTCACATGAGTTATTGTGTATGAAATAAGCAAATGTATGCATATGAAGTAAAATTTTGGAAAAAAATAAAAAAAAAAGAACATACGGCTGAAAAAAATGACGTAGTTGTAATAAATGACTGCATATGAAACGGAAAATCTCATAAAATAATTTTGTCCAGCTAGCTTGTTCTACACGAAACACTGTGCGCCGCCGCCGCCGATAAAGTGATCGGCGTAAACCTCTACCGTGTGGAGCTGACATAGTCATTACAAAAAAAAAAAAAATAAAATAAAATAAAAGTTTTACCTAAATACAATTTTTTACATAAAATTCTTCAAAAAACAATAAATTCAAAAACAACTTCCGCAATTCTCAAAATTGCTTATTTATTTTGAAAAAATCGAAAAACTGTTCGAAAGATATAAAGAGTTGTCCAAATTTCAGCAAAATGTGTGATTTAAAATCCAACGGTAGAACGGGTTAGCATAGAATGGATTAGCATGGAATGCCTCATATTTAAGTGGATATAAGCCTGCACTGAAGTCCACAAGTAATAAAAAATTTTCCACGTATTTATGGAATATTTTATTAAAAATGAAAAGTTTGTAAACTGTTGCACCTACATAAAAAAAGGAACTAAAAGTATTGGCATAAATAACGTGTTTGTATATAAAAAACCAATCGCTTTGACAAACAATTTTTAAATGTAAAAAAGATACGAACACCATTCAATAACCCTCCCACCGGACAAAAGGGAAAAGGTCAAATGTATTAATTGTATAAAGGCCGACCGTGTTCTTGGCCAAAAGAGTCGGTCTGAACAATAAAAAAAAAAATATATATATATATATATGTATATATGTATGTATGTAGAGAGCAGCGGAAGCATATTTTATGGTCTGCCAATATTCTGATCTTATACATAAATACTGGAGGCTTTAAAATTGTTGTATGTAAATGTATCGCGCTATTCGTTATTCTGCATAAGAGAATCGATATTCGTAATTTCTGCATAAGAGAATCGATAACTATAACGATTTAAACACCGATTACTAATTTGTCGATAATCTTTAACCTATAATCAGTAAGGGAATTCACTTACTTACTTGGCGATCCCATTTGTAGAAATTTTAACTAACGATTTTTTGACCTGCGATAACGGCTTCTTCCAGTTTTAACATCGCCAATGAGGTGAGAAACTTATTAATTTTATATTCAAGAAAAGTGCCCTCACAGCTGAAACAATTTAAAAATTAAAATATTCTGCTATTATTCAGCGAAAAGAGCTAATCATAAATAAACGAATATAAAAGAAAGTGTTATCCAAAGCCAAATAATTATATATATCGAACCGTTATATAGCGATAGCGGATTTCGTTAAAAAAATACCGAGTGTGATATTCACTAACTTAGTTCGAACAAGACGACAATCATATTAAGTTTAAATGAAAGAAGAGTGGCTTGAAAGATAATGCCGTTAGCAATAAAATAATCAGTTATTACTTAATAACAACAGCTGATCAAAATTTAACGCATATCGATAAAAAATGGTTACTGCATACCGACTTCGTTATAGTTACCACAAATCACACACAGAAGATCGTGCATTTACGAGTTCAAAATTGCTTCGTTCTGCGCATCTACGTCACGCTTTACTGCTTCAGCGAATGAAGGAAAGAGAGAAAAAAATAGAGGTAAAAGAAAATGACGTAAAAATTGCTCATAAAAACAGCTGAACTAATGTTTACATGCGCAATGCGCCACCTTCTATAATTCCATCATGTTATAGTTGTCGTTTAAAGAAGTACTCGATTATGAATGTCGTTAAAAAAGCTTTAGGGAACCCTCGCGTGGGCACAGTCGTTTTGATTTTTAAGATAGAAAGTTTGTAAAACTGGTTATAAAATTTTCAATTTTATGTAATCGAAAAAACTTAAAAAGCAAAACACAAATACTGCCTGTATGCATAGCACAATTTCGACACTGCCCTGTTCCCACACCAACTTCGTTAGTCATAAAAAAATAAAAGTTTGAATCACTTCCTTTTACTCAATTTTCCGTTACAATACTTCCGTTGCAACAAAAAATTTTTGCAGCTTGTTGTTGTAGTGCCAAATGCTCATATCGCTGTATATGAAGTTTTCAAATTAAAATTTACAGTTTTAATCCGGCGTTAGTGGAAGCTGGACAGATACGCTTCAATATGCATTGTTAAAAAACAAGCGAAAACAAATAGTTTTAAAAATGTATGAACATTAGATTGGGTCGAAGAAAAAGTTGGAAAGGTCCATCGAGTTAGAGATTTAAAAATGATGCAAAATTGTTTCTATACTATTCCATTGTCCTTTCTGCTACGCAGTCATTTTCACATATTTTGCACAGTTAGCCAGAGCTTTAAACGCAAAGATATCGTCGGGCGTTTGCCGAAAACATGAATGTGTAAAAATAAAAGCTTAAGAATTTGCTCATTAAATATTTTTAAGAATTTGACGCACTCTTCCTGTGCTTGGTTCCGATAAAAATACTCTCTTAGTCGGAGTATCGTTAAATCTTCCTCGGTACTCATTGTAGCTAACGCATAGATGTCCGTAAACCTTTCGAAGAACTTTTCTTCCGAACACTCCCAGAGCTGCGTTATCTGATGTTGTTATGGTCCATGCTTCTGCACCATATCGTAGGGCGGGTACGATAAGTGATTTCGTTTGCAGTTGAGTCCTCTCAACTTTTCAACTGGCTACTCAGTCTAAAGTAGCATTTATTGGCAAGAGTGATTCTTCACTGGATTTCAAAGCTTATGTTGTTGTTTGTGTTAATGCTGGTTCCCAAATAAACGAAGTATTTTACTATTTCAATATTTTAGCTGCCAATGCTGCAAATGCGCTGACTCTTTGCTTTATGACAGCAGGTACTTCGTTTTGTCCTCATTTACCATAAAACCCCTCTTATTTACGTATATGTGCATTTGTACAACTGTACAATGTGAAGCTGCAAAACTATCCGAGGCAAAGTTAGGTCAGGCAAGTTCTGCTATACAAAAAGTTTTGAAGTGGACCTCAACCATACAAAAAAGTTACTCATACGCACCGTCCAACTCAGTGTTTCAAGTACATATTGAGGATCAACTAAAAAAAATCGAGCATTTATGTTTAAAACTTAAAAAACTAAAAGCCAATATTTAATTTAAACATGTAGTCTGAGCAAATGCTTGCTTTTTATCCATGAAGCCAATTATTTTCGCGTTTTCGCACAAAATTCAAATTTTTAGCTTGCTAGGCGCGAAATAGTTCATCCTTTCTATGTAGAAAAACTTAGCTCCATAGAATATTTCTCGTCCTCAGCTATGAATGTTTATGGCAACAGGCAACAATTACACTGTGCTACACTGATTTTGAACTTTAATAGCGACCTAGTGTCCGTTGTAGGTCTTGATGAGTAGATCAAGATGCCGTGTTTCAAAATTTTCTAACACCCCGAAATTTTCAAGTTATTGTTGAAAAACTGTTTTTCTTGTACCTCGCGCATTCAAAAATTCGTTATTCCGTAATTTTTCCATCAATTTTTGATTGCTTAACAGTTTTGGAAAGATATGGCTTTAAAAATATATATATTTGTCTACACTTTTTATAGCACATTTTTGAGATTTTTTAAAAGTTATCTAAAATTTTCTCGTTTTTTTTTTTATTTTTCAAAGTTTGACGGCTTTCTAATGTATCATTTCTTTAATGAATTAGTTTTTTTCTTAAAGAGGTTGAGAGAACATTCTATTTCAAGTAAAAAAAGTACTGGTTGATCAAATTCGGTTGAGAATTGTTGAAATGACAACACTTTTTGTGAACAAGAAAATTCTGCTCTCATCGTAGAATCGATATCGCGCCATGTCAGGATTGAATGTATGATTTCAGTATATCGTCGCCGTTGTTCTGAGCATTCTCTATGCTCCGTTTAACCTTTTTTTTATGATTTAATTATGAAACCAAAACAAAGTACATTTTCTGCATTAACATTTGGATTTCTTCCCTGAAAATTTTGGACAACAGGGAGAACGGTTCCATCAGGAACTATTAGAGATCGAAAAACGCTTTGTCGGAAAAAGTCAGATCAGAATGCTGGAAAATTATTGCTGGTCTCTAAAACGCGATACTAACGATGTGGCTTATAAACGTAGAAGATCTAGCAAACATTTTTAGCAGCTATCGAAATTCGAAGTTTTTTTTTGTATTAAGTACATAATATAAAACAAAATTTTATGTAAATATATTTGCAACTATTTATTTCTTTATTTTTTCTCTCCAACATAGGAGCGAAATAAAATTACTCGAGAGATGATATATGTAGATAAATAAAAAATATCGAAATTGTTTAAATAATTAAAGTCAATAATTGAAATTTTGTTATAACAAAAAATAATGGGTGGAATAAAAGAAACGATAAGAATGTTCACAAAAAGTGTTGTCAATGCAACAATTCTCAACCGAATTTGATCAACCAGTACTTTTTTTACTCGAAATAGAATGTTCTCTCAACCTCTTTAAGAAAAAAAAATTCATTACAGAAATGATACATTAAAAAGCCGTCAAACTTTGAAAAATAAAAAAAAAAAAAACGAGAAAATTTTAGATAACTTTTAAAAAATCTCAAAAATTTGCTATAAAAAGTGTAGACAAATATATATATTTTTAAAGCCCTATTTTGCAGCTTTCCAAAACTGTTCAGCAATCAAAAATTGATGGAAAAATGACGGAGTAACGAATTTTTGAATGCGCGAGGTACAAGAAAAACAGTTTTTCAACAATAACTTGAAAATTTCGTTGTGTTAGAAAATTTCGAAACACGGCATCTTGATCTAATCATCAAGACCTACAACGGACACTAGGTCGCTACAAAAGTTCTTGATATATTTTTTTTTTGTAGCACTGTCTTATGTATAGGGAAAGCTCTGCTGCTGACAGATAGAAAACAAACAACAACAAAAGCTTTGTAATATAAAATTTAAATGACTTTGAGGCATTTAATAATTTTTTGGCTATTTTGTAAGTGAGGTTATGTTACACTTTTTTTCGAAACATCACGCCAAAAGGGTTAACTCAATCTCTCTTTATGTTACCTTGCGTTGGTGTATCAACTCCCTGCGGTTTTACGAATTGGAAAATAGTGCAAAATATTAATAGCAACCATATTTTTTTTGGCATCGCTTACACATTTCATCTACATTTATCAAATTTTTTTAAGCTTTTTTAACATTTCTCGGTACTAGTTAAACGTTTTTTCTGTAAATTCGATTTTCATGCAAATTATCATACTTCCTTTTTATTGCCCATACTTCGAAGCACGTTTCCCATTCCAAAGGCATCTCAATTCAAACACACACACATACACAAACATAATGCACAATATTTTCAAGTGTAAGCAATAAAAACAAATTGAAGCTGGCAAAACTGTGGTAAAGGCAACAGTGACTTAAATATGAGCAGAGCTTTTAGCAGAAAACATATGCGTGCTATTGTTTATTTGTATGTATGCGTGAGTTTCTGTGTGTGTTGCTGTGTATACATGTAGAATGTGGTTGTAGTTAGTAAGTGGTAAATGACAACAAATTGGCTGGAATTCAAAAGCAATACACTTGACACTTACTTCAGATTTGCTATTGTTTTTGTTATTGTCGACGCATTTAAAGCTTTTGATGGCGCCATTAGCCTCAAAAATGCCGTCAACGGGACATAAAAGATTCACAGCGCGATTTTTAAATGACTTTATTTAGTTTTGTTGTTTATAATATACATACATAACTACTTTTCCAAAACAAAACAAACAACCGTGCGATCAATTCCTAAAGAGAGTGGTCTGAGATTGATGCCCACACTGGGGTATAATTGATCTCCTCTAGTTCCATACATCCAGTAGACGGTCTGATTGCTTTATGGCGTAATTATCCCAAAATTGTTCCAAAATGATGCTAATGTAATATTGAAATGACTGCGAAAACCACATAGTAAGTGTTGTGAAATGATCCCGATATGGTCCAGCAGTCGTCGAAATAGTCATGCTTGCAAAAAAACGGTTATACATAATGCCGAGATGATTTTGAAAAATACGAAATTTTTGCCGAAAAATTCCCAAAATAGTCGCGAGTATATCATCAATTTGTCACGAATATAACTCCCAAACGATCCAGAAAAGACGATTTAGAAAAGATTCTGGGATATATGGATCATCCTCAAACCAGCTCTAAATAGTGGCGAAATAACCTCAAAAATGTCTAAAGGCGTTTGAGACTATTTCGAAATAGCCGCCTAAATGTGGCAAAACAGTCCCGATGTCATCTCAAATTAGTCCCAAATAATCTCGAAATGGTCCAGATTAGTTGGTAACCCTATCTAATAATTAAAAAACCATATAGGTGGCAATCTTGTAAAACTTTACTAGCTAAAAAATCTAGGACTTTACATATGAAATTATAAGAATATCATCAAATTCGTTTAGCGACTATTCCTTTCTCTTCGCATTTATAAGCTTTTCACGAAAGACACCGACTGGACCTGGGCTTTGAATATGAAAGCGAGTATATTGACCCTTAATTTTAGAAAATTTCACTACGGGCTATGGGAAATTACATTATTCGTTTGCTCACAGCAGATTTCTCCTGACGCATAATTGGTATCGATAAGCGGGAAAAGGGATTCTATGGTTTTCGAACTTTTTCTCCGGCTTATTTTTTCATAAGCCCTGAACTTCTTATGTATAACCTAATCTCTCAGACTCATTGGAGCTTTCAAAGTGCCTACAGCACTTTTAATGGTTCTTTGGATAGAGTTTCTTTCAGACAATGTTTCACAAAAGGCTTTATTCCTCCAAGTACTCAGCTGGTGCTGCTAGAAATGTCAGTTAAATAGTTCCCTCGTCCATTTCCGTACGATATCCACTTTTCATTTCTCTGCCTTAGGTTGCCTGTGGGCACAGAATGAGTCATATGTTTTGAATAACATCCTTGTTAGAATATTGATAGATTTCCTTGCGTCAAGCAAACCTTTATTTTAATAACTCATGCAAACTGGTCCCATTTGTCAGTTTAACGTTCCCCAAGAGTTTATGCCTTGAATATTAAGCAGAATGTCATACAAACTCACCATTAGGTATAAAGTATTCAGCCTCACCTAAACTAAGACCTCCTCACTGGCTCCTCTTTTAATTCTATTTCTTTCAATGCTCCATTCGCTTCACCTGAGACCTATTCTCATTTCATCAGCTATTTCTATTTTCTTAATTCCTTTAACAGCTTTACATTTTGATACCGATAAAGTACATAAGCATGTAGGAAACTCATAGACACCAGCATATAATTAAGCATCTTTAGAAAATGCTGTCTGCTATCAAATATTATCCAACTTCCCAGCCACAAAGACCCCCTTTCAACGTACTACGTATATTTCTATACTATCCTCGTCGTCTGCCTCCCTTTGGTGTTCATATCGATTGTGCGCCGGCTAGTTTCACATTTAACGCTACTTATCATTCGGTGTCAGGATGGCTTTCGTGACGCCAGTCTGAAGTATTTAATGTCACATTTTACTACTTTTGATGAGCCATTCTTAATTCTCTGTTGGCTACTCAATTGGAACTATTTTCTGCTATGCAATATTTTCCTTTGAGTTTTATTGTTGTGTAGTTTTGTAATGGTTGCCACATTTGAAATATTTGAGAACTAAATGATGCATTTTGGTAAGGTGTAAATTTCTTTGTAAACATGAGAGGGAAAAATACAAACATATATTCATTGAAAAGGGATTTGAGAAAAATTTGAATGAATTAAAGACAGCAACGAATGAAGAAGAGAAGTTGTGTATAGTGTTGCCAGAACTTTTTTTACGACCAAAAGGAAACCCCCAATTAAGTACCAGAACTTTTTTTGTCAAATGACTTAATCCTCTTAGAAAATATTATATGTAGGGTGCAGCTTCAAAGCTGTGCCCCTCTTAGTATCAGTTTTATCCGCAAAACCACGGGATCCGAAGATAGCGTGCTCACATGCCCATCATGAATCTTAATTTTTCTCTATTTAGAGGGAGGAGCTGATTAAAAATGAGAGCTCATGGGAATATGGAGTTCTACGGGAGTATTAATTAAGCTCATATAGTAAACAAAGTAACGCCACTAAAGCGATAAATGGGTTGGATGTTCGAGTTAACTAACGCATACAGTCACACCATTCTTTAACCGTTCGGGTTAGCTGCAATAACATCGAGTATAGTCAATAAAGGAAATTGATCATAAGGCTGGGATGTCTTGTATTTGGGTGCTGTGGTATCGTGACAGGGTAATGAAGTGGCCACTGAGCCAGCTTGGCAGATCTCTTTTCTCCTCATGGACCATCGATACTAACATGAAGGAGCGATTGCAGCCCTGCATAGTTTCTAAGAGTTTTTGGCATGTATACAAGGAAAACCGATCTTAAGTCATTCCTATGATGATTTTTTTTTTATGTATTGGTAAAAATAAAAAAAATGCACCAAAATTGTAGCCGTGATTGTCCGAATATTCGTTAGAGTATTTATGGATTCTGGCGGCCACCGTAGTGTGATGGTAGCGTGCTCCGCCTACCACACCTTATGGCCTGGGTTCGCACCCCGGGCAAAGCAACATCAAAATTTTAGAAATAAGATTTTTCAATTAGAAGAAAATTTTTCTAAGCGGGGTCGCCCCTCGGCAGTGTTTGGCAAGCGCTCCGAGTGTATTTCTGCCATGAAAAGCTCTCAGTGAAAACTCATCTGCCTTGCAGATGCCGTTAGGAGTCGGCATAAAATATGTAGGTCCCGTCCGGCCAATTTGTGGGGAAAATCAAGAGGAGCACGACGAAAATTGGAAGAGAAGCTCGGCCTTAGATCTCTTAAAAGGTTATCGCGCCTTACATTTATTTATTTTATTTATCGATTCTGCCTCTATTGCGAGCATTTCAACAAGGTGCGCTTAGCTTTGACCTAATCTTCATCGCCGTACAACAACTTTGGATCTTCGCATTTACCTGATGCCGTGGTGTGGTGGTTGCATGCTACGCCTGCGAAATGGAAAGCTCTGGCTCCAAGGCCCGAAAAAATCAATATGAAAATCTTTTGAAAGAAGTTTTTTCAATTAGAAACATAATTTCTCTGCAAAGTGGCTCCTCGGCAGTGGTTTTGCAAATACTTCCAGTGTATTTCTGCCATGAAAAGCTTCTCGGCAAAAATTCATCTCATTGCAAATGCCGTTCAGAGTCAGTATAAAAAATGTAGGTCCGGTCACGCCAATTAGAAGACAAATTTGAAAAGTAGTACGATGCAAGTTAGAGAGAAGCTCAGCCTTAATCTTCTCGGATGTATACTGGGCCTTAAATTTATTATAGTTTTTGAAGTACCTGTGGTTTAGGAGCATTTGTGCCACGTAAAAGATTACCTCCGTTGTTCCATGTATTTATATCTGTGCTAGGCGTTGCTGTTGCCTGGTTTCCTCATTTCCTCTTGCCTCAGCCTAAGCGATTCCACTCATGCCGAACCGAAAATCGATTCCTGCGCTGCTCCATAAATGACTTTCAAAGGTCGCCAGTCCTTTCAGGTAAATGAGTATGCGATTTCTAAAATAGCTTCTGATGACGTACTGTATAGAGCAAGAACCCGTGACGGCCAAACCTTTGTCATTTTATAAAAGTTGAAATTTCGTCAGTGCATACTTCCAACTGCAACAGGATCGTTGGTCTATTATAAAACTTGAGTAATGGTGGCTTTAACAGATATCGTGCAAAAAATTTGCAGAAAAATAGACCTTTCTTTCGTCATTTTATAAAGACTGATTTTCATATATGGTCTTCGTTACGATATAAGAGGCCACTAGCCTCATTGCCAGACACTTTCCATAGTGGCTTTGATTAGCCAGATACTTTTAACCTTTCTAAACTTCAAAGAATATCGAAGAAATTTTATACTGAAATACAAATACAAAATCTTAAAAAAGAACTTTTGAAATTTTGTTTGCCGTAAAAAACTTTCAGCTTTCATTTTATGAAAAAGTTTAGTTTTGCATTACAAAAAGTGTCTGGCTGGACAAAGTCACTAAGGAAAGTGTCTGGCAATAAGGTCAGTGGCTTCTTATATCTTGACGAAGACCATATATGAAAATCAGTCTTTATAAAATGACGAAAGAAAGGTCTATTTTTCTATAAAAATTTTGCACGATATCTGTTAAAGACACCATGACTCAAGTTTTATAATAGACCAACGATCCTGCTTCAGTTGGAAGTATGCACTGACGAAATTTCAACATTTATAAAATGACAAAGGCCTGGCAGTCCCGGGCTCTTAGACTAGTATGTATTTTGCTATTTGGAATCTCTCCTCTAAGACAATTAGTATACCAAATCATCTCGCGCTCTTTAAAGCTTTTTTTATATCTAAAGTACTAAGGACTACTGTCTGGGATTTGGTGATACCTGGATGATAATGTTACTCCCTATTATTAAACTGCATGCAGCTGCAGAAGGAAGGGCCTGATTGTATGTTGAGATGTAGCGCATGCGCTCCCATTGCATAAAGACCCGTTAGAACTTCAACTTACTATTAAATTTGCCTTATGTGTGTCCAGAATGGCATACAGGACCAAAGTAGGTGTTTTCTCAAAAAACCTCCTATAAATACTTATGTATTTGGTGATTTTCGGCAAATGTGGCAACCCTTCCAGCGGTGTAAAAAAAAGCTTGGTTATTGGAAGCGTGGAGTAACAACAAAGCATTAAAGTAAAGCGGCATTTCTCCGCTGACTTTGACTGCATTAACGCACACCCAAGAAATTTAGTTTCGCTAAGAAATTTATTATGACACAGTTTTCTTAACAAACGTATTGCGACAATTGAGCTTCATGGATTTTATAGGACTCCTACGTTCTTTCACACAAGTAAGAAACCCTGCAAATCCCACGAGGCTAACTTGCCATTAGCTGCAGCAGTTATGAGCTGCTTTAATACATACCAAGTGTCGTGCTAGACCTACGGCCAGGCAGGCTCGAACACCAAAGAAAATCAATGGAGTACATGACGAAATACGACCCACAACTCAAGCCAATTTTTTATACTCAGCTGAGCAGAGCTCACAGAGTATATTAAATTTGTTCGCATAAGGGCAATCCGTAACGGCGTAAACTAATCGAGATAGATATAGACATCTATATATCAAAATGATCTCGGCGAAAAAAGAAATTCATTTAGCCATGTCCGTCCGTCTGTCCGTAAACACGATAACTTTAGTTAATTTTGAGGTATCTTAATGGAATTTGATATGTAAGTTCCTGGGCACTCATCTCAGATCGCTATTTAAAATGAACGAAATCGGACTATAAACATGCCCTCTTTTTCGATATCGAAAGTTTCGAAAAGCCAAAAAAAGTGCGATTATTCATTACCACAGATGGTTAAAGCGATGAAACTTGGTAGGTGGGTTGATCTTATGACGCAGAATAGAAAATTAGTAAAATTTTGGACAGTGGGCGTGGCACCGCCCACTTTTAAAAAAAGGTAATTTAAGAGTTTTGCCAGCTGTAATTTGGCAGTCGTTGAAGATATCATGATGAAATTTGGCAGGAACGTTACTATTTAGAATAAATAAAAATTAGCAAAATCGGATTACGAACACGCCCACTTTTACAAAAAAAAATTTTTAAAAAGAAAATTTTAACAAAAAATTTAATATCTTAACAGTATATGAGTAAATTATGTCAACATTCAACTCCAGTAATGATATGGTGCAACAAAATACAAAAATGAGAGAGAAAATTTCAAAATCGGCGTGGCTCCGCCCTTTTTAATTTTATTTGTCTAGAATACTTTTAATGCCATAAGTCGAACAAAAATTTATCAATCCTTGTGAAATTTGGTAAGGATATAGGTTCTACGCCGTTAACTGTTTTCTGTGAAAATGGGCGAAATCGGATGAAGCCACGCCCAGGTTTTATACACAGTCGACCGTCTGTCCTTCCTCTTGGCCCTTAACACGATCACTTGAGCAAAAATCGATATATCTTTACTAAACTTAGTTCACGTACTTATCTGAACTCACTTTATCTTGGTATAAAAAATGGCCGAAATCCGACTATGACCACGCCCACTTTTTCGATATCGAAAATTTCGAAAAATGAAAAAAAAAATGCCATAATTCTATACCAAATACGAACAAAGGGATGAAACATGGTGATTGGATTGGTTTTTTGCCGCAAAATATAACTTTGGAAAAAACTTTGTAAAATGGGTGTGACACCTACCGAAAAGGCGTCCACCTATAGAACTATGGCCCACTCCCTTCTAAAAAACTCTTTAATACCTTCCACATTGATACCCATGTCATACAAACACATTCCAGGGTTCATTTTCCTACATGGTGATTTTCCCTTATTTGGTCTCCAAAGCTCTCAGCTTATGTAATGTTCGGTTACACCCGAACTTAGCCTTCCTTACTTGTTAATCTTTTCTTTATTATCTTCTTGCGGTCTGGCGTAGCGCCTGCATGTGCTTCCTACTTTTAATTTTTGCTTTTTCCTTCATCTTCTTTTTACTCCTCTTTTGCCGCAAAAATTTATGCTGCACTGAATTTTTGAGTGATGATTGTCATAAAAAAAATTAGCGTCTGCTGAGGTTTATCCACAGCTTTACCCTAAAATTTTGCTAATAAAACAAAAACCGAAAATGTCCACACTTAACGGAAGCTAAAATAATTTTGTGATTTATTCTTTCGCTTATTTACTTAAGACCATCTTTAGTTACCTCTTAATTCGTCTTTATTTTATTTTATGAGAAATGAACAGATTTTGGATTTTATGTGAATGAGTGGCTGGAAAGTATCCATCTCGTGTTATGTGATTAATTACGGAAGTGGGGGAAATGCATTACTATTTATGATACTTAAGGATAGCCCAGGATGTATCTCCATGTGTTGGCGCAGGGTTTGGCTATTAGCTGGTTATGATTAAACGGTATCAAAACTGGCATAACACCCGACACGAACTATATCAAGGCACAAAACGTAAAATATCGTTCGAGGGAGCAATACGAGGAAAGCTTAGACAGAGGTAGAGACGTTCTAGTCTCCAGATTAGGCTAGAAAAGGGAAAAAGCATCTCGGACCCTCCAGTCTAATCGACCACCTGATACTTTAAATGGCTTCCATGTGGAAGTCTATGCTATAGAGAGATCAGCTAGGACAGTCCATTTTCAGATGCCTATCAAATGGTCTTTGTTGAGAGCCAGGCTTCCTCATATAATCTAACTTGACAAAATCGGAAGGGAATAAATTTGCTGATGAAGTGACGGTGAAATGTTGGGAAATAACTATAATTAGATGGAGAGCTCTGTAGGGCCACCACTGCATTAGGTTCTAAGGTTATTCACAGAATATACTTTAAAGACAAATCGACTTGTTGCGTATCAACCGGGCTGATTGCAATGTTTGACGGTCCTTACTCCCATCCTTGAATAGGAAAGGAACAAACTTCCTTCTCACATTAAACATTGCTGCAATGAGATTGCTTACGGTCGTCAACATAATTTTGAGCATGCTTTTGCAGCGATGCGTCGGCTGATGCGTACACCAACGAGCTTCCTCTTCAGAAACTACCTGTGTAGGTAAGGCGGCTCTTACTGAAGTTCATATGGGGGTTTTATTGAAGACTATATATGAACTATGTGGTTAACCGGATTTTCTTCCTGTACTCAATGAGTGTAGAAAGATCCCTTCGATGCCTTTTCAAACTAATAAATTAGAGGGACCTATTTTGGAGTCCTCAACCACTGCCAAAATTAATGAAACTTCTTGTCTCTAGTGGTCACCATGGTGCTCTGCTCACCACATTGAAGGTTCTAAGTTGAAGGGCCAAGAAAAGCAACATCAAAAATTTAGAGAGTGGTTCTAAAAGGGATCTCCTACCGTCCCGCAAGTTTCTCAGAGAAATTAATAAAAAAATAAAAAAAAAATTTTAAGTTAAACGGTTTTATTGAAATTAATACTTACATGAAGTAATAATAACACTTAAAGCTAGCACATAATTAGGTAGGTCCTGGGTACTAGTCGTCACACTCCTCACCAATCTAGGGCATTGATAAGACAATTAAATAAAAGCGTTGGGCGCATGAAATTTCTAAAAGTGTGAGGCGTAGCATAACTTGATTAAGGTTCAGTTGGTCTTAATTATGACTATCAATAGATGACACTAAAATTTTTCAAAATGGGTGTGGCACCGCCCCTTTTATGACTAAGCAATTTTCTATGTTTCGTGAGCCATAACTCGAAGAAAAATTAACATATCGTAATGAAATTGTGTACACATATTTTGCTTATAGCGGAAAATATTTCTAGTAAAAATAGACGGAAGCGGTTAAAGGCCACGGCAACTTTTATATAAAACAAGTTTAAAATGATCGTAGACCAGAATAATAAGCTATAACTTAGCAAAAAATAATTTTGAATCAATGATATTTCACTTATCAAGTTTTATTGTAAGAGGAAATGGGGAGACATTTTTTTTTAAACGGGCGGTGCCACGTGTTATGTAGAAAAGTAATTTATTTGAAATGAAATGTACAACTGAAGCTCACGCTGAGTATATAATGTTCGGTTACACCCGAACTTAGACACCTTTACTTGTTTTTGTGTAAGATTAATAGAATGCAAATTTTTCAATCGTAATCTTAATCGTTAATGAGGATTTTAAAAGGGCGTGGGCTTAGTTCTAAAGGTGGACGCCCTTTCGAGATATCGCCATAAAGGTGGACCAGGGGTGACTCTTTAATGTATTTGTACGATATCGGTATCAAATTAAAGGTATTAATGAGGGTTTTAAAAGGGAGTGGTGGTAGTTGTATATGTGTAGGCATTTTCGAGATATCGACCATAATGTTGAGCAGGGTGACCCTAGAACATCATCGCTCAGGCACCGCTAATTTATTTATATATGTAATACCACGAACAGTATTCCTGCCATGATTCCAATGGCTTTTGATTTCGCTCTGCAGAACTTTTTCATTTTCTTCTACTAAATATGGTAGGTGTCACACCCATTTTACAAAGTTTTTTCTAAAGTTATATTTTGCGTGAATAAACCAATCCAATCACCATGTTCCATCCCTTTTTTCGTATTTGGTATAGAATTATGGCATTTTTTTCATTTTTAGAAATTTTCGATATCGAAAAAGTGGGCGTGGTCATAGTCGGATTTCGGACATTTTTTATACCAATACAAAGAGAGTTCAGATAAGTACGTGAACTGAGTTTAGTAAAGATATATCGATTTTTGCTCAATTTATCGTGTTAACGGCCGAGCGGAAGGACAGACGGTCGACAGTATATAAGAACTGCGCGTGGCTTCAAACGATTTCGCCCTTTTTCACGGAAAACAGTTATCGTCCTAGAATCTAAGCCCCTACCAAATTTCACAAGATTGGTAAATTTTTGTTCGACTTATGGCATTAAAAGTATTCTAGACTAATTAAATGAAAAAGGGCGGAGCCACACCCATTTTGAAATTTTCTTTTATTTTTGTATTTTATTGCACAATATCATTAATGGAGTTGAACGTTGACATAATCTAATATATAAAATTCTTCTGTCACGGTTTTAGAGGCTGAACTCCTCCGAAACGGCTGAACCGATTCTCATGAAATTTTGTGAGCATATTGGGTAGGTCTGAGAATCGGCCAACGTCTACCTTTTTTTTCGCTACGTGTCTAGGGTCTTGAGATCAAAACGTGGACCGGGTACCCCTAGAATGTGTTTATACAATATGGATATCAAATGAAAGCTGTTGATGAGTGCTATAGTACAGGATAATTTTCATGCAGCTAGGAGGCTAGGGTCTCGATATATAGCCCAAAACGTGGACCCGGGTCCCCTTAGAATGTGCTTATACAATATGGATATCAAATGAAAGCTGTTGATGAGTTCTATAGTACAGGATAATTTTCATACAACTAGGAGGCTAGGGTCTTGAGATATACCCCAAAACGTGGACCCGGGTCCCCTTAGAATTTGTTTTATACAATATGGATATGAAATGAAAGCTGTTGATGAGTGCTATAGTACAGGATAATTTTCATACAACTGGGAGGCTAGGGTCTCGAGATATAGCCCAAAACGTGGACCCGGGTACCCCTAGAATGTGTTTATTCAATATGGATATCAAATGAAAGCTGTTGATGAGTGCTATAGTACAGGATAATTCTCATACAACTGGGAGGCCAGGGTCTCGAGATATAGCCCAAAACGTGGACCCGGGTCCCCTTAGAATGTGTTTCTACAATGTGGATATCATATGAAAGCTGTTGATGAGTGCTATAGTACAGGATAATTTTCATACAACTGGGAGGTTAGGGTCTCGAGATATAGCCCAAAACGTGGACCCGGATACACCTAGAATGTGTTTTTACATTATGGGTATCAAATTGAAGCTGTTGATGTATGCTTTAGTACAGAGTAAGTTTTACACCGCTGGGTGACTACGGTCTCGGGATATAAGCCAAAACATGGACACGGGTACCCCTAGAAGGTGTTTTTATATTATGATTATCACATTGATGTTGTTAGTGAGTTCTATAGTACAGGATAATTTTCATACAACTGGGAGGTTAGGGTCTCGAGATATAGCCCAAAACGTGGACCCGGATACACCTAGAATGTGTTTTTACATTATGGGTATCAAATTGAAGCTGTTGATGTATGCTTTAGTACAGAGTAAGTTTTACACCGCTGGGTGACTACGGCCTCGAGATATAAGCCAAAACATGGACCCGGATACACCTAGAATGTGTTTTTATATTATGGGTATCACATTGATGTGTTTGATGTGTGCTATAATACAGAGTAAGTTTTAGGGTCTCGAAATATAGGCCAAAACATGGACCCGGATACCGCTAGAATGTGTGTGTATTATGGATATCAAATGAAAGCTGTTGCTGAGAGCTCTGAAGTTCATTGTGATATTCGATTTAGTCGCATCAACCTGGCAAAACTGATAAATATGCATGCGAAGCCGAGAAAAGACATGAATTAATAATACCCACGTACCTATTTGCATACGTCCTATTCGATTTGCCTGAAATTTCGTATATAAATTTGCCTATATTAGTATTTACGATGCTTTTTGCCGGGAAGTATAATAGAGACGGACTGGGACTGGGATTAGGACTAGGACTGGGACTGAGACTGAGACTCGGAGGGGGACTGGGACTGAGACTCGGAATGGGACTGGAACAAAATACATACCACCCTCTGGGACTGGCAATAAGAGATGAGGAAGAAGGAGAAAAACTTGAGAGAAGAGAAAATAGAGAAGGAGACTTAGAAAGAGATAGAATGAGACGAAGATGGAGATGAAGCGAAAAAGACGGAGGGAGGAGATTAGGAAAAAGTGTAGAAGGGTAGAGCAGAGTTAGACGGAAAAATCTTATTAAAATGTATGCAGATAGGCCGAATTTAGGGCAGAACAACGGCTGCCGGGTATGCTAGTTTACTTATATACTGTAAAGATATTAACTTTTTTGTTAAAATTTGAATAAAAAATTTTTTTTTAAAGTGGGCGTGGTCGTTCTCCGATTTTGCAAATTCTTATTAGGCATACATATAGCAATAGGAGTTATGTTCCTGCCAAATTTCATCATGATATCTTCAACGACTGTCAAATTACAGCTTGCAAAACTTTTAAATTACCTTTTTTTAAAAGTGGGCGGTGCCACGCCCATTGTCCAAAATTTTACTAATTTTCTATTCTGCATCATAAGTTCAACTCACCTACCAAGTTTCATTGCTTTATCCGTATTTGGTAATGAATTATCGCACTATTTCGGTTTTTCGAAATTTTCGATATCGAAAAAGTGGACGTGGTTATAGTCCGATATCGTTCATTTTAAATAGTGATGTGAGATGGATGCCCAGGAACCTACATACGAAATTTCATCAAGATACCTCAAAATTTACTCAAGTTACGGTCAGGACGGGCATGGCTCCATCAAATTTTTTTCGGTACAGATAATTTTGATATATGGAAGACTATATCTATCTCGATTCCTTTTTACCTGTACAACCAACCGTTATCCAATCAAATTTAATATACTCTGTCAGCTCTGCTCAACTGAGTATAATAATAACATTATTATTAAAACATTAATAAGTTTATGGAATCGAATTAGCCCGTAAAATATATCTATACATTTTTTTTGAAGTAAAGAATTCTAAATCTGTGTAGAAATGTCAAAAGGATTTTTTTTTCTTCTGCAATTTTAAAATGCCTATTTTTAAAGAATTTTTGAACATTAGTTGCGACATAAGCTGTTATTTCGAAATAGCAAAGCCTTTCACTAAAGAAGTTTAATTATAGTTGGGTTTAAGATTTTGGTTTATTTAATAAATATTGTCATTTTCAAAATGTAGCAAGTCATTTCGCTTTTATTTTCTGTTTCCTTGACCTGATATTAGATAAGTGTGGCAAGTGTGCGATTTCCAGGTTAGTTTTGTTTTAGTCGGAGACTACGGAAATCATGGTAGGGAGGGCGATTGTTGCAACAATACTGAAACCAATGCGTCATCAAGACTTATAAGTCAACGTAGGTATCCGCTTTACTTTAAGTATATTTTTCTTTTCCCTTGGCACGTTAAATAAAATAATTGTGCTGTAGTGTGAGCTGACAGCGAAAGGTAAGAGCAAAAACTCCATCCCGTTAGCCAACGAGCAAAAGCCGGATTTACAGACGTGCAACCGCTCCCTACTTTTTGCATACACTGTGCTTACCAACAAACATTGCAAGCTACAATTACCTCAAAATTCAATGCGTCCCCAGCTAGCAACTGAGCATAGACCTATGGCATACGCTAACGGTAATTAGTTCACACCAAATATTTTGCTTATTAAACTTAAATAACATCTGGCTGTCATGTGATGTTTATCAGTAATTCCTTTATTTATTGAACTGAAAAGCAAACAAAACAATAGCTAACAAATTATTAATTAACGTTTTTATTGTGTCGTGTAAATAAAAAACAAGCAAACATTGTTTTTTCAAGTTATCAGAGAATCGTATGAAAATTAACTTCAAAATTAAAGCTAAATCTGTTTAAAGCAAATGCTAATATTTTTTATTTAATTGACTCATTGTTTTGCAATCTTAATTAAACAGTCTTAATGAATAGACAAACAAATTTCAATACGTTTGCTTACCAAAAAACATTGCAAGCTACAATTACCTCAAAATTCAATGCGTCCCCAGCTAGCAACTGAGCATAGACCTATGGCATACGCTAACGGTAATTAGTCTACACCAAATATTTTGCTTATTAAACTTAAATAACATCTGGCTGTCATGTGATGTTTATCAGTAATTCCTTTATTTATTGAACTGAAAAGCAAACAAAACAATAGCTAACAAATTATTAATTAACGTTTTTATTGTGTCGTGTAAATAAAAAACAAGCAAACATTGTTTTTTCAAGTTATCAGAGAATCGTATGAAAATTAACTTCAAAATTAAAGCTAAATCTGTTTAAAGCAAATGCTAGTATTTATTATTTAATTGACTCATTGTTTTGCAATCTTAATTAAACAGTCTTAATGAATAGACAAACAAATTTCAATACGTTTATATGTATCTTTTCCAAGTTAATTCTTTTGTGCGCATAATATTTGGAGTAATAATTTTTCGTATAAAAGGACCGTTGGTGTCAAGCCTTTCACAGTTTTATATTCAACTTCGATTAACTTTGTCTTTAAATAAAAATGGGAGCTCTTACGACTTTAGTAGCTGCCCTAATAGCTTTGGTGTTGATGGTGAACGGGGTTCCATCTAACAGTGATCGCCAAACTGGCCTTGCAAAGGATCCTGCTCAACTTGGTAAGGACCATAATCAACTACGAGGTGGTCCTGCTGATGCTGCTGTAGCTGACAGAACTTGTTTTCCCTTTTGTGGTTCACGTAATAAAGGAGATAAACGTGATAAAGGTGGTAAAGGTGATAAACGTGATAAAGGTGGTGCAGGTGGTAAAGGTGGACAGGGTAAAAGTGTACCACCAATGAAAGTCTCAAAAGGTTCAGTTTATATAAGTAAACCTCGATAAGTACTTCGTACAAAGGAAATTACAAAATTGTGAAATAATAAAATATGTAATGAGATGTAAATTAAAAATATTCTTATAAATAAATAATTGGTGCGTATACTTTTGTACTTGCCTGGGAATTTATATTTCTTTTTCTCATTAAAAAATATAATAATTTTTGTTGTTATATCGGCCTACTGATTTTAAGATCGCGGGTTCGAATCGAGCTCAAGGCCTAACAATAATTTTTTTTATCATTATTATTGTTATGATAAATTCTGCAACAGATGTCGCAGTGTTGTGAATATCAATCGGCACGAACCAGAATGGAAGTAGGATTAATGAAGACAAACAAAAAACCGCTGTGGTGGCTGAATGGTTATAGCAGCGGCGCCTAAACGTTGCCGATGAAGGAATTTAGCAGTTCCCGAAATGGATCTATACAACGAGCTTTGGCAGTTGTCTAAAATTTTTTCTTCTATTCTAATTTAAAAATTTTTTCAATTAAGAAAAAATTTATCATAACAATAATAATGATAAAAAAATTATTGTTAGGCCTTGAGCTCGATTCGAACCCGCGATATTAAAAAATATATTTAAATTGTATGTAATCACTTAATTACACTAAGTAAGGGAACCGAAAAAAGTTAGTCAACAGAGTCAATTTAATTTAGTCAAAATTGGAAAAATTATTTTCTTACATCTGCACAAATGCGCGAATTAATTGAATGTTATTATTTTTAAATTATATCCAATCCCTAGCATCCTCCGGCAATGACTGAATCGGAACTTCAGCTTTTAGCTCGAAAAGCAGCTTTAAGTAGAGTTGGAAGGAAAATCTAGGTGGAACACAGCGAAAGTAGAATCGTTTGTCCAAAACCAGACGCTCATATGATGTAAGAACGGCTCGAAAATGCCAGAAGGCTTACTTACTTAATTGGCGCTTAACCGTTTAAACGATTATGGTCGTCCAACAAGGCGCGCCAGTCGCTCCCTTTCTCTGCTAACCGGCGCAAATTGGTCACACCAAGGGAGTTTAAATCGTTTTCCACCTGGTCCTTCCAACGGAGTGGGGGCCGCCCTCTACCTCTGCTTCCATAGGCGGATTCCGATAGAAACACTTTCTTGGCCGGAGCGTCATCTTTCATTCGCAATTCGCTGGACTATGCTGATGTCTGCGTATATCTCGTACAGCTTATCGTTAAATCTTCTTCGGTACTAGCCAGCGCCAACGCGTAGATGTCCATAAATCTTTCGAAGAACTTTTCTCTCGAACACTCCCAAAGCCGCTTCATCTGCTGTTGTCATGGTCCATGCTTCTGCGCCATATAGCAGGACGGGTGCGATAAATGACTTGTAGAATATGATTTTCGTTTGCCGAGAGAGGACTTTACTTTTCAATTGCTTACCTAGCCCAAAGTAGCATTTATTGGCAAGAGTGATTCTTCGTTGTATTTCAGAGCTGATGTTGCTAGTGTAGATGCTGGTTCCCAAATAAACGAAGTCTTTTACTATTTCGAAATTATGGCTGCCAACAGTAGCGTGGTTGCCAAGGCGCATATGCGCTGACTCTTTGCTAGATGACAGCAG
Organism: Eurosta solidaginis; assembly: GCF_040869045.1. Taxonomy (NCBI): domain Eukaryota; kingdom Metazoa; phylum Arthropoda; class Insecta; order Diptera; family Tephritidae; genus Eurosta; species Eurosta solidaginis. The sequence goes on from NC_090319.1 coordinate 13,259,815, forward strand.
GTAATTCGTTTTGTCCTCATTCATCATCTAACCGATCTTTACCGCTTCTTTTTCCAGTTTGGAGTAAGCAGAACTAACGGCGCGGGTGTTTAGGCCGATGATATCAATGTTATCAGCACACGCCAGTAAATGCACGCTTTTATGGAATATTATTTTAGAGCGGTTAAGTTCTGCACCTAGTATAATTTTCTCCAGCATCAAATTAAAGAAATCGCACGATAGGGGGTCAACCTGTTTGAAACCTCGTTCAGTTTCGAACGGCTCGGAGAGGTCTTTCCCAATTCTGGCTGAGCTGATGGTGTTGCTCAACGTCATTTTACACAGCCTTATAAGTTTTGCGGGGAAACCAAATTTAGACATAGCGGCATATAGGCAGCTCCTTTTCGTGCTGTCGAAGGCGGCTTTAAAATCGACGAAGAGGTGATGTGTCGATTCTTTTTTCGCAGGTTTTTTCAAAGATTTTGCGCATTGTGAAAATCTGGTCGATGGTAGATTTACCAGGTCTGAAGCCGCACTGGTAAGGTCCAATCAGTTGATTCACGGCGGGCTTCAATCTTTCACACAATACACTTGGCAGGACCTTATATGCGATATTAAGATTCCAATCGTCGGGCATGCACTCGTCCGCCCATATTTTGAGAAGAAGCTGATGCATGCGCCTTACCAACTCCTCCTAGCTCCGCAGGCAATCCATCAGCGCCTGCGGCCTTGTTGTTTTTCAATCTGGTTATTGCTACTCTGTCTTCGTCATAATCAGGTGGGGGACATTTATTCCATCATCATCGATTGCCAGATCGGGTTCGTAATCTCTGTGCTGTAAATCGTTGTCTCCATTTAGGAGAGAAGAGAAGTGTTCTCTCCATAATCTAAATACTCTCTGGACAACAGTTACAAGGTCGCCGTTTTCGTTCTTACAGGAGTTTGCCCCGGTCTTAAAACCTTCCGTCTGTCGCCGAATTTTTTGGTAAAATTTTCGGTCGTTATTCCTGGTGGCTAACAGCTCAAGCTCCTCGCACTCACACGTTTCTGACTCTGCTTTTTTCTTCCTGAAAAGGCGTCTCGCTTCCCTTTTTAACTCGCGGTAGCGTTCACACACTCTTCTTGTTGCGCTCGCTTTTAACGTAGCCCTGTAGGCAGCGTCGGTTGCAACGCGGCATTCTTCATCGTACCAGTTGTTTTTCCTTGGCGGCAGTATGGAGTGCTTTGGAGATATGCTCCCACTGCTCCTGTATTTCTTCAGGCTGAGTTGTGCTCTCAGAGAGCAGGTGTGAGATTCGAGTTGCGAAATAGTTGGCAGTCTGTTGCGATTGCACGCGTTCGAAGTCTAGCTTTCCTTGTGTTTTTTGTTCCTTGGTTTTAGCCGCGCCGAGGCGGGTTGGTATTTTGGCTGCGACGAGATTATGGTCCGAGTCGAAACACTGGAGGCATGCTATCCGTCTATCAAAACGTGATCGATCTGATTGCGAGTATTTCGATAGGGGGTCAGCCATGTAGCTTGGTGTATCTTTTTATACATGAACCTCGTGCTGGATATGACCATGTTTCGAGCACCGGCAAAGTCAATCAGCCTCAGTCCATTAGGAGAAGTTTCATTGTGTAGGCTGAACTTTCTGACTGTAGGGCCAAAAACAACTTCTTTGCCCATCCTGGCGTTAAAGTTGCCAAGCACGACTTTTATATCATAGCGGGGGCGCTAGTATGTGCGTCTTAATTGTTCATAATAAGCGTCTTTCACCTCATCGTCTTTCTCCTCTGTCGGCGCATGGGCGCAGATGAATGATATATTAAACAATTTTGCTTTTATTCGGATAGCGGCGAGCCGCTCGTTCACAGGCGTGAACGCCAATACTTACAAAGTCTCTCTCCCACCACGAGTCAGACGCCGAAACTGCGCTTATTTGTATGGCCACTCCAATAGATATCGCAATGTTTAATCTTCTTTCTTTCTTGCTTCGTCCAGCGCATTTCTTGGATGGCGCTGAGGTCAGATTTTGCTTTGACGAGGACATCAACCAGCCTGACATCTGCACCAATCCCATTCAGGGAGCGGATATTCCAGGTGCATGCCCTCAATTCATTGTCCTTCAAACGTTTGCCATGGTCGTCATCAATAGAGAGTGTTCTGTTTATCCGAGGCTTGGTGTTGCTTTTCATTGGAGTATAGTTTGACGTGGCGGGTCCCAAGCCCAGCGCACTACCCGCTCAGAGGGGGTGAAAATATTACTTGCACGTTTATATAGCGAGCTGCTTGCTCCAAGACAGACGCCCGCTCGCAACCGCACCTAGTGGTGAACAGACGCTGCCGATGGAATATCCCCCGGCTAGCCCTTAAACTGATTATGTCAGAGTGGCCTAGCCAGGTTGTCGCCACCTCACATTAGCTCACCACTAAACGGATGTTTAGTGGCTAGCCAGAGGATACTTGGCCGCAAGCGACCGGAAGTAGTGAGCTGCTTGAACCGCATGCAAAAGAATCGCTCTGGCCATTCCCAGGTGGATGGCGGTCAGAAGTTTTCCTCACTTTCGTGGACTTCTACACACGGCTCCACCCTCCAGAAGGCATTGGAGTGCAAATCTTCGGCCACACCAACAACATATTCATAATACTGGGTTAGTTTCCAACCATTTTCTAAGCTTAAGGTTTTTGCCATTCGTTTGTCTGTTGAGATCGAACTACAGCTCTGCTATTCGAATTAAGTATTAGGTAAAATCTTCAGTTGAAATTACATCATGCAATGAGAGCATAATTGTGCTATGGAATGCAAACCCCTGTCCTAAATATTCCTCGAGTGCGTAGTAATACCATCCGTTTAGACTACGTCCCGTGCACAGAAGGGTGTATGCTACCGAAAAAGCAAGCAATGAGGAAAGAAAGACATCTGCCGAAAATGCCATTGGTCCAGAAATCCTTCAAAGGCATTATGATCTTATATAAAAGTAGGAGAGCTCAGGCAAACAGAGTTGCATCTCATAAAGAAACACTGGTTTTAAAGCACAAAATGGCCCTTAGCATAAAATGTCCAATAATTATGATTATGACAATGACCGAGAATATATAAACTCACTCCAATCACTCATTCTTTGATGAATCAGTTATAAAAGAGGAAAGCGCAAAATTTAATTATTAGGAAAATCTATACAGTACACTACATTGTTGCTGCTCTCGGTTATGCCCTGCTATTAATACTACATATATACGTGTGCTGCAATATGTTGCATAATAATTAATGAAAGAAAGGAAGAAAAGTGCGAGTGAGTGAGTTAGGGAGAGTGGGCGTAAACTCATGCGCTAGAAACTTTAGATATAATTTCGCTGTAATGCCTAATGCAACTTGCATTCAAACAAAGGCACTAAAATACGCACACGCACACATGCATTCATACAAACCAACGAAGTAAATTCATTTGCACAAAGTGTTATAAGCCATAACTGCATTTGTTCACACCTGTTACAATGCCTTCCCTTCCGATGGTTAGATTACCTGCTGTAACCCTCTAATGACATTTCGTGTGGCACTTAACTCATACGCCCCGTATAACTTGCACTCTTACATACACACACACACACATCGCGTCATACTCAGAGCTCCAGAATAACACTTAAGCGATTTGAAAAGATTGCATAGTAGAGGAGATAGAAATGTTCGTTAGTAAATAACTTTTAGTCCTTCGAATGACGAATATTGTCAAATCACATAGCTTCTATATTTATCTACATATATATTTGGGTGAACAATCATAGCTGACTTTGTTGTAGGCCGTTCAATTTGCTATACGAATATGTATAACTGTTAATTTGGGTACCATATACGTACGTTCACAACAGCAAAAAGCGTAGCCAGCCTACGAGTCTCTTCAGATAAAAATTCTCAGTATCATGCTTTGACAGATGAGTAATATGCCGTATTTGATTGAGGAACGGCAGATCGCGCGACACATGTGACATTTAGCATACAAAATTTGCAAATTTTCAACTTTTTCTGCATGATCCTGTGCTACTCGGTGACTTTTTACTATGGTGAGAATTGTTTTCAATAGCTAACTACAGTAACGTAAATTTATATTTATTTAAAAAATGTCCGCAACATACCACGTGCTACCGATTGACACTTGAAAACTATATTTAAAATTTATTTAATAATTTGGGAAAAATTTAAACAACGTGACATCAGGACGGACAAGGCGACAGCTGTTTCGATTATACCTTGTAAATCTCTTCAAAGCCTTTTCTCCCGGGAGTGGGAGTCGAACTCGCACCCCTACGATAGTTGAAATGGTTGTAAACGCATTCAGCTACGTCATGCCTGTTGTGAAGTATGCAATGTGTAAAAGATTAAAATATGCATAAAGAAGGCAATTGGGAAAGACTTCACAACAGGCATGACGTAGCTGAATGCGTTTACAACCATTTCAACTATCGTAGGGGTGCGAGTTCGACTCCCACTCCCGGGAGAAAAGGCTTTGAAGAGATTTACAAGGTATAATCGAAACAGCTGTCGCCTTGTCCGTCCTGATGTCACGTTGTTTAAATTTTTCCCAAATTATTAAATAAATTATAAAATTAAAAAAAATTGCTTCAAATAAATGTTTTCATACATTTAAAAAAAAGCAATATGGGCAATCCCCGATTATTAAAAATTATATTTAAAATTATTATTATTATATCACCATGCCTGCTCAAAGTTTCTTCTGTTTCACGGTCTCACTTTCTCGGAATATTACTTCCAGATCCAAACCAGTAGAGCCTTTGCTATTCTTTTTCCAGCATTTACTCCACTTCCATTTTTCATCCATTTTGAGAGCTATGTGATTCTTTAATAATGTCTGTAACCTCTGCTTGGTTACGGCCACTAGTGCTGGACGACGTTGACCATCTTCCTATGCCCGATGAAAGCAATCGAATATATAAATACTAAATTGCTCCATTGGGCCAAGGTTACCTTTGTGATGCGACTTCTTGCTGACTTAATTCATAGTATATCATACATTCAGCCTTTCAAGTCTAGATCTTCCCACTGTTGACTTCTAAATTTTCATAACCAATGGCCGGCGTAGCTTCTTGAGCCTTATAAGGATCCCGGTTTTTTCCTTTCAGCCAATCTGATGCTTCTCCTGTCTACGTGCGTTTGTTTTTGAAAGATATGCTAACATATGGTTTCTTGTACTAGCCAATATGTTGTATCTCGACAGCGTTCATAAATGTTTCGTCGTTGTTCCGATTTCCTTCAGGAATCACCGAACGAACAGTGCAGCAACTTTATCATCTCTATTTTAGTTGCCGCCTTTGCGGCGCGAGACTTGCTGCTATTTTAGTTGTTGGCTGTTGTGTTGGCATTTTCTCATATTGGCGCTTAAATATATATCTGGCAGGGAATATAACCATCAACGGATATGGATTATTCGAAGCAGTTGAAGGATTCAGTTGTAGCTCCTGAATTCGCCCTGTTAGCCATTCTACTTTGGCATAAATTTTTTTTTTCTCGAAATGCAAAACTTTTGTATCCTGTTCTCCAACCACCCTCTCTTTTGCTTTCAGCTGACGAAGTTTCTAAAATGAGTATCTTCCAAGCCTCTAATCTGTATATAATTCGTGTCTGGTGTATTTCCATTCTTGTCGAGAGTTTAGTCCAAAAGGCCAGTATCGCATTTTTTATCTCGCTTGCAATTGGATTCAGAGTTTCCTCCTCTCCATCAAGAGGAATGACACACTCTGCCACATTAATTCTTTCCTCCTCCATATCGCCTCACTGCAGTCGAAAATGGTTGGGAGCGATGCAGTAGCAACGAAGCCTCCCACCACGCTTCTAAGAAAGAGCACAGGAAGCACTATCATTAAAGCGCTTCGCAGGTGTAAGTGTTCTTGTTAAGTAACTCTAGTGTGGTATTAGGTGGTATGCTGTATGGGACAATATGAAATGTAAGCTTAAATGTAGTCACAAGGTACACGATAGCGACTGCCATGGTGTGGTGGTGACGTGCTCCGCCTACCACACCAAGAATCTAGTGTTCACGGCTCGGGCAAAGCAACATAAAAAATTTGGAAACAAGTTTTTTCAATTGGAAAAGAGTTTTTCTAGGCGGGGTCGCCCCTATGCATTGATTTGGAAAGCACTTCTTTCAATTTCTCTTTGAAAAGTCGTCTGCCTTGCAGATGCCGTTCAGAGTGGGCGCAAAACATGTAGGTTCCGTCCTGTCAATTTAAACGAAAAGTTAAAAGGCGCACGACGCAAATTGGAAGAGAAGCTCGGCATGTTATCAATTTATTTTCGAAGGGTTAACGGGGTTTGTTTAGTTATCGACGGGCTATCATTTCATTAGCAGTGTGTTTTCGACGAGTTATAGGTAAGTTATCGATAGAAAAAGTTATAAATGAGTTAACGGCCTCTTAGCGATGAGTTTTCGGCTTGTTATCGAAAAGGCATCGATTTATTATGTAAACGTTGTCAATTATTTGTAGAAAATTATCAATACAATATAAAAAAAATATCACTTTTTTATCGAAAGATATAAATTTTTCATAGAAAAGTTAACAATTCGCTATCAAAACGCGATATGTTATAAAAAAGTTATTATCAAAAAACTATTGGCACGTTATCGATTTTTTTCCACGACTCATCGGCTTATTATGAAACTGATATCAATAAAACGTCAATGTAAAATCGAATACACATCTGTAACCCGTACTTTGAGAAGCCCATAAGAAACAAATAAGAAACCGGTGACTCTGCGATAATAATTCGCTATCGATAATGAGCAGATAATCGATAGGAAACCAACAATTTAAAAAAAACGCGCGAAATAGTTTGTTTCTGGTAAGGTCACCTCTCTTGTTGTTTAAATTACGAGCGCTAGTTAACTTAAAAACATTACTTTTCTAGACCTACACCTGTATGCTTCAACATCCAACTTCACTAGTACATGGCACCCACGCTTTTTTTTTTTTTTTTTGAATACAGATACCCAGCGAGTTATGAACGCTTGAAGTATAACCGCCGTAAGGCATGCCTATCATAAGTGGTGTCCAAAATACAAATATCGTACCCGGGTTGTATGCTGGGCTTGGAGGGCGCCACATAAAATTGTTAAGCTGCATATACCAATCTAATGAGACCTTGCGGGAAGAACAACCAAGATGATGTCCTTTTCGGTTAATTGTTATTTTAGAGCGCTGCTAATTACAAATACATAAATAATTTTGAGTTTCAACAATGCATAAGTATTTGTCCTCTGTAAGTAAAGCGTGTAAATTTTTGGCAAATCTAAACTTATATGTATACCAAATATTTAGGGGCAGAGATAGAAATTTCCAAACATATGTAAGTATATACATTAGACTGGGTCGATTTATTAACCGATATCGCGCCATCGATTTTTCGATAGGAATTGGGTTCAGGAGAAAAAAAAAAGTTCCACTACGCTTACCCAAAAAAATAATTTTCGAACCTGCGAGATTAATTTTTTTACTTTTTTCGACTTTGATTTTTAAAGTTTTTTTCATGACCTACTAAAAAATTTTCATTTGATTGTAAAATTTTCATGTATACCCTGTCGACCCAAAAATGTTCGCCAAAAACGTTGGCGATAACAATTTTTTGAAAAAAAAAAGAATCGACAACATTTTTAGCGTACATTTTTTGGTCGGGCAGGGTATACATATGAACATTTTTTGTAGTTCATGAAAAAAGCCTTAAAAATCAAAGTCGAAAAAAAGTCAACAAAATGAAATTTCGCAGGCTCGAAAATAATTTTTTTGGGTATGCGTAGTGGAACTTTTTTTTCCTGGGCCCAAATCCTATCGAAAAATTGATGGCGCGATATTGGTTAACTTTTGTCCATACAAGTCGACCCACCCTAATGTACATACTATGTAAGCATACCATAAATAGTTGATGGATAAAATTCTATTTCGATTCCATTAGTCGGCTGTGCGTGTCATAGCTTTGGTTTTCATTAAGCATACAATGTATTGATTATGAATATGTCGTTGATACATATTTGGTGTAGTTTTTGGATAAGTTTTATAACCAAAATAAAAATCAACACACATTCAGCCTTTATTCTCTTAGATACAAAGCTTGTTTATATGTACGTACCCATGGGTATATGAATTTATTATGCAATTCGATTACTGACATAAATATGAACAACAGAGGGGTTAGCAAAATGGTTGAGCAGAATAAAAAGCAATAAAATTTTTATGGACGAAACTGATCAAACTTGTGTGGGTATGTAGATATGTACGCGTGAGCAATGTAATGAGATGCAAATTTGTATATTTCCTGAATTAAGTAATACGAATATGTTATTCTATTATGTTATTCATAAGTTTTCATGCAATCGGAAGGAGATTTAAGTAGTGCGATAGAAAAAAAAAATGTATTTCTATATATACTAAAATTAAATCAAAACACCCTCTGACTATTTGCGTGTTCGGAATATACGACAATCCTTGATGGGTAAGCGTAGGAAATTTACCTAGACTAGATGGCAGCGTAGTAATGGGCTAGGCGATGAGCTGCAAGTGGAAGAATGCTGACACTCACATAACCATCGCGGCTGTCGTAGTATGGAGGTAGTTTATTTGCCCACCATGTCGGAGGACGTAGGTTAAAAAAGGAAAACTAATAACACAATACATTGGAAAAACGATATGCAGGACGAAGCGAGTGCTGCAAAATTTACCACAATTCATACAAAAAATATGGTCCAATTAACATTGCGATGTAGAGATATACGCCGCCGATAAACACCGCCGCCGCCGCCGATTTGCGTAGAGTTGCGCACGCCGCCGCCGAATGTCAAAAATATCGGCGAGGCGGTGGCGGCGGCGTTTGGCGCGTTACTATATTTTCTACTTTTCTAAGGTTGTCTGGGCCATTTATTGTTCATCTCGAAAATTGGTCCGATATGGTCGAAAGGGGTATCAAGGCATGCGCATCACTGCTAGTTATAAAAATTCAATTGCGAAATTTAACACTTTCTAACCGTTCAAAAGTGATTTGAGAAAACAGGCGCTTTCAATGCCAGCTTAACACGGATTTCGCATCACCGAATTCACCAAGTTATTAAATAAAAACACTTAAAGAAAAGTTATATAATAAATGTAAATGATCACTTCGCATAATTTTTCCAAAAAATTAATAAAGAACATTGAATTTAAATAAAATGTCGAACATGTTTTCAAATTGTCTTAAAGTTGTTAAAAAAGCAAGTCACCCGAAAAAGGTGAAGGCGAAATCAGTGATGCAATATTCTTTAGTAGGCTCCAGTGTTTTAAATTCTCCTTTGAAATGATTCTCAGCTCATACCTAACCCTCCGATTAGCGGTGAATAAATTCAACGCATCTTAGCGTTGTCGTCTGGCCAGACGAAATTTTACACTATGAACTTTATCCACAAATATTTGAATTTTTATTTAAATTTTGAAGAAAACTCGTGGCACACTGTGACTACCCAGAAATACGTTTGAATTTTTATTGATAAATTTTGAAATGAATACGAACTATGAGGGCTTATAGGCAATGTTCGTCTAGCCAGACGACAACGCTAATATGTGACATAATCAACTTTGGTACAAAAAATCAAATAAAATAAAAAGAAAAAAAATATCGATTTCGGAATTATTATAAAGACCGCCTCTAAACTTAAAAAGTCACTAAAGCTTTTCATAATCGGGTGGGTAGCAGTAAAGTTATTCACGAAAATAAAGCCTTCTCGTCTGGCCAGACGCCACAAACTATCGGAGGGTTAAGTTGAATATATCTTCCACACATATGAGAAGGGTTTGAAAAACCACTTTATTTGCTTAACTATAAAAAAGCGTCTGAAATCTTAATTTTGATTTTCACACTTCATCATTCCACACAAGCCTTCCGGTTTGACATTTCCTAAAGTTGCCGGCCCTACCCTAACTAGTCCCTTGGAGTGAATCACATTGGATATAGCCTATCAACCATGTTTAAATATGACATACACATGACGGCTCCTGTACAAATGTGAATACGTAGGCACATTTTTTAACCAGGTTAGGTTTTGTCCTTCGCAAGAACACTCAAAGTGGTGAAGCAAAAGCTTTCTCAAGAAAGTCGAAAAAATGACCGGGTGTTCTACTACCCTAACGCAGGGGATAGTGGAACTAGTCTGAAAACTGAAATTGGTCATCCATTATGAGCTCTTATATCATAAGGCCGGAAACGAAGACTACTGAAGTCAATGTATCGAACACAAACGTCTGCAAATTTTGGTGTACAACTTTTATCCGAGGTCCTTATAAAGTTTAAGTTATGTAGATGCGCCAAAGATTATACGATTTTCACCCATGAGAACGCACTTAGATTTCTTATGATTTCGAGGGCGACATCCTTGGCCTAATAGTTACTCCCTAACGTTTCAAGGTGTTTTTTTGGTGTATCTCGTAAGCATATCGCGACAAAAACATCCCTTAGAAAGTCTTCGGATCTACACCTAGAGCTTCTAGGAAAGTGCCGTCGACGAAGGTATGAGTTCGAAGTTGCAATTATATAGCTTCTGTGCTGGCATATGGTATAAGGGCCAAGATGCGTTGTAGCGACTGATGGTTGGGATTGCGGTTGTTCGCACGTCGGAAATTGTAGCTCTTAGAAACAGCCGAAAAAACTGAAGGCGCCATTTGGCGCGATCAACAATAAGCCAGCATTGATGCTAATCGTTAAAACTGTGCCACGATAGGCATGACCCACACAGAGCCACAAATGATTTAAAGAAATCGTGCCGACGACGGGTATTAGAGTTCGCCCAGAATATCTCCTTCGTTGAAACTACGCTACAAAAGTGTGACCATTTTAAGTATTTCCCCCTATCTACGCAGGCAGCTACTCCAGAAATTTTTTGAACGTTCCGCGAGATGTTGAGGCAAAAGCCGCCGAAATGGCCGAAACGTCCTTAAATATATATAAAAAAACATTTCCAAATATTATTTTTTTTAATTTTCGCATAACAAGCCTCCCAGATACTCATCCGTAAGTTAATGATATTGTTCCAGATCGTCAAACATACCACTGACGTCAACAGTATGTTTCCATATTCATTAGTTGTGGACAATGTGATACTCTGAAGTCCAGCCATTCAATTCAGAGGTTTACGCCGATCGCTTTGTCGGCGCACCGGCCACGCCGCCGCCGCCGGTATATAATATAGGTTACGCCGCCGCCTCCGATTAGGTGACCGGCGTAAACCTCTATTGCGATGTCCTAGGACTACTAGACCATATACTCCAGCTCAGCATCACATCAGAGTAATCCATGGAGTACCCACATGGAATTCTCTCGAATCTACTCCAATGGATTCCTCCATGGAGTAACTTCGGGAAACTAGTTTTGAAACTGGTTTTCTTAGTTATCGAAAGGATATACCCTCCTAACAGTTTTATTTGATTATTAATATTAATTTTGTAATTAATTATTTGATTTTTCCCGCATGGCAACACAGTCCAATAAACATCGTGTAGTGATTACAATCGTTAAAAACGAGCAATGATCGGCTTACAATATATTCGTGTAGAAACATGAGTTGGTCCATTGCTGCATTACAGTGGAGTATAATGGTAAATACTCCAGTGGACCACATGATCCATCGATTTTTGCAGGGTATATTAAAGCACCAGCCTTCACTCACAGTTGAGTGATAGCGCTAAAAACTATAGTGGTAGTAAAGCTGAAAAATGTTTCATTCAAATTTAAATGAAAGTGTAATGCAATCAAAATTAAGTGCACTGCCCCCAACTATGTTATTTTGCAGAGTAAATTTGAAAATGCAGCAGCTAATGTAAATGGCGGGTGAAATATGTTGTCACACAGAACGCGTTTATTTTGCTTTGGGCGTCGAGATTTTCGAATTAGCTCTGCAGCAAACTCAGAGGGGGGAAGCGGGATATAAGCCGGAGTCATTGGTGCCGTATGTCGTATCGCTGTATCCGTATCCCTAACGTAATCAGCTGTTTATCGTTACGACGGTAAACCAAAACCCAATTGGTTGGCTACGATACGGTTACGACCTTAGCGGCACCAATAATCGATTGCATTGATTCTCATAAGGTTGGTCGAATCAGCTGTTATAAGGTTACCGATACGGTTACCGATAAAGCACCAATGTCTCCAGCTATAAGTTGATCCAAAGCACGGCATACAGTGGAGCAAATTTTTAACCTATTTAAATATTTTTTTGAGATGAAAAGGTTTTGAGATTAAGAAGGGAACTCTGCCAGATTTTAAATTTGTTTTTGTTTATATAAATTTTGTGTGTGCAAATTTCAAAGAAACGGGAATATTTTTGGAAAATTCTTAATGAAAACCAGTTCACAGTAAACATGGTTAAACAAATTTTTAATTCTCAAAAAAACAAAAAAAAAAAAAAAATTTATTCGAAAAAAGATATTTTTTTTAACATTTATAAATTTGATTTTTGATGAATGTACTTTCAAAGCCAATAAATTATCTTATTTTCCTTACATCATAGATGGGCAAAGCTTACTCACATGAGTAGTATTCTCATCACACGCTTTCTTTCGCTCTTCATTTCAGTCGTTGTTGAGTGCGAAAAAGCAATTGCGCCACAGTGGCGTAAAAACATAATTTTCATATCAGTCCTTTCACATACAGCAACGAGGTAACAAAACAGTCGCTGACACATCACATTTTATTAGATAACAGTTTATGCGCGATTAAAAATGAATGACAAAAACTTTGGTAACGCACAATGTCTCTTGTGTTACGCTTCTATACAGGGGACCCGGCAATATGATATTAGAAGACATTATAATTATTTCCATAAAGATTTTGATATATTTAATTCGAAGTTTGATGACTCTAGTTCCATTCTCAGCTCGGGAGACTATAATTTGTAATGAAATCTTTGACAGGATGGAAATAACTGTAATGTCAGACGAAATGTTTAATTGTTTTCACCTTTTCTGTCATAATAAAGCATAATAATTTAATATAAACAACTATATAACTCATTTAAATTTACAAACGTATAAGATGAAAAGACGATAACAATTGAAGATCAGTCCTAAAAGTTAAAAAAACAGTTTCCTATAGCTGAGCGTTACATTTTTTTTTATTATACACATTTCCTTTTTTACACCACTGTAGCGCAATTCCTCTCCCGTTTACCAATCCACCATCACGTTTCAATTTGCACCTATGCCTTACACACATTCATACATACATATTTACACACATTAGTGCATGGAAAGAAAGAAAAACATACAATAAGTTAACATTGCTGATTGCTGTGAATTAAAATGTTAGAACAGCGGCACTCTGTTAATATGTAAACAAACAAAAATGCAACAGGTAGAGAGAGTACAGAGAGCAAGATGAGTTGAGCGCTTGAGCGAAATTTTACAACAGCAGAGAAAATACATAAGAAGTGTTGCTAAAGTGTGTTTTACTAACATTTTTGAAGTATGATTGGAAAAAGTAGTATTGCTTAATATTTTATATATAATATTTTCCGGAAGAGCTACCTATTTGCCACTTTTATCAGTAAAATTAATATTGGGTACATCCCTTACAGCCAGGGTTTTTGACAAGGAAATACTGTGTTGTTTCAAACCATACATTACAGCAAAAGTTAAGACATTTCTGTCAATAGTGCGATATCCACATCACAAGAAAATGCTTAAGTAACTTTTTTGAAGATATGCTTGAGAAATTCCCAAAAAAATCCTTAAGCGTTTCCATTGATGCATGTAAAACGCATCTCTTATTTCAAAAGAAAATTATAAAAACGGTAAATACACAAATAAAAGCCTCATATGCTGCACACGCGTTTAAAGTTAGAGCTGCAAAACTATCGATACCTTGTTTTAGGGAAAACGTTGGTTTTTGTTTTTTTTTTTTCCAAATTTATGTTGGGTTCTAATAAGGTTTCAAAATTAAAAATGGCACAACAAATTCGATACCACAGGTTTTTTTGATTTAAAAAACGCCATCGCTTTACTAAAACGAAATTTTGATAGTTTAGTGCCTCAAAAAATTATGAGCAAACATATACAAATATTTCTGATGAGGCAAAAGCAAGCTACGCTCCTTTGAGTGCCCATAATTATAAATAATAGGGAGTCACATTAAATTTATGTTTTAAAGGCTACGGCCAAATTAAACTTCATAACGATTCCCCTGAGCCCCAAAATTTTGTGTAACGATTAACTTAAAAAAACGTCTTCCATCTTTCGTAGTTCTTCTAGAACTCCTTGTCAATTTCTTTGGTCATAAAAATTATCAGGTCTGATAGTTAATGGTTCAAACTAAACAAGTCGCTCATCACACCTGTCCTGATGTAAGGCTCATAATAATGGACGGTGTCCCGAGAATATGGGATGGCTCTTGGAGTGTATGAGAGAAAAGTTCTCCGGAATATTTATGGTCCTGTACGCGATGCCGACGGCGAGTGTGAACCCAAAGGTTTCGCTGGTTAAGTCATGTTATGCGAATGGACAAAGACGCTCCGCCCGAAGAATGTATTTCGGTCGACACCGCAGTTTGAAGGCAGAGGAAGGGGGTGACCTCCACTGAGTTGGCAGAGGCAGGTGGAGCCAGACTTGATCTCCCTTGGTGTTCCAAATTGGTTTCAGTTGACGAGAAACAGAGATAGCTGTTATCAAACGGCCAAAATCGCTTAGGCGGTATCGCGCCAATTAATGATGATGAGTGAGAAACTCATGGCGGAACCAGTAACAAGTGACAGCCAGAAATCAGCTGATTAGTAATTTTTTAATTTAATATGACACTTCAACTTCCGACGCAGTACGATTTTGACATTAGTAGATCGATTTACAAAAACAAAGTACATATAATTGTATTTATGGTTGTAGGTATGTCATCGTATCGAAAATTATCGAAGGCACTATCGACTGGCGGGACTATCTATTGTTTTTCAGCTCTACTTTAAGTTCCTCAGTCGAGAGTGCACAAAACAGAAAAGTTGAAAGTTTGGTGGTTTTGCCCGTATTGTGATATATATGTATATATATTTATTTGTTAAAATAACCAAGTAATAGACGTCCAATAGTTTGTTTACTTTTGCCTAATAACTAAATAAAACCTTCTCATACTACTTTTCTTGCTACGAATTACATACACTTTTTCTCAAACACGCGGGAGCACTGACAACGAGTAAACAAGTTGGAGCATTCAATTGAAGCTCCACAAAAATGCTGCAACAGTCCAATGACGTCTCTCAAATGATAAGCATTGCTTTGTGCGGATAAAACAATTTATTATTTGGCGACCGGTTAACAAAAGTGTTTAGCATTTGTTAAATAATTTACATTGGTGTGTCGGCATTTTCACGCTAACATATGCAGCGACGCCGACATAAGCAGTGCAGTAGTTAAAAACAAAACAGTGAATTTCTTTTGTGCTGAGTGTGTAAGGTGTAAGCAGCGCAGTAAACACAATTGCAAGTGGCAAGCAGTGACAGTAATAGCGGCTGTTGTATGAGCAGAAGCGCAATTTTATATAGTGCAAGAGTGAGGTAAATAAAGTGCGGCTTATAGGCTGTAGGTTGTGTTTGACGAAAAAAATTAATTAATAAATTATTAGAAGTGAATAAATGATAAAAATCTTTGCCATAAATCAAATTACATATTCGATGCTGCTTTCTATTTATTAAGTAAAAATTTGTTGGGCAAATGAATACTGCTGGATACCAGTAGCGCTGTGTACATTTGTATGCTTGTATGTACATATACATATATATGCAAGCTTGAAGCGATTGATTGTAGTGAAAAAGCCATAGTGGATAGAATAAACCAGTGAGTTCTTAAATAAAGATCAAAAGGTGAATACTTAATAATTTCTATGTATGTACATATGTACGAACGAAGGCAGATATGTATAACAAATGCATCTATTTTAATATGCACATAACATATGTATGCGTCTGTAAGTAATGCAAAAATATCCCACCCAAAAACTCGTATTTCAAGTGATGTCAGAATCTATGTATGACAAAAGTAAAGAAGTAAATCCGGTTTTTTCTTTAACATGGAAGCTGGCTGCTTAGTGACGTAGCAGCATATTGTGGCAACGAAGCAAGCAGACAAACGAAAAAAATTCTTTGCGAGAAATCTAAAGACGAAGAATAGATAATAAGAAAATGAAAGAATAATGTTTGGGTAATATCTATATATGCATGTATTTTTTATGTCTGTTAGTAAATTTGTATGAGAAGCCGTTTGGCAGCTTCTCGCATTACAACGTGGCTGCGTAGCAAAACAGCAGCAGCAGCTCTTGGTGCGCCGCTGTTGACGTCAGCAGCGCTGTTATTGGCATTCATGTAAAAAGCAAGTGTTAGTAATAGTTTGCTGCTTAATATTGTATGTTTGAAATTTGTTTGCGGTGGTATTGTAATGTATTTATTTTGAAAGTGGTGTTATACAAGTTTTGCAAGTAAATACAAAACTAAACACAACTTCTATGAAATTACAACTAAAAAAATATGAAATACAGAACTATATAAAGTGCAAAAGTACCAAAATATTTTGATGCAAAAATATCGAAACGTGAGAGAGCAAACTTCAGTTTTTGTGTTCTTACTTTAGTGCAAATTTTTTTGTAGAATGGAGTCTTATTACAAATTCACGCAAGTGTGGATAGCTTCCGAATGCTATTCTCCAGCGATCTTTTACATACAGTTCAACAGCTCATAGAACTCCCAAGCATTTTATGGGCAGCTACCGAACAATCATATTGTAACCATTAGCGCCATTTAATCGACTGACCTTCTGATTTTTAGGGCGTGCAAGTGAAATGTCCGTATTCCTGCTAGCCGAAGCTCCCGGGGCAAGGCAGATCGATAAATATTGCCTTGCTACGCTTCTCACAGCAGCCGGTTCTATGTATCAGAGCAGTTTGGGACTTTCCCCGACCAAGAGCTGTCAATTTATTGTAACCTCATTCAATTTGTTGCGCGTCCCTTTCACAAGTCTTCAATTTTGAAGCAGATCCTATCAGCCGGAGTGCTCCATACTCTCTTGCACCGGGAAGGTTTGGAGAAGAGGTTTTGCTGCATTTTGCGGAAGAAGAATGTACATATGTAAGACTGTCGCACTCCTGTCAGCGTGTCTCGTGTAAAGGATGGTTTCATCGAACGGGTTGTTCCATATTTCGCCGGCACGTATGAAAAACAAGAAAGTTTGCCATTAATGGTGCTTGTTACCGAACGTACCGGATCAATATCCGGCAAAGAACAATCAACATCGAGAACACTCCCTTCGGGAGTGTCTTTATCGCTACAGCAGTAGGAATATCCCGCTAGCTAAAAAAAAAGGACGCTCCTATGATGAACTCTTTGAGCTTTACGCAGATATGAAGATAATGCAGAGAATAAAATACCAAAGGCTTCTCTAGGTCGCGTTGTGCTAATGGACGAATGCGTTCTGGTCAACAAAATATGGACACCCGCATTTGGTAGCAGAAGAAAGGGGAGATCTCCACTGAGTTGGGAGAGGCAAGTAGAGGAAGACTTGATCTCCCTCATTGCTCTCAATTTGCATCAGTCATCGTGAAACAGGTATTGCTAGCGTGACTTGTTACGTAACGACCAAAATGGCCTAACCGGTTTTGCGCCAATTAATGACGATGATAATGCCTATGGGCGTACGAGTGCAACAAAGCGTGGGATATAACAGCGAAAAAGGTAAAGAAGCACCAACTTAGAACTAAAAACATGTGGCTGAACGGCGTTAGTGTGAGGAGCTTTGAGTGCGGGGTGATAAGAACAATGTCCGAAAATTAACCACAAAATAAAGTGAGGGACGGAATGGCGACATGGTAAAAGGCGTATAAAATGCGCCTATGTTGTGGAAGGAACTCTACCCTAATCGCTGATGCGGAACAAACGTTCTGCCACCCGACCATGGAGAATGAAAATGGCAAGACTTGGGGAAAGGACGAACTACCCGCTGAGCTGAGTAGGCGTTTCATGATAAGAAAAGGACCTCAAAGATGCTTTTGACAGCGCAAAAAGAAGTTACCTTGTATTACTATGTATATCCGGATTTGAGTTCACTGGAAAGGTTTCAAGAAATTATTAAATCGGTGAGCCGTACTACCAGCTTCGTAAAGATTGAGAAAGCTCTCTTGGAACGATTGGAAACCAAACGAGGTTTCAGACAAGGCAACTACCGATCGTCTGATTTCTTCAACCTATTGACGGCTATCGCCTAGACGGTTAGGTCACCAGCTATCAGCTATAGGTCTTCAAAGTTCTTAATCTGGTCCTGGTTTTGATGTACAAAAAAACCTTTACGTTTTACTTTTGCAATAATATTCTCCAATAATCTCTACTAGCAAATATGCTTAGTAATAAATCAACTTTTTATTCACCTCGATAATTGTAAAGCTTCCTAAGCTTTGATAAAGTCACCCACAAAGAGACTTTGCTTTTGATAATTTTTATTGAAAATCGTAGTTGAAAGAAGCGTTCATGTCATGTGGGTGTGCAGCCAGTCGTCATTCGACCTTTTCATCTCCTACTTTTGTGTTCCATAACAAGCAGAGTAAACAGAAATTAATATAAAGGCAAACACACATTCACAGATACAGATACATTTGTCTGTGTCATATAACCTTTTAACCTCAATTTAAACGTTTTAATTAAACGTGTAACATAAAATATTATTTTGAAAGTAAAAATAGCAATAACAATAAATACCTACTACTGGTGTATGTATGTATGTATTTACTTTAGGGTGGACATTACAAATGGGATGAGTGAATCTTTTGAGTCTCATCCTTTCAAACTGAAAGGTCACGGGAAAAGATATAAACCATAAATTTAAGCTCCAATTAGAGACGGTAAAGGCGCGCCGTACAATAGATTGTAGCTTTGCGATGAGCTTCACCCGCCCAATCGGGATCAGAATTTATACATACGTTATGCCTGTTACCACTGTATGTATAAACATCTCAATGCATGACACTGGCGGTCCTAATTCTATTAACTTAGGGCCGCCCTTATTTATATTTGAATAGTGATGTTTGTGACAGGACTTATTGAAATACTTTTTTCCTATTCTATTTTGTGAAATGACGTCGATTTCTCGTATTCAAAAGAACGAAATGAAGGTAGAAAAATATAGAATTTTGGCTGAACGTAAAGTTGGCAAGGCCTTCGGCTGATCAACCAATTGGTGGGTCGTTATTTTGCCGCAAATTATGTGCTCATTAGTTGCGAAGAGAAAAAATTTGGTGCGATTTCCCAAGTAAGTTTTTTGGACGATTCGCTAAGTTCAGGTGAAATTAACGAAGTATTAAGCGAAAATATGCCTGAAGATGACAGAAGTGTGTTTATTTTCTCAGTCAACCAAGCCGCACTAAAGGTCTTAGCCTTATGTGCCGACAACACAAAGTCGATTACTGAATGTCGCAGATTACTCAATGAGATAAGCACTATAGTATCAGCCTTGCATTACACACTTTCAAGACATCAATGCTGGTTTTACGTCTCACTGATAAATGCCTCAAAAACACACTTTTGACCCTAAATAAGTTGATGCTAACAGGTAAGGGTAAGGCTTTTTACTGGACACTGTTTTATGGACGCTTACGCCGCTGGGATGGGCATCCAATATTACGATAACCTTTGTAGCCGCAGAAGTATAAAGAAGGGTTGCCCACCCTGCAGCATCTGCTGAATCATTGTTTGGAACTAAAAATTAAGGGGGTCAAAGGCGCTCGGTCAACTATTTTTAATGACCTTAAGAAGGTATCCAAACTCGAAATAAGAGCGGTAGTCATCGGTCGACATTAGATGGTACTGCAGGACTTGGGGAGTGTTATCGATGGCAATGGTCTCTGATGCAGATCCAGTACGTTCCGGTAACAAACACCGCCAAGGCACTAGCTCGACCATCTCCGGAATGATTTGGTGTGACCACATGAAACCTTCTAGGCCATGCCGCCCTCCCACCCATTAGATCCATGGGGAACTTGGGGTTGCCAAAGCCTCGGCTGTTAAAGAATAATGATTAGCCACGGGTAGGTGAGGCTGACAACTGCGTTGTAGAAGCTATATATTGCGCTGGCAACTCCTTCAGAGGATTGCGCCACACAACCTCTTGAATCAATTTGGTATTTTAGTCGCCTCTTACGACATACCTGCCGCGGGTATATTCTAAGCCCTCTAACCCGCTGCAGCGAAACTCTGCTGATCTCAGTTGACTCTTAAACCAAATACATACATACACATCTCGTACTCCTTAAGCATTGGTTGCAACATTTTGCATCTGGGCTATTCACCCTACCCAGCATACATGAACGTGAGAGCAATAGCTAGGATTTAGTATTGTACACAGAAATACAACCACACCCCATTAGATCACCTTTTAAGTACATACATATGTATGATTGGAGCATAAAATTTGCAAAAAAAGAACAAAATTTGAGTTACCTTTCTTGAGGTGTTTGTTATGCTTTTGTACAGAAAGTAGTTTAGCTACTTTACTGCTTTGGTTTTTTGTGTTGCTGTTAAAACTGGAATGGAGTGCTGTGAAACGAAGGCGCGACTACGAGGCGGTGAGGTCGACTAGACAGTGTAGCATGTTAGAGCTGCTGACGGCAATTGAATTCATATAAGAAATATTTCTTGGTTCGCTACAAGATGTTGCACAACCGTTTTTGTTTTTGTTTGGTTTCTTTTCTCAATGTTTCTATCTTTTCCCATTTTATATTTACGTTTTTGACCTCCTCTAATCACATTTTGATGTGTTGCTGCTATTTCGATGGTGGTCTCTGTATCACTTAAATTTTTATACGTAACCATATGAATCCATATATGTATATTAGACTGGGTCGATTTATTAACCGATATCGCGCCATCGATTTTTCGATAGGATTTGGGCTCAAGAAAAAAAAGGTCCACTGCGCATACCCAAAAAAATAATTTTCGAGCCTGTGAAATTTGATTTTTTTTTTTACTTTTTTCGACTTTGATTTTTAGGGGTTTTTTCATGACCTACTAAAAAGTTTTCATTTGATGGTAAAATTTGCATATATATTATTTTTCAAAAAACTGTTATCGAAAACGTGTTTAGCGGACATTTTTGCGTCGGACAGGGTATACATATTGGAACGAATTTGGGTAAATTCCGCTTATTTGCAACCTTCTGCTTACGTTCGTATCGCTAAACTGTTGAATAAAACACTCCAATATTCTGTATTACAAAATGGTCTTTATTAGACTACTTTGAAAGTACTTCGCAATTAAACTTTACTTAGCAACTGATAGCGTGTTTAAATCAATCTGATTCATGATTGATCAGCTTGCGCTATTTTGTACTCTCTACTGCTTCATTCGCATATTTCTGCTACAGTCTAGACGTTTCGCCTGCTAGAACTGCTGAACATATCTCCTACTTGTAATTAGCTATATACATGTATATTTGTAGTTTGTATCCATATGCGTGTGTATATGTGAGTAATACTTCGCTGATGATGACATGCGTTTGTGAGTATCTCTCTGCTGCCTTGTATGTATGTCTGTAGATAATTGATTTGTTTACGTACATACTGCTTAGTATCGGCTTAGTGGTGGTAGTTCCGCTTAGTAATACTAATATTCGTCACAATATATTTTTTTAGTGGGCCATGAAAAAAACTTTAAAAATCAAAGTTGAAAAAAAAGCAAAAAAAATGAAATTTCGCTGGCTCGAAAATTATTTTTTGGGTATGCGTAGTGGAACTTTTTCCTGAGCCCAAATCCTATCGAAAAATCGATGGCGCGATATCGGTTAACTTTCGTCCATGCAAATCGACCCATCCTAATGTAAATACTTGCTATATATACACACATAATAGATTGCTTTGCTTGATGGAAATTTAATAGTTTTATGAAAAAATTAATTTTTTTCTTTACTGGACATTTTGTCCCATAAAAATAAAGTAATAATATTGATGTACATATGTATGTAACATGTAGCTATATATACATTAGAACATACATATGTATGTACGCATGTCACAAGTATCTTGATATTATGTAATGCTTTGAGTAGAAATTTATTCTGATGTTACCGTTCGAATTGCTGAGTTCGAATAAATAACTCAAATATTCAGTTAACAAAATGTTCCATATTTACAACACTACTATGGTAGTAGCTCTTCACAATTAAATTACTCGCGTACTTCACTTACAACACTCACACTGAAAACAAACTCATTGACTATCCCTTAGCTTGCTCTGCTTTTCTACTCTCATCTGCCCCGCTCGACTATTTCTACCAGGGTCTAGACTTTTCGCGAACATCAGTCTCGAATATTGCTTATTTATTTCTCGTGTCTGCATCTCAAATTGGAGTTGGCTATATACATGTATGTATATACGTGAGTAATGTCATTTGCGCTCTTAATACGTGCAGCTCCTATGAAGTTAAAAATAGGCTGCTGTTTGAGACAACTAAAAGGATTTTATTAAATTGAGAAATTTCAATGGACTTCAATTAAATTTAAATCATCTTAAAATCATCATCAGTACCTTAAAGGTGAGAATTAAATGATTTTGCCTACAACTATACATAATACCAAGAACAGAACCATTCTTCTGGCAAATTGCGAAATAGTATCAACATCTTCTGATTTAGGACTTGAAAAACTTTCAAATTATCTTCTTCGCGCCACGCGAATTTTTCAACGTTACTTACATAAAAAATTTAATTTATTCGTCTTAAAGCTAAGCCACATATTAAGTTTCATCGGTTTATATCGGTCTTTGGTAATGCATTATCGAGCTTTTTCCATTTTCGATATCGATATCGAAAAAGTGGGCGAAAAAGATAAGCAAATTTAGCGAATTTCGTGAAGTTATCTAAATGTTTTCTCAAGTTATCGTATCAACGGAAAGACGAGCGGACATGGCTTGATTTTTATATACGAACGTCTTTATTTGACTTGACTTCTTTATGAAGGGCATATGAGAACAGATGGGAATGAAAAGCTGATGAACTAGCTTAAAAGAGCGCATCCCTTGAAGCTTGCTACGTAGACGTCCTAATTAGATAGCGCGAAATTGAGAGAAGGCGAGAGAAGCACATGATCGACCAAGCCGGAGAGGCGTGAATTGAACCGCGACGATTATGTGCAGGTCTCACAACATCAGACTAACAAAGTTGCTTCTATCTCATTAAGAAGAGGGGACTGTAGTCATGACGGGTATTCTGACTGGACACTGCGTTCTGACGTCCATGCCTTTAAATTAGGCTTCGACAGTGATAGCAGATGTAGAAAGTGCGGGTTTGAGGAGGAAAAGATCGAGCACGTTTTTTGCTAGGAACAGCAAGTGGCATAGGCCCCATAAAGCTTCTAGTATTTGCCAGTAGGATGCAGTTATTCTATAACATATGTTCTGGTTTTTGATAGTGTTTTTCAGCTCGGTCGTTGAACAAACTTCTGGTAACTCTACGGACTCATTCAATCTTTGTGAGGTCGTTATGGACCGGCCAGTTCAACCTAACCTGCATTGTCAGTACCTGTGCATTGATGTAAGCATAAGAACACGAGACGAACCGCCATAAGAAGAAAAACAAATAAGAATCAAGCTAAAAAATAAACACAAACTTAACTCGCCCAGTTAGCACATACACACGAACTAACAACCTGCTACCATGTATGTTTACAAGGCGTAACTCTACGAGCAGCTCGGCAAAAGGAATGAGTACAAGCAACAGCACAAAAACTTTCACTGAAGATGGCACAACGCCGAAATTATCGGTTTGTCTCTAAATTTACAAATTGTTGACGAAAAATCTACCCAAAAGTATTCCAGTTTGAAAACTTTGTTGGTTAGAACTGCTTAAGTATTAACTTTAGGAAATACATTATTATGTTAATATGTATGTTTATATGCAACAAAAAAGTAAATTTACTTTGAAAGCAAATTCGAAAGAGATTTAAGATTTTCAGTAAAAAATTTGTCCTAAGTAAAAAGAAAAATACGCAAGATCTGATTCATCAAAATCTAATGAATCAAACGTTTGATTAATCAATTGATATGAATAATGATTCATAGCAAAATTTTTATAACTGATTAAACCATATATCTGATATATGTACTTTTTATTTAACTAAGTATTTGACAAATAAGTAAAATACACTTTTGCAGCATATCATATAACAACATTTGCTGTTACCAAAGTTAACGGCGAAGTACTTTCTGAACTGTTGACTTCAGAATAAAAACACACAATTCCCTACAATAATAACGCAAATGCAAATAACAGAAAATCATTCAGTATTTCCTGCTTCATAAAGTTAGGGTAAGCACATCCTCAAATCGTTTTTGATTTTTTGTTGGTTTGTATTGGTTTCATCCTCTTTTGTTTTTCCTGTTTGTTTATTGTAAGTTTTATTGAACACATTCAAGTTTTTCTATACTTGAACTAATAACACGGTCGAGGTCCAATGAGAACAATTCGAGTGGAGATGCGAGTTATTTACAAGTAGTACAACATACAAACAAACATTTTCACATTCTACTTAACATACATACCTATTTTCATATGCACATAAGTAAGTGTATCAGTAATTTAGAATTGATGCAATCAGTTCAACTGCTGCAGCGCTGAATGAATATTTGCTTTATTCAAATGTGTATGTATATCACATTTAGGGTGGGACAAAAATAATTCAACTATTGTATGAGTTGCTAGCAGATCTTGCAAAGGTTGTGGTCTCCAAACAATACTTTTTTGGTTTCTGTTTTGTTGTTCTTAAAACAAAATATTTTTTACTTTATAAAAGTATTGCGTACTGTATTGTTCTTTGTGGGATCAAAGTATTGATTGCTGTATTGTTCTTTGTAGGAATAGAGTATTCGTCACTGTTTTGTTCTTTGTAGGATCAAAGTATTAGTAACTGTTTTCTTCTTTTCAGGATTAAAGTATTGGTTACTGTTTTGTTCTTTGTAAGATCAAAGTATTGGTTACTGTTTTGTTCTTGGTAGGATCAAAGTAATCGTCACTGTTTTGTTCTTTGTAGTATCAAAGTATTGGTTACTGTTTTGTTCTTAGTAGGATCAAAGTATTGATTGCTGTTTTGTTCTTTGTAGGAATAAGGTATTCGTTACTGTTTCGTTCTTTGTAGGATCAAAGTATCAGTAACTGTTTTCTTCTTTTCAGGATTAAAGTATTGTTTACTGTTTTGTTCTTTGTAAGATCAAAGTATTGGTTACTGTTTTGTTCTTTGTAGGAATAAAGTATTCGTTACTGTTTTGTTCTTTACAGGATAAAAGTATTGGTAACTGTTTTCTTCTTTTCAGGATTAAAGTATTGGTTACTGTTTTGTTCTTTGTAAGATCAAAGTATTGGTTACTGTTTTGTTTTTTGTAGGATCAAAGTACTCGTTACTGTTTTTTTATTTGTAGGATCAAAGTATTGGTTACTGTTTTGTTCTTTGTAGGATCAAAGTATTGATTGCTGTTTTGCTCTTGGTAGGAATAAAATATTCGTTACTGTTGTGTTCTTTGTAGGATCAAAGTATCAGTAACTGTTTTCTTGTTTTCAGGATTAAAGTATTGTTTACTGTTTTGTTCTTTGTAGGATCAAAGTATTGGTTACTGTTTTGTTCTTTGTAGGATCAAAGTATTGGTTACTGTTTTGTTCTTTGCAGGATCAAAGTACTTGTTACTGTTTTGTTCTTTGTAGGATCAAAGTATTGGTTACTGTATTGTTCTTTGTGGGACGAAAGGATTGATTTCTGTTTTGTTCTTTGTGGGAATAAAGTATTGGTTACTGCTTTGTTTTTTGTAGGATCAAAGTATTAGTAACTGTTCTCTTCTCTTCAGGATTAAAGTATTGGTTACTGTTTTGTTCTTTGTAAAATCAAAGTATTGGTTACTGTTTTGTTCTCTGTAGGATCAAAGTACGCGTTACTGTTTTGTTCTATGTCGGATCAAAGTATTTGTTACTGTTTTGTTCTTTGTAGGATCAAAGTATTGACTGCTGGTTTGTTCTTTGTAGGTTCAAAGTATTGGTATCTGTTTTGTTCTTTGTGGGATGAAAGTATTGATTACTGTTTGTTTTTTGTAGGATTTGTATTGGTGACTGTTTGGTTCTTTGTAGGAGTTTTTTTTGGTGACTGATTTGTTCTTTGTGGGATGAAAGTATTGATCGCTGTTTGGTTCTTTGTAGGATCAAAGTATTCGTTACTGGTTTGTTCTTTGTAGGATCAAAGTTTTGCTAACTGTGTTCTTCTTTTCAGGATAAAAGTATTGGTTACTGTTTTGTTCTTTGTAGGATCAAAGTGTTGGTTAATGTTTTGCTCTTTGTAGGATCAAAGAACTCGTTAGTCTTTTGTTCCTGGTAAGACCAGAGTATTGATTGATGTTTTGTTTTTTTGTAGCATCAAATTATTAATTACTCTTTTGTTCTCTGTAGGAAAACAAACTCTTCGTTACTGTTTTGTTCTTTGTAGGATCAGAGCACTTGTTACTGTGTTGTTCTTTGTAGGACCAAAGTATTGATGAATATTGGAACGCTTTTCCATCATCCCTTGTCAAATTTCGTTTCGGAACAAACCGGTTTCGGCGTTGGGCCATCATCAGTGTCGATTTTCGTTCTGATCTGTTGTTGTCGTTTGTCCTATATTTATAGCTCGTAGGTACATGGGCAGGTATTGTCAAAATTGATGCTTGTGTATATTTAGTTATGTGTATGTGCTATGTGTTCATTCCGAACCAAAGGCGGTTTTTACTGATCGATTTGCGTGGCTGACTGAGGCAGGTAAAAGTCCGCAATTTTAGTCGTTTGACGTTCTTTGTGGGTTTGTTACTTTGGTGCGTTAATTGTTATGTTTTTATTTGTTGTAGTGTGTTTATCTGTTGTACCTGTGTGATTACTTTGTTTCTTGTAAACAAGTTTTAAAGGCTCGAATATTGTGTCAGAAATTGTGTTTATCTGTTCGTTTATTATTCTATCGTCGAATGTTTTCTGTTTGTAGATTTCCATGTTTTCGAGTACGTGGAGACGTCGGTCGTTGGCTTGTATGTGAAGAGCCCTAACTGTTTTATTGATGTTTGGTGGGGAACATTAATTTTCAACCATGTGATTCGCGAAGTTAGACTCTGGTATAATGTTATATCCGGATCAGAATAAAGTTAAGGCTTTCGTTATTTTTAAGATCAAAATATTACTGCTGATTTGTTCCTTGTGACAATCAAATAATTGTTGGTCACTGTTTTGTTCTTTGTCGGCACAAAATAACTAATTAATACCAGTTATGGTTGTGATATTTCCCGGTCATGTCATCTACCTTCCTTAGAGGAACGATTAGGTCTCTGTTTTCAACCTAGGCAAGCAATTTATGTATGTCCTCATTTACTGCAATTAATTTTGTGTATACCTATATTGAAAATGATTTCTGTTGATGAGAATCTTAGTTGTTAGTCGGAATCGTTTCAGCTCCAGACTCAGTGATACTTATTTATATGTAGATACATAAACAAAATTTTATTTCTGACACCCCCTTGATGCCAAGGTATGAGTATCCACATGTACACACACATATACATGCTTGAATGTAAAATCATAATGGTATGTAGAGGTAAAAAGTGCCAAGTACTGTTATGATTCCACTGCATTCACTGACAATGTTTGTTTTGAACTCTTCTTTTTTTCTCTCATTTCAGTTTTTAGTTTTTTTATTCTGTTTGTTCAGCGTCAGTATTGCGGTTTCACACTTCGACTGGGAAAACTGTGTGAATGGAAAGAATCGCATACGAATTTCATTTAAATAGTTGAAACGAGCATTTAAATTTTTCTACATTCAATGTCAATAAATTTTACCGCATGCATTCAGATATTTTTTGTTGAACTTTAAAATGTTCTAAATATATTTTTTTTTAATAAATAAGTTACTTAAAAGAAACCATCTGATTTGGCAATGTGCACAGATGAACGACGCTCATTGTTAGCTACTAATTTTTTAATGAACGCTTGCTTAATAGACCCGAAGCCCCTTCTGTTCAAGAATATATTCTATTGGGTCAGCGAACTTTTCGAATGAAGGAACTTTGAAGGAATATCATAACGTCTCTGAACCCAGATTGTTTTTATGTTGACATTGTATAATGAAATAACTGGAGACCACTATTCTGTAAATAGCTTAATAAAAAACTTGTTTTAGATAAGTTTCTGCATTCTTCAGTCCAGACTGTAGGTTGTGCATATAGGACTTGAAAATAAGTCTTGCACATAGATTTGTTTTAACAGGTATGTAGTTGAAGCTAGTTACAGTATCGTCCGAGGGTGGAGCGCATCTTTAAGTTATAGACTTAAAGTCCTGCATTAAATGCCAGAATATGTACGTTTGTGGGTGCCCGGTTTCTAGATTTTTCGAAGCAAAAGCCGTATCTAGCGTGTTCTAGAGCTAACAACTGTTCATTATACCTTTCATGAAAATTAAATGGTATATTAACTTCGTCACGGATCCCAAAATTGTAAGTCCTTAAAGGAAAATAGATAGACCCACCATTAAGTATACCGAAATTATCACGATGAAGAGCTGAGTTGATTTAGACATGCCCGTCTGTCTGTATGTATGCAAACTAGTCCCTCAATTGTAGAGATATCTTGATAAAATTTTGTGAGCGGGTGTATTTAGGTGTCCGATTAGACGTTTGTCGGAACCGGCCGGATCTGACCACTATAGCATATATCCTCCATACAACCGATTTTTCAGGAAAAAGAGGATGTTTATCATATCTTCCTTAATTTATCAGATTGAAGCTTCAAATTACACCATATGCTTTCATATATTGCACATATTGTTGTCTGAAAAAATGGATGAGACCGGTCGTATATATGGCATATATCCCCCACAGCCGATTGTTCAGATAAGAAGCTTTTCGCAATTACTTCCCCATATTAAGAGCTTGAGGCTTCAAATTTCACCGAATGCTTACGTATAGAGAATTCATTGTTGTCTAAAAAAATGTTATAGATCGGTGGTATATATAGTACGTATATATCTCATACAACCGATTGTTCAGATAAGAAACTTCTTGTAATTTATGCCAAATTTCATCAAATTTCATCAAATACTTACGCTTACGTCATATATTGTTGAAATAAGTGATTCGCGGTCATAGTTTTTATATGCAGACCACAAAAAACGTGAAACTTTGCATCCTCACACAAAGTACCTACCTATTTTTATACTCAGCGTGCTTTGCACACAGAGTATATTAACTTTGATTGGATAACGGTTGGTTGAACAGGTATAAAGGAATCGAGATAGATATAGACTTCCATATATCAACACCATCAGTGTCGAAAAAAAATTTGATTTAGCCCTGTCCGTCCGTCCGATCGTCCGTCTGTCCGTTAACACGATAACTTGAGTAAATATTGAGATATCACCCAATTCGGTACACGAGCTTATCTGGACCCAGAATAGATTGGTATTGAAAATGAGCGAAATCGGATGATAACCACGCCCACTTTTTATATATATAACATTTTGGAAAACACAAAAAACCTAACAAGTAAAGATGGGACTGTCTTAGGCTGTGCCGAAGACTTCATACTTTTCATGAATGGGGCTGAACAATAATCTTATCCCATTCGCAATATCCAAATAATCGGCTGTATAAGATATGAAATATATAGTGGACAGACGTACATACCTAAGCGAATTTTAAGATAAATATAAAATAAACAAGTAAAGGTGTGTAAGTTCGGATGTAATCGAACATTATATACTCAGCGTGAACTTTAGTTGTACATTTCATTTCAGATAAATTACTTTTCTACATAACACGTGGCACCCCCGTTAAAAAAATTGTCTCCCCATTTCCTCTTCCAATAAAAGTTGGTAAGCGAAATATCATTGATTCAAAACTATTTTTTGCTACGTTATATCTTATTATACTAGTCTACGACCCTCCTAAACTTGTTTTATAGCTAAGTTGCCGTGGTCTTTAACCGATCCCGTCCATTTTTACTAGAAATATTTTCTGCTATAAAGAAATTATATGTACACAATTTCATTACGATATGCTAATTTTTCTTCGAGTTATGGCTCCCGAAACATAGAAAGTTGCTTAGTCATAAAAGGGGCGTTGCCACGCCCATTTTTTAAAATTTGAAGTTTTTCCTATTTATTGTTATAAATCCACTTGGGAAATGAAATACCATTGATATAAAACTCTTTTTTTGCAAAGATATAGCTTATTTTATTCGTCCACGACCCTTCTAAAAATCTTTTATATAAAAGTGGGCGTGGTCCTTAACCGCTTTCGCCAATTTTTCTTCAAAGCATTCCTTATAGTAAGGGCAACTTCTCTGCCGAATTTTGTTACGATAGGTTTAACGATTTTTGATTTATGTATAATAATATTTGTAAAATTTATTTTATCACAAGTGGGCGGTGCCACGCCCATTTTAAACAATTTTTTCAAAATTTTATCAAGAGTCTCAATATCAGTCCACACGTCAAATTTCAACATTCTAGGTGTATTATTTACTAAATAATCAGGTTTTTTGTATTTTCCAAAATTTTACATATATAAAAAGTGGGTGTGGTTATCATCCGATTTCGCTCATTTTCAATACCAATCTATTCTGGGTCCAGATAAGCTCGTGTTAACGGACAGGCGGACGGACGGACATGGCTCAATCAAATTTTTTTCGATCTGATGATTTTGATATATGGAAGTCTATATCTATCTCGATTCCTTTATACCTGTACAGCCAACCGTTATCCATTCAAAGTTAAAATACTCTGTGTGCACAGCACGCTGAGTTTAATTAGGTGTTATTTAGGTCCACAAAATCGTTTACTACTGTTAATTTGTTGAAAATTAGGTGCGCGAGCAAAATCGTCCAAACTTGATTGTTCAACTTCAAAACAAGAAAGTAATTAGTGAATAATATTTGAGTAATGAGTAAATTAATCTTCGCCTCGAATCGTAAAAGTCGATTAGGGGACTCAATTTCAGTCATATCCCCACTCTCAGGTGCGTTAAGTTAGCAGAGCAAGGTCAGCAGAGCAAAAAACGTTTATATACTAAATTAGGTGCTCGATATGTGTTCATTAAGTGTCGCATTTGCGAATTAAGTGCTCTTATATATTTCGAGAAAGTAAGTGCTTAACGTTAAGCTAGCAGCGTACTATGTGAAAAAGGGTTAAAGGAACCTCCAAAATATAAAATTTTGTACAGAAAATTAAGTGCTCTACGAATTATGAAAGAAATTTTAAAAATTTGTGATTGTAGGTATATTTTATAGAAAAAAAAAATAACCCCTTTCACCATTTAACATGTTGGAAAAATTTTAGAATATCATCCCCTTCATAAAAAACTGTTTTTTTTTGGTTGAAAGAAGGGCTTTCCTGTTCAAAAATATTTATAACTTAAAGTGCGCAAATTTATAGTTTAAAATGTATTTGTTGTTGCAAATTTAGCAAATTTCTATACAACTTGCACAGCTTTTAATAACTTTTTCCACATACATGTCTATATAAATTGTCAACGATACACTTAAATTGCATTTTTGTATATTTCGCATTTTATTTTCCCATAATTTTTTACTTAATAAAAGTGTTTTTATTAAATCAATCGCGCGTTTGTACCAACATACACATTTATATACATATGGGGTATTCCATCCCATTTCGACCAATTTTGAACCCGACCCCTTTAGAATTGGCTGAAAGTTTTTCTTCTTTTTCTAGCTTACGAAAGACGTTTTTCAGAATTTTTTCAAATTTTTTCATCCAACTCAAAAAAAGTTATGAATTTAAAAAAAAGGTGTTTTTTCAAAATGCTATAACTTTTTCAAAGGTCACCCTTTGAGATCTTTTTTTTTTAAATTTGTTTTTAAATGTACTTTTCGGAAAAAAAAACAAACAAATTTTTAAAGTTTTTTTTTTTGTAATATTTCATAAAAAACTTCAATCAAGTATGCAATCATCCCCACTAATCCCAGAGTGGCCCGATAATTTTTTTTTTATTTAATTGAAAAAAAAAAAACTAAAAATTTTTTTGTATTAAAGTACATTTAAAAACAAATTTAAAAAAAAAAAGATCCCAAACGGTCAATTTTTGAAAAAGTTATGGCATTTTGAAAACAAAAACGGTGTCCAACTCAAAATAAGTTATGAATTAAAAAAAAAAAACGGTGTTTTTTTTCAAATGCTATAACTTTTTCAAAAATTGACCGTTTGGGATCTTTTTTTTTAAAAAATTTGTTTTTAAATGTACTTTTCGGAAAAATATAAAAAAATTTTTTAATTTTTTTTTCAATTAAATAAAAAAAAAAAAAAATTATCGGCCCACTCCGGGATTAGTGGGGATAATTGCAGAATTGATTGAAGTTTTTTATGAGAAAAAAAAAAATGGCGAAATTCGAAAAATCTCGAAAAACTGAAAAATTACAAAAAAAAAACTTTAAAAATTTTTTTGTATTTTTTCCGAAAAATACATTTAAAAACAAATTAAAACAAGTAAGGAAAGTTAAGTTCGGGTGTAACCGAACATTACATACTCAGTTGAGAGCTATGGTGACAACATAAGGGAAAATAACCATGTAGGAAAATGAGCCGAGGGAAACCCTGGAATGTGTTTGTATGACATGCGTATCAAATGAAAGGCATTAAAGAGTATTTTATGAGGGAGTGGGCCATAGTTCTATAGGTGGACGCCATTTAGGGATATAGCCATAAAGGTGGACCAGGGTTGACTCTAGAATGCGTTTGTACGATATGGGTATCAAATGAAAGGTGTTAATGAGTATTTTAAAAGGGAGTAATCCTTAGGTCCATAGGTGAACGCCGTTTCGAGATATCGCCATAAAGGTGGACCAGGGGTGACCCTAGAATTTGTTTGTACAATATGGGCATCAAACGAATGGTGCTAATTAGTATTTTAAAAGGGAGTAATCCTTAGTTCCATAGGTGGACGCCGTTTCGAGATATCGCCATAAAGGTGGACCAGGGGTGACCCTAGAATATGTTTGTACAATATGGGCATCAAACGAAAGGTGTTAATGAGTATTTTAAAAGGGAGTGGGCCTTAGTTCTATAGGTGGACGCCGTTTTGAAATATCGCCACAAAGGTGGACCAGGGGTGACTCTACAATGTGTTTGTACGGTATGGGTATCAAATTAAAGGTATTAATGAGGGTTTTAAAAGGGAGTGGTGGTTGTTGTATAGGTGGTCGCATTTTCGAGATATCGCCATAAAGGTGGACCATATGGGTATCAAAAGAAAGGTGTTAATGAGTATTTTAAAAGGGAGTAATCCTTAGTTCCATAGGTGGACGCCGTTTCGAGATATCGCCATAAAGGTGGAGCAGGGGTGACCCTAGAATTTGTTTGTACAATATGGGTATCAAAAGAAAGGTGTTAATGAGTTTTTTAAAAGGGAGTAATCCTTAGTTCCATAGGTGCACGCCGTTTCGAGAAATCGCCATAAAGGTGGGCCAGGGGTGACTCTAGAATTCGTTTGTGCAATGTGGGTATCAAACGAAAGGAGTTAATGAGTATTTTTAAAAGGGAGTGGGCCTTCGTTCTATAGGTGTTCGCCTTTTCGAGATATCGCCATAAAGGTGGACCAGGGGTGACTTTAGAATATGTTTGTACGATATGGGTATCAAATGAAAGGTGTTAATGAGTATTTTAAAAGGGCGTGGGGCTTAGTTCTATAGGTGGACGCCTTTTCGAGATATCGCCATAAAGGTGGACCAGGGGTGACTCTAGAATGAGTTTGTACGATATGGGTATCAAATTAAAGGCATTAATGAGAGTTTTAAAAGGGAAAGGTGGTAGTTGTATATGTGAAGGCGTTTTCCAGATATCGACCAAAATGTGGACCAGGGTGACCCAGAACATTATCTGTTGGATACCGCTAATTTATTTGTATATGTAATACCTGCCAAGATTTTAAGGGTTTTTTATTTCGCCCTGCAGAACTTTTTCATTTTCTTCTACATAATATGGTAGGTGTCACAACCATTTTATAAAGTTTTTTCTAAAGTTATATTTCGCGTCAATAAAACAATCCAATTATCTTACCATGTTTCATCCCTTTTTTCGTATTTGGTATAGAATTATGGCATTTTTTTCATTTTTCGTAATTTTCGATATCGAAAAAGTGGGCGTGGTCATAGTCGGGTTTCGTTCATTTTTCACACTAAGATAAAGTGAGTTCAAGTAAGCACGTGAACGAAGTTCATTAAAGATATGTCGATTTTTGCTCAAGTTATCGTGTTAACGGCCATGCGGAAGGACAGACGGACGACTGTGTATAAAAACTGGGCGTGGCATCAACCGATTCCGCCCATTTTCACAGAAAACAGTTAACGTCATAAAATCTATGCCCGTACCAAATTTCAAAAGGATTGGTTAATTTTTGTTCGAGTTATGGCGTTAAAAGTATCCTAGACAAATTAAATGAAAAAGGGCGGAGCCACGCCCATTTTGAAATTTTCTTTTATTTTTGTATTTTGTTGCACCACATCATTACTGGAGTTTAATGTTGACATAATTTACTTATATACTGTAAAGATATTAAATTTTTTGTTAAAATTTTACTTTAAAAAATTTTTTTTTTAAAAGTGGGCGTGGTCCTTCTCCGATTTTGCTAATTTTTATTAAGCGTACATATAGTAATAGGAGTAACGTTCCTGCCAAATTTCATCATGATATCTTCAACGACTGCCACATTACAGCTTGCAAAATTTTTAAATTACCTTCTTTTAAAAGTGGGCGGTGCCACGCCCATTGTCCAAAATTTTACTAATTTTCTATTCTGCGTCATAAGTTCAACTCATCTACCAAGTTTCGTCGCTTTATCTGTCTTTTGTAATGAATTATCGCACTTTTTCGGTTTTTCGAAATTTTCGATATCGAAAAAGTGGGCGTGGTTATAGTCCGATATCGTTCATTTTAAATAGCGACCTGAGATGAGTGCTCAGGAACCTACGTACCAAATTTCATCAAGATACCTCAAAATTTACTCAAGTTATCGTGTTAACGGACGGACGGACGGACGGACATGGCTCAATCAAATTTTTTTTCGATCCTGATTATTTTGATATATGGAAGTCTATATCTATCTCGATTCCTTTATATATGTACAACCAACCGTTATCCAATCAAACTTAATATACTCTGTGAGCTCTGCTCAACTGAGTATAAAAAAAAAGATCCCAAACGGTCAATTTTTGAAAAAGT
Source organism: Eurosta solidaginis (assembly GCF_040869045.1). Taxonomy (NCBI): domain Eukaryota; kingdom Metazoa; phylum Arthropoda; class Insecta; order Diptera; family Tephritidae; genus Eurosta; species Eurosta solidaginis. Next base: position 13,295,028 of record NC_090319.1, read on the forward strand.
TATAGCATTTTGAAAACAAAAACGGTGTTTTTTTTAAATTCATTACTTTTTTTGAATTGGATGAAAAAATTTGAAAAAATTCTGAAAAACGTCTTTCGTAAGCTAGAAAAAGAAGAAAAACTTTCAGTCAATTCTAAAGGGGTCGGGTTCAAAATTGGTCAAAATGGGATGGAATACCCCATATATATATTATTTATGACATTACTTACCTGTGCTGCCATATCAACAACCAAGAAACAAAAGTAAATATCACCTTAGCACCTTTCAGTTTATAAAGAAAAACGAAAATACATATTGTGCCTAATATTAGTGACACTAAGTGATACTTGGCGGCCACCGTGTGATGGTAGCGTGCTCCGCCTAAAACAAATTAATCATTATGTCTACACATATGTCAATACAAGCAGCGGAGAGAAACGGACAAACACATGCATATATCTGAGATACTCCCAAAAGTAGACAATCATTGGTGGAAGTATCACTCACATATACACGCGCATATAGCTATGCGAGAATCTATATCTGTGCATCTGTAGTTATAGCTGATGAGTTTATAGCTGGTAAACAGGTAATAAATTCTAGAAGATAGAAAGGCCTAGAAGTATGCGAACGAGACATCACAGAGTATAAAAAGAGTTAAAGCTGAGTAATCAGTAATCAATTTGATTTAAGCAAGCTAATGGTTGTGAAGTATCAGTGTTCGCTTCCCAAGGCAGTCGGTTCTATGTACCGGAGCGACTCGGGATTTTTCCCGACCAAGGACTGTCATTTCAGTGTAACCCCATTTAATTTGTTTCGTCCCTCCCACAAATTGTCATCCTCCCAGCAGCTCCTTGCAGCAGGACTGCTCCATATTCTCTTGCTCCGGGAAGGTATCGAATCCAATCCGGGTCCGTCTCCTGACCCCGGTCCTGAGAAATGGTTTTGCTGCATCTGCCGGAAAAGAATCTTTTTAGGACGGTCATAGTCTGTTCAGTGTGTCTCGTGTAAGGGATGGTTGCATCGGACAGGTTGTTCTGGGCTTGATCCCAAAACCCGACGTCCACGTAACTTTTATAAATCTTTTGTGGCTCCTTGCTGTTCACGCCCAAGGGCGCCCCGTAGTTTACGTCTAAGCGCCCCCCCCCCCCCCCCCCCCCCCCCCCATTACCTTCCAGCAGCCCCGCTGCTCAGCAAGCCACAACAAGTACCCGCTGCTGCTCGCGCCTTACGGCGCCAACAACTCAAACAGCTGCTACCACTCATAACTACAATCTTCGTAGTAGAGTCGGAAGCAATGCTGAGCAACAGCCTCCGTTTGCACCGTTTGCCAGCACAGAATATATATGTTTGCGACATCCGCCCAATGCAGCTCCTGCCTTGGGTGGTGCCACTTTCCTAGATGTTCTGGTCTCCGCGACGGCAACCCCTCGACGGGTTTCATCGCGCCATGTTGCCAGGTCGCAAACCCAAATCATCCGGGTACCCCAATGCTTGCCCAAGGGCGCCCAGTCCCAAAGCCACAACAGCAATTGCGTCCTGGCCTTCCACAACCTAGGCGTAGTCACCCCTCACTTACCCCTAGAGTGGCGGCGTCACCCCTCATGCACTTCAGAATTCTGCAGTTAAACTGTAATGGACTAACTGGGAAGATTACGGAGATAGTCAATTTCATGAAGCGGCACAACATCCGCATCGCTGCGATTCAAGAGACTAAACTCACAGCACGATCTGCATTGCAGACCTGCTCTGGGTATAATGTCCACAGAAAAGATCGCGAGAGCGGAAATGGAGGCGGCCTCGCGTTTATAATACACCACTCTGTGCAATATCACATATTTGATCCTGGCATCGACCGCAGGGACAACGTCTTAGAACGTCAAGGCCTATCTGTCCGGTCAGGCCATGCAAACCTAGAAATCATCAACATCTACATCCCCCCTGCCACCTGTTGCCCCGGTGGATACCGCCCTAATATCAAAGCCTTACTCACTGGAAACAATCGCATTATTTTAGGACTTCAATGCCCATCATGATCTATGGCATTCAAATTTGCGGGCGGACAGTAGGGGCGAGATGTTGGCGGATCAAATAGAAGAAACGACGTTCTGCACAATAAACGGAGACGCCCCCACACGTATGGTAGGAAGCTGTCACAGTTCGCCAGATATCTCAATCGTGAGCGCAGAACTCGTAAATTGCGTCAACTGGCAGCCGATGGTATCATTGGCATCCGACCACCTGCCTATACTTGTTTCGCTCGAGCGTACCGCCGACTTCATCGTCACCGAAAAACGCACTTTCATAAACTTTAAAAAAGGAAAGTGGGAAGAATATAAATCCTTTACAGACAACCTCTTTGCTGCCCTCCCTATCCCGACTGATGCCCGCCAAGGGGAGCGTGCCTTCCGCAAGGTCATTGAATCCGCCTCGGCACGTTTCATTCCCGCCGGGAGAATTCCCGAAATCCGGCCCCACTTCCCGGCGGAGGCCGCAAACTTAGCGAGAGAACGTGACCTTATAAGGCAGCTTGATCCAGGCGACCCCCAAATAAGGGATATAAACCAACGCATCAGATTGCTTGTGGATGAACACAAGCGGGCGAAATGGGAGGAGCACCTAAGAGGTTGTAACCTCTCTACCGGTGTGGGTAAACTTTGGTCCACCGTAAAGTCCCTATCGAATCCGACTAAGCACAAAGACCAAGTTTCCATCGCCTTTGGCGACAAAGTGCTGTCGGATGCGAAAAAATGCGCGAGCGCTTTCTGCCGACAATATATAATGCATTCTACGGTCGACAAAGTTAGACGGAGGGCCAACAGACACGCACATATACACAAATTCAGCGCGTCACCAATCACCATCACCGCTAAAGAGGTTGAGGACGCCATTGGTCGCGCTAAACCATCCAAAGCAGTGGGCCCAGACGGCATAGCCATGCCGATGCTTAAAAGCCTAGGGAAAGAGGGTTTCAAATATTTAGCGCAGGTCTTCAACCTGTCTCTTTCCACCTTTGTCATACCCGAGAAATGGAGAATGGCCAAGGTGGTCCCGCTACTAAAGCCTGGTAAACCAGCTAACATAGGAGAGTCGTATCGTCCGATATCTCTCCTATCGCCAGTAGCAAAGACGCTCGAAGCCATTTTGCTCCCTTATTTCCAAGCAAATTTGCAACTAGCCTCCCATCAGCATGGCTTCAGAAACCTCCATAGCACTACCTCCGCGCTAAATGCCATTAGCACCCAGATAAATTGCGGTTTAAATCAAAACCCCCACCATAGAACAGTACTCGTAGCGCTAGACCTATCAAAAGCTTTTGATACGGTCAACCATGGCTCGTTACTGCAAGACCTGGAAGGGTCTACCCTTCCCCCATGTCTTAAAAGGTGGACCGCAAATTATCTGGGTGGTCGGCAGGCATCGGTGCTATTTAGAAACGAAACATCAAAGCCAAGGAGAATTAAACAAGGGGTGCCACAGGGTGGTGTCCTATCCCCACTTCTGTTTAATTTCTACATATCTAAGCTACCTTCACCACCGGAAGGAGTCACAATCGTTTCCTACGCCGATGACTGCACAGTAATGGCCACAGGCCCAGGCCCACAGATCGATGAGCTATGCAATAAAATAAACGGCTACCTCCCTGATCTCTCCAGTTTTTTCGCCTCGCGAAACCTGGCATTATCACCGACTAAATCTTCCGCGACCTTATTTACAACATGGACGTCCCAAATGTCGACCATTTTGAACATCCACGTCGATGGCTCTACGCTACCGACTGTCCTACACCCCAAAATCTTGGGTGTGACGTTTGATCAGGATCTACATTTTGGTGAGCACGCAGCCGCAATTGTTCCGAGAATTCAGAGCCGTAACAAAATCCTCAAATCCCTTGCTGGCAGTACCTGGGGAAAAGATAAAGAAACGCTCATGACTACATACAAAGCAATTCGCCAGCCGATTACGTGCTACGCGTCACCCATATGGTCGCCAAGCCTAAAAATTACCCACTGGAAGAAGCTACAGGCCTGCCAAAATACTGCTCTCAGAATTGCCACGGGCTGTCTTCTTATGTCCCCAGAACACCATCTACATAATGAGGCGAGAATACTCCCTATCAGGGAAAGAAACGAGATGCTGACCAAACAGTTCCTGTTGAATACCCAGAAACCTGGGCATCCCAACAGACATCTCATTGACGAGCCAGCACCGCCTAGGGGCTTAAGGAGTCATCTTCGTAAGCAATTTGAGGAAATACGGCATCTGAGAACACAGCCGTATGAAGCGAAAAAACACAAGCAGGTCCTTGGTGAACTCCACAAACAGGCGTCGGACCTTTATGCCGGGAATTGCCCGGTGAACCCAGTACTAAAAGTAAAGTATCCAAAACTTGCGGAAGAGGAACGCATACTCCCCAGGGAAACGCGTGTCACTCTGGCTCAACTTCGTTCTGGATACTGTAACAGGTTAAACTCTTACCTATCCAGAATCAACCCCGACATACAAAATGTATGCCCCGCTTGCAATGTGTCCCCACATGACACCAACCATCTCTATAATTGTAATGTGGAACCAACGCCTCTAACACCCCTTTCCCTATGGTCCACCCCTGTTGAAACAGCAAGTTTCCTTGGACTCCCGTTAGAGGATATTGATGACAGTTTGTGATCGGTCGCGTCTATTAGGTGGGGCGAAGCACTGCTACAACAACAACAACAACAAGTATCAGTGTTATTGTGAAGTACTTTAATAAAGACCATTTTGCATTATTGAACAGTGGAGTTATTTATTCAACAGTTTAGCAATACGAACGTTAGTAGAAGGTTGCAAATAAGAGGAATTCCGCTAAATTCGTTACAATATTTTTACGAATTGTAGGTATATTTAATAATTAATTTCACGGTCCAACACCGGCTTCGTGAACCACAGTATTTCTGAGTAGAAAACCTTTCCGCTGAGGCGGCCTTCGGCCGCGCTTATGAAAATAAGACTTATAGGTTTATTACAGTATTTTCGGACGGAACGCTTTCCCTCTAAAGCGTCTAAAATCAGACGAAGTTTTGCAATGAAGACAAACCAACTGCACCATAAAATAATAATAGGGGCAGCACCGCCATAACCCTATTACTACTACTGTTAATTTGTGGAAATGGATATGGTAAGACCGCACTTATTCTACTTGGTGTTTGATGTGGCAGCACAGGTTGGTAAACTCATAAACAAAATATATATATATATATGTTAGTGAAAATTTGCAAACTTTAACAATAAATAACTTTTAAACTATAAGTTTTCGCACTTTAAACATACATTACATATTTGTGATCGGGAGAACTCCGTCTTTCATTTGATATGTAGTTCCACCCCGAACTGGGGGGAGGGGGGGGGGGGGGGAGGGGATAAACTAAATCGCTGCCACCTAATTTTGTATATAACTAAACGTTTTTTGTTGTGCTGAACTTGCTTTGCTAACTTCGGCTGCGGAAAGTTTATAACTGCTTTCTCAACAATTGGCTGAATGCCTTCAGCAAATACTAAGTGGCCGAAAAATATTACTTTGTCTTGTCCAAAATGACATTTCGCAACATTATTGTTGAACCGTATGACTGTGGGCGATTAAGCAATTACTCAAGATGTAATAAGTGTTGCTCAGAGAATTCAGCAACAAATAACAAGTACATGTCCTACAATCTATTCATACATGATTGAAACTTACAGTCGTGTACAAAATATGGTCTCACAGAAAAAGGCATTTACATGCGTTACCCTTACCCCAGCGGGTTAGGGGGTCAGAATATTCCCGCGGTAGGTATGCCTGTCGTAAGAGGCTACTAAAATACCAGATTCAAGGGCTGTGTAGCGCAATCCTTCAGGTTGCCAGCGCAATATGTAGCTTCTCCAAACCCAATTGTCAACCTCACCTATCCGCGGCGAATCCTGTTTCACTAACAGACGAGGCTCTGGCGACCCCAAGCTCCTCATGGAACTTGGTGGTGGGGTGGGAGGGGATGTCCTGAAGGTTTAATGTGGCCACATAAATTCTTCCCGAGATGGTCGGGCTAGCACTTTAATGGTGCTGTGTTACCGGAGCGTACCGGATCTGTATACGGCAAAGGACCATTACATCGATAACACTCCCCAAAGTCTTCGAGGAGCAACCTTATCGCTACAACAACAACAAAAACAACATGCGTTACCCTTCTATTGTATACAACCAAACATATTTATTTACTCGTAATCATTAAAATTTATTTGCAAGTAATACAAGACATAAATATCAATATTTGGACTGCTGCGTGGAATATCACCATATCTCAACTGTTGTTTGTAAAACGCCGCATCTCAAAATAATTCGAAATTCGGCGTTCAGTCGACTTAGGGCAATATTCCATTTAACAGACAATTTATAACAACTCCCTTCATTTACTTCATATTTTGGATGTTAAAAAGTCGTGAATCGTTGGATGTGTTACATCTGTAAATATACCCGGATAAAGGGGGTTTTTACAAAAACCGACATACACCGCACAAAGTTCTCCCCCCACAATGCCCGCTGCTCCAGAATCTCCATGATACGGATTCTTTCCAGTAACTCCAGCACACATGATTGTATCTGCAAACTTTAGGTTATGTTCCTTCAAAATACTCTTGCATTTGTTATTGTCCATTACACGCAGTTCAGAAGTTTTAAGAAGATTACTATGTGTCGTAGTATGTTGTCCTGTCGAACCCCATCCACTAACTTTCAGAGTTAAGCCCTCATCTAAGGTACCCTTCTGACAAATAGATATTGATTTTACTGCAGCATTCTGTGTAAAGGGTGAATTCAATTTAACCACCGCTATGTCCATATATGCTGTTATCCTATCAAAGAAAAATTTATCATGTATTTTATCCACTTTTTTTTGTTGTCCCATTCCTGTGTCTAGTGCATTTATATCCGCCACACCTGCTAAAATGTCGTACTTATTCTGAAACATATCTCCTACGCATCGCGCTGCTGTTACCACCGTATCCATCTTGACTAAGGCGCCAACGCATTTATACTTCTTTTTATAAAAAATCGCTACCGTGTGTGGGGCCAGCTCTATTTCTATGACTTCGCCATTTAAAACGCGAAGTTGCGCATTCGTATGGGTAATATGGCAACTAAGAACGAGAGACAGGATCGTGAAAAAAATGCCTAAATCCATTTTACTTTAAGACCTTTTGCACTACTTTTTAAGTATAAAGCATGATAAATTTTGTGGGCGCTATTTATACCAAATTGAGTGGTGTGAATAAAAAATAAACAAACACTTTTTCTTTGAGATTCCATGAATTCGACATAACGGAAACAATTTAAGTTAAAGCTATACAAAGAACTTTTTTTTTTTAATTCGTTAAACAAACCTATTTTGCTCTTTTTATACATGCATATTCTAGCGAAATGAAATGAGATCAGCCTTAACCAAATATTTTTCTTTACTTTTGTCAAAGGAAATTTCCAAGCAATTGTTTGTTTATGTATGTACTCGCAGAGTTGAATTGTGTTATTAATATGAAACGTGTACCTACAACTTTATTTTTATTTTTAATATTTTTTAGGCCCGGTTTATCAGTGGTCGGTTGACCTAAGCTTAAACTAAACTTGCTTAAACTCTAGTCAAATTTAAACTCCAATTAAACTACTGAGCAGTTTTTCAGTCACAGTTTAAGGCCGCCTTTGTGGTATGCTGTTTTGTGCGGCAACATTGGTTTTGTTATTATCTAGATAATTTGTAGATACGGCAACAGCTGGATTTTGTTTACCCAACAAACACGGAAAACAATTCTCCGGCGAAATATATATGTATCTAGTTCCGAAAGTGATATTCAACATCATTATTTAATTATTGTTAAACCAGATAGTTCTCGAGTTGATATCCAACTTCATTCTCCAGTCACTATCCAACATTTGAGAAATTTTGTAAAACTAAAAGTTTTCCAGTTGATCTCCAACGTCATTAGTATTTTCCAATTATTATCCTAATTTCTAGAGATTTTGAAAAATGTGCAGTTCTCAAATGAATATTCAACCCATTTCTCCAATTGTTATCTTACATTATATATCGAGTTGAGGTGGAGTAGAAAAAAATCTCCAAGGAGATACCACCAAAACCAACAGCTGTTTATTGTGAGAAATAAACACCTGGCTGATAGCAGTTTTGAAGCGCAATTAATCAAGTATAAATTATATAGGCGACCGCCGTGGTGTGATGGTAGCGTGCTCCGCCTACAACACCGAAGATCCTACATCAACATCATTGAACCTTACATTTGAGTCCAGTTAGAGAACCACAAGTTGTTAATTACATTTTTTCAACTTAAGTAATAGCATATTTTGCTTTATAAAAAGTATATCTTTTGCTGAGTACGCTATGATTCTCGAGTTGAGCCACTGCTTCGAAACAACTCATGAGATTTTAGAAGTATGCCTAGTTATCAACATGAGCTCTAATGGTACTCAAGCCCAAATGCTTGTTGGGTATATTCGACGCCATTTCGTACGAACGCAAATAACTGATAGGTTTACTAGAGTTTAAACCTGGCAGATCGGCCGCATAAGCTCAGCTTAAACTTCAGGTAAAGTAGACTGAAAAACTGCAGAATAAGTTTAAGCGTAGTTTAACTGACAAACTGAGTTGAAATTGTACTGAAAAACGGGGCTTTAGTTGAACAAACAGATTTTGCTCTTTTCATACATGCATATTCTAGCGAAATGAAATGAGCTCAGCCTTGAACCAATATTTTGCTTTACTTTTGTCAGAGGAAATTTCCTAGCAATTGTTTATGTATCTACTCGCAGAGTTGAATTGTGTTATTAATTTGAAACGTGTACCTACAATTTTATTTTTATTATACTCAGAGTGCTTTGCACACAAAGTATATTAACTTTGATTGGGTAACGGTTGGTTGTACAGGTATAAAGGAATCGAGATAGATATAGACTTTCATATATCAAAATCATCAGTATCGAAAAAAATTTGATTGAGTCATGTCCGTCCGACCGTCCGTCCGTCTGCCCGTTAACACGATAACTTGAGTAAATATTGAGATATCTTCACCAAATTTGGTACACAGGCTTACCTGGACCCAGCATAGATTGGTATTGAAAATGAGCGAAATCGGATGATAGCCACGCCCAATTTTTATATATATAACATTTTGGAAAACACAAGAAACCGGATTATTTAGTAAATAACACACCTAGAATGTTGAAATTTGACGTTTGGACTGATATTGAGGCTCTTGATAAAAATTAAAAAAAAAAAAACATTTTAAAATGGGCGTGGCACCGCCCATTTGTGATAAAATAAATTTTTGAAATATTATTAATCATAAGTCAAAAACCGTTAAACCTATCGTAACAAAATTCGGCAGAGAGGTTGCCTTTACTATAAGGAATGCTTTGAAGAAAAATTAACGAAATCCGTTAAGGACCACGCCCACTTTTATATAGAAGATTTTTAAAAGGGTCGTGGACGAATAAAATAAGCTATATCTTTGCAACAAAGAGCTTTATATCAACGGTATCTCATTTCCCAAGTGTATTTATAACGATAAATAAGAAAAACTTCAAATTTAAAAAAATGGGCGTGGCACCGCCCCTTTTATGACTAATACCTCAGTTACCTATGATTTTTATTTTTTCCGTAAGAGCGTTTCAGCTGATGACTGTCTCACAAGGCAGAGTTGCCTAATAAATATTTTGTGTGCTATGTTTGGACCAATTGCAGTTATTATACAAACAGGCCTAATGATTGTTTAAAATTTTGTTGAAATATCCTAAAATTATTATATAAAATTGGAGGTTACAAATAAATGAACTAGAAATTCTTATTCAGTATTTGTTTCTGCCATTTGCACCATGAAAAATTGTAATTCGAAAAGTTGATGTTTGCATGAGCATGCATGCAAACTGGTCAATGGCAACAGTGCTTTGCTGTAAACAATACACACACAAATATGTTATGTACATGTACACAAATGCACACATTGATTCCTACGGTCTTCAGTGTTCGGTCAATCGTGTTTCGTACGACAAATGTCCGTACGTACGACACACGTCGGTGCATACTTGCAGCTTAAGCAATTTTCTATGTTTCGGGAGCCATAACACGAAAAAAAATTAACATATCGTAATGAAATTGTGTACAAATATTTTCCTTATAGCAGAAAATATTTCTAGTAAAAATGGACGCGATCGGTTAAAGACCACGGTAACTTAGCTATAAAACAAGTTTAAAAGGGTCGTAGACTAGAATAACAAGCTATAGCGTAGCAAAAAAAAATTTTGAATCAATGATATTTCCCGGGGTGGGCGTGAGCTTAGCACCTGCTAAGCGACCATATATGTATACGATAAGCGAGAGCACAACGGCCACTTCGTCAAAATCAACGACAGCTCTTTTAGTTTGATTTCGATGGTACAACAGTAAGGAAGTGTCGCACGCGCGTTTAAAACAGAGTACCAAAGAATGCGTGTGACACGTGCTCACCGTTCAATCATTGAAATCAAACTAAATAAATAATTGATTTTGCTTTCGTGCTCGCTACGCGTTCGTGTTTACTAACACATTCTCAATTTGGTAACTGTATAAATGTAGTGGTGCCCACCGCTGGATATTTCACTTAAGCATATATGACACTACTTTATTTTTGCTTGTATTCTAAGTTAAAAAAACTGACGAAACTTTATCGGAACTTCAAAACACAAAAACAATTTCTATCATGAATTCCCCCAAAATTAGTGAGCTTGACATTTTTTGTTTATGTTTTACATTTTATTTTTACATTAACACTTTGGTAATTCTATACGACTGCATGACACTGCTAATACGCGTCCAAAAATATCGAGAGAGGTGTCAAACGACGCACAGTGGCGCCTTTTGAGTTTTTTCTTTGCAAACAATCATAACTTTTGAACCAAAAAAGATATATTAAAAATTTAAAATGCAAATGAAAGCTAATTTTTTGAAGTTTTATTGTCAAAGATGAAAATTTTTAGAAAAATGCAAAAATAAAATGTTTTTAGTAAAAAATAAAAAAAAAAAATAAAATGAGATTTGTCTTATAATGACGTATTTAAGCATTAAATAAGATAAAATAATGATTTTGATAAGATAGCGTGGCACTGCCCACTTATGATAAAAAGTTTCATCTAAGTAGTCACGTAATCAATAACTACCAAAATCGATAGACGTATTGATTCTTTTAAATGGCAATACTCTTATAAAACTCAAATGTCCGTTTTTGGTGCCACAATAACAAGGTGCTTCAAAATTCATCGTAAAATTTTACATGTTCTTTTTTTAATTTACAAGCCAAATATGTATTTTATTAATAACTAAAAGTTATTGAAAGTGGTTCAATGAAATTTTATTTGAGCTAAAGATTAAACAGCCAACGAATTTTGGAAAAGAAGAGTGGCACTGCCCACATATGCTAAAAAGTTTGATCTTAGTAACCGCTTAGCTAAAGATTAAACAGCCAACGAATTTTGGAAAAGAAGAGTGGCACTGCCCACATATGCTAAAAAGTTTGATCTTAGTAACCGCTTTACCAATTTGTACCAAACTCGATAGACGTATTGATTTGTATAAAAATGTAATACTCGTTTGAAGGCGAAATGCCTAAGCTTTAAAATAAATTTGATAAACTTCAGAGAAATGCAATAACGAAAAGTATATATTTATAAATTACTAAATTAATTAATACTTTTATTTGAAATAAAAAAATTAACTTGTACAGATATTTTATTTTTAAATAAAGTAACAAAATTGATTAGTAAATCTCGTTTTCATTGTTGTGATAAGAAGTGAGAAACTTATTTTATCTTAACATAGTCACTGGAATATATATCTAACAAAGCAACCATTTCTGAGCTATACGCATCTGTAAGATCTTTTTGTGTTCTTACATACCTCATAGATGATATGACTGGATCAGAAGGATAGCTAACATGTTGAAAAGGTCTCCGTTTTGTCTAACTCGTGATACTTTGCAGGTGTTCATACATCTATATATTTGTAGTCCTTGTTCTTAGATTCTTGAGCTTCTTCAGACAATTCTCCTAATGGTAAGCACTGGTACTCTCTTAAATCGTTTCCATGTGCTAAAGTACCGTTGGTGTAAGTTTCTTCTCAGTATACTTTTGATGCAGCAACTCTGTAGTTTTAGACGCATATTCTCCAAATTTGGGTCCATTAACTGGTTCATGGCAGTTTAAAATATTTAAAATTACTCCCAATCGTTTCACAATATCTCTATCAACTCCTGTTATGCGAGCAGTCACTTCATCGTTTTCAAAAAATCTTCTTGAGGAGTTACCATCATTTGTATTTCCGTATCCATACTTTGGACAGTCAACTCTAAGGCCAATCTCTTTATAGAATGCATCCTGAATTATTTTTTTTCTCCTGTTTTGTTTCTCCTTACATGTTGCATTGTCGTCGAAAACTTCTTCTTGTTGTGGTAGTGTATAAGCCAGCTTCAAAACAAATTCCGTACATCTTATCCTAGCATGCAAAGGAGATATTTCATACTCATAATTTAGTTCGTCAGTTATTGAATCATCAAGATTGCCAAAGTCCTTTTGGCTCTTCTTACAAACTGGACATTTCATTGTAGATGTCGTATTTGTTATTAAGTTTTCCATCGACCATTGTTAGCTTTATTGTGATGACATTCCCCTCTTCAATTTCAATTATTGTTGGTTCTAATTTGGCAATTTGATTTTTTATATCACTCACTCTTGGCATGAGTAATTTTTTTTGTATCCAGGTAAAATATCGGCATTACGTTGCAATAATGACTTACGCAATATAATATATTTTTTCTTCGTTAAACCGAGATCTATAAACAGCGCCAAAGCTTCTTCGGGCGTGTATTTCCTAGGTAGCGCATTTGGTGTTGTGGGAATGCTGTTTGCTCATCAGTCGCACTGGCCTTGCTACAGCAACTGCTTCTGTTATATGGGACTTCATGTTTTCTTCGTCTTTTTTATATTTAAAGCCAGTTCTTCTGAAAGATGAGTCGTAGCTATAGCTTTTGTGGTATCAGACAGCTTCCTCTTCCTTGTATAGGTAGAACACTCTTCTATGGGTTTTGTTGGGCTCCCTCTAGTTGGATTGGTTGACGTGCTAGGCGTTTCTTCGTCCAAAAAAGTTTTGTCAGCTAGCCACTTTTCATGCTTACTTAGAAATTTTGAATTGTTACGATTTTCCATTTTCTTTCTATCATAATGTATTATAAACCAATTTTTTCTTCCAGGCCTTCCTTTTCTTTAATGCTTGTTTCACTCGCTAATTCTCTCATAATACCTCAACGAAGTCCCGTCTTGACTTTGTAGATTTAAACACCGCAAATAGTTTCGAGTTTTCTAGATACATATTAGAATTGGCTTCGAGTGTATCTGACTAAATATTAAACTGTGAACTATATTTAAAAATACTATTCACTTAATTTAAGTAAACAGAATACTTAGTTCCTTAATCTCCAAAAGACGAATGATAATGTGCATTGTATGATTGATAGTTTTATATACCTACTCAAATTATTAAAATGAATTTCAGGTATACAATTAGTAACTAAAAAAATCTATAACTATCTTATTAAGCTGGCTCGAGGTCTGTGTTTTAAAATAAAACACCGTTGATGATTTTTTCTTTTTTCTCAACCAATATATTTCGACTGCTCTGCGGCAATCGTCATCAGGGTTACAAAACTAATAAAACAAAATAATAGTAAATAAACAATTAACAAATTATCACAAAAAATTTTATCATTTTACATTTGCACATACGTTTCTTAGCACGTCTGCCCTGTGCGACGTGGAGTATGGTACTGTCTTCCTCTAAGCAAATGTTTGTATATATGCGCGGAATTGTCCACGTCGCTTTTAAAGTTGAGTCGTGTGTTAGTCGGTACGTTGATAATGTGTAACATTTCAAGAGTGAATCGTTTACTGTAGTGTTGTTCTTGTTGCAGTATTTTGGTCTCGTCAAAGTTAGGTATGTGCCCACTAGCTGCACAGTGTGCCATAAGTGCTGTTTTCTGGTTATTTTGTTGATGGCATTGTTTTAGATCGGATTTATGTTGTGATAGTCTTGTTTTTAGTTTGGACTTAGTTGTACCGACATAAATACTATTGCAAGCTTCCTCAACCTTGCCTTTACAGGGAATTTCATACACAACGTTGCTTTTGTCCATATTTGGTATGGTTGACTTCGTTTTATTGAAAAATTGTTTTAAAGTATTGGACGGCTTATGTGCTATTTTTGTGTTATCCTTGTTGTAACAATCAGATTTAACCAAACGTTCTGATAATTGAGGTACATAGGCCAGCGACTTAAAATTTAATGGTTTTCCGGGTTTTTGTGTGTTATTTGGCAATTTAGCTTTTTTGATTAACTTTCTTATTGTGTGTTTAGGAAAATCATTATTTCTTAACAATGTGACTATTTCTTTCTTTATTTCCTTGTGGTACACTTCGAATACGATACTTTCGAAATACGTCGATGACCTCTTTGCCATAGTACGTGAAAACGAGATACAAAATACACTTGACACACTCAACAATTTTGACAAGAATATAAAATTTACTGTAGAAGTAGAAAACAACGGAAAATTAGCTTATTTAGACTCTGAAATAAACAGACGAGGCAATCGACTAAAACTTAAGTGGTATAAAAAAGAAATAGCTTCAGGACGAATTATAAATTTTAATTCTAAGCATCCCAAATCCATGATTGTAAATACAGCATTGGGCTGTATACGGAAAATGCTACTTACCTCAGACGAAGTGTACCACAAGGAAATCAACGGTGTTTTATTTTAAAACACAGACCTCGAGCCAGCTTAATAAGATAGTTATTTGAAGAATAAGGTCGCCAACAAATACAATTTAAAAAAATCTATGTTGTTAACAAGTTGCAATAACAAAAACGACCTTACGGCCGTACTGAATTATATATACCTGCTCAGGCGCGTATTTATGCCCAAGGTTGTATAACTTTATTTGATGTAAAAAGTGAAGTTGCAGCTGGACACAGGTAAACTTTATGGATTTAGGTAACTGAATATTAATTTGACGGAGCACATATTTTAACATTTTTTTTTCATCAAATTTTAAAAAAGGGCCTAAAAATAGGCATTTCGAAAAACAGGTAAATCCGCCAACTATTAACAAAAAAAAAAAATAATAATTTTTTTTCGGTTTCAATCCTAAATTAAATTATCTTTAATTGCTATACAAGAAAACGACAACCGGCCGCCTTATTTACTCACAAAACCATTTTAAATAAAGAAGTAAAATTTCAAATTTTTCCCAATGTTGAAAATTGGTCAACTTTGAGCGGCTCTAACTGGTAAACTATAATTTTCTGTGAAAAAACAGTTGTATAATTCTCTATTAGAAACATGTATTAGATTTAGCGAACGCTTTCATGATTTTTTTGATTTTTGCCATGCTTTAACGGCAGAGGCGCCACTGTGCGACGTGTCTTGACATCAGTATTAATAATCCGAAACCGGAAAATAAAAATTTTAGCTCGTTCAAAATATATTAACGAAAAATCGAAAAATTACCCGCAGGTCCCTCCGAAACCGGGGGTGAAATCCATAGTATATTTGCTGATTGGCGGCCTTCGGCCGCGCTTATAAAACATTACCCTGGGTGAGTCCAACACCAGTTTGGAGACCAGAACTATATCCGCGCAAAACACTTATGTTCACAAATTTTTTTGTGGGCACGCAACATTACAACAACCACATGAATATCACCAATTTCAAGTGCAAATATCTCCGGACAGAGATATAATTTTAATTTTGCGGTTTCGGATTATTGTTGTCGAGATTAATACGCGTTTTTTTACACCTCTTTCGATATTTTTGGACGCGTATTAGCAGTGTCATGCTGTCGTATAGAATTACCAACACTTTCAACAATAAAAACAATGCAATGTTTTTATGCACCAAATTTTCAAACTAAAAACAAAGTTTTCAAGTGTCAGAAAATAAAAAAGAAAAAACGGCCGAATGTCAAAAAAACTATCGAAATACAAACTGGCTCGTTTGTTTTTAATGAACTGATTGTATTTTCCTTGTATTTCGTTAGTTTTTTGAAATATAGTTTACACACTTACACCAGTACTGAAGCCGTATTAGGAGGGAGTGCGATACAAAATTTAAGATGAAATACAAGAAAAAATACAGGAAAATAAAGTAGTGTCATATAGGTATTATCAAGTTTTATTGTAAGAGGAAATGGGAAGACATTTATTTTAAATGGGCGGTGCCACGTGTTATGTAGAAAATTAATTTATCTGAAATGAAATATACAATTGAAACTCACGCTGAGTATATAATGTTCGGTGGCACCCTAACTCAGACACCTTTACTTTTTTTTTTAATATTTTTTAGTTGAACAAACAGATTTTGCACCATGCATATTCTAGCGAAATGAAATGAGCTCAGCGTTGAACAAATATTTTACTTTACTGTTGTGAAAAGAAATTTCCTAGCAATTGTTTGTTTATGTATGTACTCGCAGAGTTGAATTGTGTTATTAATTGGAAACGTGTACAATAACTTTATTTTTAATTAGTAGATACAACAAAACAAGATACACTTAACTAATTAGCTTTATCTGTTCCAAACTGCTTAAGCATATATGACACTACTTTATTTTCATGTATTTTTTCTTGTATTTTATATTAAATTTTTTGTCGCACTCCCTCCTAATACGGCTTCAGTACTGGTGTAAGTGTGTAAACTATATTTCAAAAAACTAACTAAATACAAGGAAAATACAATCAGTTCATTAAAAACAAATCAGCCAGTTTGTATTTCGTTAGTTTTTTTGACATTCGGCCGTTTTTTCTTTATTATTTTCTGACACATAAAAATTTTGTTTTTAGTTTGAAAATTTGGTGCATATAAACACAATTAAAATCAACTTTCTTGTGAAAAAAGTGAACCATTAGAGACCGAAATAATTTTCGCGTGTTATTTGCATTGTTTTTATTGTTAAAAGTGTTAATGTAAAAATAAAATGTAAAACATAAACAAAAATATGTCAAACTCACTAATTTTGGGGGAATAGTGGTCTCGCTTTTGCATGATAGAAATTGTTTTTGTGTTTTGAAGTTCCGATAAAGTTTCGTCAGTTTTTTTAGTTTGGAATCCAAGCAAAAATAAAGTAGTGCCATATATGCTTTAATATGTTCTGTTGTGTACTGCCACAAACCCATAGTTGGGAGCAGTGAGCTATTTATTCAGATTAAAATAAAGTTGTTGGTAGATACATAAACAATTGCTAGGAAATTTCCTTTGGCAAAAGTAAAGCAAAATATTTGTTCAAGGCTGAGCTCATTTCATTTCGCTGAAATATACATAAATATCTTGAATTTTAAGACGGAAAAACTAGCACTGGGGGAATCCTTCCTTCATACTCCTCGGTATTCAATGCTGAATCATTTGCAGTGCTCAAAGCTATGGAACACGCAGCTAAGAGTAAAGGAAAATTTGTCATTTGCACCGAGAGCATTTCAAGTCTACTAGCTGTAATTAATATCTACAATCTTTCCACAACTATTTCCGAAATTCGAGACTTATGTATTAAGTATAAAAATAAAATGTCTCTCCTTTAGGTACCTGCTACAAGAACTACTAGAAAAGCTAAAGCTTCATCTTTCTTCCAACCCGAAGTCGTTCTACCGTTTTGTTAACTCCAAACGTAAGACCACTGGTTTTACTTCTGTCATGAAATTTGACAACATGATTTCAAGTGATGACGTCATAATTGCTGATATGTTTGCTGATTTCTTTAAATCAAACTACTGCGAGTCGGTTTCACTACAACCCAGACCTCCACCTGGGTTACCAATGCTTGACTGTGTACGAGTTCCATTAATATCTGCTACAGATGTATTTTTAAAGCTAGAAAACCTGAAGACTTCTTATTCTAGTGGTTCTGATAAGATTCCCACTGTTGTTCTGAAAAGTTGCGCTGAATTTCTTTATCAGACCTTAACTAATATATTTAACGCCTCTCTAAAACAAGGAATATTTCCTAGTTTCTGGAAAGAATCTTTTATAATACCACTGTACAAAAGTGGCAGTAAATCTTGCGTAGCAAACTATAGAAGAATTGCAAAACTTAGTGACATACCGAAGCTTTTCGAATGCATTGTTACAAAACAGTTAGGTCACTCACTATATCCAATAATCTACCCGTCTCAGCATGGGTTCTGCAAAGGTAAATCAACCGAATCAAATTTGCTTGAGTTCACAACGCAAGTCTCTAGAAACTTTATAAATAACCTTCAAACAGATGTAATTTACACAGACTTTAGCAAGGCTTTTGATAAAGTTTCTCATACAATTCTTATTAACAAACATGACTGTATGAGGTTCTCATCGACGTTTCTAGGATGGATCTCCACTTACTTAACAGAAGGAAGCAAAAAGTGATCTTTAAAGACGCCTCATAGGATGGATCTCCACTTACTTAGCAGAAGGAAGCAAAAAGTGATCTTTAAAGACGCCTCATAGCAATTCATCAAAGTTACATCTGGCGTACCTCGAGGGAGCCATCTTGGGCCGCTATTGTTTTTACTATTTATCAATGATCTTCCAAGTATGTTAACTAGCTCCGAGATTTTAATGTACGCTGATGATGTAAAGTTCTTTAGACCCATTCAAAGCCCTGGAGACAGACTACTTCTTCAGAACGATTTGTATAGCTTAGTTCAATGGTGCAAGGCCAATGAAATGGCCCTCAACCTAAACAAATGCAAATTCATGAGTTTTACTAGAAAATCATATCAGGTACATAATTATTAGATAGGTGACTACCAGCTTAAGCAAGTTACTAGCTTCATCGATCTCGGTGTCACAATGGACCCCAAACTAGACTTCAAATATTATATTGAAACTTGTGTGACCCGATCTAGAGGTGTGTTAGCTTTCATTAAACGATGGTCAAAAGAATTTATGGACCCTTACGTCACAAAAGCACTCTTTACTGCTACTGCCTTAGTTCGACCGATACTAGAACACGCGTCAACTGTTTGGAACCCACTGTATCAGATTTATCGTGACAAGCTGGAATCGGTTCAAAAATAGTTCCTGCTTTTTGAGTTAAGTCACTTATCGTGGTATCCAACAAGGAATCTTCCATCCTATAGCAGCCAGTTGAAGCTTATTAACCTCCCTTCTCTTGAGAGCCGCAGGGGAATGTTGGGTATATTGTTCATGGTGAAATTATTGGGAGGCATTGTGAATAGCCCATTTTTACTTAGTGAGATAAAGATTAATGTCCCTATGAGGCCTTCAAGACATTTTCAACCACTCTTCCTGAGTACGTTCAGATCTAATATTGAAATACACGAAACTGATCGTTGTTTGTGTCTGGATTTTAACAAGCACTACATCAGTTTCAATATTTCAGACTCGCCTTTCTTAATAAAGAAAATTATACTATTTAACTTAAATTAGAAAATGCTTATCTAATGCAAGCACAGGCAAATCAAAACACATAAAAGTGTGATAAGATCATACGCTTAAGAAATACATTACAAAAACGTACTGGTCACTGCGTCATTTACAACATATATTACATCTCACGACAGCCCCCTACTGGGCAAACAGCTCCCTCATGAGCATTTCGCGTTGGCTCCTTTATGAGCGCTTCACGTCGGCTCCCTAATGGGCACACAGCTCCTTTCTGAGCAATTATCGTCCTTCAGAGATCCTCACGACGGCTGCCTGCTTGGGCATTCGTATGAGAATTGATGCACGACAATCTATCCTTCTTATAAATGTGTAGAATAAATATGTTATTTATATCACATATACTACATATTTTAAGTTAATTGAACATTTTAGTCTGTATAAATTTTTAAATTGTAGACTAATTAATAAATAAATTGTTGCACCATAATATTACTGGAGATGAATGTTGACATAATTTACTTATATACTGTAAAGATATTAAATTTTTTGTTTAAATGTGACTTTTAAATTTTTTTTTTAAAGTGGGCGTGTTCGTCATCCGATTTACAAATTTTTATTTAGTACACATACAGTAATAGGAATAACGTTCTTGCCAAATTTCATCATGAATATTCTCAACGACTGCCAAATAACAGCTTGGAAAACTTTTAAATTACGTTCTTTTAAAAGTTGGCGGTGCCACGCCCATTGTCCACAATTTTACTAATTTTCTATTCTGCGTCATAGGGTCAACCCACCTACCAAGTTTCATCGCTTTATCCCTCTTTGGTAATGAATTATCGCAATTTTTCGATTTTTCGAAATTGTCGATATCGAAAAAGTGGGCGTGGTTATAATCCGATATCGTTCATTTTATATAGCGATCTGAGATGGGCGCCCAAGAACCTACATACCAAATTTCGTCAAGATATCTCAAAATTTACTCAAGTTATCGTGTTAACGGACAGACGGACGGACATGGCTCAATCAAATTTTTTTTCGATACTGATGATTTTGATATATTGAAGTATATATCTATCTCGATTCCTTTATATCTGTACAACCAACCGTTGTCCAATCAAAGTTAATATACTCTGTGTGCAAAGCAATCTGAATATAAAAAAGGTATGCAAGAACTCTAGAATTATTCAAAAACTACTAGAACAACTTTTTTTTTGAAATTTAAAAAATTTTCAACTTCTGGAAAAGCGTGAATATTTGCCGTAATTTTGCAGAACTTTTCGCTCCTTATCAGGAACTCTAGAACTATTGAAGAGCTACTTAGAGAACTTTTTTAGTCACAAATTTCAACCCATGTTTTTTTTTTGTCTAAATAGCCAGAACTTTTTTCCCTTTTCAGGAACTCCAGAACTATTGGAAAGCTACTCAGAACAGTTTGCATATTCTAGCGAAATGAAATGAGATCAGCCTTAACCAAATATTTTTCTTTACTTTTGTCAAAGGAAATTTTCTAGCAATTCTTTGTTTATGTATGTACTCGCAGAGTTGAATTGTGTTATTAATTTGAAACGTGTACCTACAACTTTATTTTTATTTTTAATATTTTTTAGGCCCGGTTTATCAGTGGTTGGTTAAGCTAAGCTTAAACTAAACTTGTTTAAACTCTAGTCAAATTTAAACTCCAATTAAACTACTGAGCAGTTTTTCAGTCACAGTTTAAGGGCGCCTTTGTGGTATGCTGTTTTGTGCGGCAACATTGGTTTTTTTTATTATCTAGATAACTTGTAGATACGGCAACAGCTGGACTTTGTTTACCCAACAAACATGGAAAAAAATTCTCCATCGAAATATATATGTATCTAGTTCCGGAAGGGATATTCAACATCATTATTTAATCATTCTTAAACCAGATAGTTCTCGAGTTGATATCCAACTTCATTCTCCAGTCACTATCCAACCTTTGAGAAATTTTGTAAAATTAAAAGTTTTCCAGTTGATCTCCAACGTCATAAGTATTTTCCAATTATTATCCTAATTTCGAGAGATTGATATCTTACAGAGAACCAAGGCGGAAAACGATCTAAACTCCCTTGGTGTGCCCAATTGGCGCCGGTTGGTGGAGCGAAGGAGCGACTGGCGCGCCTTGTTGGACGGCCATAACCGTTTAGACGGTTAAGCGCCAATTAAGTAAGTAAGTGAGATCTTACATTATATATCGAGTTGAGGTGGAGTTGAAAAAAATCTCCAAGGAGGTACCACCAAAACCAACAGCTGTTTATTGTGAGAAATAAACACCTGGCTAATAGCAGTTTTGAAGCGCAATTAATCAAGTATAAATTATATAGGCGACCGCGTGGTGTGATGGTAGCGTGCTCCGCCTACCACACCGAAGATCCTACATCAACATCATTGAATCTTACATTTGATTCCAGTTAGAGAACCACAAGTTGTTAATTACATTTTTTCAACTTAAGTAATAGCATATTTTGCTTTATAAAAAGTATATCTTTGGCTGAGTACGCTATGATTCTCCAGTTGAGCCACGAAACAACTCTTGAGATTTTAGAAGTATGCCTAGTTATCAACATGAGCTCTAATGGTACTCAAGCCCAAATGCTTGTTGGGTATATTCGACGCCATTTCGTACGAAGGCAAATAACTGATAGGTTAAATAGAGTTTAAACCTGGCAGATCGGCCGCTTAAGCTTAGCTTAAACTTCAGGTAAAGTAGACTGAAAAACTGCAGAATAAATTTAAGCGTAGTTAACTGACAAACTGAGTTGAGTTGAACTTGTACTGAAAAACCGGGCGTTAGTTGGAACAAACAGATTTTGCTCTTTTTATACATGCATATTCTAGCGAAATGAAATGAGCTCAGCCTTGAACAAATATTTTGCTTTACTTTTGCGAAAAGAAATTTCCTAGCAATTGTTTGTTTATGTATGTACTCGCAGAGTTGAATTGTGTTATTAATTTGAAACGTGTACAACAACTTTAATTTTAATTAGTAGATACAAAAAAACAAGATACACTTAATTAGTAGCAACTACCTCGAAAGCTGCGAGTCAGAGGGAAGTTCCAACTACGGAAGTAGGAGATAAGCCAAAGGAGATAACGCTAAGACTCCGGCTTTCTCGAAGGTGCTAAAGGGAGTTAAAGCTAAGACTCCGGCTTTCTCGGAGGTGCCAAAAGGAGTTACCACTAAGACTCTGGCTTTTCCCGAGACGATGAGTGATGTGGCAAAGCAGTCACTGACTGTGGCGCTGGTTGATCGTAGCAGTCCTTTCGGACAGATGACTACTGAAAGGTGGAGATATGTAGAAAGGGAACTTGTTAACTTAATGCTTAAGATGATGCGGGAACAACCAAGTAAGCCCCCTCCAACCTTTGATTCGGGGGGATGGTACAATGGTGTGAAGGTGATGGCGTGCGACAACATGGCGAGCTTGCGGTGGCTGGAGGAAGTGGTTGCAAACCTCCAAAGGCAAGGCACGAACGCGCGGCTTGAGGTGGTGGATAAAGCGCAAATCCCCACGGTACCAAAAGTTAAGGTATGGATACCATGCGTGATGAAGCCGGAAGATACACTGCGACTTCTGCAGAATCAAAATCCGAACATACCGACACAGTATTGGAAGGTACTTACTGTATCTCGGCCTACGGAGGAAGGTCAGTTCTACATCTTCCAAATAAACAAGCAGGCGGAGGATATTTTGTATACGCAGCTTGGAAATGTCCTTTGGTACAGGCAAAATTTATATGCGAATCAGGAAAAGAAGTCCCGAGGATAAAAATCCTAACACGCTGGAAGTGGGCGAAGTCGAAAAGGACCTCAAAAGCCTAAAGGAAAAAAGACAGGTGGAGGTAGCCGACGTCACAACGAATGTGTTAGAAGAGGACCAACAGGCAGATGATGCTGTGAGTCGCTCAAAGGAACACCCGGCAAAACAGTTACAAGAGGCAGAAGGGGGCTTCGAACACTCTAAACCAAAAGGGCAAGGGGAGGACGACGAAGTCACGACGAAGGTGCTGGAGGGGGACAAACAGCCCAATGGTGCTGCGAGTCCTACAGATAAACCTCCAACACAGTAAAGTGGCGTTGAGCGAACTCCTCCTAACCCTTGAGGAGGGTTCGTTTGACGTGGTGCTGATCCAGGAGCCGTGGCTCTCATTGGGAGGAAAGGTTTCTGGACTTAGCGCGCGCGGATTTGGCGTTTACTATTCGCAAACGGAAACGAAAGTGATGGCCCCTGCGCAAAGGAATAAGCAAGCATTTATCCTGGCATCCTGCTACATGGCCCATGCTGCGGAGGTTCCACCGATGGAGTGCAAGAGGCTAGTACAGGACGAAGGGCGGTTGGTCATAGGCGCGGATGCAAATGCGCACCACAATGCATTGGGAGGAGCAGATACGAACGAGAGAGGCGAATCTCTATTTTGTTACATCCTGCAAACCAATTTGCAGATAGCCAACATGGGAAATGTCCCTACATACATTGGTCCAACATCCAGCAATATTTGGATATTACACTGAGCTCCGAACGTGATATATCAAGGTATGATTGGATGGTTCTTGATAGACCATCCTTCCCCGACCATGCGTATATCAGCTTCAGCATCCCCCTAAAGAGGGTAGAGAAGGGAGGAACATTTAGAAACCCTAGGTCAACAAACTGGACTAAATTCCAGAAACAGGTAGAAACGAAACTGGGACAACCCAAAGAGGTTGCCAATATGGAAGAACTGGAGGAGTCTAATGAATTCCTAACAAGGACGCTTATGACTGCGTATAACAAAGCTTGCCCTCTAAGAAGATTTAGAGTAAAAGCAAAGCCGCCATGGTGGAGCAATGAGCTGAGTCTTCTAAGAAGACAGGTAAAAGAAATGTTTAAGCTCGCAAATACCGCGGAAAGCGAAGCGTGTCGTGACGAATACAGGGAACTGCTGAGGATCTACATGCGTGAAATTTCCACGGCGAATAGAATCTCATGGAAAAGTTTCTGTACGGACATAGAGTGCTCCAGCGAAACAGCACGGTTGAAAAAAGTCCTAGCAAGGGGAAACATAGTCCAGGGACTAATAAAGAAAGAGAACGGGGAATGGTCACGTAATAGTAAGGAATTCCTTGAGGTGCTTTTCCGCACACATTTCCATCGGGAGACGATTTCAAAGAGCCAGCAGACATCACTCACACTTCGATCACTGAGCGGGTAGTGCCGGGCTTGGTAACCAATACCAAGATCGAATGGGCAGTGAAAACGTTTTCTAAGTTTAAATCGCCGGGCACAGACGTTATACTCCCGGCTGTGCTACAAGTTTCAAGTATGACGGTCGTGGAATGGCTTAAAATCATGTACCGCACTCTTGGAGAACTGCTCGTGTAGCTTTCCTACCAAAGGCGGGGAAGATCGGCCACGTGTATCCCAAAGACTATAGACCCATTAGCTTAACATCATTTCTGCTCAAAACCTTTGAGAGGCTGATAGATGTGTAAATAAAGTCCAACGTGGATGAAAAGCTGCTCTCCACAACACAGCCTGCGTACACCAAAGGCAAGTCGGTTGACACCGCATTGCATAGGGTGGCAATAAGCATAAAGAAATTCTTGGAATATAAGGAGTATGCTCTAGGAGTCTTCTTGGGTATTGCCGGGGCTTTCAATAATGTTTCTAAAAGGGCGATTATGGATGGTCTTAATTACATTAAAGTACATCCCGCCTTAATCAAATGGACCGGCTGCATGTTAAATTGCCGGAAGATTACATCACAATGGGGATTGTACGAGGCCACGAAATCAGTGGACAGGCGCACGCCACAGGGAGGGGTGCTATCACCTCTGCTTTGGACGCTAGTCATCAACCAATTGCTCAGGCGATTCGATTAGGGACCCGTAAAACTTACGGCTTACGCAGATGACGTTGCAATTGTCATAAGTGGAAAGTGCCTTCCAACGATTAGTTCTTTGATGGATCGGGCGCTTCGGGATATTCATACCTGGGCATCTAATGTCGGGTTGAAAGTCAATGCGGAGAAGACGGATATGGTCTTATTTACAAAGAGGTACAAGGTCCCAAATTGGATCAGGCCAAAGTTAGGAGGGGTGACCTTACAGGAAAAAGCTTGCACAAAATATCTAGGAATCATCCTAGACAGTAAGCTGTCATGGAAGCTCATCGTGGAGGAGAGGGTCAAGAGGGCCTCAACGGCACTCTATGCATGTAAAAGAATGCTGGGGTGTACGTGGGCCTCATCGCCCTCTCTTTCTCATTGGGGTTTTACAGCGATTGTAAGCCCTATTCTATACTATGGAGTTCTTGTTTGGTGGAAAGCCACACAAAAAACAACACACCTCAAAAAATTAGAGGGGGTATACAGACTATCGATGCTTAGCATTACGGGAGCCCTGAAAACAACCCCAACGGCTACACTGTATGCCATTCTGCACATTTCACCTGTAGACCTGGTAGCAAAGAACAAAGCATTAACAACCGCAAGCAGGCTCGGTGCCTCGGGGCAACTTGAGCGCCGACCATATGGCCATAGTAGTATAGCGTCATCAATCACAAGACGAACAGACTACCTGATTCCCTATCTACGATTCGAGGGAGATCTTAAGCCCACAATAGAGGTGGACGGTTGGCGCAAGGGTGCGCAAATAGCGGACGAGGCGATACATATGTACACAGATGGTTCCAAAGTAGTGGAAGGAGTAGAGTCTGCGGTATACTGTGCTGATCCGGAAATAAGCAGATCCTACCGGGATGGTGTAGCGTTTTCCAAGCGGAAATATTAGCCGTAACCAAAGCAGTAGAAACCCTGGAAGAAGAGAATAGCTTAAGCTGCAACTGTGTTAACTTTTATATTGACAGTCAAGCAGCACTTAAGGCAATAATCTCGCATGGCATAGCATCTAAATGCGTGTTAGAGTGTAAACAGTCTCTGCAGAGAATCGGGACAGGAAGAAGCATACATCTATATTGGGTCCCAGGGCATATGGGAATAGATGGGAATGAAAAAGCGGACGAACTAGCTAAAAAGGGCGCATCTCTTGAAGCTTGCTCCGTAGACGTCCCAATTAGACTGGGCGAGATTAAGCGAAGGCGAGAGGTGCACATGATCGACCAAGCGGGAAAGGCGTGGGTTCAAGCGCGGGGCTGTAAAGTGTCGAAAGTTATGTGTAGGTCTCACAACCTTAGACTAACAGTTGCTTTTATCATTAAAAAGAGAGGACTGTATACTCATGACGGGTATTCTGACTGGACACTGCCTTCTGGCGTCACATGCCTTTAAATTAGGCTTGGTCAGTGATAGCAGATGTAGGAAGTGCGGGTTGGAGGAGGAAGCGATCGAGCACGTTTTGTGCTCATGCCCTGCACTTGCCAGGCTAAGAACCCAAGCTGTTAGGAGTGATACAGCTGTCAGATCTAGAAGCAGCAAGTGGCTTAAGTCCTAGGAAGCTTCTAGTATTTGCCAAGAGGACGGAGTTATTGTGTAACGTAGGTCCTGGTTTTTGATAGGGTTTTTCAGTTTCGTCGTTAAAACAAACTTCTGGTAACACTACGGACTCAATCAGTCTATGTGAGGTCCTCATGGACCGGCCAGTTCAACCTAACCTAACCTATTAAATGATCGGTTTGTTTTGAGGGACACTAAAAATTTTCAAGTCACGCAAATACCGGCGCGGTTGAACCAAATCGGTTACGTATGTGGATAGCACCAGATGTTGCATAGGATTGAGTATGAGAACAGTGACACTGGGATGGTGAAAGATTTTTTTCCGATCGAGGCGATCGGTATGCCAGGAACGGCGAGCTGTAAACTGTAACATAAAATACTGTATGAAAGTAAATGAAGGCTATATAGTTTAGACTCTAAGTTAGCTTTGTATATCTATTCTATTCTTTTCTTTACTCTGAAAAAGAAATCACATTTGTTAAATTTTACAAGAATATATAAAATAATTTTGCTTGAGCTAACTGATTTCAAAACATATATAACTTAATTAGTGGAGTATGTGTGCTTTTCCGTATTTAATCTGGTTTTATGGCAGTAAACAATAGATCACATAATTAGTTTGGGAAGAAATATAACTTAATAAGTGGAGTATGTGTGCTTTTCCGTATTTAATCTGGTTTTATGGCAGTAAACAATAGATCACATAATTAGTTTGGGAAGAAATATAACTTAATAAGTGGAGTATGTGTGCTTTTCCGTATTTAATCTGGTTTTATGGCAGTAAACAATATATCACATAATTAGTTTGGGAAGAAATATAACTTAATTAGTGGAGTATGTGTGCTTTTCCGTATTTAATCTGGTTTTATGGCAGTAAACAATAGATCACATATTTAGTTTGGGAAGAAATATAACTTAATTAGTGGAGTATGTGTGCTTTTCCGTATTTAATCTGGTTTTATGGCAGTAAACAATAGATCACATAATTAGTTTGGGAAGAAATATAACTTAATAAGTGGAGTATGTGTGCTTTTCCGTATTTAATCTGGTTTTATGGCAGTAAACAATAGATCACATATTTAGTTTGGGAAGAAATATAACTTAATTAGTGGAGTATGTGTGCTTTTCCGTATTTAATCTGGTTTTATGGCAGTAAACAATAGATCACATATTTAGTTTGGGAAGAAATATAACTTAATTAGTGGAGTATGTGTGCTTTTCCGTATTTAATCTGGTTTTATGGCAGTAAACAATAGATCACATAATTAGTTTGGGAAGAAATATAACTTAATAAGTGGAGTATGTGTGCTTTTCTGTATTTAGTCTGGTTTTATGGCAGTAAACAATAGATCACATATTTAGTTTGGGAAGAAATATAACTTAATTAGTGGAGTATGTGTGCTTTTCCGTATTTAATCTGGTTTTATGGCAGTAAACAATAGATCACATAATTAGTTTGGGAAGAAATATAACTTAATAAGTGGAGTATGTGTGCTTTTCCGTATTTAATCTGGTTTTATGGCAGTAAACAATAGATCACATATTTAGTTTGGGAAGAAATATAACTTAATTAGTGGAGTATGTGTGCTTTTCCGTATTTAATCTGGTTTTATGGCAGTAAACAATAGATCACATAATTAGTTTGGGAAGAAATATAACTTAATAAGTGGAGTATGTGTGCTTTTCCATATTTAATCTGGTTTTATGGCAGTAAACAATAGATCACATATTTAGTTTGGGAAGAAATATAACTTAATAAGTGGAGTATGTGTGCTTTTCCGTATTTAATCTGGTTTTATGGCAGTAAACAATAGATCACATAATTAGTTTGGGAAGAAATATAACTTAATAAGTGGAGTATGTGTGCTTTTCCGTATTTAATCTGGTTTTATGGCAGTAAACAATAGATCACATATTTAGTTTGGGAAGAAATATAACTTAATTAGTGGAGTATGTGTGCTTTTCCGTATTTAATCTGGTTTTATGGCAGTAAACAATAGATCACATAATTAGTTTGGGAAGAAATATAACTTAATAAGTGGAGTATGTGTGCTTTTCCGTATTTAATCTGGTTTTATGGCAGTAAACAATAGATCACATAATTAGTTTGGGAAGAAATATAACTTAATAAGTGGAGTATGTGTGCTTTTCCGTATTTAATCTGGTTTTATGGCAGTAAACAATAGATCACATATTTAGTTTGGGAAGAAATATAACTTAATTAGTGGAGTATGTGTGCTTTTCCGTATTTAATCTGGTTTTATGGCAGTAAACAATAGATCACATAATTAGTTTGGGAAGAAATATAACTTAATAAGTGGAGTATGTGTGCTTTTCCGTATTTAATCTGGTTTTATGGCAGTAAACAATAGATCACATATTTAGTTTGGGAAGAAATATAACTTAATTAGTGGAGTATGTGTGCTTTTCCGTATTTAATCTGGTTTTATGGCAGTAAACAATAGATCACATAATTAGTTTGGGAAGAAATATAACTTAATAAGTGGAGTATGTGTGCTTTTCCGTATTTAATCTGGTTTTATGGCAGTAAACAATAGATCACATATTTAGTTTGGGAAGAAATATAACTTAATTAGTGGAGTATGTGTGCTTTTCCGTATTTAATCTGGTTTTATGGCAGTAAACAATAGATCACATAATTAGTTTGGGAAGAAATATAACTTAATAAGTGGAGTATGTGTGCTTTTCCGTATTTAATCTGGTTTATGGCAGTAAACAATAGATCACATATTTAGTTTGGGAAGAAATATAACTTAATTAGTGGAGTATGTGTGCTTTTCCGTATTTAATCTGGTTTTATGGCAGTAAACAATAGATCACATAATTAGTTTGGGAACAAATATAACTTAATAAGTGGAGTATGTGTGCTTTTCCGTATTTAATCTGGTTTTATGGCAGTAAACAATAGATCACATAATTAGTTTGGGAAGAAATATAACTTAATACGTGGAGTATGTGTGCTTTTCCGTATTTAATCTGGTTTTATGGCAGTAAACAATAGATCACATAATTAGTTTGGGAAGAAATATAACTGAATTAGTGGAGTATGTGTGCTTTTCCGTATTTAATCTGGTTTTATGGCAGTAAACAATAGATCACATATTTAGTTTGGGAACAAATATAACTTAATTAGTGGAGTATGTGTGCTTTTCCGTATTTAATCTGGTTTTATGGCAGTAAACAATAGATCACATATTTAGTTTGGGAACAAATATAACTTAATTAGTGGAGTATGTGTGCTTTTCCGTATTTAATCTGGTTTTATGGCAGTAAACAATAGATCACATAATTAGTTTGGGAAGAAATATAACTTAATAAGTGGAGTATGTGTGCTTTTCCGTATTTAATCTGCTTTTATGGCAGTAAACAATAGATCACATATTTAGTTTGGGAACAAATATAACTTAATTAGTGGGGTATGTGTGCTTTTCCGTATTTAATCTGGTTTTATGGCAGTAAACAATAGATCACATATTTAGTTTGGGAACAAATATAACTTAATTAGTGGAGTATGTGTGCTTTTCCGTATTTAATCTGGTTTTATGGCAGTAAACAATAGATCACATAATTAGTTTGGGAAGAAATATAACTTAATAAGTGGAGTATGTGTGCTTTTCCGTATTTAATCTGGTTTTATGGCAGTAAACAATAGATCACATAATTAGTTTGGGAAGAAATATAACTTAATTAGTGGAGTATGTGTGCTTTTCCGTATTTAATCTGGTTTTATGGCAGTAAACAATAGATCACATAATTAGTTTGCGAACAAATATAATTTAATAATTTAACTTAAAAACAAACTGTATTGTACTATTCACGTAAGCGTGCCTTTCAGGTTTTCAGCTCATTTAGTTATTTTTTTAACTTGATAAGCAGGATAACGTAAATAGCCCATATATTTTATTTTCTCCTTGTGGACGGGCCGCGGATAAAGGCTATCTAATATATATTATAAATGTGAAAGTTTGGATGTTTGGATATCCAGACGTTTGTCTTTGTGCCTCAATCACGCAAGAACGGTTGGACAGATTTGGATGAAATTTGGCACACATATAGCTAATAGTCTAGAAGGATCTACTAGCTATATATTTTTCAAAAGGGGGGAACAGTTAAAATTTAATTATAATTTTTTTCCGTCTTTGTGACTGAATCACGCAAGAACGGCTACACGCATTTTGATGAAATTTGGAACACAGACAATAGTCTACTAGCGAAATTCTTTTCGAACATGGAAAGGGGGTAGGGGTTTACACATTATAACTTTACCTTTACTGACATTCACCAATATTATGAACTCAACAGGTCAAATAAGTCGAGGGCTTACAAAATGAGCAGTGACACCCTCCGTATCCCCCTCCCCCCTTCTCACCTCTCTGGTGTAAAATCTATAAATTGTTATAACTCAATATAAATGTTCTCCTAAATCAATAATATTTGGTATCTGGCTCATTCAGATCAAGATCTAAACAATTTTGGAAAAACGATTGGTGGTGCTCTCCGTCGCCTCCCGCCATCCACCCTCCTTCAATTGTTTTTTTAGCACGCTTTTATTAGCTTCACCTGTATGTTTCTATGTAACTTTTCATTCGCTCCAACGCGCCTGCTGCCTTATTAACATGGTTTTATAATTAGCTTCTCTCCTTTGGGTACCTGGCCATGTTGGCATAACTGGCAGTGGATATGCCGATAATACTGCTCGTTATTTTGAATCAGCGCCAAGATTTCAGTTCAATTTGCTCGATAAAAAGGATTTGAATAAACATGTCAATAAACAAGTACTACAGAAAAAAGACGGAGCTTAATTTCAGTCACAAATACACCAACATCAATCCTACGTGTAAAAAGACAGTGTACTCCAGTAGCATAACACGTCATCAATCAACCGTTTTCGCCCGCTTACACCGCTAGGGCATACACTAATCACTCATCAACATTTATTATCCGGCACAGACCGAGCTTCCTGTCCATTTTGCTTCTGCATCGCCTAGTAGAACACTATCTTACCGGGTGCCCAATTTTAGAGAGACAACGGTAAAAACACTTTGGATCTTCAAACCCTTGTACTTTTCTAAAAGACGCATCACACGCTAATGTAAACAAAATTTTCGATTTCGTATCAGAATGTAAACTTTTAAAACATCATTGATATATTCTAACATTAATATACATTCTTAGGATAAACAAATTTACTATATACTTACCCAACAATATTATAACTTTATTAAGATATATCGTTAGCTTAATGTGAAAATGTGCTAAGTAACTTTTTACGAATTTTACAGGAGACGAAAAAAACTGAATAATTTTTGAAATAAGCTTTTTTTTCAAAACTGTGAATGAGGATACCTTAGTTGCAATACTTTTGGGTGTAGAAGCTTTGAAAAAGATAAATAAAAATCATGTATGCTAACCCAGCAGCTATTTTATGACTTAGCATAATTTCCTCACTCAAAACAAATTTTTTCTCCTGACTTAGCACTTTTTACTCAATATGTTTCCCCATCACTCCTCCCCTTTAATGATTTAAATATAACACTAAAACTATATATTTACCAAAAAAATACTATTTATTTGTCGAACAATTTCTAACTATTGTCGGCCACCGTGGTGTGATGGTAGCGTGCTCCGCCTACCACACCGAATGCCCTGGGTTCACACCCCGGACAAAGGAACATCAAAATTTTAGAAATAAGGTTTTTCAATTAGAAGAAAATTTTTCTAAGCATGGTCGCCCCTCGGCAGTGTTTGGCAAGCACTCCGAGTGTATTTCTGTCATGAAAAACTCTCAGTGAAAACTCATCTGCCTCGCAGATGCCGTTCGGAGTCGGTATAAAACAAGTAGGCCCGGCCCGCCAATTTGTAGGAAAAATTTAAAAAAAAAAAAGGAGCACGACGTTAATTGGAAGAGAAGCTCGGCTCGAAATCTCTTTGGAGGTTATCGCGCCTTATATTCATTTATTTATTTTATTTCTAACGGTTCTGATCTGGACTCTTTTGCCGTATGGTGCGCAGACAATAACTTATTTTTAAATTCAAACAAATGCTGTGTTGTGTCTTATTCCATAAAGACAACTGCCACATACTTTATCTACAAACTAAATGCTAAATCTCTTAACTGTTGTCAAGAGAGTAAAGACTTGTGTGTAATTTTTGACTCCAAACTCTCTTTTTCTAGTCACATTGATTTCGGTGTTTAAAAATTTGTTGCAATGGTTGTGTTCAGTAGACGTAACACCAGTGACTTTAAGGACCCAATGACGTTAAAGGCACTTTATATATCCTTGGTCAGAAGTGGTGTTGAATATTGCTCAATAATATGGAATCCTTTCTTTGAATCTAACTTCTATAAAATTGAGAAAGTTCCAAAAAATTTTACAAAATGGCTTTACGTATGCTTCACTGGCCAGACGGCCTCCCATCACATACCACAATTTGCTTGGACTTCAGGCTTTGCATGACAGAAGAACTTTTATCTCACTCATGCTTGCCTATAATGTAATAAACTTTAGCACGAATTGCTCTGATTTATATAATTGGTTCATTCCATATATTCCACTGCGTGATCTTCGGCATAATAAATTATTTATCGAAATAAGACATAAAACGAATTATGCTATGAATTAACCTATACATCTAGCAAATCGATTCAGTAGTGTTACTAATTTTAATAACAGCTTATATAAGTTTAAGCTTGAATTGTTTGCTATTTTCTAATTAGTCTGTAAGAAAGCATGTAGTTATCGACATGTAAGAATTGAAGTAGATTATAGTCAGCGCAAAGCATTTATCATACACCAAAGCCATGTCTCAATTGGGTAAATCCAATTTCAAGGGGTTGTGTTCGCAACCCTCTCAAGGGGTTTCCAGCACAATATATAGCTTCTCCAACCCAATTGTCAACTCACCTAACCGTGGCGAATCCTGTTTCATTAGCAGCCGAGGCGCTGGCGATCCCAAGTTCCTCATGGAACTAGGGGGAGGGGAGGGCGGGATGGCCTAGAAGGTTTAATGTGATCATATAAATCGTTCCCGAGATGATTGGGCTAGTATCTTAATATCCGGCAAAGGACCATCAACATCGGTAACACTCCCCAAAGCCTTCGGAGAGTGTCTTTATCGTTAACACAACAACAACAACAAAGCATGTACTTTTAGACTGAATGAATTAAATAAATAAATAAAATGCACGCATAAAGAAATGACGTAGTAATTCAGATTGATATTATTGATAGGTTGACTTAGCACATTTTTTTTAACAGCTGACGACTTAGCACATTTACACATCATTGCCCACAGCACATAAAAATGAAAAATTTAAATATTTTTTTTTGTGATTGATGTATTTTGAATTCAGTTTTAAAACTTCATTAAAATACAATTTTTCAAAAAAGGTGACTTAGCACATTTTCACATTAAGCTAACGATATAATCTTTTACTACTATTTTAAGTCGAGTCGATGGCCATAGCTGCTAGTACTCTTTATATATTTAAGTTTTATATTTGTATATATTACTTAATAAATAATAATAATAATCTTGAATTTTGTGAATAAATAGTTCACTGCACCCCACTATGGTTTTGTGGCAGTACACAATAGAACATGTTAAGCAGTTTGGAAACAGGTAAAACTAACAAGTGAGGAAGGCTAAGTTCGGGTGTAACCGAACATTACATACTCAGCTGAGAGCTTTGGAGACAAAATAAGGGAAAATCACAATGGAGAAAAATGAACCTAGTGTAACCCTGGAATGTGTGTTTATGACATGGGCATCAAATGGAAGGTATTAAAGAGTATTTTAAAAGGGAGTGGGCCATAGTTCTATAGCTGGATGCTTTTTCGAGAAATCGCCATAAAGGTGGACCAGAGGTGACTCTAGAATGTGTTTGTAC
The DNA here is from genome assembly GCF_040869045.1 of Eurosta solidaginis. Taxonomy (NCBI): domain Eukaryota; kingdom Metazoa; phylum Arthropoda; class Insecta; order Diptera; family Tephritidae; genus Eurosta; species Eurosta solidaginis. The sequence continues at coordinate 13,329,853 of NC_090319.1, forward strand.
GATATGGGTATCAAATGAAAGGTGTTAATGAGTATTTTAAAAGGGAGTAGCCCTAAGTTGTATTTGTGAAGGCGTTTTAGAGATATCGACCAAAATGTGGACCAGGGTGACCTACACCATCATCTGCCGGGTACCGCTAATTTATTTATATATGTAATACCACGAACAGTATTCCTGTCATGATTCCACGGGCTATTGATTTCGCCCTGCAGAACTTTTTCATTTTCTTCTACTTAATATGGTAGGTGTCACACCCATTTTGCAAAGTTTTTTTCTAAAGTTATATTTTGCGTCAATAAACCAATCCAATTACCATGTTTCATCTCTTTTTTCATATTTGGTACAGAATTATGGCATTTTTTTTTTCATTTTTCGTAATTTTCGATATCGAAAAGGTGGGCGTGGTCATAGTCGGATTTCGCCCATTTTTATTACCAAGATAAAGTGTGTTCAGATAAGTACGTGAACTAAGTTTAGTGAAGATATATCGATTTTTGCTCAAGTTATCGTGTTAACGGCCGAGCGGAAGGACAGACGGTCGACTGTGTATAAAAACTGGGCGTGGCTTCAACTGATTTCATTTATCGTCCTAGAATCTAATCCCCTACCAAATTTCACAAGGATTGCTAAATTTTTGTTGGACTTATGGCATTAAAAGTATTCTAGACAAATTAAAAGAAAAAGGGCGGAATCACGCCCGTTTTGAAATTTTCTTTTATATTTGTATATTGTTGCACCATAACATTACTGGAGATGAATGTTGACATAATTTACTTATATAAAGATATTCAATTTTTGTTTAAATGTGACTTAAATTTTTTTTTAAAAGTGGGCGTGTTCGTCATCCGATTTCTCAAATTTTTATTTAGCACACATACAGTAATAGGAATAACGTTCTTGCCAAATTTCATCATGATATCCTCAACGACTGCCAAATTACAGCTTGGAAAACTTTTAAATTGCCTTCTTTTAAAAGTGGGCGGTGCCACGCCCATTGTCCAAAATATTACTAATTTTCTATTCTGCGTCACAGGGTCAACCAAGTGTTTCATCGCTTTATCCGTCTTTGATAATGAATTATCGCATTTTTTCGGTTTTTCGAAACTTTCGATATCGAAAAAGTGGGCGTGGTTATAGTCCGATTTCGTTCATTTTAAATAGCGATCTGAGATGAGTGCCCAGGAACCTACACACCAAATTTCATCAAGAAAAGTTACTCAAGTTATCGTGTTAACGGACAGACGGACGGACGGATCGACGGACATGGCTCAATCAAATTTTTCTTCGATACTGTTGATTTTCATATATGGAAGTCTATATCTAACTCGATTCCTTTATACCTGTACAACCAACCGTTATCCAATCAATGTTAATATACTCTGTGTGCAAAGCACTCTGAGTATAAAAAACGTATGCAAGAGTTCAAGAATTATTCAAAAACTACTAGAACAACTTTTGTTTTGAAATTTAAAAAAATTTCATCTTTTGGAAAAGTGTGGATATTTGGCGTAATTTTGCAGAACTTTTTTCTCCTTATCAGGAACTTCAGAACTATTGAAGAGCTACTTAGAGAACTTTTTTAGTCACAAATTTCAACCCATTTTTTTTTTTTGTCGAAATAGCCAGAACTTTTTCCCTTTTCAGGAATTCCAGAACTATTGGAAAGCTGCTCAGAACAGTTTTTTTTCGTTTTGCGAGATTGCGTATGCCAACTTCACAGGCATGTATAGGATAGCTATGTATTGAATCAAACGAATTAAAACAAAAATTCCAATTAGAGAAATAAACGAGCACCTAAATTATCTTTTGTGGCCCTAAAAGCACCTAAAAAGCAATAAAATCTCAAACAACTTAAACTTATTTTTGAGCACTTAGGTCTGCCAGCTTTACGCACGTCTAAGTGTGTGCTTCTTTATTTGCTCATACTGTCATAGTTGATTGTTTTCCATTGTGATCTCCGATTTAGCTGCTATTGCTCTTTTATCACTGCTCAGTCACGGTCACTGATAAAAGTCGCTGGTATTACAAAAACACACAGTCAAAAACCACGTGAAATTTCGATGAGGGAAGTACCTGAAAAAAACATGGAAAAGCGCGTCAAATTTTTTCTCTTCGCACCTAATAAGCGACCAATAAGTAACAAAATTCGGACCTATTAGTTTTTTGATCCACCTGAGGTGCTTTGCTAACTTCATGTTCATCCATTACACCGAGGAAGTTTCATTGATTCATAATAACGCAGCTAATTTTTCTCAAATGAATGGAGCTTTGATTCGGATTATTTCGAAGCGTGATTGTGAAATGTGATCTAGATAATGTTGCTCTTTTATAATTGTTCAGTAATAGTTGCGGATACATTCGCTGCAGACGAGAAAACACAATAATAATCTAGTGGGTTCCTGCACATACCAATACCTCAGCATCTTCTTTAATTCCAACTGTCACAAATAATTTTTCCGATTATTGGTAAGCGTAATTGTGAACTGCTATTTAGATAATACTGCTCTTCCATCACTGTTCAGTCACAGCCACAGAAAAAATCGTAGTATTGTACCGCAAACGCTTGTACGCTGGATCTACCAACTCTCTCGCGCTCCACATACCACACAAGATAAATTTTTGATTATAAAATCATACTCCAAGTGAATACTTTTACACTTTTGTCCAACAATAAGTTTCCTTACCAACTTCCTCTGGTCTGAAAATAGATATTCTGCATCTTCACCTTAACAATTTATCGCAAATAAATTTCATGAAAAAATAATATTTATAAATAAATTTCTTTCGAGTTTTTAATTCCACAACCGTCGAACAATGGTCTGTGAAGCTTTACAAGTTTTAAGTATTTACCTTTTTTTCTATTTTCCTTCACTACTTAAATAATAAACTTTAAAATAATTCACTACTCGACTCTTCTTAATTGATGTGAAAAAGTTTTTGTTAGCTCTTAACTGTGTGAACTATTTCACACTGAGATATGTAAGTATGTATAGTACTAACAATAAATAACAAAAACCAAAATATAAAAAAGTAGAAAAATGAACTGACTTAAGTTACCTTTTCGGTTAGGTGAGGAGGGGGAAGCGATAAAATAAAAGTCATATGTGATGTGTGTGTGGTAAGGAAGTATGCTGAGAACATTTCGCTCGTTTTCTTATAAAATCTAGGTTGTGGCAAGTATTGTATTCAGCTGCATAGTTTTCGGTGTAAATTCCAATTTTTTTTTGCTGCAATTTTCCCATAAATATGAGTGGTATTTTTATACCCAGCGTGCGTTGCACACAGAGTATATTAACTTTGATTGGATAACGGTTGGTTGTACAGGTATAAAGAAATCGAGGTAGATATAAAATTTCATATATCAAAATCATCAGTATCGAAAAAAAATTTGATTGAGCCATGTCAGTCCGTCCGTCCGTCTGTCCGTTAACACGACAACTTGAGTAAATATTGATATATCTTCTTAGTACACGAGCTTATCTGCACCCAGAATAGATTGGTATTGAAAATGAGCGAATTCGGATGATAAACACGCCCACTTTTTATATATATTGTGACGAATATTAGCACCACTAAGGCATACTATCATCTCTAAGCCGACACAAAGCAGTCACTTGTATGTACATACATAAACAAATCAATCATTATGTCTACACATATGCACATACAAGCAGCGGAGAAGCAGCGGAGAGATACACATGCATACATATATCTGAGATACTCACAAAAGTATGCAATCATTGGACATAAACACGCGCATATTGCTATGCGAGAAGCTATAAACGTGCATTTGTAGTTTATAGCTGGTGAGTTTACAGCTGGTAAACAAGTAGTAAATTCTAGAAACGCCTAGAAATATGCCAACTAGTATAAAAGCACCACCAGCTGCGCCATGAGCAATTAGTTTGATTGAAGCAGGCTATTGGTTGTGAAGTATCAGTGTTATTGTGAAGTACATTAATAAATGCCATTTTGCATTATTGAATATTAGAGTTATTTATTCAACAGTTTAGCGATACGAACGTTAGTAGAAGATTTGGAATAAGCGGAATTTCCTTAAATTCGTTACAACATAACATTTTGGAAAACACAAAAAACCTGATTATTTAGTAAATAATACACCTAGAATGTTGAAATTTGACGTGTGGACTGATATTGAGACTCTTGATGAAAATTTGAAAAAAATTTTTAAAATGGGCGTAGCACCGCCCACTTGTGATAAAACCAATTTTACAAATATTATTAATCATAAATCAAAAATCGTTAAGCCAATCATAACAAAATTCGACAGAGAGGTTGCCTTTACTATAAGGAATGCTTTGAAAAAAAACTAACGAAATCGGTTAAGGACCACGCCCACTTCTATATAATAGATTTTTAAAAGGGTCGTAGACTAGAATAACAAGCTATAACTTAGCAAAAAATAGTTTTGAATCAATGATATTTCACTTATCAAGTTTTACTGTAAGAGGAAATGGGGAGACATTTTTTTTTAAACGGGCGGTGCCACGTGTTATGTAGGAAAGTAATTTATCGGAAATGAAATGTACAATTGAAGCTCATGCTGAGTATATAATGTTCGGTTACACCTGAACTTAGACACCTTTACTTGTTATTCTTATATTCGAACATTGTAGAGGGTGTTTATTCTAAGCAGGGCTGCGTTGCACGATAACGATACGAGTGATTGCATATTAATTCGAGTTGGGAACTCCATTCGATCTAATTTCGAATATGCAGCTTACTTGGTTAGGTGTTGTGCTAAATTTTACTATTTTCATGCTAGGCCTTTGCTAACAGTAACTATTTCATTGTGTTTTGGCAATATTCAAAATATCAATGGTATTCACCTTTTCTTCCGTCTAGAGTCGCCTTCCTACTACCCCTACTCCCTCCGCGGCTGAATCACGCATGCTACTTCTTACATAAACTTTAATTTGGCCCAATCATTTTCAGAAGGTTCCTCCGATGCCGGTCAATTAAACAAAAGTGTCTAGAAGCATTCAGCTGAACTCTCTTTTCAATCCACGCCGCATTTAAATTCTTAACACATCTGACGTATTGATGGCACCGATTAGGTGAAATTTTGGTATCCTTGATGGTGGCAGCATTAGAACTGCTGGTTAAGGCCATGCGTACATGTGTCTTTGAATTACAGCTGGCGATTTTGGAAATATACTTTGGTTTTCTGAATTTTATTTAAAGTTTTCTGAATACATTTGCGTTCTTCTCAAATACATTTGTGTTGCTCCTTGAAGGACTGTATCATCCTTCACTTGGCCTACCTGCCTTCGCTATACAACAGAACGCTCAATCAATGCGATGGTACACCGGACTAATATAGCCGTCTCAGCACATAAATGAAAAACGAGAAAGATAAGGAAATGCATGCAATCCATTTGTAGGACGAAAGCTTCCTCGCTCTCCAGAAGGCGGTACCTCATCCGATGACAAAATGAAAGGGAGCGGAACTTAAACGCATGGAGAGCTGTTATTTTAAGAAGAAGACAAGAGATCTGCGAAAGCAATGCGCAAGCAGGTACTCTTACATTCAGTGTCTTTACTAAGAAGCAGCTAGCGCACTGGCTAGTAAACGACAGATGACCAAATAAGGGATATCGATTAATGGTTTGATTGAATTCTTTAAAGGACTTAAAGATATACAGGCGCAAATCATGCAGTTCGCCCCTTAGATTTCGTACATCGATTCCGACCTGGATGTGAAATCAATTGCAATAAGGAACAAATGTAAATACCGAAGGATAGTTAGGAATTTGGAACATGAAATAAAGAAAAATGCCGAAGGATAGTTCGAGGAATAGTTCGTAGCTATCAATGAAAACGAAGTAGTCAAACCCACCCGTAATGATCAAAAAACATCGCCAGTGCAGAGGGTCAGTCATAAGCATCGGCTACAAGCGCAGAAGAACCCTGACAGGAAAGAAGACATTCCAGCCCAAAAGTCTGGAAAGGCAAGCAGCGAAAAACAAGCATCGAACAAGTAAAAAACAATTAAAGGCAGACAAGATGCAAGGCGAAAGCTCAGACGTATGCTAACACTTAGCGACAAATAAGGAGCTGCGATGAACTAAAAACCCTATAAGGGTGACCTCAAGGCGATTAGAAAAACTGCAAAGAGAGATTTATTACTTCCGCCGAAAGGTTCTAGAAAGAGGGAACCAGCGCCGACGAAACAAAGATAAAAGTAAAACTCTTATGCGGTCATATGGATCTCGCTAAAATGACTATAACCGAGGAGAGTTGCGACACCCTCTATCAGCAATGCAAGCATCATTGAATGAACTGCCATCAAAGAAATACTTGCGTACAGGGTACTTCGGTACAAAACACAGATTTTTCTAAATACTCAGAGAAAACGTGTAGGATGAATCTCTTGCGGAATCAGAGATCTCAAAGAAAACAGCTATTTGCATAGCTGCTGGAAGCTATTAAATAAACATATCGCTCAGAAGTGCAAAGACGCTAAAACCTTAAGTTTCCTAAATGTTTCGAAACAGTTGCTGAAAATAAATCTCAAGGAACGAATGGAGTGCCAACGGTTCGTACTTGAAGCCGCGATTAGATCTAGAACATCGCTATTTACTAACGCCTGAATTCAGGAAATTCATCACGAAAACGTCAAAGACTGGCTTATCAGATAATCAGTGTAAACTTAGGAAATTAAGATCCACGGTAGTGGCAATCCACACAAATCCAAATACCTCAAGCAGCCATAGCCAGTATCAAAAAGGAAGCTCTGACAATAACAATGCTTTTAATATTCATAGATAGAGCTAGAGAAAAATCATCCTTTAAATATATCCAGCTTCACTTCGTTTCCACCCAATTTAAAAAAAAAAATATAAAGTTCACAGAGTTTTTCAATTTTAGTTCCAATTAATTGACCGCAATGCACCTTAATCCACAAACATGCAAACACACGAACGTATTTATTGAATTATTTCACTTTTTATTTCTAACAAATTTACTCGCATATTTTCTTTGAGAATTTATGTAGCATCTTGAAACCAATACTATAAATTTTATTAGAGTTCAGCTAATTCGCAACGATCCTCTGACAGTGTTGTAGCTGTGTGCGTATTTTTGTCAGTAGTTAAATTAATGATTTTTTCTATACTCAGTTGCTCATTAGCGGATTTAGGAAGTCAAAGGTGAGGCGACTTGAATTGTCGGCCGTTCAAGCAAAAATAAAAACCTCGAGAAATTATTTTTTTTTTCAAGCAAAGTAAAAATCTCTAAAAAGACTGATTTTCCGAGCGGACAAAAAATAACTAAAAATATATTTTATTGTTACTGTTATTTTGAAATAAAAATTTCAATAAATAACTGTTATTTTCCAAGCGAGGTAGAAAACTTAAAAAGCAGCTTTTTTTTCCGAGCAAAATAAAAAAACGAAAAAAAACTGTTATTTTCCGATCGAAATCGTTATCGGTTTGCTATCAGGGAGTAAAGAGCTTCTTATTGGTTTCTTATAGGCCCGTTTTCGACGGGTTACAGATGTGTCATCGATTTTAAATTGAAGTTTTATCGATATGTGTTTAATAACAAACCGAGATGTCATTGATATTAGTTTGGTAACACTTGGATAAAAAATCATTTACTTTTCAATAACAAATCGATAGCTTTTTCATAATAAATCGAACTTTTTTATAAATAATCGATAAATTTGCTTCAACAAATCAAATATTAGCCGTGTTTTTTTACACGCGTATACGTTTACGTTTGCGCATAAAAAAAACGATTATCCTCGCTTAGATAATGCTTAGGAGACCCATCTAGCGGCAATGGTTAAATAACTAGCTACAGAACAGGGTGTACCTTAAATCGGAGACGCAAACCTCACGTGGCCAAAATATATAACATATAGCTGAATCAGTTGCGATGAATAGTGGATACAAATAATTTTTAGAGGTGAAATATAGAATTAGTGTTGAGGTGAAACATAGACACATATTTCAGTTACATCTGAGTATAATTCGTATTGAAATTTAGTAGAACAAATTTTATGTGCAGCAATTTCAGAGGTGTATTTTAAGTTTGACGCTTAGCAGTCCATATAAAGTTTAAGCGTAAACGTCTATAGATGCAAAAAAAAAAAAACACAGCTATTTTTAGACAAATGTGCGATAACTTGCCGATAAGAAATTGGTAGCAAATTTATAACAATTTGAAAATAAATCGATAACTCGTCTTTACCTCATCGATAACAGAGCTTTTTATAACAAAACGATGGCACGCGCATAAAAAATCAATAACACAATGATAACAAATCGTTCGCACTTCGAGAAAAAATTGATAAAACGTTATCTGGTTTCAGTTCCAGCTTCCATTGTGACCTCTAAGCTTTCCTTACCTATCCCCATTTTTTATTTTTTCCGTTTCTTTTCTTTCCGCTCTGTTCCTTTCCATTACTTTTATTATTTTTTAATTTATTTTATTTTTATTTTATTTCGTTTTATTTTATTTTATAATATTTTGCTTTTTAAACTTTTTTTTTTTATTTTTTTACTTTATAATCTTTTAGTTCATTTTATTTTATTTTATTGTATTTTATTTTATTTTCGTTCTATGTGACTTTATTTTATTGTATTTTATTATATATTATTATATTTTGTTTTATTCTATGTCATTTAATTTAATAAAATTTTATTTTATTTTATTTTATTTTATCTTGTCTAATTTAATTTAATTTTATTTTATTTTATATGATCGTTTTTTGTTATATATTATTTTACATAATCTTATTTTATTTTATTTAATTTTATTTTATTTTACTTTATTTTATTTTGGTTTATTTTCTTTTAATTTATTTTATTTTTATTCTATTTGATTTTGTTTCATATTATTATTCATATTTTATTTTATTTCTTCTCCTTTCTTTTCTTTTCTTTTCTTTTCTTTTCTTTTCTTTTCTTTTCTTTTCTTTTCTTTTCTTTTCTTTTCTTTTCTTTTCTTTTCTTTTCTTTTCTTTTGTTTTCTTTTTCTTTTCCTTTATTTTCTGAAGTATTTCGGAGGCCGTCTACTTGGCCAAATACAGCCCTGTACAAACCACATATTCATATATTTCTCCCACTACACAACTCATATCTCTTTGGCCCTTTCTTCTTCTTTGAACTTTTGCGCTGTCATTCCTTTATGCAATCGTCTTTCTTCTTTTGCTAATGCCGAAGTACATCAAGTGCCACTTGGGTGTGTGCTGCATACTTTTTCTACTTTCACTGCTTAGCTGTATGCAGGTGACCTCTGGTAGTATGTGTGTGTTTATGTATGTATGCATGTACGATTGTGCAATCTACTATTTGAATTAAATTAGAAGAATACTAAATTTTTCGAAACTCTCACAAAAGTTGTAGATTCTCTTCATTGACAAGTGGAGCACATTCAACAGACCAGCCGAAGTAAAAGCTGGAACAGCAGCATTTGGCAAACCAAAAGTTGTTGCAGTGAAAAAGTTGCTGCAGAGGTAACATGCTTCTTCTTATAATTAATCTACTTTCATTTATTCCATTAATTTCCTAGGCGCACATTCGTTCTAAATTTCCCAACGCTGGAGCACATTAATTACACTTAGGTAGAGTTTGAATGTGTTTCGGCTAGCCCCCTCTCTGGTAAGCGCCTACTACAAATTTACTAGCCAATCAACGCATATTTTGCGTAAATATTTATGTAAAAATTTATGTAAATATATGTATGTTTTTATATTAGGGTGTGCCATTTTTGTATAGAGAAAAGTTTGCCTAAATCTCGCACTCCTCCAAATCAGTTATCGGCGTGGAACGACTCGCGAGAGAGATTATAAATTTTTAAGACGTATACGAGCACAAAATAACACAAAACCTATCAGATTTATATACAAATAACATATCATTGCGCACAAATAAATTATGAGCACGCTTGTTTCATAATTCGTCTGATACTGATCTCATTTTTATTTATGTGTAAGAGAAGTGTGACACAACCTGAGTGAAAATGAGCAAGGTATTTGAGAGGATCACATCGTAAAATCTTTGAGAAAAGTATAGCACAAGACCTGATTAAATATCTGCGGAGTCTACTACACTAAATGCGTTTGTACAACAATTTAACCATAAACGTCGCAGTATTTCTGCCCAGTCCACATACTGGTCATCAAACATGGCCGAAAAGTAGGGAGGGCTGTTTCGCCGACAGCAAGAATTCCACTACTAGACTACTGTGCTACTACTCCAGTTTCGCACACCACAGCGAACATGAATCGAATAGAAGCGCTTGACGAACTATTCCTGGGCAGCGCCAATCAGCAGAAATGTGCGAAAGACGGGTGCCTTGTTTTCTATCGTGTGGGAAGGCCATTTCCTATTTCATTAATTTAAGAGAGGGCTGGTTTCCATTTTATTGATATGAAGGACGTGTTCCTATTTCACTAACGTGAGAGAAGACCGTTTCCTATTTCATAAATATGAGGGAAAGAGTTTCCATTTTAGTAATGTGCGGAAACTTAGTTTGATATTTTTGTTTTATTAACGTGATTTAACGTGACGGTTTCCGAAGTTATTCGCGTGAGGAAAGATATTTTCCTTTTTCATTAAAGCGACATTACATTAACTTGAGGGAAGGCGTTTGCTTATTTCGTTAAAGGGAGAGACCACGGTGTTTTACGATTCAAAGTTCGATTCGAGCTCACGGCCAGGACAATCATTTTTTTTCTAAACGATAATTATTGTTTTTTATTTTTTTTTATTTTTCTATAATTGAAATATTGTATTTTGTTTTTGGAATAGTAAGTAGAAAAAAATTATTTTTCTGGCCTTGAGCTCGAATCGAACCTTGAATCAGTTATCAATAGGCCGACAAAACAAAAACACGGTGTTTTACTTCAGTAACGTGAGAGAAGACAGTTCCCTAAATCATAAAATTAAGGAAAGACGTTGGCCTATTTCAGAAACGGGAGGGACGACGGTTCGCTATTTCAATAACGTGATTAAAAACGTTTTCATATTTCGTTTACGTGAGAGAAAATGTTTCCCATCACATAACATTTCTGAAAGACGGATTCCTATTTCCTAAACTTAAGGAAAGACGGTATGCTATTTCTTTAACGTAATTAAAGACGATTTCCTATTTTCTTAAAGTGAGAGAAGGCGATTTCCTATTTCATTGACTCAAGGGAAGACGGTTCCTTATTTCAATAACTTAAGGAAGGACAGTGTCCTATTTCAATATTGTAAGGGAAGACGAATCCGCACTTCATTAGCTTGATTGAAGACGTTTTCCTAATTCGTTAACGTGAAATAAGCCGATTTCTTAGTTCATTACCGTGAGGGAAGATGGTATCCTATTTCCTCTATTTCCTTAATATGATTTCCGGGTAGGTATGATCTAATCAATATTACTAGAAGGAGCTTTGCTTTGTAATCCAACAAAAAATTGTCCCGATACAAATATGGTTCACCTTAATGTAAATATCCGAAGGCTTGTAAAATATATGTAAATATTGTAACTTTGTTGCCGGAAATACCGCCTCTGTCCATTTCTTTCACATCAGCCGGCAGCTCTTCGTTTAACTACGCATTCGTACGAAAATTTGTGAGAAAGAAAAATATTGAGAATTCATTATTGTTGTATACAGAAAGTTAACAAAAATAAACCAACCAAAATCATTAATGAAATACTTTGTTGTTGCGCACACAGATGCTTCACAAACTTTACAGCTAATTGTCAGCGGCAACTTTTCGAATTGTAACTTAAACGAAATGTTTGGTTTAACACTTGGTTTATGCTTCTGTCGCATTGACTCCTACGTAAAACCAAGGAAAAGTAGAAAGATCAAATGCAGCATCGAGAACCTAACGGCGTAAATTCAGCAAGTAACTAAGAAGCTTAAATGGAGCTGAAGGATGGCAATGGTAAGACCAAATGACCCAAAGCTATATGCCCTAACTGGCGAGACGTAAGATCTTCAATCCACTGTTGGTGTTTTACATATTATTCCTAATCGACTTTGTTAGGGATACGACCATTTTGGCTCCATTCGTCACTTCTTGAAAACCACCCTTCTCCCATTTCCATTACACTGTTCTATATAGCAAAACTCACCGCACAAGGGTTAAACAAATTAAAATTGATGCAATGCAAAGCCACTGTGATGTAAAGTGACTTTGTTGATCGACTGACACTAACAAAATTATAAAAGTTTTTTATAAAACCTCTAAAAGCAATTAGTTGTGCAAAAGCAAGTTTGATTATTGCTTTAAGTTTTGAGTGTGTAGGCTACTAAAGTTTGTGAAGCTTTTAAGTCAATGTCTTTGATTATTTTGGCTTACAACTTTTTTGAACAAAATGTGACGACACACTTTTGTTTACGTCTCACAATGTAGTCAAAGATACTGGCATGAGTCTCAAACCCACAGGCTAGCCAAATACAAATACAAGCAACTGGAAGTTTGGATAAAAGGAAAGAATATAATTGTTATAGGAGTTTTATCGCCTGGGCGTATACGAGTTATCGATATGTTATCGAAGTGTTAAAAAGTTGTTATCTGCTTATTAACGAAAAGTTATCGATTTATCGTCGAAAAGATATCGACTATTTATCAATAAGTTATCAATACGTTATCAAATTCGATGTATTATCGAAAATTTTTCCATTTGTTATCAAAATGTTATCGAAGTGTTATAAAAGTGACGCATTTATCATCGGAAAAATATCGTTATTTATCAAAAGCACATACTGCAACGCATCACTCGATCATATCAGTGCATCGCCGTTCGGATGTCGCCTTCGTGCTTATTCGTAAACGGCCTTCATACCAGAAATAACTGGCATCAAAATAGTGTGGGCCTTATTCGGAGGTCTGCCACAGTTCAGTACCATACGGTAGTTCGTAGAAATAACTAGGTTAGTATTATATGTTAGTATAGTTAAGATTATTATATATATATACATTGTAAATAGATATAAGCTAGGCTCAATTAAGCTGTAATAAATAAATAAATAAAATAAAAGTTATCAATATGTTATAAAAATGTTATCGATTAACTATGGAAAAGTTTTCCATTTGTTTTAAAAATTTTATCGATTTGTTATACAAAAGTTATCGGTTTATTACCTATTACTTATCGATTAGTTATGGAAAAATTATCGTTAATTTAGCGAAAATTTATCAATGTGTTGTAATTTTAATGGTTTTGATTTGTTATCGAACAGTTTTCCGATTTGTTATCAAAATGTTATCCGAAAGTTATCAATTTGCTATCGAAAAGTTATTGATTTGTTATCGGAGTACTGGTAATTTCTTTTTCGGCGTGGTATCGAAAAGTCATCAAGTTCTTATCGACTTTTTTACGAACACACATCGCAGATACCGACAAAGCTGCAAAATAAAATCGGTGACACATCTGTAATCCGTCGATAATAAGCCGGTAAGAAATTAATGGAGGCCGATGACTCGATGATATTAAACTAATAACTCGGCGATAATAATTCGCTATCGATAGTTTGCCGGTAATAAAACAAAAACTTGACGATAGCAACAAAGTTTCAAAGATAAAGTGCAAGTCCTATCACAAACAAGAGAGAACTCGTGAAGTTCGTTCTTACAGGAAATGTCTTTTGTCATAACAATGAAAAGTGTATTGCAAGAATCGACGGTTGATATTATTATCCCTGTGATTGCAACGTGGCCAGCTAGTTGGGCTTTTTACCGCTATCATTATTATTTAAGACCACCTCTTTTTTTTTCTTTCGCGTCTCTGATCTCTAGCACAAGGTTGTTCGTTTTACCTAAATGTACATCTGTTCCTTAAGTTTAGGCTTATGCATCCCTAATGTTTGAACATCCTGGACTAAATTTACGGTGGACTAAATTTACGTTGTTCAAACTCAAGTTGGCAATAATAGCAATCACATCACTTCTGCCTAGCATGCTAACCTAAAAAGTTTTTGATTTATGGATTGTAAAAGATTTAAAGTGTCTTCTCTTTGATGTAAGCGGAAGATTTATGGTTCTGTCCGTGATGCCGATGGCGAGTTTCAAAGGATGTATAACTGTAAGCTGTATTAGATTTACGCAGATATTACGTTAGGGCAACGAGTAAAAACCCAAAGGCTTCACTGACTAGGTCATGTTATGCGAATGGACGAAGGCACTCCTGCTAAAAATGTATTTAAGTCGACACCGAAGTTTGGAAGCAGAAGAAGAGGAGATCTTCACTGAGTTGGGAGAGGCAGGTGGAGGGAGACTGGACCTCGTTACTTCTCCCAAATGGCGTCAGTTATCGTGAACAGGGATAACTAACGTGATTTGTTAGAATGCGGCCAAAATCGCTTAGGTGGTTAAGCGCCATGTATTGCCTATGTATATTTCATGAGCTCCGTCAGTTTATCGTTATTCGTGAACAAATCATCGAATTGTTGGAAGCTTTCGATACCAAAAAAGTGGGCGTGATCAAATTCCGCTTTTGCCTCTTCTTTAATTAAAAAATTTAAAAATTATATAAAAAAACCATTTTAGAACTTTTCGATATCGAAAAATGGGGCGTGTTCGATAGTCCGATTTTGCCTTTTTTTAATAAAAATAAAAAAAAATTGGCTATTCCTCCTTTTTTATCTGCAAATTTGGATAAAAATTTTAGAAATTTGTTTCGTAGTTTTTGTTGTTTCTCTTTATTTTACTTCATTCTGGATGAAAACAAAAAATGGTTTTTCGGACGAAGAGCCACTTGCAAAAAATTATTTATTCCATTTTCGAATTCCAAAAAGTGGACGTGCTCTCATATTCGGATTTTGCCTAGTTTCAATAAAAAATTACTAAAAAAATAAATTTATTATAAATAATTTATTATATTTATTATAATGTCGATTTTGCCTATTTTCACTAAAAACAAACTTTATACTACAATTTTCGATATCGAAAAAGTGGGCGCGGTTCTAGTCCAATTTTGCCTATTTTCAGTAAAAATTCTATTCTTGGTGAAATCAAAACTCAAGTTATCAAGTTAAAAGGCGGTAGGACTGACGAGCGGGCAGACGGACGAAGAAATGACTCAATCGAAATCTTTTTCCACACTGTTAAATTTGATATATGGCTTTAAATTTATCGATCGGCCTTCTCCCATTTTGCGATTAAGTTATTATACCCTACGCACAAGTAGCTGCAGCTGGCTATAAAAACAACTCGACACACAAAGACGTTAGTCTTATTTTGAGTCGTATTATTCGCCCATAATTACATGAAAAAAGCTGTACTTAACGGCTTATATGTAGACCTCTTGCCATTCTCTGCTAACCGCGTTGAGCGCAGCTTTCATCACAACCACACCTGCAACATTTCTTACTTCTTTACAGTTAAAAATTCGCATATAAAAGTTCTCCGTTAACCGCTACTAATGAGGAAATAATTGCTTATTTAAGCACTTTCATACTTCTTGCGTCTTTTTTGTTATTTTGGCTTTTAACAAGTTTTTCATACTTAATTTTATGTGTGTAAATGCAAGGTTGTATGCATAAATACATAAATTTGTATAAAAGAAAATATGTATGTATGTATAAAATTTAACGATTTGTTGAGATGGTGAATCACTTAAAAGCTCATCGGTCATGACACTGACTCTCGGTCGCTCGTTTGATTCATTTCTTGCAGTTGTATGAATATTCTGCATGCCTGGTACTCCGTGCTTTGAAGGTCCAAACAGCGGAATGGTAGCCAACAAGTTCTTGTTGCCGAATACATTTTACGAATTTTCGGACGATTTTATGAATTCATTCATACGGAGTTGGAATTTGTGGTGGGTTTCTCAAATATGTGTAAGAAGACGAAGCACAAGAGAAGTAGTGAGCAAGAAAAACAAGAACAAGTAGTAACGGGAAATGAAAAGAGGAATGAGATGGAGGAGGAGTAGAAGCAGAACAAAAGTGGAATTTTTCCCCTATATCCGCTGCCATTTCGAAATACTTGATCGCAGCAATCTTATGAAAACGCCCTCCATCAGAATTTGTTTGAATAAAGTCCTATTCCAGAATCAACCTATTTCAAAAGCACCCTACAATTGCAAAATTATTAAATATAACACCCTATTTCAGAATTCGCTCTATCTGAGATACGGTGTTTTAAAATTGACAGCTATGATTGGGTGATATTCCACACAGGCGTCGAAATGCAATAGGTTATACACATGTGATATAGCGAAAGAGAAGACGACGAATAAGAATAAATGGAAGGAAGAATATAAATGCATTCCTCAACTGACAACGTCAAGCTTGGAGTAACCAGCCGCCTGTTTAAACAAAAACAGTATTGCACCCTTTTCCTTTGTCAAATTTGGTTTCAAGACAATGCGGTTTCGGCGTTGTGCCATCATCAGTGTCCATATTCGTTCTGATCTGTTGTTGTCGTTTGTCCTGTATTTATAGTTCGTAGGTACATGAACAGTTATTGCCAAAATTGATGCTTGTGTATATTTAGTTATGTGTATGTGCTGGGTGCTAATTCACAACCGAGGGTGGGTTTTACTGATCGATTTGAGTAGCTGAATGAGGCAGGTAAAAGTCCGTAATTTTAGTCGTTTGACCTTCTTTGTGTGTTTGTTGTTTTGGTGCCTTTATTGTTTTGTTTATATTTGTTGTTGTGTGTTCGTCTGTTGTACCCGTGTTGTCTGTTGTACATGTGTGATTACTTTGTTTCTTGTAAACAAGTTTTAAATATTGTGTCAGAAATTGTGTTTATCTGTTCGTTTATTATTCTACCGTCGAATGTTTTCTGTTGGTAGATTTCCATATTTTCGAGTACGTTCAGACGTCGGCCTTTCGCTTGTATGTGAAGGACCCTAACTGTTTTATTGATGTTTGCTTGGGAACATTCATCAGCGACCTGTATTTTTGTTGTAGTTCCTGATCGACTTCTGTCTTTGTGCGGTCGAAACATTCATGTCTGTCTCGAAACCCAATTTGACAAGGGATGACGGAAAATCATTCCAATATACAGACATCGTTTATCCACCCTGTCGGAAAATCAACAAAACAAAATAAGTCAGTATTGTATCAGCACTTAACCTGACAGGCCGGCTAACGTTCCTGGCCTGGAAATCATACGTGCTATCAGGATGTGTATCGGGGCTGTTAATAAGCATGCAACCAGTCACAGTGAGAGATGCTGCTGCTTTTACTGAGAGTGGCGGATCTAGAAATTACATGGGACGACACGACATATGTAGACGACATCTAAGTTGACTACCTAGTGCTATTAGACAATATTTGGATGTAATTGCTTTTATCTAGTGACTACGGCATCTGCCATCTCAGTTTGTTCGGGTGAAATCCCATCAAAAAATCTTATAGGCCACTGTCGGAACTGGTCATCATCAGTATCATTAATTGGCGTCTATACGCCTGGACACAGTTCGCCATGGCTCTTAGTGGGAACGTTCTTCGGCAACAAGAATGTGGGGTTCTGGTGAAGTAAAATCAAGGTCTAGACTAGACGCGGACCGACGATGCAGGAGAGTAGAGCGGACCGATCAGTTTGTGAATCGAAAGTATTTGCGCAAACAGAAACAAAAAAGTGGGACGGGATATTTGGAAGCGTTGGAGGTGCGTCGAAACCAACACCATAGAACGCCATGGCCTCTGAAGGAAAGTCTCTGGGAGCAATGTGGGCACCGGATGGCGAAATCAGTGAACCTCTGGAAGCATTAGCCGAAACCTCTTTTAGCAATACCAAAGAGAAAAACTCTTCATAATCTGATCTTAGCTGCTGAGGTGCTTCTGAGTTAGCAGAAAACGACGTCCTCTCGAGTATCGATTCCACCGACCGGTTAGGTGAAAGGCGTTCGATATTCGAGTGGAACAAATCATCTCTGTTTGTCACTGACTTTCGCTGGTGGATAATCTAAGTGTGGAAGGAAGCAAGGATGCGTTGTTCAGAATGACGATTGATTTAAGTTTTGAATGAATCAAGGACGCGCTGTTCAGAACGTAAGATTTGGACTGGTGTGGAAACAAGCGCGGACCAATAACCAATAACTCTTATCAGTAAAAAAGGGGGACGGTAGACCATGATGCGTAGACCACGCGTAGTCAGCTGCAGTTGGTGCCCGTGGCTTATCACTTCACTTAGTACCTGAGGGGAAATAGAGCGACGATTCCGTGTTGCAACCTCCTCCCCTCCTTGACCGCATATGGTTTAGGGTTTTCATGTATTCCGCTCCGGTACCACTTGCTGTTCTCACGACCTATGGCCACCTTCAATTATACCGTCGTCTAGATTTTTTCTTCCCCATCCCCTCAGCGCTAACTAAGACTCTTTGGCGCTCGTATTGGATTGACTAAACGCTACTTCATTATAAAATCCATCGCATTATAATTCGAGAAAGAGAGGTGCAGAGAATAAGGCAATGAAAGCTCAGATGACGAGGAAAACGGCAAAGAATAAGAAAATAAAATATAGAAAGGAAGATATGAGGAATATGAAATATAAATGAAGAACAGTGAAAAAATAAGGGAGAAGGAATGAGACGAAAAGCGAGAAAAGAAGGAAGAGGGAAGGCGCTAAAAATGAAAACAACACCATGAGAAATAGAATCAGAAGAAACCCAGAAGAAGAAGGGGAAGGCAAAAAATATGGAGAGCAAGAAAAGATAAGAAAAGAATGCAAAGGTAAAAAGAAGAACAACAGCAAGTGTATAAACAAGAAAAATAATAAGAATAAGAGAGGGAGAACAGGAGTAGTAGAATTAAATAAAACTGTAAAAGCCAACAGAAGGAACAAATAAGCAGAATTAAGGGTGGAAGAAAAAGAAGAGAGGGAAGAAGAAAAAAAGAAGAATGGGAGGAAAAAAGAGAAGGAAAAGAAGGACGAAGAATAAAAAAGTAAAGAAAAAAGAAAAGTAGATGACAAAAAGGAAGGAACATAGGAAGGAGAAAGAAAAGAATATTAAGGAGAAGAACGAATAAAAAAAGAGAAACAAGAAAAATATGAAGAAACAGAACGAAGAGTGGAAAGAAGAAGAAAATGAAGATGAACAACACAGCTCCTCCTGCTTTTGCGCCCATGCCTATTAATAAAATCAGCGCATAAGTTGATGATCTACAATACGCAAATCTTATTTTTAATTCTGCTTGACCCCGTTTTTCGCCCTGCACGCCTTTTACTGCTTGCCATGTTACCGCCAATCAATTGCTCATAATTTCGTCACACTTTAGTAAAACACTTTTGAGCGCAGCTGAAACTTTCCGTAATCGCACAGCGCGGGTAATTTTCAGCTACATTTGCAATATTGAAGGCCGAAAGAATGCATGGAAGATTTTCTTACATATGTACATAAATATTACGTCGCAATGTGTAATGTACCATCAGCTTTTGGCTGACCTCGAACGATATACTGAATAGTTTAGCCATATGGCCAATAACATTTAAGTCGGAATTAAACGGAAATGCGTGTGGTAAGTCAACCAAATAGTAAGTGGCTTGCGGTTTTCGAAATCAAATTTTCTCTTATATTCCTTAGTATATATGTGTGTAAGTTTGTATGTAGTAAGGAAGAAGCAGAGCTGATGGCATGAACGTGTGTACGATTATATGATGTATGTGTTTATGTATTTGCCTGTGTGTGTGTTAGGATGCAAGGAGCAATGGAAGAAGGCAGTCACGCTGATGCAGGCAATCGCGGTAAATTCCTTTTATTCAAGTTTGTGCGGCAGTAGTTATGTTAGTATGTCTGTTGTATGTGTACTTGTACTTCCTTTACTTGCGGCTGTGTTTATGGTTGTTATGCAACAGCCAATTGTGGGTTGCCATGTGTATGTATGTACACAGCCCACCGACCAAAAATCTCAGCATCAAGCAATTACAAATTTGTATTGTTGTTGTTTTTGTTATTGTTATTGCACTCGTTGTGACAATGTTGCTACAGCAACTGGATTTGCTGCCACTCAACCGCCAGGGCGAGATTTTAAGCCATTATTACCAGTAATTGTCAGCAGCTCAAGTTTTATGCACGTTCCTACATTCAAGTACATACATTCACATACAGCTGCGAGAAAAAAAAAAACAGCAAAAACATTTGCAATTTTTTGATTAAATTGTATATCGAAACTATGCTAACTATTTTCGAAAATTTGAAACATTTTAAAGATCTTTATGAAAGTTTTTAAGTTTTAAAAATAAAATTGGCCACATTCGCTTAATACTACAAATTTTTTAAATTCTTCAATAAAATTCCAATACTTTTTTTTAATTATTAAACCCCAAACAGATTTTTAAAACTCCAGGAAAACTTCAAAATTTTTAAAAAACTTCGAAAAAGTATAAAACATCCTAATTGTATAACTAAATTATGTTAACGAATTTCGAAAACAATTTCGAAAAAATTCGATACTTCGTAAAACGTTTCAGATATCTTAGTAAAACTTTTTAGGTTTTCAAAGTTTTGAAAATGCTGCCGAAAAAGTTAGCCCAACACGAAGGATTTTACTTAATCCTTATAAAAATATTTAAAAATAACGTAAAAACAAAAATCTTTTGAAAAACTTCAAGAAAATTTCAAAATTTTTAAACTTTCTTCGAAAAAATAAGAAATTTTCATAAGAACTTTTAAACTTAAAAAATAAATTTTTTGCTTTACTAAACTTACCATTTTGTTAAACTTCCCAAGCTTTAAAAAATCGTTATAAAATTTCAAAATTTTCAAAAAAATTGTAAATTTCGAAAACTTTAACAAATCTCCATAAAAATTTCTAAACTGTGAAATTTCGATATTTTTCCGAGAGCACCCTAGAAATTGATTTATGTATGTATATAATTTTCGGTTTTTTAATAATTTTGTTTTGACATCCACGAAAATAATAAAAGTAGAAAATAACTGACAAAATTTGCAAATCGCTTTTATTCTGCTATTTTTTTTACTCTTCATTCAGATTGCTGAATTTAAAAAATATCGAATATGCATTGGAATCTCAAATATTCGAAGAGTTAAAAAAAAATTCACAAAACTCACTGAATTTTGAAAAATTTGAATATTCGAAAATCTCAATGCAAACAGAATCAATTCGCGACATTTTTAAAATTTTAAGTAAAAGTTTGAAATCTGCAAAACTTTTTTAAAAATTATTAAAAAACTGATCAAATTTGAAAACATTTTGATGTGATTTTATTTTCTCTTTTTAATTTCAAAAATGCTTTCGAATAACTCGAAAAGTTTTTGAACATTTTCATTAAAAAAAGTTAAAAAGAAATTGTAGTATTCGATGAGTTTTTAAAAATCTTTAAATAATTGGTTTTTTTAAATCTTGTAAATATGAAAAAAAATTTAACAAATCCTTAAAGTGTGAAAACATAATAAATATTGAAATTTTTAAAATTCCTAATGCAAACTTATAAAAAATTCGAATTCTGTAAAAATTTTGAAAATTCTTTAGATGGGTAGGAATTCCAAAAATGATTTCAAAATTCAGAAAAATGTTTTCGAACGTACATACATATATCTTTAAAAAATTTTAAAATGCGGAATTTTTTCGAAAAAGTTTTCGAAATAACAATAAAAAAATAACTGATAAAATAAAAAATAAATGTTTATCTTATTTCATTTGCTCTTCCTAAAACTTTCCAAATTTTAAAAAATGCTTTCGATAAAACTCGAATACTGTGAAAGGGTTTTCAATATTTTCAATATTCATTCTTAAGTTCGAATATTCGACAACTTTTTAAATATGTATATTAAAATTAAAATTTTTTTAACTTCGTCTGTGCCTCCAAAAATTAAGAGCTGTCAAAAATGTTTATCAAAATTTCTAAATAAAAAAAAGTTTTCACAAAACTTCTTGATTTTGAAAAAGTTGGAACTTCAAAAAGTCAAGATATTTAAAATGAATACGAAATTTTTTTGTTTATCTTAATAAAAGCTGCAAGTCTTTAAAATTTTTTGGAAAACACCATCTATAAAATTCGAAAATTCAAAAGTTTCTTTAAAACTTTCGAAAAGAGTTTTGAAAATCTTCATAAAAATTTCCAAGTTTTAAAAAATGTTTTCAAAAAAGGAGGTATGATAAAGATTGGAAAAGGTTTTACTCCATTTTACTTACTCTCCATTCAAATTTTAAAATGTTGAGAAAAAGTTTTTAAAAATCTTGTTGAAAATTAAAAAAAAAAAAATCGAAAACAAATTTTGTTAAAAGCTTCATCTAAATTTCTAAAATTGAGAAAAAAACAACTAACTAAATTCTGAAAAAAATTCGAAATTTCCATATCCCAAATTTTTTAATTCTAAAAAATTTTGAAATTTTTGGTACACAATTCAAAAATTTTTTTTCATGCCAACGAAAAATTAAATAACTGCTAAAATTTGCAACTGTATATTGATATATAAACGCATCATTGTATGCGTCTATGCCCGTGTGTATTCGAATTTGTGGCAAATTTTCAACTGGTTATTACTGCTGCATATTTCCGCGTTACATACCACCGTGGGGCGGCGGGTAAACTGCCTTGGGAGGGAATGAGCGTTACAAAATGGCTGACTTGAAATCTCAATGACATGCATCATGTACTGGCTGCTGTTGCCGATTTTGCTGGTTTTGCTCTTTGTTGCAGCACAGCTGCATTCTGTTGTGGCAGCAATCGATGCAATGGCATTTATCTATGTGTGATTGCTTTTACATTTGCCACAAAAGCTACTGGCGCCAAAATCTCCACTATCGTAGTTATGATGAGTGTACACAACTTTAAGAAATATTCATATTAGAGATGGGTTCAGAACTTCTGGACTCATCGTACCAAATTCCAAATTGATTTGTTTTTTTTTTTTGTATTGATTTTCCGATAGCGTGGCATGATTTTTTGTCATCGCTTGTCAGATTCAATTTGCAGTGAAACCGGTCGCGGTATTGTGCCGTCTTCAGCGTGATTTTTCACTAAAAGGAGTGAAAATGACGCCTTAAATGGCACAATGTTGAAATCGGCTTATGAAGTTTATTTTGGAATCGTACCGTTTTCTACGTTGAGCTATCTTCAGTGTGCTTTTTTAAAGCTGAAAGATTTTCCGTCTTCTCCTCTCAATTGTGACCACCGATTTCAACTTTATATTGCGAAAAAGAAAAAAATCAAGACCCCGCTATAGCACAATTCCGTATTCAACTTGTGTATTATACGTGGTTCAGAATCTAACCAATTTGGGAATTGTGCCATCTTCAATGTTGTTTTTTTTCGGAAAAGAACGAAATATTATACCGAATACAAAATACTATACTGACGACACAATAGTTAGAAATCAAACTAAATTCAAAATTGTGCCATCTTCAGGGAATTTTTTACAAGAAAGCCGCTGATAATGCCATAAAGCCGAAGTTGGGTTATCAAATTCGTTTCGAAGTCGAAACAGATTTCGGCACTATGTCTACTTCTGTGTAGTTTTTCGATTAATGACGCTGAAGATGGCACCATGCTAAAGTTGACTTGTCTCCGAATCAATTTTAAATATTAAAAAGCTCAGTTTGTATAGATATGTGACAAAAAGGATTAGTGACTACATGTGCGGGGTTTAGTCTGACACCCATCCCTAAAACATATGCATGTAAATGTGTGTGGGTGCCAGCAAGAAAATGTACGCTTAAAATATTGATTGTGCAGCTGCATATCGCACAAAAAACATTACAACCAGACACAGACCCACCCGCAGTGCGCTGTAATTCGAATTCTCAAAATGTTAGAACACTAAAAAGAAAGAGACAAGATAGGTAAAGAAAACGAGGTGCGCTTAATGTCGTGATTTTATCATAGATACATATTTACACTATTGTGAAAAATAATAGCAATAGCAAGAGAGCTGACGACGCACAACGTACGTCAGTAGAAGGTTCTATATCATGAAGATATGAAATGGATTGTTCCGGCAGATTAAGGGGCTTAGAATATTGCTTAGAGGTGACTAATATCCACAGGCAGATTCGAGGAGTTATAAAAATATTGTTTCCGAGGTATTCGAACGAGCTAGAACCGCAACGTAACTGATTGATAGGCCTAAGCTTACGGAGAGTGTACTTGCGGGTAAAACAACATCACCAACAATAACAACAACACATTTTGAGGCATAATTGGTAACGCTTACATTTTCGGTTACAAAAAAGTAGCAGGGTACCTGGCCTTGCTCTGGTTGGGCAGATACCAGTCTAAATAAGAAGGTGTATTTTAACGCATTCCTTCCCGTTACTCAAAGTCAAGCAATCAGTATATGAGATTTTATTGATCTTCTTCAAAATGTATCTCCCAATTTTTCTCATTCTTACCCTTTATAATTTCCTTATCTCTCTAATTTATCATTCTTTGCTGTATTTTTCAAATGTTATATTGTCACACACATTTCATACTCAAAATCTCATAATTTAATCAAAATGTTTTAGCTGCACAATTTTTGTCTATCATCTCATATAAACAGCTATTTTTACAATGGAATGCTTAAATTTAATAAAAACTTTTAAATCACTCAATGCAATCGCTTTAACTTTTTGTGAATTCAATGCTATGACCAAACAAAAGTTCGGAACTTAAGTACGTACATGGCGTATGAGTAAATTTTGCTGACATACAAAATTCTTTGCACCACCCAGTGGCGCACGTGAAATTGAAAATAAAAAATTTTAATTTAAAATTCTTAGTTTGAAACATGAAAAACCTTCGTCTTGCTCGAAGGAACCTATAGCCAAAATTTGGTTATGATTGAAGTATTGGAAATACGTTTCCATAGGGAACACACCAACACACACATACACAGAATTTGATTTTTATATAGATTTTATATAGACAGATGAAAATGTTTAATCGGTATGGCTACGGTTTTGAAGAAAAAATTTGTTATACTCAGTTGAGCAGAGCTCACAGAGTATATTAACTTTGATTGGATAACGGTTGGTTGTACAGGTATAAAGGAATCGAGATAGATATAGACTTCCATATATCAAAATCATCAGTATCGAAAAAAAATTTGATTAAGCCATGTCCGTCCGTCCGTCCGTCTGTCCGTCCGTCTGTCCGTTAACACGATAACTTGAGTAAATTTTGAGATATCTTGACGAAATTTGGTATGTAGGTTCTTGGGCGCCCATCTCAGATCGCTATATAAAATGAACGATATCGGATTATAACCACGCCCACTTTTTCGATATCGACAATTTCGAAAAATCGAAAAATTGCGATAATTCATTACCAAAGAGGGATAAAGCGATGAAACTTGGTAGGTGGGTTGAACTTATGACGCAGAATAGAAATTAAGTAAAATTTTGGACAATAGGCGTGGCACCGCCTACTTTTAAAAGAAGGAAATTTAGAAGTTTTGCAAGCTGTAATTTGGCAGTCGTTGAACATATCATGATGAAATTTGGCAGGAACGTTACTCCTAGTACTATATGTATGCTTAATAAAAATTAGCAAAATCGGAGAACAACCACGACCGTCTGTCCTTCCGCTCGGCCATTAACACGAAAACTTGAGCAAAAATCGATATATCTTTACTAAACTCAGTTCACATAATTATCTGAACTCACTTTCTATTGGTATAAAAAATGGCCGAAATCTGACTATGACCACGCCCACTTTTTCGATATCGAAAATTACGAAAAATGAAAAAAGTGCCATAATTCTATACGAAATACGAAAAAAGGGTTGAAACATGGTAATTAGATTGGTTTATTGACGCAAAATATAACTTTAGAAAAAAACTTTGTAAAATAGGTGTGACACCTACCATATTAAGTAGAAGAAAATGAAAAAGTTCTGCAGGGCGAAATCAAAAGCCTTGGAATCATGACAGGAAAACTGTTTCGTGGTATTACATATATAAATAAATTAGCGGTACCCGACAGATGATATTCTGGGTCACCCTGGTCCACATTTTGGTCGATATCTCGAAAACGCCGTCACATATACAACTACCACCACTCCCTTTTAAAATTCTTATTAATACCTTTAATTTGACACCCATATTGTACAAACGCATTCTAGAGTCATCCCTGGCCCACCTTTATGGCGATATCTCGAAAAGGCGTCAACCCATAGAACTAAGGCCCACCCACTTTTAAAATACTCATTAACACCTTTCATTTGATACCCATATCGTACAAATTAATTCTAGAGTCACCCCTGGTCCGCCTTTATGGCAATATTTCGAAAAGGCGTCCACCCATAGAACTAAGGCCCACTCCCTTTTAAAATACTCATTAACATCTTTTATTTGGTACCCATAGCGTACAAACAAAATTCTAGAGTCACCCCTGGTCCACCTTTATATCGATATCTCGAAAAGGCATCCACCCATAGAACTAAGGCCCACTCCCTTTTAAAATACTCATTAACACCTCTCGTTTGATACCCATATTGTACAAACGCATTCTAGAGTCAACCCTGGTACACCTTTATAACGATAACCCGAAAAGGCGTCCACCTATAAAATTAAGGCCCACTCCCTTTTAAAATACTCGTTAACACCTTTCATTTGATACCCATATCGTACAAACAAACTCTAGAGTCACCCCTGGTCCACCTTTATATCGATATCTCGAAAAGGCGTCCACCCATAGAACTAAGGCCCACTCCCTTTTAAAATACTCATTAACACCTTTCATTTGGTACCCATATCGTACAAACAAATTCTAGAGTCAGCCCTGGTCCACCTTTATGGCGATATCCTATAGAACTATGGCCCACTACCTCTTAAAATACTCTTTAATACCTGCCATTTGATACGCATGTCATACAAACACATTCCAGGGTTACCCTAGGTTCATTTTCCTACATGGTGATTTTCCCTTATTTTGTCTCCATAGCTCTCAACTGAGTATGTAATGTTCGGTTAGACCCGAACTTAGCCTTCCTGACTTGTTAAAATAGCATGTACCGCTTATCGTTTCGGTTTCACTTTTCTCATGGTTTTTAATTTGAAATATGAAAAGTTGGAATTGCTTACTGGTCTGGCTTTGAAGAATCAAACGGCTTTATTTAACCGGTTACAGTTTTAAGACGTTGAACTATTCTCAGTGAGACATGGGTACAAGCGGTAGCGGTTTCGGTTTTAATTTTCAAAAATAAACGGTTTCAACTGGTAACAGTTTTGATTTTGAAAAACTAAATGAGTTCACCCAGCTGGCATTTAGAGAATGAACATGTTTTAAGCGGTTACAGCTTCGTATTTGAAAAATACAACGGATTGAATCGGTAGCAGTTCGGTTTCTAGAAGGAAACTGTTTCAATTGGCTATTCCTTCGCTTTCCAAAATCCAGACGAAAACTTGCATGCTGTTATAAATCAACACAATACTGTACGGAATTTTTCTTGCAACTACAGCGATTCGCGCAGAAAATCAGCAGCAATAAGTGAACTCGCTTGTACCTAATGCGCCAAAATGTATATTTTTGTGACCGGTTTTCCTCATGCTCTTTTGCTGTTTCCGATTACTTTGAGTTTGTTTTTGTATTTTTTTTCTGGTTTAACTATTTCTTGAATATCAATTTTTTCGGTTACTTCTTTCTCTGTTGTTATTACTTCTATTCGTACTTGGTAAATATATTTGTTGTATTTTTTGTGGTTTCATGGCTTTGTTTTTATTTACTTTTTGTTTTAATATTTTACTTTATATCCAGTTAAACTGGTTCGGATCAAGTAACTACAATAAAAAAGAGGGTAAAAGAGTGAAAAAAGTTTGCACAAAATAATGTTCATTTCATGTTTCTAAAGCAATAATCTGTTAGTACAAATTCTGGTAGAGTCATACATTTACGAAGAAGTAATTGAATCTATACAAAAATATTGAATTGGTTGCTGCAAATTGTGCAATATTGTTTTTCTGTACAGTCACTTTCAGCGAGCGAGGGATAGTCCTTTTACTAAAATTGTAAAATTGTTGATATGGCTGGACAGGGAAGAGGGGGGGGGGGGCATTCACCCACCCACTGAAGCTTTGTTAATAAAAAAATACCGCTTTTTATTTCGAGATTAAAATGATTACAGTTATTCGTTCATTTTGACTTTGCATTGACAGATTTTTGAATTTAGAGGAAAAGTTCTACAACTTTAATAAATAAGACTACTACCTGATTTGGCTCTTTGGGTCGCTAACTTCATTTTTGAATAGAAATAGGAATACAAGTTACGGTCAATTTTATGAATCTATCTATACCAAGTACGCGTGAAGTTTGATGTGTAAACAAGCAGTGGTAGGTCTAGGAACCGTATATTACTTAATTAACTAAAGCTCGCCCAAGGTTGGAAGTGTAAGCACAACAGAGGTAGCTTTACCAGCAACAAATATTTATGAGCTATTTGGGAAAAGCTTCGTCGTCTTCAAAACGGCTACAACCGATACTGGCAAGTTGTCGTTTCATTATCGGCTTGTTGTGGACGGGCTACATATATGTCATCGATTTTTTATTGAAGTTTCATTGTTATCTATTTCATAGCAAACCGATAAGCCGTCGATAGCAAATCGGTTACTTTTTGATAGTAAATCGATAGAAAATCGGTAACTTTTTGATAATCAATCGACACATTTTTTTCAGTAACAAATCGATAACTTTTCAATAAACCGCCGATGAAAAACTCAAATAGCAAATCGCTGGCTTTGATAACAAGTCGGTTATTTATCGGCAAAAAATCGACAACATTTCCAGAATAAAACTACGATTTTTCGATAGCAAACCGATAACTTTTTTATAACATACCGATAACTTTACGATAACAAACAGATAACTCGTCGTTAAAAAATCGATAACTCGTCGTTGGGAATTGGAGAAATATTGAATATTTAAATACTCAACCATTGACACAGAGAATTGCTTGAAGCAGCCCCACCTCTGAGGCATCATCTCGGCCAGCGTTATGACATTTGAACGGCCGGTAATAAAAACGGGAATAACTTATGCTAAGAGTGAAAGTGCAGTTCAAGAAAAAAGGGCAGTAAAAACGGGATTTGTTCATAAAAACGAGAACGCCTTGATTCGTAAAATAAAACAGGGACCCATCTTTTTCCTTATAAGAAGAAGACAAATCATATTATTCAATTAACTTTGGACACATCATGTTACTCAGTAAAGGGGGGGCGGGGAGGGGGGGGTGGGTGGATGTACATGCAAATCTAATTTTCATACCCCTGGGTGACTAGGGTCTCGAGATATAGGCCAAAACGGGGACCCGGGAACCCCTAGAATGTGTTTTTACAATATGGGTATCAAATGAAAGCTGTTGATTAGTGCTTTAGTAGAGGGTAATTTTCATACCCGTGGGTGACTAGGGTCTCGATATAGGCCAAAACGTGGACCCGGGTACACCTAGAATGTGTTTATACAATATGTATAACAAATGAAAGCTGTTGATGAGTGCTTTAGTAAAGGGTAGTTTTCATACGTATTGGTGGCTAGGGTCTCGAGATATAGGCCAAAACGTGGACCCGGATACACTTAAAATGTGTTTTTACATTATGGGTATCAAATTAAAGCTGTTGATGTGTGCTTTAGTACAGAGTAAGTTTTACACCGCTGGGTGACTAGGTCCTCGAGATATAGGCCAAAACATGAACCCGGATACCCCTAGAATGTGTGTATTATGGATATCAAATGAAAGCTGTTGCTGAGAGTTTTAAAGT
Organism: Eurosta solidaginis; assembly: GCF_040869045.1. Lineage (NCBI taxonomy): Eukaryota > Metazoa > Arthropoda > Insecta > Diptera > Tephritidae > Eurosta > Eurosta solidaginis. The sequence continues at coordinate 13,359,469 of NC_090319.1, forward strand.
AATTTTCATTGTGATATTCGATTTAGTCACATCAACCTGGCAAAACTGATAAATATGCATGCGAAGCCGAAATAATGCATGAATTAATAATACCCACATACCTATTTACATACGTTCTATTCGGTTTGCCTGAAATTTGGTATATAATTTTGCCTATATTGGTATTTACGATGCTTTTTTCCGGGAAGTAGACCAGAGACGGACTGGGACTGGGATTAGGACTAGGACAGGGACTGAGACTGAGACTCGTAATGGGACTGGAACAAAACACATACCACCCTCTGGGACTGGCCATAAGATATGAAGAAGAATGAGAAAAGCTTGAGAGAAGAGAAAAGAGAGAAGGAGAAGGAGACTAAGAAAGAGTTAGAATAAGACGAAGAAGATAGATGAAGCGAAAAATACGAAGGGAGGAGTGAATACAAAGATTAGGAAAAAGGGTAGAGGGGCGAGGGCAGAGTTAGACGGAAAAAGCTTTTTAAAATGTATGCAGATAGACAAATTTAGGGCAGAACAACGTCTGCCGGCTCTGCTAGTTACCAAGATATATCAGAAAATCATTGCAAAACATTTCAAATTATTATAATTTGAGTTGTCTGGTTACAAGTGAAAAAAAAAAACAAGATTTGTTTGAAAGTTGTGTGCAAGGCAAAACCTTCCTATTTGATAATTTTGTAACGATTACTTAATCAGTAATTAAATAACAAAATTGCTCTTTAATGTAAAAAAAAACTCGCAGGGGTGCTTTCTGCCTTTCTCTTTGTTGCATAATATTTCGTATTTAATCATTTTAATTTTCGAATTTTTCGAACTGAATTTAATTTTAATTGATTTTATTATGTAACAACAGCAATTTGTATATATTTCTTGCAGATAAATTGTAGCATTGAATATGTTGATATATACTTGCTAATCAATATTTAAATATATAATTAATAGTTTATTAATTTTGAAAACCGCAGGCATTTTGTTCTTGATATTTTGCGTAAAATTGAAATTCTTATATCGATTTTTCTTTCGAAAAATCTTTCGTGCTGTGCAATAGAGCAATTAAATGCTTACAAAAAAGTATACTTATTAACTGCATATGTATACTTACATACATGCATACATATGTACAAGTAAATAAATTTGTATTCGTAATTTTATTCATTCATTAATATGGCCGGTATGTTGAAATAAAGTTCATTTATTGATTTGTATCACCAAGGATTTTAATTATCTATTTTCGCACGAATGACAGCACATACAAACAACCATTTTTGTATGTATGTATATATGTGTATATACAAATACATACGCAGGCATTATGTTGACTTTGTTTCGGTTATTTTGGTTATTTTCGTGGTAAATGCTGTAAAATAACTTGCACACAATTCGTAAAACCACAGCTGACAATTTTTGATGAACTCTACAATATGTGCGATAGGGTGGGGGAAAATTTTTTCATACAAAGATGATGAAGAAAACTGCAATTAATAGACACTTTTTCCAAAGAAAGCACTACTTTTTCTTTCAATAACGAAATTGCTGCTGACTTAATTATGGAAAAAGTTTCCTTGAAATGTAAATTAAAAATAAACAAAATATTAACTTCGAATTCGCGGAAGTCATATTCGTAAAATACCATCTGGTATTTGTCAAAAAATGCATCTAAGAAAAATATTATAATTTCTCATAGCCTATATAAAAATAAAAAATGTGTGCGCTGATACCCATAAAAAAATTGACACCTTTAAACTAAGGACCTGGGTAACCGACCTTACCTCGACGTGTTTTCACTTTGCCTTAGAAATTCTACAGTTTCTCGATGCATAAGCTTATTGTTTAATGCAAGTGAGCTTGAAAGAAACTGCTTCAACTAGCTAAACAGTTTCATCTTGGGTGAACCATACAGGTGGTGGAAGGGAATAAGCTAATTGGTACTTTATTTAACTGCTTTGACATTTCTACTTCTAGCTCAGTACGTTTTTGACAATAATCCAGAGTATTACAGGAACAAGATACATGGAATGCATTTGTTTGTATGTATGTATGTTCCCCTGACGTTGTTATTTTGTTTTTTTCGTTTATCTGCACGTTCGTATGTACATATCGTTCGCTCGTTCACAATAGTGCCCTTTTTTTGGTCGACTGTTGCTCAAGCGATTTGAACTCAAACCGGTTAGCCAACTCAACCAGCTTACTTCCAGCCCAATTCTAAACAAGAATTCCGTGCGAGTTTTTTCCCTTCTCCCATTCCTCGTATTCTAAATAAAAATTCCTTGTGAGTTTTTTCACTTCTCCCTTTCCTCATATTTTGAACAATGTTCGAAAAAGCGGAACCCGGTTATGGGAGAAAAGTAGGAATTATGAATGTGAGTGAGACGAAGTTTTCTCTACCATTTCCTAGGAGTTTTTTCACTTGTTAAATTAAAGGGAATGCATCAAAATAGTTAAAGGAAATTGGTTCTTTTAAGAAAGAACACTTATTTGTACAAATTTGTGCTAAAATATGTATTTGCATTCTACCACAATAATCTCACTGTTAATACAACAACAACAACAACCACAATATTCTTTATTTTAAGTCGAAAATTATATCATAAGTAACGGAAGAGCTTTTCGTGTATTTGATGCAGCCATCCAGAAATTGCGCAAGGATTTTTAAAGAAGGCTTAAATATATTTTGGCAGACATATGACGAAAGACGAATTCAACTCGACTTCGCCGCCAGAAATTGCTTTGCTGAATGGAAGCAGGCAACTCCGGCGGATTTGTGTTATCCCGCCGTCTTCTTCTTCTTATGCTCCTCTGTTGATGTTGTTGTGGCACCAATTTATTACTAATTTCAGTGAATACCACATGAAATGCAATACTGTCCATTGTTTATATTTTATTTCTTAATTTCAAACAAATTCACAACAATAAGTAAACTTTTCTATTTTTTAAACAAAAAATAAGAAATACCCAACGAAATTTCAATTGACAAAACATCTGACTTCGAAAATTCGAAATTCCTATTCCCCAATTATTGTTCTGCTTAGGCGAAAAGAATTGGAGGAATTTTTCCGCGGGAATAAAAAAATTCGCGAGAACAAAATTCTGAGGGAATATTTAGAATTGAGCTGTTTGTGTTGCAGCTTTGTACACAATTTCCTAATCTACCTCGCGTTTTATTTCCACTAGCTTGCACAAAAAGCGGCTATAAATGTGCCAACAGTGTTAAGTGGCAACCCTAATGTTTGTTATATATATTTTTATAGATCTTTTTTTATACTCAGCTGAGCAGAGTTCACAGAGTATATTAATTTTGTTCGCATAACGGTAACCCGTAACGGCCTAAACTAATCGAGATAGATATGGACTTCTATATATCAAAATGATCTGAGCGAAAAAAGAAATTCATTTAGCCATGTCCGTCCGTCCGTCTGCCCGTAAACACGATAACTTGAGTAAATTTTGAGGTATCTTAATGAAATTTGGTATGTAAGTTCCTGAGCACTCATCTCAGATCGTTATTTAAAATGAACGAAATCGGACTATAACCACGGCCACTTTTTCGATATCGGAAATTTGGAAAAACCGAAAAAGTGCGATAATTCATTACCAAAGACGGATAAAGCGATGAAACTTGGTAGGTGGGTTGACCTTATGACTCAGAATAGATAATTAATAAAATTTTGGTCAATGGGAGTGGCACCGCCCACCTTTAAAAGAAGGTAGTTTAAAAGTTTTGCAAGCTGTAATTTGGCAGCCGTGTATGTAATGTTCGGTTACACCCGAACTTAGCCTTCCTTACTTGTTTTAATTTAAAACTATTGGCAACCTCAAAAAATTTTCCTAGTTGCAAACTCCCAAATTAGAGAGCTAAGCACGTAGTGCTTAACGTACAAAAAAAAATTTTATGAGGTAAACTGTTTTCGCGGTAGTACCGAATATTCAGGCATATACATAATATATGTAGCTAGTTGCACCCAGCGTGGCAATCCCACATTAAAATATTCCTATAGAAGAGTTGCAGCCACACTTATTTCATGAAATGACAGCAAAGGACACATATCTTGGGAATTGGGAAATGATAAAATTGAAATAATCTCGGAGGTATTGGAAATAACTGCCATTTTTGAAAATAAATTTCAAACAATTCAAAAAGCGAGCTTTGTCAAAGTACCTATTTGCTTCATTTGTTGAAGTTTTGCCCCTCCTATTCCGATTTACAGAGATTGGCAATTGCTATAGCCCAGTTCTAACTGTTCACGTAGCTTTTTTTTTACCAGACAATTGCCTGGAATCATAATATGCCAATTAAATAAAAATAAAGAAAAGTAATTTTAATTACTCACGAATTATGGTATGGGCCTAGAATAAGGAGAGGGGTAGCGGTTTTGTTTTGTTTTGTTTAGTTTTGTTTTGTTTTGTTTTGTTTTGTTTTGTTTTGTTTTGTTTTGTTTTGTTTTGTTTTGTTTTGTTTTGTTTTGTTTTGTTTTGTTTTGTTTTGGTTTGGTTTGGTTTGTTTTGTTTTGTTTTGTATTGTTTTGTTTTTTTGTTTTGTTTTGTTTTGTTTTGCTTTGTCTTGTTTTGTTTTGTTTTGTTTTGTTTTGTTTTGTTTTGTTCTGTCTTGTTGACCAACAAAATCGATAAAACTCCTCCAAACGTTCAAGGAGTCTCTTTGTCGCGACAAGAAAAGTAATAAGAAACTTTCGTTATATTAAGGTACCTCCACATCACGAAATGTTTAAGGGAATTAACACCACCCAGGTAGGAGCTTTTCTAGCTTTTTGCAGTTATTCATTCCCAGAAGATGTGCCGCCGTGTATGATATGTGGTAGTTCTCTTCCTAAATGAATGAATTAAACTGATTTTACAAACTTAGTGTTGCCTGATCTTTTCCCATTTTTAATCGTTCGCCTTATTTGTGCTTTCTTGATCCCGTAGAGTGGCTCTGGCCCATTCAATGTGCTGAATGGAGATTGAGATCTGCCTTTTTATTACCTTTATGCCCCTCTTGCTCGGGAACTCATTTCAACAAAACATTGCTAATTACTTCCAGTTCGTTAGGAACTGTGGTGCGTTTGAAAGAGTTTTGTAATACTTCAAGGCTACCTAGTGGACTCGCTTTTAAAAGCACCTCTTCGACGACATTCTCTAGCGAAACTTGTATGGCATGGATTACCGATAGTCGGGTTCCCACTGTAGTCCCATTTTTTTTTTTAAATTGGTCCATAGGTGCCAGCTTCCTTTATAGGTTTAATTTTGTACCAGACCTCAGAGCTTTTGGATCAGTATATGATTTTCCGGTTTTGTCATTGCATACGTTACTTTATGTCTTCCTGAATGTTACCCAACATACCAAGCATGGAAAATATTGTAATAATTTTTCCGATCTTTATATCAGGAACTTTGTTCTTTCCGTAGCCTTAGTCCACCAGATATCAGAGCTGTATTAAATAGCCGGAACATCATTTTGCGAAAGAGCCTTCTACTGTGAGCAATTGTGATAGTCTCTAGAAGAGTATTACTTGCGAGAATTCTGTCCAGTGTAGCCCTTAGATATGTTGATTCCATTGTTATGCTCTCTTATGCTATGCAATGTTATGCGCCATTCCTTAATTTACCAGTTTTCTTATTGAAAGTTTCTTAGAGTCTTCCTACTGCTCGCTCACATCATTACTTTGTACCGCATGCCAAATCATGTTGAGTTTTATTTCTTATGTTGCAGCATGCTTTTTAATGTTTTCATATTTTATGTTTTTTTTTTTTTCGTAAAATGAATGTTATTGCAAATTTCACATATTTTCTTAATATCTTCTACTTCTTCGAAAAATATTGCATCTCATTGCTAAGTGAAACGGCATAATATGAAAAGGTCATTTTGCTGACGCGCCATTCATATCACCCGCACTACGATGAGAATGACAAAAGCGTAAATTTGATTGTCCAAGCAATTCATAACAGACAAATAAATAATAAACGTGGAATTTTTGCGATTCACTTTTATGTTATTTTAACGTACAAATGTTTGTATGTAATTGCTTAAACAAATATCTGTTTTGGTTCATTATTTATATTGTCATACATGTCGCCACCGATCTACGTATGTATGTATGTGTGAACATTTGGTTTTAAGATGTTAGCAATAAATTGCACATCTAAACTGAAATTTGGTGATTCAGCGTTTTTTATTTATGCAACTGAAAATCAATTGCTAAAATATTTATGCCTGTTTGATAATATTTACGCTTTAATTGAGTTAAAGTTTTTAAATTTTAGTATTTTTGTACGAAAATATCAAACCTTTAATATGGAGCTCTCTGATTTTTTTTTTTTTTTAAGTAAGCAGTTTTGCTGCTCTATCAATTGTAGTCTAACCGTTATAGGTCTCTCAAAAATCGCATCGATTTTTGACAATTTTTTCTCGTAGGGCTGTTTTAGATTAACCTGCATACGAAGTGTGAAAAATTTTTTTTATATGAAAGAAAACCTAAATACACTGAATCAGGGTCCGTATTACGTGCTACGATCAGTGACTGAAACCCATTTTCACTCAGGCGATCTAACAAGTACTATTTGTCGCTAAATCGCATATGTCATTAATCTGATCCACCATTTCAGAGCTATTGTAGTTTAAATCAATAATAGTTTAAAAAAACTAAAAAACACGCTTTTTTAGCAAACCGAACTAAAAAATAGAAAATAATTTTCAATTAAAAAGAGTTTATATAACAGTAGTAGAAGGTCAAACAATCGTTTATAGTTAATCACCTCAAAATAAAATTATAATAAAATTTAAGTTATTAACAGAATAATTTAATTCAGATTAAAAAGCGTGGGTGCATTTGACTACATTTCATATCTTTCCTCTCAGATAATTGCCAATAGAATGATTGTAACATTCAATATCAAGCACCCCACGCTTTTCACTGTGAATTAAATTATTATGTTAATAACTTAAATTTTATTACAATTTTATTTTGAGGGGATTAACTATAAACGATTGTTTGACCTTCTACTACTGTTATATAAACTCTTTTTAATTGAAACTTATTTTCTATTTTTTAGTTCGGTTTGCTAAAAAAGCGTGTTTTTTAATTTTTTGTCAGGTCAAGTATCTGGATAGGAAGCTATTATGGAGTGACCATATAGTGGAGCGATCCAAGAAGGCAGCAGCAGTGCTCTTCACCTGCAAGAGAGCAATTGGCACCTCCTGGGGATTCTCCCCTAAGGTGACCTACTGGATTTACACAGCCATTGTGCGTCCGATTCTTCTTTATGGTGCCTTGGTCTGCAATAGCTAAAAATACCTATCTTAAAATGCTTCAAAAGGTACAACGGAGTTCTGAGCTCTGCATTACCGGGGCTCTCGGCTTCAATTCAGATTCCGTTACATACATACATGGATAAATAGATAGATACAGGCCAAGCTAATAAAAGCGTGTTAAAAAGGGCTCCAGTATGCTCTTCAGTATATCATTAATAAATGAATGCGTTTTTCGCATTGTGTGCAAGGTTTCAAATTATGGCCATTTGGGGTGGTCACAAGTTCAATTGACCTTATGTCCGTTAACCTTATGTCACCCCACCATCACATTATTGCATTGTCATCGAGCCTTGATACGTGTGGAAAGATTCAATCAAACTTATGGCCATTCAAAGTGGTAATATGGCCATTCAAAGTGGTAATATGGCCAATTGACCTTATGGCCGTTGACCTTATGTCACCACACCACCACACTAATGCATTGTCATCGACCCTTGATACGTGTGCAAAGTTTCAATCAAACTTATGGCCATTCAAAGTGATAATAAGGCCAACTGACCTTATGGCCGCTGACCTTATGTCACCACACCATCACATTAATGCATTGTCATCGGTCCTTGATACGTATGCAAAGTTTCAAATTAATCAGACTTCTAGAAACCTGTGAAAATTAAGCTCAAAGATTCCGTTACATACAGGCCAAGCTAATAAAAGCGTGTTAAAAAGGGCTCCAGTATGCTCTTTCATAGATGTGCCATGCATCCACTGCTATCATTAATAAAGGAATGCGTTCTTCGAATTATGTGCAAGGTTTCAAATCTATGGACATTTGGGGTGGTCATAAGTTCCATTGACCTTATGTCCGTTAACCTTGTGCCAACCCACCATCACATTATTGCATTGTCATCGAGCCTTGATACGTGTGCAAAGTTTCAATCAAACTTATGGCCATTCAAAGTGGTAATAAGGCCAATTGACCTTATGACCGTTGACCTTATGTTACCACACCATCACATTAATGCATTGTCATTGACCCTTGATACGTATGCAAAGTTTCAATCAAACTTATGGCCATTCAAAGTGGTAATAAGGCCAATTGACCTTATGGCCGTTGACCTTATGTCAACACACTATCATATTAATGCATTGTCATCGAGCCTTGATATGGGTGCAAAGTTTCAATAAAAATTATGGCCATTCAAAGTGGTAATAAGGCCAATTGACCTTATGACCGTTGACCTTATGTTACCACACCATCACATTAATGCATTGTCATCGACCCTTGATACGTATGCAAAGTTTCAATCAAACTTATGGCCATTCAAAGTGGTAATAAGGCCAATTGACCTTATGGCCGTTGACCCTATGTCACCACACCATCACATTAATGCATTGTCACCGGTCCTTGATACGTATGCAAAGTTTCAAATTAATCAGACTTCTAGAAACCGGTGAAAATTAAGCTCAAAGATTTCGCTACATACAGGCCAAGCTAATAAAAGCGTGTTAAAAATGAGTTTCGATCACGGATCGTAACCCGTAATACGGGCCCTGAATACCTTTGAGAGACCTACAACTTGTACTTTGTTAGACCAAAATTGATTTGCAGGCCATTGATTTGCAACTGCATGCTGAAAACAAAAATTGAGTACCCCAAATAAAAAGTTCGAAACTTTTATAAAGTTTTGTAGAATTTCGGAATTTTTCGAACACGTTTTTGAGATTGTATTGCAAGTTTCAGCTACAAAACTGCCACTTCTATTTTTCTCTTCGCTGCTGTAAATGTTGCCAAATAAGGCATTTTTGTGTGGTGTTTGTTTTGAGTGTTGATGCTTTGGAGAAAGCCGTTCCTCCATCCAGTGCTAACGCTAATCGGCAGTTTCTTTGACAGATTTTTAATATGCCGGTTAGCGTTAGCTGGAGATCGTTATATCGGTCATTCGAATTTTTAATGACAATTACCTTTACTGGCTCGTCACTTCGAATTTGAAATATTTGGAGTCTCTTTAGTGTGGAAAATTCCCAATAAAAAGGCCGTTTTTATAAATATTCCAAAATAATATTTTCACTCTCTCCCTGGTTTGTCATCATCTCTATCTCCTCCCCGTCTAAATATCTGTCTTTATCTCAGTCTCCATCTACTTCTTCAGCCCGCTCTCCATCCTCACCTCTGTCCTAATCCCTGTCGCTTTCTGCACCGCCTTCTCTGTCTTCATATGCATCTCTGTACTAGTTGCCATCTACGTCTTCATCTACATCTCCGTCCCAGTATGCCTCCCGACCTGCACCTCCCTCTCTGTCTTCATGTCCACCTCCCCAGTCCACTCCCCTGTCTGCACCTCCGTATCTGCTGTCTTCTCCATCTTTGCCTCTGTTTGCACCTCTGTCCTGTCCACGCCCCTGTTTGCACCTCCTTCTCTGCTGTCTTCTCCAACTTTGTCTCTGTGTGCACCTCCGTCTCTCTTGTTGTCTCCAACTTTGTCATTGTCTGCATAATTTCGGGCTTTTTGAGAAGAGCTTCGTAAGCTTCTTATGGTTAACAACCGATACCGGCAAGTCACTGACTTATTATCGGCTTGAAGCGAACTATTATTGTCGACTTATCGCTGAGTCATCGACTTCTTATTGGTTTCTTATCGGCTTCTTGTCGACAGCTTACAGATGCTCAAACGATTTTACAATAAAGTTTTGTCTATGTATGGTTGACAACAAGCTGTTGAGTCGTCGATAACATGCCGATAACAAATTAGTAAAACTCCGATAAATACGTATGTAAATCACCTACCCAAATTGGTAGCACTCTGTTAACAAATCGATAGCGTTTCGATAGAAAATCAAAGAAATGGCTCGCATTATAGATATTTTTTCGATAAATATTCCATCAATTTTCGATAATAAATCGATAACTTTTTGATAACAAACCGATAAGCTGCTGATACAGTTCTTTACCTCACCGATAGTTTTTTTTTTTTGATTGAAAACTATTAACAAATCGATAACTCCTTCAGATCTCTTTCAATAATATTAATTTTAGGCTGTTAAGTTTTAAATCAATAACAGATAGTCTACAACATATGATTTTAATGTTCGATAGTTTAATTTTCAACAACAGACTTGCATTATCGAGAGGGTTACTGCATTCATACACATCACTTAATATCTGTATGTTGTTCGTTGTATAAAAACTTTCATATGTTCTATCAATATTTACTGATAATAAACAAAAGCAAACATTTATTGCGCAATAATATTATGTTTACAGATTAATAGTATTAAATTTTCGATATTCACTAATTAATTCCCATAATCACTTTTACCAAGGCATTTAGGTACATGAACAGGTACCCTTCTAGGAAAAAGTCGAACGTTTCAAAAGCTTCCCTCTTTACAAAGTAGTAAAGTGTAGCAAATACATGCATATTGTATAATAATCAGGCCAGAGGATTACATTACTGGAATTTGAAATACTAAACATTTTACCCAGAAAAGTGTTTCCTTGCCTCATAGGTATCTCGATTCAAGCCTCATACTTGGTTAACGAGATAGTTAGGTATAACTGAATACAAAGCAAACTAGGTAAGTGGAGTAGTGAGGTGTTTATGAATAACACATCAAATAAGGCCTTACCCTTTATATACGTTGCAAACTCTGTCTCAAGTACGTTAAGAGCTAATTCCATTTTTTTAATTCATGCCTTACTATGCAAATGGAGTCCCAGGCATGTAACAATGCCTGATTACAAATAAAAAAATTAATTACTCTTATAATAAATTACAATAAAGCCTGAAGAGTGTAGGATATTTGCTTCAGAAATTGGAAAAGAGGAGGAAAAAGTAAAAGTAAGGCATGAGCACTTCCATACAGATCTGGTAAAGAAAAGTGTTTGCATTTCCGACAGGTCAGCTAGCGTAAGTGTACATGGGTAAATACTTAAATATGCATAGAGATATTTATTATTCATTTCAATTAGAAGTCATTAATAAATGCATAAAACAATTTTTGATAATACCACATATGTAAGAATATATTAGGGTGTGGGTCAAGTGGTAAGAAAATTTATTTTTCGAAATCGCTCCTAGCAAATTTAGATTCTACATAACATTATAAGAAAAATACTGCCAAATTTTCAAAAGGAGCCTAACCGAACATTATATAATCATCATATGGCTAGAATTGGATGCTTGAAAAACTTAAGCGATGACGCTGGTAGAAGCGCAATCAGACAAGAGGAGAAAGACTTAGAGAGTTCACATAAACCAAATCTTATAAACAACAAGTAAGGAAGACTAAGTTGGGTGTAACCGAATATTACATAATCAGCTGAGAGCTTTGGAGACAAATGTTGGAGTTGAATGTTGACATAGTTTACTTATATACTAGACTAGGTCGATTTATTAACCGATATCTCGCCATCGATTTTTCGATAGGATTTGGGCTCAGCAAAAAAGTTCCACTACGCATACCCAGAAAAATAATTTTTGAGCGAAATTTATTTTTTTTTACTTTTTTCGACTTTGATTTTTAAGGTTTGTTTCATGACCTACTAAAGAAATTTTCATTTGATTGTAAAATTTTCAAAAATATTTTTTGTTTTGTTCAAAAAACTGTTATCGCTAACATTTTTAGGGGACATTTTTGGGTCGGACAGGGTATAAATATGAAAATTTTTTTAGCAGTTCGTGAAAAAACCTTAATCAAAGTCGAAAAAAGGAAAAAAATTTTTTAATTTCGCACGCTCGAAAATTATGTTTTTGGATATGCGTAGTGGAACTTTTTATCCTGAGCCCAAATTCTAGCGAAAAATCGATGGCGCGATATCGGTTAACTTTCGTGCATACAAATCGACCCACCCTATTATATACTGTAAAGATATTGCATTTTTTGTTAAAATTTGACTAAAATTTTTATACTCAGTTGAGCAGAGCTCACAGAGTATATTAAGTTTGATTGGATAACGGTTGGTTGTACATATATAAAGGAATCGAGATAGATATAGACTTCCATATATCAAAATAATCAGGATCGAAAAAAAATTTGATTGAGCCATGTCCGTCCGTCCGTCCGTCCGTCCGTTAACACGATAACTTGAGTAAATTTTGAGGTATCTTGATGAAATTTGGTATGTAGGTTCCTGAGCACTCATCTCAGATCGCTATTTAAAATGAACGATATCGGACTATAACCACGCCCACTTTTTCGATATCGAAAATTTCGAAAAACCGAAAAAGTGCGCTAATTCATTACAAAAGACCGATAAAGCGACGAAACTTGGTAGATGAGTTGAACTTCTGACGCAAAATAGAAAATTAGTAAAATTTTGGACAATGGGCGTGGCACCGCCCACTTTTAAAAGAAGGTAATTTAAAACTTTTGCAAGCTGTAATTTGGCAGTCGTTGAAGATATCATGATGAAATTTGGCAGGAACGTTACTCTTATTACTGTATGTACGCTTAATAAAAATTAGCAAAATCTGAGAAGGACAACGCCCACTTTTAAAAAAATTTTTTTTTTAAAGTAAAATTTTAACAAAAAATTTAATATCTTTACAGTATATAAGTAAATTATGTCAACATTAAACTCCAGTAATGATGTGGTGCAACAAAATACAAAAATAAAAGAAAATTGAAAAAAGGGCGTGGCTCCGCCATTTTTCATTTAATTTGTCTAGGATACTTTTAACGACATAAGTCGAGCAAAAATTAACCAATCCTTTTGAAATTTGGTAGGGGCATAGATTTTATGGCGCTAACTGTTTTCTGTGAAAATGGTCGAAATCGGTTGATGTTACGCCCAGTTTTTATACACAGTCGTCCGTCTGTCCTTCCGCATGGCCGTTAACACGATAACTTGAGCAAAAATCGATATATCTTTACTAAACTCAGTTCACGTACTTATCTGAACTCACTTTATCTTGGTATGAAAAATGAACGAAATCCGACTATGACCACGCCCACTTTTTCGATATCGAAAATTACGAAAAATGAAAAAAATGCCATAATTCTATACCAAATACGAAAAAAGGGATGAAATATGGTAAGGTAATTGGATTGTTTTATTGACGCGAAATATAACTTTAGAAAAAACTTTATAAAATGGTTGTGACACCTGCCATATTAAGTAGAAGAAAATGAAAAAGTTCTGCAGGGCGAAATAAAAAACCCTTAAAATCTTGGCAGATATTACATATATAAATAAATTAGCGGTATCCAACAGATGATGTTCTGGGTCACCCTGGTCCACATTTTGGTCGATATCTGGAAAACGCCTTCACATATACAATTACCACCACTCCCTTTTAAAACTCTCATTAATAACTTTAATTTGATACCCATATCGTACAAACTCATTCTAGAGTCACCCCTGGTCCACCTTTATGGCGATATTTCGAAAAGGCGAACACCTATAGAACGAAGGCCCACTCCCTTTTAAAAATACTCATTAACACCATTCATTTGATACCCATATCGTACAAACAAAGTCTAGAGTCACCCCTGGTCAAGAAAGGCCCACTCCCTCTTAAAATACTCATTAACTCCTTTCGTTTGATACCCATATTGCACAAACGAATTCTAGAGTCACCCCTGGCCCACCTTTATGGCGATATCTCGAAAAGGGGTCCACCTATAGAACTAAGCCCCACGCCCTTTTAAAATAATCATTAACACCTTTCATTTGATACCCATATCATACAAACAAATTCTAAAGTCACCCCTGGTCCACCTTTATGGCGATATCTCGAAAAGGCGAACACCTATAAAACGAAGGCCCACTCCCTTTTAACACCTTTCATTTGATACCCATATCGTACAAACAAAGTCTAGAGTCACCCCTGGTCCACCTTTATTGCGATACCTCGAAAATGCGTCCATCTATAGAACTATGGCCCACTCCCTCATAAAATACTATTTAATGCCTTTCATTTGATACACATGTCATACAAACACATTCCAGGGTTTCCCTCGGTTCATTTTCCTACATGGTTATTTTCCCTTATGTTGTCACCATAGCTCTCAACTGAGTATGTAATGTTCGGTTACACCCGAACTTAACCTTCCTTACTTCTTTTTTTTAAGTGGGCCTAACAATAATTTTTATCATTATTATTGTTATGATAAACTTTTTTCTTAATTGAAAAACGTTGCCGATGAAGGAATTTAGCAGTTCCCGAAATGGATCTATACAACGAGCTTTGGAAGTTGTCTAAATTTTTTCTTTCTTCTATTCTAATTTAAAAAATTTTTTCAATTAAGAAAAAAGTTTATCATAACAATAATAATGATAAAAATTATTGTTAGGCCTTGAGCTCGATTCGGAACTGCTAAATTCCTTCATCGGCAACGTTTTTCAATTAAGAAAAAAGTTTATCATAACAATAATAATGATAAAAATTATTGTTAGGCCTTGAGCTCGATTCGAACCCGCGATCTTACAAATCAGTTTCGCTAGGGGGCGCACGGACTGAGATATTTAGAAAAATCAAACGGAACGGAGGGAATTTTGGCATAGGATTTTATGTAAGTTCTCATTGAGCTACAAGCGTAAAACTTAACAGATAGGTTAAGACACCGCGAAAATGGAAGAAAAGGAGAAAATAAAAATAAAATAAAAAAATGTTAAGCACTTTCTTTATATAAATGGACAGAAATCAACGAAAAATTTCTCCTTATATACAGACATATTCTTGCTAGACTTTGATTTATAAATTTTGACATAGAAATTGTAAAATAATTTATGAGAGAAATAACAATATAAAGGTTGAGCGCAATTGATTGAAAATTAATATCTCCTTTCCTACCAACTTTCCCACCCAAATAATGTATGCGCCACTTTTATATTTTTACTTCTCATAAATATTTTTGCAATTTCTATGTCAAAATTTATAAATCAAAGTTTAGCAAGAATATGTCTGTATATAAGGAGACATTTTTCGCTAATTTTTGTCCATTTATATAAAGGAGGTGCTTAAAATTTTCTTATTTTATGGTTTTTTTATTTTTGATGTATGAACTTCGCGATGACATTAAAATGAACTTTTGAAATTGGTACATACTATCATTTTGGATGTCCTGATCAATATTTTCACTATCTTTAAAGGAAAATTTTTTGGCTCACCCTAATATATACACTTTTATGTTATATAACATTTGAACTAATCCGATTCCTTTTTTCTATTTAAAGTATAGATGTGGGTAATTGTAATATAAATAACTAGAATTTATTCATTACACAACTAAGCCTATATGGAACTTATGTACTTTGCATATTTTTACAAATAAAAATTTGCATTATGTGCACAGTTTTGGAATGGCAACTACAAAATTGTAATTGGAAATATCACAGTTTACCTCGATAACCCATTTGTTAAATTATTTTTTGTTTTCTGAATACATATGCCTTTTGTGTCTGTGATTAGAAGGCATAAGAGCTTAAGTCGGCTTAAGCTAAATTTCATGTTTAGATAAAATAGCAGTGCTCACCGATTACTTAAACTTTATTAACTCCCAAACAACCTTATGTTAATAATTTTAAAGCAGACTAAGAATGCTGATAGATTGAAGTGCCTTTAGCAATAGCGCCGAGTAAGCCACGCTGTAAGACTGGGCTTAAGTTCACTTGAGCCACTATTGTTTATTACATCGCATATATATGTATGTGTGTGGCTACGTTAGGTTGTATTTTTCTTGAATAATTGAAGCGCAAACATTCCACCCTCGCTACTACAAAAAACAATTTCCCATATAATCTGTGTCGTATTTGTTGTTTGTGTACTACTACACCATAATTATGCCTTTTGTTTGTAAATTAAATTGAACAGAATTACTGTCGGCAAAATGAATGATAAGTGTAATTAATTAAGTTAGCTTGTTACAAGGGCTTTTACAAAACTTTTTGGTGGAGATTTAATAGAGAAGGAGGATAGCCTTACATTTAGGTAGGTGCATATGTATATATGTGCATTTGTATATTTGTATGACTAAATGATTGAGCGTTAGACATGCGATATTTAGATACTTATTAGACTAAGGACTTAGTTACATTGAAAAATTATACTCATAAGACGTTGCTTTTTTTGCATCGGTCACCTCACTTCATATAAAACTCGAGATGTTGCTTATACGCAGTGGTGTTCCCAAAAAAAATAAATCTAATTTATGTTATTTACGTATGTATGCGTGAATCTTTTGTATAGCGTTTATCTATATATATTTTGGGAAAATTATGCTATTTGTATACTTGAAGTAACAATTTGTTTGCTTTTTTAAAGTAAATGATCATGTATGTACATGAGGGTGGTCCTTAGAAAATCAACTGCACCTTTTTTACAGTGTCGCCCCTACAAACGATAAATACGATTGTAAAACTTATATTTCATATATAGTTTGAAGATCGGAGGCGTGTTGCACAGGTGGAAGATTCAAATTTCGCTATGGGGACACAAAAAATTAAATGACGTTTTTTTATTAACACCAAAACCCGATAATACTATAGCCAAAGATATTACATGTAAATGTAACCCCTTTTAAGGATTTCAAGGCCTAAACAAAATAAAAAATTAATTTTGAAGAACCATCCTAATGTTTATTGAAAACACCCAACTTTTCATGCCTTTAGAACAAGGAATATTAGTTAGAATAAACTGTATTATGAGCCCTGGCCGGGAATAAAAAAATAGAATAATAAATTTTATAAGGATAACCCTAATGTCCGAAGAACAACCGCATATTTTTGTTTTTGGACAAGAGCTGTAAGTTCAGGAACCACCATTTGTTGTTCTTCTATATTTCTCATACGAATAATCCGACGCTTTTGCTATATTGGTTCGAAATGGACCCGGAACCAAAATCGAATCCGAAATTAAGATTGGAACCAATTCCATAAAAAAAATTGAAAACGAATCTAAAAGCAAAAGTAAAGCCCAGCGTGGAATGGTAAACCGAAAAACAAACTGGAGGTGAAACCCATTGTCGTAGTAAAACTTCCTTTGCATGCTTCTTAGTCAAGGGATATATATTCGTTCAAATCTTTGTTGGATCGCCATTACTGGTTGTTTTTATGTTTTAAACGGAACGAAGATCAAAATCGAAAACGTAAACACTGTCCTCATTCGGAGCCTTAAAAGTACGCGAAATCAGAAGCAAAACCGAAACTAAAAACCAAATGCGAAACGGAAGCGAAGGTCAATTTCGAATTCGTAATAAAAGCCCGAACCTGCGCCATATCCGAAACCGAGACAATATATACGGAACTGGAACAAAAACTGTGGTAAACTGTATCCTAAACCGGTAACTAAAACTGAAACCGAGACCAAATCTGCGGAACTAAAAAGTAAAACCGTAATAAGAGCTTGAGTATGAACTGGATTCGAAACCGAAACCTCCATCAAAACCGATATCAAAATCGAATCCGAAACCCATATCGAATTCGGAACGAATACCATTCTAAAAATCTAAAACCAAATCAAATCATAAATCGGTAAGCCCAAATCGCAACTATAACTAAAACCCAGACGGAATTTGAATCTCGAATCAGAAAAAAAAAACATTTTTTTTTTAATCTTCTTCGATACTCGCCATCGCCAACGCATAGAAATCCATAAATCTTTCGAAGAACTTTTTTCTCGAACACTCCCAGAGCCGCTTCATCTGATGTTGTCCAAATCACATTTCATGCCGGTTAATTATGAATCCATTCCGTCTATAAAATATAAAAAGTCAAAACGATTGATTGATTAATCACACTTCAACTTACTCAATTAAACGATAAAATAAATTTTTTAATTGCCGAAAATCATATGATAGAGTTTTCTATTAATCTAAAATAGAATTATTAATCAGATTTTTTGCTGGTATTAAAAAGCAACACTAAAATTAAAAGAAAGGAGCTCGGCACCGATAAAGGCATCGAAAGCTACAATTGGTTTTGAAGTCAAAATCTATATAGGCTTAATAGTCGAACCCGATTTCAAATTCTAAATCAAAATTAAAAGCGAATTTATGAATTCGAAACGAAAGATATTAATAAATTATTTGATTAATCAATTTGATTAATTATTTGATTAATCAACTAAGCGATAAATTTTATTTTTTGACTTATCGAAAAGACAGTTTGTTCGAGCAATCACTTTTTTAATAATCGAAAAGAAAATGTTTGATTAATCTTGGATTAAATGAAGCGATTAATCACATTTATTGCAGGTAAATTTGGGAGTTTTTCCGATGGCTATAACTTGCTAAATATATATACATATATACAATCAACTTTACATACGAGAATCTGAGCAAAACTCGTAATATTTGATTAATCACTTTTAAAGTCGCTCAAGTAATGTCTTATTTAGATTAATATTGATTTGAGTTCATCAAGTAATCGACTAATCGTACAATTGATTATATAGCTCACTTGATTAGTTGATTAAAGACACAGCCCTAAAGAACAACAACTGAATACCAATCCTTTTTTATAAAACTCGTACGTACTACGGTCTCTGCTACTGTTTGAAAGCAGATTAATTGGGATTGCTTTAAAGCTAATGTCAATAGTTTTACCAAGCAATTAGTTTGCTTAATAATAAATGGAATGTTAATTAAGATAGTGGTTTATTTATCCTTCTTATGAGTATCGTTTATATCTTTGCATTTGTGTATTGTACATTGAATATGAATGCATTTTCGTTGACCTGGAAACAGAGTTGAAAGCTTCTGAAATTCTAAATAGTCAGCTTATAAGCAATTCATCTCATTTATTTATGTTTTTTTTTTTTTTTTAATTTATTTTCAGATTGATTTGTGAATATAAAATGATGTGTTTTATAGTTAATGCACATGAAATGTGTAGTGAAATATCTAATGCTTTTTGTTATTAATAAGCCATCATCAGCTAATTGACAGGTAAGCAAAATATGCAAATTTGTTATTTCATTCAAATCATTTTTATTTTAAACAAAACAATTTGAAGTAATCTGAGCTAAAAATAATAACTTTGTATTTCTCATTTGTTTTTGTACTCATTTCTAATCAATTGCTATTTAGAAAATAAATTTTGTAGTTTTGTGGCGCATAGATATTCTAAATTTAATTTAAATTTGGTATTACAAAGAACGAATTGAATTTGCTTGAAAACCATATAATGTTAGGATGGAAGGAATTCTCTGTACTAGATCTTAAATTAATACAATTTTTTATGTTTTTTTTTGCTAGAAAGGCGAAAATAGCAGGCGCCTGAGCTAAACTTAAAAATGTTTAAATGTTCAAAATGCTTTGCTTTAATATATGACGTGACTTTGAGGTTGAGATTTTTTCATATGGTCACAACTTCAATTGATTTTGTCGTCATTGATGTTATGGCCGTTGACTTTATGTCACCTTTCCTAAAATTCAAAGCAACCCCACCGCTCTTATCAGATTAAAGATCGCAGATAAATTATGGAACTAGCATAATATCGCTAAACGGAATAAAGCAAGGTACTTGGCTCGTGAAATTCTTTCGATACAGTAATGCCAGAATCCTTTAAAATCTCCCAAAAAACCCAACCACAATTCTTCAAGACCCGAAATAATCCCAGCCATAATTCTTCAAGTTATTGAAACATCGTTTTAATATGATAAATGATGGATGGTAAATAATCTGATTGGCTGACCTCCTCTGTGAAGCTTCATGCAGCAGCACAACAGGCCCAGATGGTTTGATGTGGTCATACTACACGTTCCCGAGATGGTCGGGCTACTACCTTAATTGTGATTGTAACCGAAACTTACCGGATCTATATCCGGCATAGGACCATCAGCACCGATAACACTCCCCAACACATTCGTGGAGTGTCTTCAACGTTAATAAAACAACAGCAATGAAGTTGATGATCTCCCCTAAAGAAATTGCTCATGAAGTATGATGTGTTAGCGTATAGGTGTATGTCTAAAGAACTTATATTTTTCAGTTAAATAAATCTCGCCAAAGTGTTGAAATTTGCCCACAACGGTGGAAGCTTTACAAGAAAGAGCTTCATCGGCTTGTTATCGGAAACAACCGGTACTGATAGGTTATTGTGTTTTAATCGATAGTGAAGTATTATCGTCTAGTTATCGGTTTGCTATAGCCCAGTCATCGGCTTCTTAGTTTCTTATCGGCTTATTGTTAGTCGTTCAGGTTACAGATGTTTCATACATTTTATATTGAAGTTTTAACAGTTTCTGTTTCATAATAACCCGATGACTCGTTGATAACAAAATTGTAACAGTCTGAAGAAAAATCGATAACTTTTCGATATCAAATGTTAAACTTTTGATAGTGATTAAATAACTGTTCGATAATTTGCCGATAACGTATCTATAACTTTACAATAGTAAATTGATAACTCAAAGATATTTTTTGATAACATATCGATAATTATGCGATAATTCTAAGATAATATCTGTGGTAATTTGAAAAAACAACCTTATTCGAGTTAGGATAATGGCTATACATAGACCTTTATCTGAAAATCTCGCCACAGCCATTTGGCGCTAGGGCTATGAGTAAGTAACACAGGGAGATCTGTAACGGATTTCTGCTATGAAGGCAGAACTCACTCGAATTTGGTTGTTTTTTTTTTCCAAATTGCCACAGATATATCGGTAACTTTTTGATAACATATTGATAATTTTTCGATAGCTTTAAGATAACTTTTTGAGAAAATATCTATAATTTTTCGATAACTCTAAGACTTTTCGACGACGGTAACTTTTCGACAACATATACATACATATATATTTTTTTGATTACTTTTCGATAAATATTCGATAGATTTTCCATAAGTGTTCGATAAGTGGACTAAGTGCATGTGTGTTGACTTTTCAAAATTATATTCAGGATGCTGTAGCAGGTTAAACTATTGTGACGAATATTAGTGACACTAAGTGATACTCACATCACTAACCTGATACTAAGTAAATAAAGCCACAGCAACAATAAATCAAACAGCCACTTGTATCTACATAAACGAATCAATCATTATGTCACACATATGTACGTAAACGCAGTGGAGAGAAACGCACAAACACATGCATATATCATATCTGAGATGCTCACAAAAGTAAGCAATCATTTGTGCAAGTATCACTCACATATACACGCGCATTTGAGAAGCTATAACGTGCATCTCTAGTTATAGTTGGTAATTTTATAGCTGGTAACTAAGTTAAATTCTAGAAACGCCTAGAAGTATGCGAACGAGGAAATCACAGAGTATAAAAGCTCGTAAAGCTGAGAATCAGTAATTAGTTTGATTTAAGCACGCTATCTGTTGAGAAGTAGAAGTGTTATTGTGAAAGTAGTCTAATAAAGACCATTTTGCATTATTGTATATTGGAGTTATTTATTCAACAGTTTAGTGATTCGAACGTTAGCAGAAGGTTGCAAATAAGAGGAATTGCACTAAATTCGTTACACTATTATCTCTTACCTGGCATTAGACCTAGTTTACATGTAACGAGACAATCATCCTTTTTGTACTAAACTCGAAATCAGTTATAACATAACTTGATTTCCCATGTAAATTATTCCCTTCGATAATCGATAATAAAGAACAAATTTAAGAGAAGACGATTTTTCCTGGCTCATAAAACCATCTCTGGGTTGTCATCTCGAAAAGGACGCACGAAACAGGGGAAAAACGTGAGAATTTGACAGCTAATAATCTAATTATTAGGGATGGGACATATGTGAGCGCCTAGATTAACTATATTGTGCAGTTGCTGTATTGCATTTTCAAACATGGTCCAAGTCCTTATGCATCAAATAAATGTACCGGTTCTAAAAATTCCTCGTACGATATGAACCGTCTTATCACTTGCAATTTTACTCCAATGTCAATGTGGTCCAACTCAATTGAAACATTTCTTAGGACATCTCGAACAGCAAAAACAGATGTCTAGCATGGAAATCCTTTAAAACGTAATTGCCCTAGGAAATCAGTTTAAGGCTACTTCAGTGCTGCGTTCATTTTGGGGCCTCGAGGGGTTTCCATTTTGAGTTTGAGCTATCTGTGTTTCACTTACAGCTGGTCACTTATAGCTGGTAGCTTGAGCTCTCATCAGTTGAATAATCAAGGCTGCCACCTTACCCTGCCTAACTCTGCACAGCAAATTGAAAGGAAACGTAATTTTGTAATGAAAATAATTTTTAATTAATATCAATAATTACCCACATTCACAAACAATTAATTAGTAGACGTCACTTCAGTATTAATTTGAACATATAATTGTAAAAAATAAAAACGGCAATAATAATTATGTAAAAATATGCTACAAACATATCACACATTTGCAACAAAACTTATAAATTAAATTCAAAACTTTTGAGTAAATTAAAGTTGATATATCATTAATCTAGCGGAATTTAATTATTGCATTTTATTTTGTTATATTTTAAGTCACGGATTTAAGGGCCCATTACTGATACTTAGCATAGACTTGACTTGACTTGGAGTAAACATGGCAACTTAGCCACGATTATACTCCACTTAACGCATACAATCTGGCATCATAATCAATAAATGTCAATTTGTATGACAAAATGTCAAAATGAAATCGAAACAAACAAATGGCATCTCAAAATGTAAACGTCTCTTAGTACTTACATAGAAAATCAAAATTCAACAGACTTCTAAGTCAAGTGTTGCTAAGTTTTGAGTAATCAGTAACATGCAATGTTAATTTAACAGAACTGTAAGTGACAGTTCTCAAGTCAAGTTAAGTCTGTGCTAAGTATAAGTAATGGGCCCTTTACTCACACAAAAACACACACACACACATGTATACATGTATATGGGGATGGATCGTTGTATGTTTGAAAACTTTTTTATGTTGTTCGTCTAACTTTTATTTGAGCTCGTGGTCTTTTTACTAAGACAATCAAATGAATCCACCCTTAATGCCTGTCATGCTATCAGTTGACGGGGGGTGGGAGGGAACATAGCATCACATGCCTAAATGCAATTCTATGCTATTTTACCCGCAATTTTGTATTGTTTAATGTGTTTGCTCGCAATTAAACGCTGTTCTATGACGGCAACAACAACAATGGCAACAGCAGAAATGTTAATTCCCATAAAATTTGCAATGAGGTGCAATAGGAGGAAAATAATGCAATGAGAATGATTTATTTTTTTGTGAGTTGGAGGGTGCGTACTGTAAAATATTTATGCAAGTTATGTCGTTTACAGGGTGTGACTGTGGAAAAGAGTTAATAGCGAAGCTTAAATATTGTAGAGATTTGTACCCCATACAGTTTTGACTTTCATGATAGGTTAGGTTGAACTGGCCGGTCCATGAGGATTATGATTATGATAAAAATATTAAGAAAATATTGTAAAGTTTTTTGTTGGGATCGATTACTTTTTCAAATGATTAGTATTTTGGAACCGGTAACATTTTTTTTGGAACCGGTTCCTTAGTTAATACATATTACTTTTTTGGAGTCTGTTACTTTTTGGAACCGGTTATTTTTTTGGAATCGATTAAATTTTTGGAACCAGTTTATTTTACCTGGTAACTTTGTTAGACCCGGTTATCTTCTTTAACCCGTTAACTTTTATAGAACCGTTTAATCTTTGGTACCGGTTATTTTGTTCAGTACAAGTTTTTAAAAAACCGGTAACTTTTGGTTTTTAAAAAACAGTGACTTTTTTCAATATCGGTTTTTAGAGCCGATAGTTTTTTTCAATACCGGTTTTCAAGACCTGGTTACTTCTTTCAATAACGAGTTTCAAGAACCGGTTACTCTTTTGAAACCGGTTACTTTTTGGAATCAGTTCCTTATTTGCTGGTTATTGTTTTGTAATCAGTTCCTATTTTGCCACCAGTTACTTTTTTGGAACCAGTCTTTTTGGTCTGAACCAGTTGTTTTTTTTTTTTGAACCGCTTAATTTTTTAGGCTAGTAACTCTTTGAAACTGTTTACCTTTTTGAACCGGCTACTCCTGTTGTTGTTGTTGTCGCGATACAGACACTCCTCGTGGGTTTTGTGGAGTGTTAATAATGTTCATGGTCCAATGCGGGATTCAGGTCCAGTACGTTCCGGGAACAAGCACCATTAAGGTGCCAGCCCGATCACGTCGGGAACGTATGAATATCATCACAATGAACCTTGCAGGGATCGCCAGAGCCCCGGGTGCTAATGAAACAGGACTCCCCACGGGAAGATGAGGCTGGCAATTGGGTTGGAGAAGCTATAAACTACGTTGGAAATCCCTCGAAAGGGTTGCGCTACACAACCTCTTGAATCATTTTGGTATTTCAGTCGCCTCTTACAATTCTAAGATCCCTAACCCGCTGGAGCTATTCTTCCCAACCGGTTAATTTTTTCAACTGGCTACTTTTCTCAATCGTTTGTTTCTTTCAACCGGTAATTTTGTTCAAACTGGTTTATTTTCAAACCGGTTACTTTAATCAAACCTGCTACTTTTTTAAACCGGTTCCCGTTTTAAACCCGGTTACCATTTCCAAGCCGGTTACCATATTCAAACCGATTACCATTTTTAAACGGGTTCGTTTTTTCACACCGGTTACTAAGTATTTTCAAACTGGTTACTATTTTTAAACCGGTAACCATTTTCCAACAGGATGCCATTTTCAACCCAGTTTCTTTTTTGAAACCGGTTACTATTTTCAAACCGGTACCCATTTTCAACCCAGTTCCTTTTTTACAAACTGCTGACTATTTTCAAACTGGTTACCATTTTCAACTCAGTTCCTTTTTTCAAGCCGGTTACTATGTTCAAACCGGTTACCATTTTCAACCCAGTTGGTGTTTTCAACCCAGTTCCTTTTTTCAAACCGGTTATTGTTTTCAAACCGATTAGTATTTTCAAACCGGTTACTAATTTCCAACTGGTTCCTTGTTTTAAACCGATTATTTTTTCGCACCTATTACGTTTTTGGAAGCGGTAACTTCTGTGGAACCGGTTATTTTTTCAACTGTTTACCGTTTTATACGGTTAGTTTTTTCAGCACGTCACGGTTAATTTTCTCAGCCAGTTGCTTTTTGGAAGCGGTTACTTTGTTTAACCGATGCTTTTTTCAACCACCTAGTTCCATCAAGTTTTTGAGACCGGTTAGTTCATTGAAACTAGTGCGTTTTAGAGACAGTTATTTTATTATATTGGTTCCTTTTTTGAACCGATTGCTTCTGAAGAAATAACTCTTCTTTGATAGCTTACCTCACGCTTTTTTGCAACGTATACTTCATTCATTTCAATTTCAACGGGAACATTATTTTCTTAAACAAAAAGGGAACGTCTGACACACCCTGTATAATTGCGCATATTTTCACTTCCGCCTACCTTCTGTGAGTCTCAGTCGCTATAAACAATGCTAAACTTTTGCAATTAAACGGTTTAAATATGCCGGTGTAGGATTTTATTCAACTTATTATGCAATTTCATTGTGGAGAGCACAAAGTTTCAAGGGACAACAGGTGGTTTCAAGAGAGTAATGCTTTAATATGTATGTATGTATTTATGTATACGACCAACGTAGACAATGGAAAGAGAAAGTAAACAACAAAACTCGAAATTAATTAAAAGCTCAAATAAGTAAATCACAATGGAACAATACGAGCGCTATCTTATTAGAAAATTCTTGACCGAGGCAACTGTGAAGCTATTTATCTTCTAGTGGAGCTTGATTTTGAAGAGTCAGCGAATTCTGAACCGACGAACTCTTGAGACGTTAATGGAAGAGTAGGAAGAACAGGCATAATGTTGCTTAGTGAGTTCTCACTTTCTACGTCCTACCTGACCTGATTGAAATTCCTGCTACCATAAACTTATGGAGCTACACAAGAATGTTTTAGGTTTTCTCTCGACATTATTTCTCTCCACACCGAAGAGGTATAAGAAAAAAAATTGCTCGAGGAGCAGCTAGCTCTCAGACTCATAAGTAGCAAAAAGATAAGACCCGGAATTGTACAACGCAATCGGAATCATTGACAACAATCAGAAATGGTTTGTGCATGCCTTTTTCAACTCTAGTCCATTTTTTACTGCACTTGACTCCCTTTGTAGACTTGCATGTGAAATAACTTGGACTTAGATATTGTAGCAAACTAAAATTTGACATGCCCAGATAAAATCCTGCATTGGTGAAGTAGCCACTCGACGTGAATCATCATCTCTTCACAAGGTGCGTTAAATAAACACATCCAATACCAGCCTTTCTGTCCCAACCTGTTGAGTAGCCCGCTTGATAAGTGTGTAACATTTAATGAGCTTTACGATCATTTTCTTAATGAAGTGAATCCCAAACTTTCCTTTTTCTCGTACGCGTTTCAGAGCTGTTTCGCACCTTTTTCAGGAAGTCTTTTATAAATGAATATACCGAACTTCATTCACATAAAGACAGGCTTTAATAATGTTCGGCCAACAGCTGTAGTCGAATCCCCTGTTTTTTGAACCTTTTTCTAGAAACTTAGCGAGAGCTTTAAGTCTGGGCACTCTGCAAACAAGTCTCCGCTCACTTACATTATAGAACCTTATGGTAAACACTTAACTTCCAAGGGTGCAATATAGTTGTAGTTGTATTCCTAGATAGAATTAAACATCTAGTTGACAATCGCAAAAGTTAAAACTAATACCATAGCCATCCAGAAGCACAACTTATCGCTCCTAGTCGGAGCATAGGGCGGAGAAGGGTGCAATATACTGACTCTCAATTGGTTGCTAATTTTTCACAAATTTGATGCAGCTGATAATCTAGAAAAAAGAACCTCGGATCTTGCGGAGATTACAAAAAAATGTTTCCAAGGGTCGCCTTTCGGCAGTGATTTGGCACACACTCTGAGTGTATTTCTGGAATGAAAAGCTTCTCAGTGGCAGCTCATTTGCCTTGTAGATTTCGTTCGGAGTACGCATAAAATATGTAGGTAGAGAAACTTGTAATACGATATCCTCGGAGGTTATAGCGTCGTGTTTTTGTTTTATTTTTATAAACGCTACATGGGCACAGAAATGCCCTTGTCGAATCACTAGGCGAATTTAGCTCAGGTTGATTCAAATAAAAACTCTGTTTTTCATCGAAGGTTTCGCCGCCTGTTAATGTGATCAAGGACTGGTGACTTTCTTCAGGAGGGGCAAAGGAGTTTATCAGCAGACCTATTGGGCAGCAGAACGGTCACGACGGAGGTGGGTGAGCGAAGGCTCAGCAAAAGCTGGTGACCCGCAATCCTTCTCGGGGGAAATTTCAGAATACACTGGTGTATGTTTTACGGGGAACCTGAGTATGGTGACCAGCCCCCAAATACCAGCCATACTAACTATGTTGCATATTTATCTGTTAACTTGATACTGTTTTAGATATTTTTGGCAATGGAGTTTTAGCGTAAGCGAAAGCTCGAACTTGGGGGCAGGTAGTCTGAATCGAACGGACAAGATATCATTTTCATAAAAAGGAAGCTGTTGTTGATCACGAGGTAATACAAGAATTTGAGTAAAGCTCATCCACAAACAAGGAAGTAGCGTAGGTAGTCTCTGACAGGGCGAAATTCTTGGGTCTGTTCGTGAGAACAAACAGTCTTGCAAGCTTTTTTGCTGAAGACAGGGCTAGGATACTTCGGCTTCATAGGTGTTCTATAGCAATTAGTAAACGCTGGGGGCTACATGGGATGGTTGTAAATTGGCTTTACATTTTTGTGGAGAAGACCATGAAGTTTTGGTCTGGTGGATACCATTAGACAGACATCTATGCAACGTATAGCTGTTGACTCCTGAAGCTTGATGAAGGGTTTGCTAAAGGTCATTTATTCATAGTAGTTGTAGTGTAAACAAAGCACTGCTTGAGTGGAGTTCATGGTCTGTGAGCTGAATGGAGGATGGCGAGGTGAATTTATCCAGTAAAAATGCCCAGATTATGCGAAGATCAGGCGCTAATATCTCGGTCAGAACGAAAAGGTGACGCTCAAACAAAATTGAATACAAAATTTCAGTATGAGTACTGCACACGAAGTATCTGATAATAGCATTAGCTTAAAACAGTGTTTGAATGGCTCTCACCTTCAACCAATCAAAAAAAAAAAACAAGAAAGAAAAAATTTAAGAGCGTCAGAAAATATAATATTTACCTACCGATAAGCCCATAAAGACTATCCGCCGTTGCAGGGCGCCAACACCATGAACAAAAGTCTACCCCGCCCATTTCACATCTCCCAAACACAAAAGGAAGTAAGGACAATGCGCGAATGAAAGCGTCGTTTCCTTTGCACGCACTCACAAATTATTGCACATCCTGGCAGCAATCCCAATGGTGTGTATGCGTGTGTGTGTGTGTGTGTGTTTGCAGTTGTGGACCAACAGAGCAACAGAACATTATTCCTGGCGACTAGGCGGCGCCGAAATCAAGCAACAAAAACAAAAAAATACAAAAAAGGGCCCTCCAAAAAAACAAAACAAAAAAACAACAAAAAAAATCAGCAGCAAGAACAACTGCAATGGGATGCGCACAAAAATGCAAATGTCTGCGTGTCTATTTTAGTCGTTGCATTCCGTTGGCATCCTTTTTGTTGTACACAATGCGGATGTTGTTTTCTGCTGCTTTTTTGTTATTCGAAATCTTGTCGGTTAGGGCGCAACGTCGTTTTACATATTTTTTTTTTTGTTCCTCGTCCTTTTCGTTTTATGTGCATATGTTGCTACTATTTTGCATGTGACACATTTTTGCGACAGTCTATGTGAGGTAGGTCCTCGTAATAGAACCAAAATGTTTTGTTTTGTTTCAGCTTGAACAAATTT
This sequence comes from Eurosta solidaginis, assembly GCF_040869045.1. Lineage (NCBI taxonomy): Eukaryota > Metazoa > Arthropoda > Insecta > Diptera > Tephritidae > Eurosta > Eurosta solidaginis. The sequence continues at coordinate 13,388,466 of NC_090319.1, forward strand.
GTTGAATGCAAATTGCCACTGAACTGACATTTGCTACTATGCCATAACCCTGTTATGCTATGCCACTTGGAAGGTCCTTTTTGGATGCTTACGCTTTGTGCTCGTGTGATGAAGCTAATGTGCCATATGTAGTGCATTAGGTGCTTGTAGGGACTATATTGTATTAGGAGGGAGCGAGTTTTTTTTAAAAAGCAATCGATGTGAGGCAGTATTTGATCCTTTTGGTAATAACTTACAGTACCAAATTGAAACGCCGTGAAAAGAAATAAAACGAAAGGAAATGAAACGAAATGGAATGAAACGAAATTAATGGAACGAAACAAAGGAAATATAATGAAATGAAATGAAAATAAACGAAATGAACCTAAGTGAAACGAATCGAAACTAAATGAAATGAAACGAAACGTCCACATACTTCCTAATTCCTCTTCAATAAACCACTTTTTATTCCATTTGAGTAGGAGGGGATTCAAGAGCTGTTTAAGCGCAAAACAAAGCTTTGGAGGTCCACAGCTTACGCAACTCAATTATCAACCACACCAGCCCGACGAGAATCCTGGTAATAATATTGTGACGAATATCAGCATCACTAAACTGTTAGTTAATAATCACGCAACAACAAAAACATGAAGCAGCCACTCTTATCTACATGTACACATTAAAGCTAGCCACACTTATGTATAAGGAAACGAAGAGATACCTCACACACACAGATGTAGTCATCAGCGGAGGTTGTTACTCATACATACACACGCATATGGCTATGGAAGAGGCGTGGACTACAGACATACATGCATGTAGCTGGTAACTAACCAAGCATGAGCTACAACTGTTCGAGAAATTACTAGACCTTAGAAGAAATGGGTGAACGAGGAAACCGAGAGTATAAAAGCAGCGCAAGCTGAGTAATAACTAATCAGTTTGATTTAAATACGCTATCAGTTGCGAAGTGAAATATAATTGTGAAGTATAATTGTACTACTCCCTAAGTAGTCTAAAAAAGACCATTTTGCAATACAGAATATTGGAGTGATTTGTTCAACAGTTTAGCGATTCGAACGTTAGAAGATGCCATTAATATGGATAACACTCCGCAAAACCTTCGAGCACTGCCTGTGAAGAGGAAGAAGAAGCTTAAGTAGAGCATAAATATTTTTCATATTCACGGCCAGACATAAAACCAAGCGCTCCGAAGTCTGAGTCGTCTTGTCTGCAGTCGTGGACATCGATAATGAAATCAGTTACTTTGCTTTCGCCTAGCGAACTTGTTAGTATACATCAAAGTCGAGACATAGGTGCAATAGCATAGTGACAATTGTTGCTGCTCTTTATGGTTCGTAGGTACTCTCACTGGCTATAAGCATCTTAGGCCAACACTATCAACAGGGTTGGTGAACAGCAAGCTCGTTGCCCTGATCGTGTTTTTGGCGACTTTATATCCATTACGGAAACTTTCCTGATCACTCATCTGCAAATTTATTCTCTTCAATTGCAAGCAGTTTTTAACCCGTTGACCTGCCCTAATATGCCTTATTTATATATGTGAAGATTATCTATGCACGTGCATTTGCACTATAGATAATTTGTTTATTTTAACATGCTTCTTCTTCCGCCACTTTAACCCATAAATGGTCGCATTAACGCACGCTTAACTCTTTCCGTTTTTGTGTTTGCGCGCCACAAGGTAAACCCGCATGACTGCCTGCCACGAACTTTCAGCGCTGCAAAGCCTGTCACGTTGCAACCGTTCCGAACATGTGTGAAATATGGAGCTCACTGTTGTTATTTTTTTTCGTTTTTTCTTGCAATGAACCGCAATTCATATTCTCATTTGAATAATATACATGGTATTAGAGGTCAAATCTTTCGTTAGTGCATTTGCATATAAATTGTTGGTAATTGTCGAAAATTATGGCACACAGCCGTGACTTTGAGGTACTCATTATTGGCATCCACGTTGCACTGTGGTCGTTGTTTTGTAATTGGTGCTCTGCCTCGATTTATATGAGCTTACAGATTTTCGTACGAATTTGGCAGAATATAAATATATTTGAGGCGTTTCTGGTGACTATTGTTGTTTTTATTGTAAACTTTGTCAAAAGATTTAGGGGAGAGCTACGGATGCCGTCAGGACGGAGTTATTTTATAACATAGGTCCTGGTTTTTGATAGGGGTTTGCATTTCGGTCGTTAAAACAAACTTCTGGTAACACTACGTACTCATTCAGTCAATGTGAGGTCCTCATTGACCGCCCAGTTCGACCTAACCTACGGATGCCATCAGTTCCGTACCACGAGGATATGATTATCACTTAGCTCGCTGTGGCAGGTAAGGGTTAGGTTATAGTGGCTGGCATGGCCGTGGGGATACTAAGGCCAACTGGCCCATAGTAATACCACTTAATGAGCTAATGCCCCTCCTCCTTCATATATCTAAAAAGTTGAAGCAATATGCACGGCTAATGTAGCGTCTGATAACCTCAATTACAGCAGGTTAAAGTTCTGCTAAACAATTGCTGAAGTGTTTGTTCAGACTTTCCAGGTGTGCCCCGACTAGAGCTGAGCATCTGTAGAGGAAATGTTCAACACTTTTTATCTCCTCCTCATACCTACAGCTTCAACAGAAGTCATTCGCTGAGATTCCCATGTATTCGCCATGTACTCCAATTGGATAGTGTCCCGTTAATTCCTCCATCAATGGTCCTCAGAAGAGATGATTGAGATTAAGAACCTAGTTCGGATTGCATTTGCAGTGATGGCTTGTCGAGACACCTTACATGTGGGTTCCAGTGCCCATCTGGCATTGGCTTTCTCTGTGAATACAGGCACGCAGAAATAAGTATTGGTAATAAGAGAAGCAATGAGCCGTAACTGAATCAGCCTGCTGGTTCATCAGCCACACAGTTCCCAGGTACACCACTGTGATCCGAAACTGAACCAGCGTTTTTTTTTTTGGAATACAGTCATTATCTTCTAGACTGCAAAAGAAGAATCGATGTGTTGCTTAGTTCGAAGCAAGGAAGTGCTCTACCTTATTCTGAGGTACCAATCAGACGGTTATCTTTTCAGCGAAAGCTCACTTCAATACTTTAATGGCACTTTGTTCGACCTCATTAGTCGGATAAGGTTTTGAAAAGGACCAAATACGCCATGTGGGCTAGTCAAGTAATAAAACGTGTTCCTTTTCAGTGGAACAGCCATATGACCTATGTCGGTATTTGATATTGAATATAGAATATTCGTTCATAGAGGATAAAACTAGAAAAGTGGGAAGTTCAACGTTGAATGATTTTTCACAAACGGATCTAAAATGAGCTGTGGAGTGGGAGCAAGAAGTCATTGCAACATTAACGGCCACATAAATTTTCATGCGTCTTCCGGAGTCAGCGAGCGTGTTTCAATCCTAGATTTTCCCTATTTTGGATTCATTGGATTCACTGGATACAAATAGTATCGGTAGCAGGGCAACCATCTTCTCCGTTAGCCAGTTATCCGACGATAACATGAAGTATGGTTGTTATGTAAAGGAAAGGTACTCAATTTGCAGTATAGGTGGTGGTTCTTGTACCGCTGGATCTCATTATAGGTCACATCTCTCAACATTTGCTAATGGTTACAATGGAAATTACATCTTTCGAACAGAAGGGAAGTACTCCTTTTCTATAGTCTATCAGCTCTGATGGATTTTGGGTCGGGGAGATTCTCAAATAAATAAACTGAACGGGGTAGACATAGTGGAACGAAATCCCCAACGACACTATTGAACACCCGTCAGTCCTCTTGTAATATTTTTCAATGTTTAATTCGGGGGCTCTGGTATCGAAACTGCGCATTAGCCCGATTGGATTTCCCTTGTGGGTTTTGCTTGTTACCTTGATACTACTTTCACATTATTATTTTTTTAAGCGGGGTCGCCCCTCGGCAGTGGTTGGCAAACACTCCGAGTGTATTTCTGCCATGAAAGGCTCTCAGTGAAAACTCATCTGCCTTGCAGATGCCGTTCGGAGTCGGTATAAAATTGTAGGAAAAATCAAGGGGAGCACGACGCAAATTGGAAGAGAAGCTCGGCCTAAAATCTCTTCGGAGGTTATCGCGCCTCTCATTTATTTTTTTTTAACTATACTAAATAAAATAAAATAAATTTGATTAAATTAAATTAAATCAATTTAAATTAAACTCAATTAAATTAAATTGAGTTAAAATTATTTGAATTTTATTTAATTAAACTTCATTAAATTTAAATAAAGTTAAAATACATTTAAAGGTTAGTTGACTTTAATTAAATTAAACTAAAAAGAAATTAATTGAATTTAATTTTGTAAATGAAAAATAAATGAAATTAAATTGAAAATATGTAAAATTTGATTCAATTAAATTAATTAAATTAAATTTAAATTAAATTAATTAAAATTAAATTTAATTAAATTTAATTAAATCTAATTTAATTAAAATAAAACAAGTTAAATTAAACCAAATTAAATAAGTTTACATTTATACTTACCTGGCCTCGAAACACTGACCCTGCGGTGTTCCCTGATGTGACTGGGTAGTGCGTTACTCGTCAGTATCGTCACCATACGTCGACAGCAATTATTCTAAGAAAGCACATCTTCATTATAGAACTCTTTAAAAAGTTTTACGAAACGTCTTACTCCACAAATTAATCTCCTATCCATTAAGAGCATCCTTTAAACGGTTTAACAATGCATAGGTAAAAGTTGCTCTAATCCACTTGCAAATCCGCTATGCAAACGCATAACACAAAGCGCTAACTGCATGTTGAATAAATAAAGACAACAGCAAACCACACTAATTGCTACCGTTTCTCAACAACAACAACAATAACAATGTTGCAAGAATCTCTGATTTAACAAATCTGCTGTGTTTTCCGCTTGTTTGAAAGCAATACTCAAAAGTGTAATACAGTGGGGGGGGCAAAAAAATAAGACCTTTTTTTATTTTCGCGATAAACAAGCAACCGCGATATGAATATCTAGTGTGGAGGGAGGTATATGGAAGACAACGACGGTGGTAGTTTTTTGGAGAAGAAAGTCCGATGAGGCAATAGTATTTCTTTTTACTATCTCCGGTATTCCAAAAATCGCAAACCTGTTTACTTTACCTATTACATAAAAGCAACTATTAGTCAGCATAGGAGGACCTAGGTATGCTTGAAAGGAAGCCGCGCTGCTCCATAGCGAGCATATAAAGCCGGCAGTAGATAAGCTCCAATCAGGCCATTGACAGCAAGTCGGAAACGCCCAAGCCACACTCAAGGTTCGACGGCTCCTCCTGGCGATCGAACCACCTGTTATCTACATATTTTAACCATTTGAGATTTTACATAATGAAGTAGTCTTCAACACAGGCTTCCAGCGAAAGGTGGGTTTCAATATGTACGGCTCCAGGATTCGCTTAATCTGGCCATTCCAATGTATAGACAAATATTAAATGTTCTATCTTCTCCTTGCCATCGTACGACACATCTCTTTTCTTGCTAGCTGTAAGAAAGCTAAGATAACAGAGCCGATATTAGGTAAGAATGGTGTAGCAAATGGGTTTAAGGCTACCGATTTCCTCATCCCCCGGCCAATTATAAAAGTCCCGATGCTTTCGTTGGCCTCTCCGCTCATCTCTGTCTTCGTAGGTACGTTGGTATGCATGAGAGCGAATAACTGTGTGCACACTTAATGCGCAATGCCTCTGTCAGGTAGACATTTACGACAATTCATGGAGTCGATGGTACCCACCTTGCAAGCCAGTACTCTCTATTAGCCGGTTGGAGCGGATGCCTTTTAGCATACTTAGCTATTTCCGCTAGTGAGGTGTGGAAACGTGCATGGCGCCATGCCGCGAGTTACCACTTGCCTTACATTGATGTCGGGGTGGATAGCTTGAGGCAGTGTTAGGGTGAAGAAGGGCTTGTTGTCCTCATGATTGCACGATGCCTCCTGTGGTCTACTTCTAGGGTGCGCACCCCATCAGTTCCCATGCCTGTGACCATACTGCAAAACCAGGTTTCCTCGTTAGAAAGCCACTTTCGTCGTACCACCTCAGGCCGTGTGTGGGTACTCCATCTTATCACATGCATAAATATTGTGTTTTTATTTCGTTGAGGTTTTTTGAACCTCTTCTTGACTAAGTGCTGCCTCGCATACTATACAATTTTTCGATCCGGGACTACTAAATCAGCAAACTTAACCACTCAGAAGTCAGACACTTAACACCAGTGAGCTTGTTATCTTGTTTCCCAAAGGCATGGGTGAGGCTTAATCTGTTAAAGCCGCTCTCCATGAGGACGTTAGCGAAAAATCTTTTATGTATGTTTGTTTAATGGTGTTCAGTTGATACTTATATTTAAGAATTCATGAGCTTAACACCGGCTTATAATAATTGAATTTCAATTATTATGTTTTTCTAAGAGAAACTGAAAAGAAAGAAACATTTACTGGCATATTGCGTTGGACCCATTTCGAAAACCGCCAACGTAATCATCATCAGGCAATTTTGTAATGTTATCAAAGGTTTCACCGGGATTCGAACCGTGAATCACATGGTACACAAATTAATATAGGACAAAATGTCTCTATTGTGTTGTTAGTGTAGAAATGAGAAAAACTGAATTAAGCATGAAAACAAATACCAGCAGGATGGCCTAGTGGTTAAAGGCTACTGCAGTTTCACCATGTGATTCACGGTTCGAATCCCGGTGAAACCTTTGATAACATTACAAAATTGCCTGATGATGATTACGTTGGCGGTTTTCGAAATGGGTCCAACGCAATATGCCAGTAAATGTTTCTTTCTTTTCAGTTTCTCTTAGAAAAACATAATAATTGAAATTCAATTATTATAAGCCGGTGTTAAGCTCATGAATTCTTAAAAATCTTTTAATTATAGGGAGCACAAACCGCCATTCGATGCACCATTTGAGAAGGCTACCGTTGTAGAGCACGTGGACCTTAATGGAACTCAGACTTTTCTAATAGCTTTTATTCAAAGTTTTCTTGGGAGTTGTGTCGTCAGCGCCATATTAGGTTCGTCTTTTGCGTATAAAATGATTATCAGGGGCACTTATCAAAGAGCGCACCGTGCCTCTCTTCTGTATGTTATTGGTTTGTAAAGTATGCAATCTTGAGTGCAAAATAATTAAATAATACCGACTCCATACTAGCGCCGACAACTGTACATCCTTCAACATAGTAAAAGTATCTAGCATATTTACCTGCCCAAAGGTTTTGATGCTAATCGAGGTGATGCATACTTTATAAACCCACACACATCCATGCATATACGACTTATGCTCCGAATACGTAATTGTATTGGAAAGCAGGAGGTGAGCTCTGTACCCCAATTCTGATTGGTATAATTGCTCACTCATTGAACGTTAAGTGCTTTTGGTGATAATTGTCAATATGCACGCCAAAAGCCATGATGACGATTAGAGCTACAAAATACAGAACAACGTCATTAGGTTACGGTGTGTTTGGCTACATTTAAAGTTTATATGTGTACGTAACGACAGGGACGTCTTCATATGATCAGATGAACTCTCAAACAACAAACAACTTACTAACTTACTTGATATGCGGAGGTCTCTTACTTTACTTTTTAAGATATTGTGACGTCACGTCATCAAAAAGTCTGGCAAGAATTATGGATCTTGGTTTGCAGAAAAGTACAACGCGGGCTTATGATTATCTCGGAAAATTACCTTGTTTGGCTCTCTGTCTCTTTCGCTAGTACGGGAGTGATAGCAGGGACTTTGACTACGAATGGATCGCTAGTTAGAATCAACGGAGCTTGGCAAAGTGCCGAATTTCTATCATCAGTCAACATTTTTTAAAACTTTGACATCATCCCCTATAAAACAGATTACTAAATGCCTTTTGCCACTTTTGCCACCTACAAACCGTTGAGGCCGAAAAGCGGGTTTTTGCTGGAAACTCAGTGAGTTTGTTATCTACCCGTATAAACCAGCGGCAATGAAAGCTTTGAAGAAAATAGTGATTCGAAAGAATGTAGTCTGCGAAAGCGTGAACAAACCACCACTAAATTAAGAAACCCAATTGTGTCTCGGAATCCTTCATATAGCGAATACGAATGGCCATGATCTGGTTAATGTTAACGAGATCGATATACACGAGGTACCTTCTATGTCGGTGCAGTGAGGGAGCAGTGCATTGTCCGACTTTAGCACATATATGTAGGATCTTTACCTTGACCTTTGGTATACCACTACCTCAAACAGTGCACTTGTCCTTTGTCTAGGGAGTCTGGGAAGACCTTTCTTTAGCCAAGGTCTAGTTATTGTTGCGCACTATAAATTTAAACAGGTTGTGGCAACCCGCTCAATCGAAGGATTAAGACATCAATCGCGACCATTCGGTAGATGTGTAACCATAGTTTACTGCAGTTATTAACTGTGACATTCCATTCATCTTCTCAAGCACAACCATCAAATAATCCTAAAATTCAACATAGTTTTATTGACTTTTAGTCACGCCCATAACTATGTGGCTCCTGGCTTCAGCGACTGTGTTATATTTCGAGTATTTTTTATCCAATGTTCCAAATAGCTCAGACATTTGTCTCCTAACAGCGTTGTCTCAAATTCCTCATACCTAGCGAAGGCAGAGCACCCGGACTCATAATGTTATGCCGTTTCATCCTCCCTATGTGGGAAGGGCAGTAAAGCTAACACTGAGTCTTTTGACGCAAATCCTAATACCTGATCCACTATCCTTCACTGGTCGAGAAGGGCAGAAAAGATGCAGAATTTACTGTCAGTTCAGTGTTCCGCCGTACTCCCGATGTGTAGGCGTAGTTGTCGTCGCCTTCTAGGATAGATGTAAGATATGTCTGACGTACTGTGCAAAAGCGCTTTGAATCTACCAAACCAACACCGAGCTCGTCAAAATTTCGGGTTGGCGTATGGTGACATATTCGGAAATTATATGAGCTTGCTGTTTTGCCTCTCAGATCTGCTTTAACGAGGCCAACATTTTTAAACTCCTCATGGAACTAGGAGGTGGGGGCGCGATAACCTAGAAGGTTCAAAATGGGAAGATTAAATTGCGCACTTTTTCAAAGTAATGACATTTCCTCTTTAACATTGTTTCCAGAATTTTATAATTCAGAATTTTAAAAATCAGAATTTAAAAAATGCATAATTTTTAAAGAGCAGAATTTTGTAAAGCAGAATTTTGTTTGAACAGAATTTCGACACCAACCGGATCAATATCCGCCAAAGGACCTTAGTATCGATAATACCCTCAAAAAACTTCGGGGAGGGTCTTTATCGTTACAACAACAACGCGTATTCATGTTAATATTAAGATTCTGAGAACATAGATTGTTGGGGTGACATAAGGTGAAATGCCAAAACGTCATATGGTCATAAGAGTAATTGGCTTTACGACCACTTCAAATCGACGTAACTTAAGATCAGGTAAAACGTAACTGTAATTCAACAGTTCTTAACATTTTAGTTTATGGAGGTGCGAAACAAAATAATTTCCCTGATGGCCACTTGACTAAAAAAGAGTGGACTTTATTACCATTTCGAAAAAGCCGGATCATGACAATATCGTTGACATTGTAACCATTTCAAATTTGACGTTGTAGCCATTTCATATGGGTTGCCAGTAGCCTTAGCGCTCATTTGAAGTTTGGAAACTACCGCTTCCCCTCTCTCCACAAACATAAGACGCCACTGTTTTGCAAGCATTTACTTTGTTCTATATATTTGTTTGCATTGTCGTTCCCAATGGGTCACTGGTATGTATGAAATTTACACAAAACCACTACTTATGTACGCTGCTCCTTCGTCAGTTTGCTTCCTTGAAATTGCATTTCAATTCGTTTCAGATTTCACTTATCCTTCAGTGTAAATTATTAACGCGCGCTCTTCACGTCTACCACTTACAACACGAACTTTCGCAATGAATGAGTACATTGAATCATCTGTCAAGTGAAGCGATGGGAGTCGAATGGATGAGCGTTTGTGATTAGTCTACACTTCCATTATAAGGTAAATATGCTTTAAGTGTATGCACACAAACTTGTATGTGGTTGTGTGTGTGTTTGTGGAAAAAGCAAATATATCCTTACGCTGACAGTTATGTATGTTTGTTTGTTTGTATGTTGTTGTATGCATATCTACTCTTCTAGTTTTCATTGATTGCACTTATTTGTCCATCTCTAACTACTTAGCTCATGCTCCTGAAGGACTTTATGCTCCATTGTCGTTACGCCCACTTAGTGCTACACTGTTTTGTTAGTTCGTCGCCACGTTTGTCACGTCGATAGCTTGTGAAAACCGGTTTGCCTGTGTGTTTGTGTTTTGTAAGCATGCTTGAAATGATGTGTCATGCACGAATGCATGTTGTGGTAGAATGCCTCAGCAGGAGCGCTACGTACTACAGCATCAACAGCAAAAGCAACAACAAACAGCTACTACAACAACAACAAGGATACTAAAGGCATGCTGCAACATATGCGCATATTCACTGCTCCTAGAGTACTACATCAACGCCAATCACACGACAGTAGTGGCATCACCTGTTTCTAAAGGGCATTTGTCTATTTCAGGCAGTGCAGCGCACAGTGAAGTTATGCCGCTGGGGAATTCCTTTGGTTGCTTTTTGACGTTTGTTACTCCCGTGTATATAGAAGTAACTTAATGTGGTGGACACAAAAATTTTAAATTGAAAATTGATGTAAATCTGCAAAAATACCTCTGAACGTTGGCAATATAAATGTTTGACACTCGAATCTCTAATGAGCTTTTGAGTTTAATTATAAAAACTTGTCATTCGAAAGTTACACTTGAGGCATAGGTTAGCCCGGTCCATGAGGACCTCACATAGACTGAATGAGTCTATAGTGTTGTTTTAACGACCAAACTGAAAAACCAGATCAAAAACCAAGACCTATGTTATAAAATAACACCGTCCTCTTGGCAAATATTAGAAGCTTCCAAGCTTCCTAGGACTTAAGCCACTTGCTGCTTATGGATATGACAGCTGTATCACACCTAATAGCTGGAGTTTTAGCCTGGCAAGCGCAGCGTACGAGCACAGAACGTGCTCGATCGTTTCCTCCTCCAATCCGCGTTTCCTACTTCTGCTATCACTGACCAATGCTGATTTAAAGGCATGTGACGCCAGAAGGCAGTGTCCAGAGAGTATAATCGTTATGAGTCTACAGTCCTCTCTTTTTAATGATAGAAGCAACTTTGTTAGTCTAAGGTTGTAAGACCTACACATAATCTTCGACACTTTACAGCCCCGCGCTTGAACCCACGCCTTTCCTGCTTGGTCGATCATGTGCACCTCTCGCCTTCGCTTAATCTCGCCCAGTCTAATTGGGACGTCTACGGAGCAAGCTTCAAAAGGATGCGCCCTTTGCGGCATTCTACTTAAACTCATTCCACCACCGAATTTCGCATCACTCATTCGCTTCAAATTAAGCAACTTTTCGTATACCTCAAGAAAGATGATTTTTATTTCACACATTTTTTCCCTATCAAGGGAGGCATATTTTTTAAACGGGTTTATTTAGCTTGAGTTGACAGGCTGCACGGCCGTTGTGAACGAATCTTGTAATTAAAATTTATGTAACTTCCCGATAAGCTACAAGCTTGAAATTTGGAATGTAGTTCAGAACCCGATGACAATGCAACAATAAGAAAAAAAATCGCCGCTAGGTGGCGCAAGGATCGAGATATTCGCAAAATTCGGATTTGTGGTCCGATTTGGAACACATAATACATGCAAGAATAGAAATCGACCTTTGAAAAAAAATCGCCGCTAGGTGGCGCATGGATCGAGATGTTCACAAAAATCGTATTTGTGGCCCGATTTGGCTCACATTTGGAACTTACATGCAAGAATAGAAATCTACCTGTGAAAAAAAATCGCCGCTAAGTGGCGCATGAATCGACATATTCACAAAAATCGTATTTGTGGTCCGATTTGGCTCATATTTGGATCAAATATTGCATACAGTCCGGTAGAAGTGACATCAAAATATTTTGGAATTGGAGGAGGGACAAGCATACGTGCCGCAGAGTCGAGTAAATTCTTTGGAAGGATTATGTATTGAGGACTTAGGTTGTAACATATTGTCAGGAAAGAGACCTTGTAATAATGAGTCACTAAATGAACTAAATAGAATGAGAAATAATAGGCAATTAAATAAAGACTAAAAACTTGAAAATAAAATAATTAAAAAAAGTTGTTTAAGTTAAACGGTTTTATTGCAAACAATACTTACATTAAGTAGTAATAATACTTAAAGATAGAAAATAATTAGGTAGGTCCTAGTACTAGTCATCACCCTCCTCATCAGTCTAGGGCGTTGATCAGACAATTAAATAAAAGCGTTGGGCGCGTGAAATTTCTAAAAATGTGAGGCGTAGCATAACCTGATTAAGGTTCAGTTGGTCTTGTATATGACTATCAATGGAAATTTGACGCATCCAACGCTTTTATTTAATTGTCTGATCAACGCCCTAGACTGATGAGGAGTGTGATGACTAGTACCTAGGGCGTACCTAATTATTTTCTATCTTTAAGTATTATTACTACTTTATGTAAATATTGTTTTCAATAAAACCGTTTAACTTAAAAAATTGTTTTAATTATTTTATTTGAAAATTTAGGCCTTTTTGAATTTTAAACTTTTTTGTTTCAAAACTTGGTGAAAAAATTTGCAAATTGAGTAACTTTTAAGATTGTTCCTTCGGGGTTTTCATATTTTTCATTCAAGTTAGATTAATTCATATGAAATGGGACCTCTCTCTATTATTCAATCCTACTAGCTGTGCCTTTGAGCTTGTCAAATCATTGTGTCATCATCGGACCTGAATAAATCTGCAGTGTTGTAACGAAATCCTTTCTTATAAAATAGGAAAGCCCTACACCTCATCTTCCCCCCTAGGCACGCTCTTAAGCTGATACATATTTTCTGTCGTCCTTTCTTGATAAATCTACAATTTGAAAGTAAAACCCTACCATATATAACGGGAAAAACCCTTATGCCCCTCCTCCCACACCAGATATGGCCTTTGACTTAACAAATTATCATGGTGTCATTGTTCCTTGATAAGTCAACAATGTTAAAATGAGAGCCTACCGTATAAAATGGGAAAATCCCCTTCCCCGCAACCCATGCTTGGAGTTCAGCTCTCAAGAAATCATTACTCATCACAAGAAATGCTAGTATTTTACCTGATTACGATATTTTCCAGGAAGAGACTTCATACAGATCATTTTAGCTGAAAATAATTATAGTGTGAGTTTTTTTTATTTAGATTTGAAGGTTAGGAGGTTCACTAGTGGCCTTTGAGTTCAATAAGCCAGATCGTGAATAGTAGTAGTTTGTTTGTTTGGTTTGGAGCGGAACTGGTTTGCAGCGTTGTGCCATCTTCAGTGTCATTTTTTTGTGTATGCTTATTCTTCTTGCAAAATTTTCTGTTGCACAGTGATATGAGCAAAAAACTATCATAAATACGAACTAAGTATCCTCGGATAGCTCAATGGGTAGAGTATCTCGATAGTTTATGCCGCACGTTGGGCGCCATTGGTACATTACTGATTTCTTCGGTGCGAGGAGGGTGTGCAATAGGCATGATGGAAACTCCGATAGTTCTGCCCGCGAAGCATTAGGCTCTCAATTCCAGCGTCATAGTTTCCATTTTAATGTTGGACGCCATCATATGTAACTGCTACGGCCAGCCTTCTGATGCATATATAACATATCTCGGCCATTGCCCGACTCTTTCAATTGATGGGTTTTTTTGATGGGAATTTTTGAGGCTCTAAAAATTTATAATTTCCTGGTATCTCAAAGAATGCTCCTTCTACCAAAACTTTCCTTTGTAATCCGCTCCTTATTTTTTCCCAAAATTGAAGTATCTAGGTATCTGAAAAGTTATTATTTTGAAAAATTTTTTTCTCTGCCGTATGGGCCCCAAATTTTGCTTCAAATTTCTAAATCTCGACGCGTGTTCCAACCAGCCCAATTTACCCTCTTAGTTTGGTACTTTATTATTTTTTTATTTAAATCTATTCTAGTTTTCGTTTGAATTTCAAGCCTCTAGTTTTCTGGAAAGTTATTGAAAAACATCCTAAATAGTCCCATATTTTGAACAAAGTTTTTAAATATGTCGTTGCGTGCTCCATCTTACGAAATGTCTTTCAAATATTCATTGCCGTCATGGTCATTACTATTTTCAAGTTTAAAGTCTCTACCTCGTCAAAGAGTTTATAAATAATTTATCTCAACATTCCCTCATATGTTAAAGTTTTTTAAACATATCGACCCATGCGCCACCTAGCGAAATTTTCTCCTTTTTGTGTTGTGTTGTCGTCCGGGCCTGAACTACTGCTTAAGTTTGATGAGTTTATGTGTAATGGAATTTTTTCAAGATTTCGATTCGTACACCCTTTAGAAAAATTTTTTTGCACTATTTGTGCACCTTTCAGGTACTTACTAGCTCCTACATCAGTAACATGTAGCTCCTACTTTGCTAACATGTCTTCTTCACCCATTTTCTTAACTGATTTTACACCAACTAGTTGTTGCGTGTCTGACACAGCTGGTACACATCTCCGCTGTTGGCACGTTGCTGCTGCTGCATTTCATTGTTGCAATTTTAACGAGCCTCTAGTCATCAACGGCACCTGTACACATTTACACTGACACTCGCACTCACACCTAAAGTGGTACCTGCACCTTAACACCTTGGCGGCCACCGTGGTGTGATGGTAGCGTGCTCCGCCTATCACACCGTATGCCCTGGGTTCAACTCCCGGGCAAAGCAACATCAAAATTTTAGAAATAAGATTTTTCAATTAGAAGAAAATTTTTCTAAGCGGGGTCGCCCCTCGGCAGTGTCTGGCAAGCGCTCCGATTGTATTTCTGCCATGAAAAGCTCTCAGTGAAAACTCATCTGCCTTGCAGATGCCGTTCGGAGTAGGCATAAAACATGTAGGTCCCGTCCGGCCAATTTGTAGGGAAAAATCAAGAGGAGCACGACGCAAATTGGAAGAGAAGCTCGGCCTTAGATCTCTTCGGAGGTTATCGCGCCTTACATGTATGTATGTATGTCTAAGAAAAACTGTTGCAGGAAAACTTTCTTCCACAAATACAAAATTTTTGCTAAACAATGTCGAATAATTGGACACTCTTATAAATATAATAAGAAACGTAATAGCGGATGGGCGCATTCATGGGAGTGTAGTAGCGTAAAACCGTGTTGGCGTAAAAGCGAACTTGCGCCAATAGGGCCAAATCGCGTAAGTGTGAAAGCTGTCAGCGTGTTAACATATATTGATACTAGTATGCAAGCGTATTTGGAGTAAACTCGTATCAGCGTATTGACGTTTCTTCGCACTAGAATGCAAGCATATCAGTGTATTGTCGCTAAGCGTTTCAACGTTAACTCACACTAGGATACCAGCATATGTAGTGTAAACTCGTGCCGGCGTATTGACGTTAGTTCGCACAAGAATAAAAGCATATCAGCGTATTAACGCAAAGCGTTTCAGCGTTAACTCACACTA
The DNA here is from genome assembly GCF_040869045.1 of Eurosta solidaginis. Taxonomy (NCBI): domain Eukaryota; kingdom Metazoa; phylum Arthropoda; class Insecta; order Diptera; family Tephritidae; genus Eurosta; species Eurosta solidaginis. The sequence goes on from NC_090319.1 coordinate 13,404,037, forward strand.
CGATAAAAGCGTATTCAGCGTGAAATCATATCAGCCTATTAACGGACTTTCACACTGGAATGAAAGCATATCACACTACCAACTTCAATTCCAACTGGAACAAATGCTTGTAAGTGTGAAAGCGTATCAGCGTAATAACGTAAATTCACACTATTGTCAGCCGACATGGCAACTCTAAATAAGTAAAAGACGATTTTAAAGAGAGAAATCAAATGAACGAGACGAAGCAGTCTGTCTCGAACCTTCAGAACGAAACGTCGTATTTAACACAATCATAATTCGCTTATAATACATTAAAGTGTATATTCAATATTTCTAATAATAATACTTTCTTCATTTAACATTAAATAAACTAGCGTGCGTCTAATTAATTATTCGGAACTCTGACAAACGTAAGTAGATATGCCATCGTGATAATATCAGAAGTGTGCGAAACCTATGCCACATAAGGATTGTCGCGTTAATAATAATTCGAGCATATTATAACAAATGTGAAAAATCTTTGCAACAATAAAAAGAAGTGTTGTGTTAATGATAAAATGCATTGAAAAACGAAAGCGTGCATAGTAAATAGTCATATATGTACATATGTACGAGGAAAAAAGTCCAACCGTGTCGAAAAACGTACAACGAAGTAGAAAAATTGCGTCGAAATTGTGAAATTGCAAAACACGAAAAAAATAAAAGAAACGGTAGTATACATACACACATAAATGTACATGCGTCTATATGTACATACGAACGTGCAACGCGTCGAGTTTGCAACGAACCGTCGGTTAAATTGAAAATTCTACGACTTTAGAGTTTCATCATAAAAACGAAAGGGATAGCGAAAATATTCCTATACTAAAACATATATGTGTTTATGTTGTATGCAAGAGCGTCGTTTCAACCATTTTAAAACATCGCAAAACTTCTCAACTCGTAAAAGCTGAACTCGCATTTTCAATTTCTAATTAGACAAAAACATGAACTTTCGTAGTATGACAGTTAATGATCTGCGCAACAGATGTCGCGAGCGCGGAATTGCAAAGACGGGAAAAAAACACACTTTAATCGAACGACTCGAAGAATATGAAAATGTAAACAAAAACGCGAACGCGAACGCAAATGATACATTTATGAGTGCAAATGAAACGATGCTAATGCAAAGAATAAATGAATTAGAAAAAACAATTACCGATTTGCAAGTGAGTGTAACGCAACGTGAGTGTGAAATGCCAACGCAAAGCAAAAGCACTCAAGTAGTATCTGAATTTCGTCCGTCGGTTGGTTCGTCACCACAGTCCGAACAAATTACAAGTTGCATAAATTCGTTTGTTTCGGTACCGCTTACGTGCGTGCCGCCAACTAGTGTATCATATACACACGCACATTCATCGCGAATGAGTACAAATATTCAACCACCGTATATATCAATAGCAAATGACGTGCACCCGTATATGCAAGTCAACGAGCATTCTTATTGGAATAGTGAGAATATTCACAATCTAAATTATATGCCACCCATGTCTGTTTATAATGGGCATGCTCAGTTGTGTTATGACGAAAATTTCACGCAAACGCGATTTTATAATGAACCGAATATAAGAAGCAATATGCAGTCGAATAGTGTTCATGCTCATATGCAACAAAATCATCCATTTTCAAATGTAAATATACGACAAAATCCGTATAGTAATGTGAATGAAGTGATAGCACTTCTACCCGAATTCGACCCGTCAAATGAAACATCACTAAGTGCAAATCAATTTATAAGAAGAATCGAAATGCTACGTACTGCATATCAGTGGAGTGACCAAGTGTTATTATTCGCCGTACAGCAAAAATTAAAAGGGCATGCGAAATATTGGGTTGATTGTCAAAATATTTTTAAATCGTGGTCGGAATTCGTCGCGAAATTTTGTATTGATTTTGCAACCGTTGAAAACGTCGCGGATATACACATAAAATTGGGACGAACGCGTCGCCAACGTAACGAATCTCCGCAAGACTATTATTACAAAATGTTGTCGATGGGTACAAAAGGAGGAATTCCTGAATTTGCTATCGCGCGGTACATAATAAACGGCATTAACGACCACGATCTCCGTAAAAAGATCTCGAACGATTACGAAAATTGCAATAAGTTGCTACGCGATATTCAAAATTATTCGGTGTACAATAACATAAAATACGAACCGCTGAACTATAAACAGAAAATCGACGAATATACGGCTACGTCCAAAAGCCAAACGAAAAATGTTGGTGAACGCGAAATACCAGCAAACGCTAAAGTAGGTGAACGCGAAACACCTAAATCGGTTAAATGCTATAATTGTTTAAAAACGGGACATATTTCAATAAATTGTTCAGAACCACAACGTGTCGAAAGATGTGAGACTTGTAAACGTACAGGTCATAAAGCAATAAACTGTAAACAAGCGAAAGCAAAACCTAAACCAAATACGACGGTGAATAAAATAAATGATGTAATTCAAGATACAAACTTGACAAAAGTAATCAAAGTAAACGATTTCGAAACAAAAGCTATCATCGACTCTGGTAGTACGTGTTCGCTAATCCGTCATTCTATAGCCGAAAAAGTGGGCAAACTTGTAGAATGTAAACGCGTCTTAAGAGGATTCGCAGGAGGCGAATATATGTGTAAAGCAAACATTTCAGTTGTACTTGAAATTGACAAAAATCATAACCAAGCCGTATTATTAGTGGTTAACGATGATCACATTGATGAAGATGTACTCCTCGGAAGAGATGTGTTTTGTAATAACAAAAATAGGCTGGTTATAGAAAACAACAAGTGTAGTTTCGAGAAATTAGAGAACGTGTCGAATATCTCAACGAATGAACGATCGGAATTAAAAGCTATTATTGAAGCAAACCGCGATATATTTTCTGAGTCTGTATCCGACCTAGGTACATGCACAGTCTCGAAAATGAATATCGAATTAACCAACGATAAGCCAATAACTTTAAAGCCATATAGAGTGCCGTTCGCTAAACGTAAAATAGTATCTGATATTGTATCTGAACTATTAACAAATCGAATAATTCGTCATTCGGAATCACCTTACGCGTCACCGGTCGTGTTAGTTGAAAAAGCCAATGGGGAATCGCGATTATGCGTGGACTATAGAGCGCTAAATAAAATTACGGTGAAACACCCATATCCCATGCCAATAATCGACGAACATTTCGCACAACTATCGGGAAATAGTTATTTTACGACATTGGACTTACGGATGGGATATCACCAAATAGAAATCGAAGAGTGTGCGAAAAAGTTTACTGCTTTCGTGACTACGGATGGTCACTATGAATACAATAGAATGCCATTTGGCCTGGTAAATGCGCCTTCTGTATTCCAACAAGTAATGAATAAAATAATTGAGAAAATGAGAGCGGGTGAAATACTCGTATACTTGGATGACGTCATAATTCCAAGTAAAACGGTTAAAGAAGGTTTATCACGTCTTACAAAATTCTTAAATATCTTACGAGAAAATGGTTTAACACTACGTTTTTCAAAATGTAATTTTCTGGCTGAAGAAATACACTATTTAGGCCACGTAATAAATAAAAATGGTATAAAACCGGGAGAAAAGAAAATAATCGCTATCAAAAACTTTAAAGTACCATCTAGTATAACGGAAACTAGACGATTTTTGGGTTTAACTGGGTTCTTCCGGAAATTCGTACCGGAATACGCGCTAATTTCGAAACCAATAACGAAACTTCTCGCGAAATCAAACGAATCTTTTGTATGGGGTCGTGAACAACAAGAAGCATTCGAAACCTTGATCGAACGTTTAAGCAACGCTCCAATTCTCGCGTTGTACGATAGGATGGCCGAGCATGAAGTACACACCGACGCATGTAGTGTTGGCCTTGCCGGTGTGCTACTTCAGTCAAACGACAATAAAACGTGGAAACCAGTATTTTATTTTAGTAGGCATTGCACGAGTGCAGAAAGTAATTATCATGCGTACGAACTCGAGGTACTCGCCGTAGTCGAATCCCTCGAACGCTTTCGAATGTATGTACTAGGCAAGCATTTTCGACTAGTAACGGACTGTTCTGCCATAGCTAAAGTCAAAACTAATAAAGAATTAAAATCTCGTATCGCGCGTGGGTGGATGAAACTTTTAGAATTTGATTTCGATATAGTTCATCGCCAAGGCACACGTATGGCTCATGTCGATGCTTTGAGTCGCGCACCAGATCAGCCACCAAACGACGTAGAACCGGCTGGGTTGGTAATGAAAGTTAATACTTCATCCGAAGACTGGCTCTTGACAATGCAGTTGCAAGACCCAACGTTATCATCGATAGTATCAGTACTTAAGCAAGAGAAGAAAACAGATCAAGACGCCCAAATTCGACAAGACTACGAAATTAAGGATCATCGATTATATCGCCGTACTAAAGATGGGTTACGATTCGTTGTACCAAAATCAGTTCGTTGGAGAGTAGTGCATTCTTGCCATGACGAAATGGGACATTTTGCACTCGACAAAACGATCCAACGAATTTCGACACATTTTTGGTTTCCTAAAATCCGCAAATACGTTAAAGATTATTTAGCAGCATGTCCAGATTGTTGCTACAACAAATCTCGTCACGGTGTGGCTGAAGGTAGGCTGCATTATAGTGAACCTGATCCCATGCCATTTCGGATCCTTCACGTCGATCACTTAGGACCTTTCGTCAAAAGTAATCGTGGAAATTGCTACGTTCTGGCAATATCCGATAGTTTTTCCAAATACCTGGTAGTGAAGCCAGTACGCAATACGAAAACCACCGCGGTAATCAACGCACTAAACGATATGACAAGCTACTTTGGACTGCCTGTCAAAATCATCACCGATAGAGGTACACGTTTTACCTCGAAGCAATTCGAACAGTTTTGTGAAAAAAATTCGATCCAACATATTAAAAACGCCGTACGTACACCTCGCGCCAACGGCCAGGTTGAGCGAGCTAACCAAACCATATTAAATTATCTTCGAACATCGACCGATAAACCGAAAGAGTGGGATTGTCATCTACGAAACGTGCAATGGTCAGTCAACTCACAGCGCAACGATACGTCAGGTTATTCGCCGAACGAACTAATTTTTAATTTTCGTCTCCGCGATATCGTACAAAATAAGCTAATTGCAGCTATTCACGATACAACCGATAATCCGAATCCGCTACCAATCGACGAAAAACGGCAACAAGCCCTTGAAAATATTAACCACGAACGAGAAAAATGGAAACGTAGGTTCGACGATAAGCACCGTACTCCGACAACATACACTGAAGGTAACCTCGTTGTTATTGAGAACGAGCCAGCAGCAACTGGCGAATCGAGAAAGCTGGAACCCAAGTTTCGCGGTCCATACGTTATTACCCGAAGCTTGGGAAACGACCGATACCTCATAGAAGATATTCCTGGTATAAAAATAACAAATCGCAAATTCTGCTCAATATTTAGTACCGACAAAATAAAGCCCTGGTGTCACAGTGCACCCGAGCTCGACGAATACGACGACGACGACGACCCTGATCAAATCGAGGTCGATTTGGAGTCAGGAAAGGCCGAATTGTCAGCCGACATGGCAACTCTAAATAAGTAAAAGACGATTTTAAAGAGAGAAATCAAATGAACGAGACGAAGCAGTCTGTCTCGAACCTTCAGAACGAGACGTCGTATTTAACACAATCATAATTCGCTTATAATACATTAAAGTGTATATTCAATATTTCTAATAATAATACTTTCTTCATTTAACATTAAATAAACTAGCGTGCGTCTAATTAATTATTCGGAACTCTGACAAACGTAAGTAGATATGCCATCGTGATACTATTATAAAAGCGTATTTGGCGTAAAATCATATCAGGTTATTAACCCCAAAAATGCAAAAAATTAATGCATATCAGCGTCTTATAGTAAATCACGAAAGCTCAGCAGCCGAAGAGCGAGTAAGCGAAAAGCCTGCTGGAGTGCAGCTGTTTTGTTATATTGGCGTAAATGTGTAGTAGCGTGTTACCGTAAAACCGTAAAATAACATGAATATACTCGTAGTAGTAATCATAGTCTTAGTCGTAAGCGTATAGGCGTAACGTTCATATATAAGCGTATAAGCGCAAAATTGAGTCTTGCATACTGCGTCATCTACTACCACTTCGCCGCAGGACAAATCAAAGGCACGCAGCAAATAGCAAATTGTATAAGTTGCAACGTACAGTCGACTACCACTAGATGAAGCTGTAAACTGTGGCTGCTACAATTTACTATTTCGATTGTCGAACAAAAACTGTGACGATTTATTCTAATTTTTGTTTCATATTTCACTCTATACAAAAAAAAAAATGCACATCGCCGTCCAAAAAGTTTACTTCAAAAATAATTAACAAAAATGTTTAGATTCCAAGGCTTATCAGACACTGATGAACGCTTTATATTGGCGCTTTTTAAGCATTTACTTCATCTACTGGGATGCTCGCCCATACACACACACAACACCATTTTTACCGCCATTTCATTTCTTCTAATAGTTGCAGTTATCTTGCCTGACAGCTTGAAGGACTCTGATGGAATTCCATTACTCTACTGTAAACAAAGAAGACCATCTATGAAACGTATAAAAGAAAAAGCAAACAAATAATACAAAAACAATTAAGGAAGGCTAAGTTCGGGTGTAACCGAACTTTACATACCCAGCTGTACACTTGAAATGCTGTTGTTGCTTGTTTTGTGTGCTTAATAGTGTTGCAAGGCTGCGCACTAATACTGTAACGAATTTACTGCAATTCCGCTTATTTGCAACCTTCTGCTAACGTTCGAATCACTAAACTGTTGAATAAATAACTCCAATATTCGATAATGCAAAATGGTCTTTATTAGACTACTTTCAAAATAACACTTCTATTGCTCGACAGATAGCGTGCTTAAATCAAACTGACTTGTCGTGCCTCAACTGTTGCCGCTTTTATACTGTCCGGTTTCCTCGCCGACATATTTCTAGGCGCTTCTATTTCCAGAATTTACTAGTTAGTTATCAGCTATAAATTTCTCAGCTATAACTACAGATGCACGATTTTATAGCTTCTCTCATATCCCATGCGCGTGTATATGTGAGTGATACTTGCACAATTATTGCATACTTTCGGGAGTATCTCAGATATATGCATGTGTTTGTGCGTTTCTCTCCGCTGCTTGTATTGACATATGTGTAGACATAATGATTAATTCGTTTATGTAGATACAAGTGACTGTCTGCTTTGTTGTTCTTGTGGCTTCATTTACTTAGCATCAGACTAGTGATGTGAGTATCACTTAGTGTCACTAATATTCGTCACAATACATATACATCTGGTTATATTCTGGCTTCCGATACATAGAAAATTGCTTAGCCAGGAGGATTTGAACTTTTTCGTATTTATTGTTATAAATCCACTTGGGAAATGAAATACCATTGATATAAAGCTCTTTTTTTGCAAATATATAGCTTATTTTATTCATCCACGACCCTTTTAAAAATCTTTTATATAAAAGTGGGTGTGGCCCTTAAACGATTTCGTTAATTTTTCTTCAAAGCATTCCTTATAGTAAAGGCAACCTCTCTGCCGAATTTTGTTACGATATGTTTAACGATTTTTGATTTATGATTAATAATATTTCTAAAATTGATTTTATCACAAGTGGGCGGTGCCACGCCCATTTAAAAAAAAATGTTATCAAATTTCAACATTCTAGGTGTATTATTTACTAAATAATCAGGTTTTTTGTGTCTTTCAAAATGTTATATATATAAAAAGTGGGCGTGGTTATCGTCCGATTTCGCTCATTTTCAATACCAATCTATTCTGGGTCCAGATAAGCTGGCGTACCAAATTTGGTGAAGATATCTCAATATTTACTCCGTTAATAGGAGGACAGACGGACAGACGGACGGACGGACATGGCTCAATCAAATTTTTTTTCGACACTGATGATGTTGATATATGGAGGTCTATATCTATCTCGATTCCTTAATACCTGTACAACCAACCGTTATCCAATCAAATTTAGAATACCCTGTGTACAAGTACAGCTGGGTATAAAAATAGCACGTTAGATAGTAAAAATGTTAGAGTATTGCAATTTCTCTTTTCGTGTGCCTTTAACAGTCTTTTAGTCTTGGATTTATCTGTTTAAAGTTTTATTATTCATTTCATCAGTGCTTTTCATTTCTCTGCAAATACTTGTACCTACATACAAACAAACATACAAACAAAGCACAGGCTATGAAATTTCATTTCATTTCGATTTCAGTTTAATTTTATTTGTATGTAGCTAAGTGTTGTTGTTTAATAGTTGTTAGTTTCTTTATGCTTTTTTTTGTGTGTGTTCTTTTTGGCATCAGGTGAAGTAAACGCGTTAAAATTTGTTTGCGCGCATAAATTCGATCTTGCAACTCTCTCATTTAGCAAAAAAAAAAAAAAATTTGAGAAGTGTTAAAAACGTAGCAATATTCAGGCATTGAGACTTTGCTAAATTTAATTTGCATTAACATTTATTTGCTTGCAGCAAAATTTCACGTCTTCTTTGTACTGACAACTGTTGTCAGCAACGCTCACCTACTGTCACAACTAATATCCATCTTATGTAAATATTTGTTACGCTTACAAATAAATATGTTGTATACAAATATGTTTATAGAAATATCTTACGTTTGTGCATGGATATCTTAATCTTCTTCTTCTTCTTAATCTTCTTCTTCTTAATATATAAAAAACACGTGTCACACAATTGAGGCCAATGGACTCCTAAGCTACTGAACCGATTTTGAATTTGTTTTGCACCCCGTGTGTAGTTTGATCTAACTTGAAATACAGGATAGATATACAGTTTATAGTCGCAATATTTTATTGCAATTTTCTTATTTGTTTATACGTAATAATAAAATGTTACGTATACGCAGTGGTGCACCTCTTTTCAGTTGGTATGGATATACTTAAGTGTAACTGATTGGTGTTTAATTAAACAATATGCTCATCAATAAAAAATATGATAGCGAATGATATCAAGTATAGCACATCACCAGGCCCGCCGAGAGGGTGGGGGTTTCTGAGGGGGCACGCTATTTAGAGGTACTATGACATTTTTTTTTAATTCAGGAGGGTCTTTAGTTGTTACATGTGCAATTTTTAAGCCGAATTTCAAAAGCAACAAAAATCTGCATTTCATTTTAATATTATATTAAAGTGTGAAAAATAAAGATCTATATACATAAAAGGAAAGGCTAAAATGTGTGTTAGTTGTCGGTCGATTTTGTTCAAACTTTCACACAAGTTGCGTAAACCTCACGCGGTGGTTACTACAGGTACAGGGTCTCGAGATATAGGCCGAAACGTGGACCCGAGTACCCCTAGAATGTGTTTATAGAATATGGATAACAAATCAAAGCTGTTGATGAGTGCTTTAGTATAGGGTAATTTTCATACCCCTGGGTGACTAGGGTCTCGAGATATAGGCCAAAACGTGGGCCAGTGAATGCCTAGACAGTGTTTATGCAATATGGATATCAAATGAAAGCTGTGATGAGTGCTTTAGTACAGAGTTATATATTATCCAGAGACGGACTGCGACTGGGATTAGGACTAGGACTAGGACTGAGACTCGGAGTGGGACTGGAACTGAGACTCGGAGTGGGACTGGGACTGGGGCTGGAATAAAATACATACCACACTCTGGGACAGGCAATAAGGGATGCAGAAGAATGAGAAGGAATTGAGAGAAGAGAAAAGAGAGAAGGAGATTGAGAAAGAGATAGAATGAGACGAAGATGGAGATAGATGAAGCGAAAAAGACGGAGGGAGGAGTGAATAAAAGGATTAGGAAAAAGTTAAGAGGGGAAAGAGCAGAGTCAGACGGAAAAAGCTTATTAAAATGCATGCAGATAGGCCAAATTTAGGGCAGGATAACGTCCTCCGGGTCTTCTATTATTATTATATACATACATCCCACGAAATGTAAACAGCGCGCATTTCATCAGTTGTAAATAGGCCATTCGACGTCGAAGGAATAATATTTTTCTATTTTATCGTACATATTATGGTTCAAGGTTTAAATTTAAAACTCTTTATATACATACTAACTTAAGTAGATGACGAACAAATTAAGAAAAAGTAAAAATGTTGAAATATTTGTATGCAAAAGAGTTACACTCATGGACAAAATAATAGGTGTACACAGCTTTGGTACTCTATCATGGCAAAATTTTGCAAGCGAAAACGAGTTTTGCGTGGTTGGTAACATTAATAATTTTAAGATCGTTTGTTCGAATCGAGCTCAAGGCCTAACAATAATTAGAAGTAGAAATAATGAAGACACACAAACAACGGCTGTGATAGCTAAATGGTTATAGCAGCGGCGCCCAAACGTTGCCGATGAAGGAATTTAGCAGTTCCCGAAATGGATCTGTACAACGGTTTTAGTTACTAATTCTAAATATATGAAAATCATTAAAAGAAAGCTGCATCGCAATAAAAAAAATTTCGTTGGTCAAAAAATAGGTGTCTGAAACTTGCATGCGAAGTTCACCATGCAATTATAATTCCTGACGGCACTGTTTTCTTAAACTCCTGTATCTCCTCCACGTTTTGTATAACTTTGCCTATTCTATTGGGCAAGACTTAAATTCATTTTTGCCAGGTTGCCAATGGAGCGCTATCCCATCCCAATCCTTCGTCTTCTACCAAATTACTGCTTGTTTTAAAATGAAAAGGATGTCAATATTCTTATAAGGTCACTCCACAAGTTCTCAATCAGGTTGAGGTCCGGGGATTGATTTGGCCATTGCAAATGATTCCATTTCTCAGCGACTCAGATACCAACCTTAAAGTACGTCTTTAATCGTTATCTTGTTGATAACATAATCGAAGTGGTATGGGTTTTTCCGCATATGGCAGCTTAACATATCCCTGTACTCCTCAGAAGTATGTGCCCTTACTCCACAAGAAAGTTCCAACACCTCACCAAGAGAAAAATTTTTCGGCCATTATGTTTACTCCTCAATGCGCAATTGTCCTTTTGGTATATCAAGAAGAAAAAAGTTTGCCATTTGGAATAATTTCCATACAAATTAATCTTCACTTCGCCACTAAACAAAAGTAAACCAAGAGCACAAGGAAACGTCAAAAAGGAATTGACAGTAAACAAAAAAGGACGTGTGGCACTCGGGGACTGCCGCGGTAAAGCTATTGCATATTATCAACTTATGCAATTATAATATTTATGCAACATTTTCTTTTCTTTGATATTAAATCAAGTTCTGTCTTTGATATTAATTCAAGTTAACCTTTTTAAGCGTGGTGACCGATAAGAAAACAAATTTTTTACTTTTATTGAATAAATGAGAAGTTAATATTTAATTTTCACTTTAACTTTAACTTTATTTTTAACTTTAACTTTCGCTTTAACTTTGACATTCACTTTAACTTTATTTTTAGCTTTAACTTTAACTCTAACATTCACTTTAACTTTAACTTTAACTTCAAATTTAACTTTAACTTTAACTGTAACTTTAACTTTAAATTTAGCTTTAACTTTAACTTTAACCTTAACTTTAACTTTGACTTTGACTTTAACTTTAACTTTAACTTTAACTTTAACGTTAACTTTAACTTTAATTTTAACTTTAACCTTAACTTTAACTTTAACTTTTACTTTTACTTTGACTTTTACTTTAACTTTCATTTTAACTTTAACTTTAACTTTATTTTTAACTTTAACTTTAACTTTCTCTTTAACTTTAACATTCACTTTAACTTTAACTTTATTTTTAACTTTAACTTTCGCTTTAACTTTAACATTCACTTTAACTTTAACTTTAACTGTAACTTTAACTTTAACCTTAACTTTAACCTTAACTTTAACTTTGACTTTAAATTAAATTAAAATTCACTTTAACTTTAACTTTAACTTTAACTTTAACTTTATGATCCGGGGTGGGCGCGAGCTTAGCACCTGCTAACAAGCCAACCTAATATAAACGCACGCAAGTCATTTTCTGTCAAAAATGTCTTATGCACATACAACTTGTATGAGAGCAACTCAAATTGAATTTGCTGCGGGAAAACCTAACTCGATTTCCAATTTTTGTTCTGCCTGACATTTAGATTTCACGTTTGCACACATGCTTTACATTGTCGCAACGCATGCTTATTTGGGTTAGGACAAAAAACGCCGGTTGTTTGTGTGCGCTAAAAAAACGCAGTGAGGTTTTATTAGGTTGGCTTATAAGCGACCATATATGTATACGATAAGCGATAGCACAATGGCTACTTCGTGAAAATCAACGACAGCTCTTTTAGTTTGATTTCGATGGTCGTACGGTGAGGAAGTGTCGCACGCGCGCTTAAAACAGAGTACCAAAGAGTGCGTGTAACACGTGTTCACCGTTCAAGCATTGAAATCAAACTAAATAAATAATTGATTTTGCTTTCGTGCTCGCTACGCGTTCATGTTTACTAACACATTCTCAATTTGGTAACCTGCCCACCGCTGTTTATGATAGAGATCCAATATTATGTATTTGGCCTGTTGCTAACACCGAACCTTTACGAGCCTTTTCGGATCTTTTTTGACAAATATCCGTTACGGTTTTTTTTGATTTAGTCACCAAGCCCGCGATAAAATCTATGCAATAGCTTAAAAAATCCAACATTATCAGTGATTTGCAACAGATGGCGCAACGCTGGTAAAATATGGTTTTTAAAGAAGAATAGAACTAGCAATTTATCAGTCAAACAAACCATCGCTGTATAGGTAAATGGTTAGCGCCGTGTGCCTAAAGCGTACTGACGATGAAGACTAGCAGTAATCGAAATGGATCTTTCTGCGCAGCTATGGCACGTGTCTGAAAAATTTTCAATCATCTATTCCAAAATAAAAAACCAATTTTCCAATGAATAAAAATATCATAAAAATTATTGCTCTGGCCTTGAGCTCGAATCGTATCTGGAAGCCTTTATCAATAGGCCGATAAAACAAGAACAATTGATTTTAATATATAGTTTAAGTAAAATTATTAATATTACCACACAAAATTCGTTTTCATCTGCAACATCTTGTAATAATAGAGGACCAAAGTTGTGTACACCTATTATTTTGTTATTGCCTTTTTTACCAATCTGTAAAAGAAGAATCGTCGTTATGTCAGTTTTTAACTTAATTTGTGTCCATTTTTCCTTCGTTCGTTTCTTTAGACATTGAGTGTATTCGTAATTCTCAACTGGGTAGTGAAATATTCTAAAGACTTAGTTTACATTTTGTATACCGAATCGTGGTTTTTCTTATTATTATTTTTTTTTTTATTGTATTAAATTTTAAGAAAATTTAAAATCCGTGGGAATTCCCGTACGAGTAGAAAGAGGACTTGTCCAACAGTACCCATAGGCGAGCAAAGAGAATCTGTCCGATAGTATCCGCGTGTCGAACAGTACACAAAGGGTTACAGAGAGGAAGTGTCGAACAGTACAAAAGGGATCCGTTCGACAGTACCCGTAGGGGTATAAAGAGGACCAGTCCCTAACTACCTGTTGAGGCCTAAACAGGTACAATTGGTCTCTCCATAGGACATGCTCAAACAAAAGGCATTACTCCAACCCATTTAAAGAAATTAGTACTAGCTATAGTCGCATATTCCTTTGCGACTCATCCCGGATTCATCCTAGACTAATGGCATTTTTTGCAGGGAAAATTTGGTAAACAAAAAACAGAAACAGCTTTCGCCTTGTCCGTCCTGATGTCACGTTGCTTAAATTTTTCCCAAATTATTAAAATAAAAATAAATAAGTAAGGAAGGCTAAGTTCGGGTGTAACCGAACATTACATACTCAGCTGAGAGCTATGGAGAAATAATAAGGGAAAATCACCATGTAGGAAAATGAACCTAGGGTAACCGTGGAATGTGTTTGTATGACATGTGTATCAAATGGAAGGTATTAAAGAGTATTTTAAGAGGAAGTGGGCCATAGTTCTATAGGTGGACGCCTTTTCGAGATATCGCCATAAAGGTGGACCAGGGGTGACTCTATAACGTGTGTGTACGATATGGGTATCAAATTAAAGGTATTAATGAGGGTTTTAAAAGGGAGTGGTGGTAGTTGTATATGTGAAGGCGTTTTCGAGATATCGACCAAAATGTGGACCAGGGTGACCCAGAACATCATCTGTCTGGTACCGCTAATTTATTTATATATGTAATACGACGAACAGTATTCCTGCCATGATTTCATTTCATTTTCATTTTCTTCTACTTAATATGGTAGGTGTCACACCCATTTTACAAAGTTTTTTTCTAAAGTTATATTTTGCGTCAATAAACCAATCCAATTACCATGTTTCATCCCTTTTTTCGTATTTGGTATAGAATTATGGCATTTTTTTAATTTTTCGTAATTTTCGAAATCGACAAAGTGGGCTTGGTCATAGTGCCGGATTTCGCCCATGTTTCACACCAATACAAAGTGAGTTCAGATAAGTACCTGAACTAAGTTTAGTTAATATATATCGATTTTTGCTCAAGTTATCGTGTTAACGGCCGAGCGGAAGGACAGACGGTCGACTGTGTATAAAAACTGATTTCGCCCTTTTTCACAGAAAACAGTTATCGTCCTAGAATCTTCGACTTATGGCATTAAAAGTATCCTGGACAAATTAATTGAAAAAGGGCGGAGCCACGCCCATTTTGAAATTTTCTTTTATATTTGTATTTTGTTGCAACATATCATTACTGGAGTTGAATGTTGACATAATTTACTTATATACTGTAAAGATATTAAATTGTTTGTTAAAATTTTACTTTAAAACAAATTTTTTTTAAAGTGGGCGTGGTCGTTCTCCGATTTTACTAATATTTATTAAGCATACATATAGTAATAGGAGTAACGTTCCTGCCAAAGTTCATCATGATATTCAACGATTGCCAAATTACAGGTTGCAAAACTTTTAAATTACCTTCTTTTAAAAGTGGGCGGTGCCACGCCCATTGTCCAAAATTTTACTAATTTTCTATTCTGCGTCATAAGTTCAACTCACCTACCAAGTTTCATCGGTTTATCCGTCTTTGGTAATGAATTATCGCACTTTTTGTGTTTTTCGAAATTTTCGATATTGAAAAAGTGGGCGTGGTTATAGTCCGGTTTCGTTCATTTTAAATAGCGATCTGAGATGAGTGCCCAGGAACCTACATACCAAATTTCATCAAGAAACCTCAAAATTTACTCAAGTTATCGTGTTAACGGACGGACGGACGGACACGGCTCAATCAAATTTTTTTTCTATACTGATGATTTTGATATATGGAAGTCTATATCTATCTCGATTCCTTTATACCTGTCAGCTCTGCTCAACTGAGTATAAAAATTACTGTCCACCTTGTCAGCAAAGCTTAGATAAGGGCCGTCTTGCCGAACATGAACCAACGACCTATTGTTTGCATTGTGACCGTTGACTTTATGTCACCTCTACGTGAATTAAACGAGAATTTATTTTTTGCTAACATTTTTCGTAGAGAAACTAAAAATTTGAAAATGGTTAAAATGCACGAAGTGAAACCTCGCACAACCGCACCCAACTATTTTATATATAAATTCTAAAATGCTTCACCCTATATATATTATTTTGCACAATTTTAGAATATAACATTTATGTAACGGTTGTTGGCAAAGATGACATCATTGGATGTATAACATCAGTGTCACTTATTGCATATTGTTATTGTTTTTTATGATTGCTAGAAAATAGCTAAGACACAGCAGCAGTAGCAGAAAAGGTTTGCCAATGGCACTTGTAGTCTGTTTACAAACACATACACATACAGCTTCTGGTTACACTATAAAACACAAAGCAAAACACGTAGAAGCAATTTAAATTTCTTCTTCTTCTTTTTTTGTTCATATAACCATCACATACATATAACCATCACGACTATGTACGGTTGATGTGCACTTTCGCAGCAATTTTGTACTGCAGCAAAATTCCATAACAACAACATACATATGCATAACGACATATCTACTACATTATTGTTGTTGCTGGCAGCTATCGCTTGTTGGTTGCAATATATTCTTGCTTAGTTGCTGTCGCCAATTCTTCTCTTATTATTGTTATTTTTTACTTCGTTTATATTAGAACGAAAATCGACACTGATGATAGCACAACGCCGAAACCCGTTTGTCTCGCAACCAAATTTGACAAGGGATGACGGAAAATCGTTCCAGTATACATCAGGTCGGTTTTTCATACAAATCTTGCAATCGATTTGTAAATAACTTCTCATGGAGCTACAAACGTGAAACTTTACACATATGTAGGTTAGAACACCGTGACAATGCAACAAAAGGAAAAAATCCGTTAGGTGGCGCACGGAGCGAAATAATTGGATAAGAATTTGAAAATTTTCAAACCAGTTTTTAAGTAACTTCTTGATGAGCTAGAGACTTGAAATTTCAAACTTAGTTCAGAGGTCGATGACATCCGATGACACGATACAAAAAGATCGGCTAGGGGGCGCACGGGATGAGATATTTAGAAAAATCATACGAAACGGAGGGAATTTTGGATTAATTTTTATGTAAGTTCTCATTGAGCTACAACTGTACAACTTCACAGATAGGATAAGACGCCGAGAAAATTTAAGAAAAGGAAAAAAAATTCCGTTAGGTGGCGCACGGATCGAAATATTTAGATAAGAATTTGGAAATTTGGTGTTTTGAGATCGATTTTAAAGTAACTTCTCATTGAGCTACAAATATGAAACCTCAGAGACAGGTCAAGACACCGTGACAAAGGAACAAAAGGAGAAAAAATTCCGTTAGGTGGCGCACGGATCGAAAAAATTAGATAATAATTTAGAAATTTGAAACCGGGTTTTAAGTAACTTCTCGATGAGCGAGAGGCTAAAAATTTAGAGTTTAATTCAGAGGTCGATGACAGCCGATGACACAATACAAAAAGTTTCGCTAGGGGGCGCACGGACTGAGATATTTAGAAAAATCAATTTTAGGATTGATTTTTATGTAAGTTCTCATTGAGCTACAAGCGTAAAACTTAACAGATAGGTTAAGACACCGCGAAAATGTAAGAAAAGGAGAAAATAAAAATAAAATAAAAAAAATTTTAAGCACTTCCTTTATATAAATGGACAAAAATCAGCGAAAAATGTCTCCTTATAGTAAGACATATTCTTGTTAAACTTTGATTTTTAAATTTTGACATAGTAATTGCAAAAATATTTATGAGAAGTAAAAATATAAGGGTGGAGCGCAATTGATTGACTATCTCCTTTCCTCCCCACTTTCCCACCCAAATAATGTGTGCTCACTGATTTTTGTCCATTTATATAAAGGAAGTGCTTAAAATTTTTAAATTTTATTTTTATTTTTTATGCGCTGCATTACTCAATTTTTGGCATCTAACCAAACGAAACTTGATGCGCGCATCCGTAAGCTCAGTCGCCATCCGCAAAACCTCGATATGGAGACAGTCTGTCTACTTGGTATTTGTGCTTGATATTGGCCCAGCCAAAGCTGTAACTGTCGGTGGTTTTTGGTTGTGTGTGTGCGCATGTGCTTTGGTTGAACTCATTCGGTGCATAGCTCGCAAAATATTTTTAGAGGAAAAAAATTATACTAATAACACAAAAAACAACCACACAGTAATGTAAACAACAAGCAAATTCATATCTTGCTAGAAAATAAAAATAATATTAGTTACTCTATGGCAATCTAAGCAAATATGTCTGATCCTTTCGGGTCAATGTGGTGTCATGCCATGCCAGCAGTGGCTCTGGTATACGTACAACAAGAAACCACGTTGCTCAAATAAAATTAAATAAAAAGTAGGAAACAAGAGGAAAAACATACATCTTCTAAATAAAGTTACACTTGGCATAATCGATGCACGCGCTTTCTCAGAAAGATCTTTAAATTGATATACAAGCGCAGTAGCATTGTTGGCGCCAATATAAATTGTTTGAATGCTATAAAAATGCAGTTAATATTTGTGTGTATTAGGGTGTATCAGTATATTTTTTTACAGGCCGTTCGCATTCTATATTAATTTCCATAAAACAAAATTTTTTGAGTCCACCAGTTGATAATAAAGATGTAAGGAAGGCTAAGATCGGGTGCAGCCGAACATTACATACTCAGCTGCGAACTTTGGAGACAAAATAAGGGAAAATCACCATGTAGGAAAATGAACCTAGGGTAACCCTGGAATGTGTTTGTATGACATGGGTATCAAATGAAAGGGATTACAGAGTATTTTAAAAGGGAGTTGGCCTTAGTTCCATAGGTGGACGCCTTTTCGAGATATTGCCATAAAGGTGGACCAGGGGTGACCCTAGAATGTGTTTGTACGATATGGGTATTAATGAGGGTTTTAAAAGGGAGTTGCCCTCAGTTGTATATGTGAAGGCGTTTTCGAGATCTCGATCAAAATGTGGACCAGGGGACCCAGAACATCATCTGTCGGGTACCGCTAATTTATTTATATATGCATTACTACGAACAGTTTCCTGCCCATGATTCCAAGGGCTTTTGATTTCGCACTGCAGAACTTTTTCATTTTCTCCTACTTAATATGGTAGGTGTCATACGGATTTTACAAAGTTTTTTCCAAAGTTATATTTTGCGTCAAAAAACCAATCCGATCACCATGTTTCATCCCTTTTTTCGCATTTGGTATAGAATTATGGCATTTTTTTCATTTTTCTAAATTTTCGATATCGAAAAAGTGGGCGTGGTCATAGTCGGATTTCGCCCATTTTTAATACCAAGATAAAATAAGTTCCGATAAGTACGTGAACTAAGTTTAGTAAAGATATATCGATTTTTGCTCAAGTTATCGTGTTAACTGCCGAGCGGAAGGATAGACGGTCGACTGTGTATAAAAACTGGGCGTGTCTTCAACCGATTTCGCCCGTTTTCACAAAAAAACAGTTATCGTCATAGCAGCTATGCCTTTACCAAATGTCACAAGGATTGGTAAATTTTTGTTCGACTTGTGGCATTAAAAGTATTCTAGACAAATTAAATAGAAAAGGGCGCAGCCACGCCCATTTTGAGATTTTCTTTCATTTTTGTATTTTGTTGCACCATATCATTAGTGGCGTTGAATGTTGACATCATTTGCTTATACACTGTAAAGATATTAAATTTTTGTTAAAATTTTACTTTAAAAAAAATTTTTTTAAGGAGTGGGCGTGTTCGTCATCCGATTTTGCTAATTCTTATTTAGAACACATATAGTAATAGGAGTAACGTTCCTGCCAAATTTCATTATCATATCTTCAACGACTGCCAAATTTAAGCTTGCAAAACTTTTAAATTACCTTCTTTTAAAGTGGGCGGTGCCACGCCCATTGTCCAAAATTTTACTAATTTTCTTTTATGTGTCATAAGGTTAACCCACCTACCAAGTTTCATCGCTTTATCCGTCTTTGGTAATGAATTATCGCACTTTTTCGGTTTTGCGAAATTTTCGACATCGAAAAAGTGGGCGTGGTTATAGTCCGATTTCGTTCACTTTAAATAGCGATCTGAAATGAGTGCCCAGGAACTTACACACCAAATTTCATTAAGATACCCTAAAAATTTACTCAAGTTATCGTGTTTAAGGACAGACGGAGAAACGGACGGACATGGCTAAATGAATTTCTTTTTTCGTCCAGATCATTTTGATATATAGAAGTCTATATCTATCTCGATTAGTGTATGCCGTTACGTGGTACCGTTATGCGAACAAAACTAATATACTCTGTGAGCTCTGCTCAGCTGAGTATAAAAATATGACCATTTTTAAGACCGATGCGATTTCAACGTTGCCCTATTGACTTTGAAGAACCCCACGGCGTATGAGTAACCTTATGACATGTGCTGCAAATTTGAAAAAAAAAATTACAGTAAATGGGAATACTTATACATATTGACGGTTTAGACTGTAAACCTATTAAGTAGCATTACCACCAATCATTACTTTTACAAGTAGCTTGGTAGATTAGACGAGACTACATCACCAAGGAAAAGAGTCACGTAATATGGATTTTATTAACAAAGGACTTTGTGTTTGGTTTACTTCCTAGGATTTCAGTGGAAAAAAATTCTTTTGTTAAATCGCAATTTGTTATCGTTTGCGCGACCCCATCATAGTCGAAAAAAACTGTATCGTGGGGAGTAGGAATAGCCGGTATGTGATCTGATATGATGTATCGCATATCCTTGGGATCGGCCCATCGTGGGAGATTAACGTTACGCTGTGGTTTCATCTCGCATATTGGCATTTTCCTTACATGCTAGGGAGTTCAATTTTGGGTAAGTTGACAATAAAGCACAGTTCAGCAAGCTGTGAAGTCTCTTCTCCGCTGATGTTGGCAATAAAGCATTCTCTTCGGAGTAATGCGATGTTCTTTGTTGGAGAGATGGCAGTAAAGCTTTACAAGAATAAAGCAGCCTCTTTAGCTATTCTCTCTATGCATAAATATTTGAAAGGTTCTTCTGCGGAACGTCAAGGAAAATGTTCAAAACATCCACAACAAATGATGGCAAACACATGCCTATAGTATGTGGATAAGAGTTGATGCTTGTGAGAAAAGGTTTGTGCTCACTCTTCTTTTTGAAATGTTTTGGAACTGTGTTGGGCTATGCTGAACGGTTGGCACAAGAGTGAATGTGATAAGTAACTGTAGTAGTAGTAGAGTCTATAGCGAACGAACATTTCAATTCGATGTATCGTATGGGTTGTAATCACATCCCTTAATTGTGAAACAGGATATCCTGGTGCTCAGAAAAGGTTGTTCACAGCCATTGATAATTATATTAAAATTGTGGAATTGTATCAAGTATCTGGCGGCTCGCCAAGCGTCCAAACTGATGCAGCTTGGAACATAATGGTAATGGAAGTCAAGATGGGGTTGCTTTGCAACCGAGTGTCATTATCCTTAAAATGGTAAGGAGCTAGGTTAGACTCCGTAATTTGATACCAATGATTCGGCTACGAAGTGTTGGGGTATTTATTTATTTATTTCAAATTATAGTCGACTCAAAAACAAAGCGGTCGACTGCTAAAAATTTAAGGTAAATTGTATATAATTATAGGCATTACATTTCTATTATAATATACAGAAAGTAATGTTATTTAAGGATTTATATAAGTGTCCCAAGTGGCGGGTTATCGTGAGGAGCTCAGAAGGGAGCTTACGCTAGGTGCTCAGAAAGGAGCTTGGCGCCTATAAGGGAGCTGACGTGACGTGCTCATAAAGGAGCCGGATGCCCAGTAGGGGAACGCGCGAATTGGTTGAAGTACCGATGTATCCAATCCATCCTTATACGATATCGTGCCTGTTTTCTACGGAATAAATAATAATTCCAGCATATTAAAAAATAAATTAGCCTCTATCTCTTAGTTTAGATAGGCGAGTATTGCATTACGCATAGTGGCAAAAGTACACTCAAGACTCATACAGCTATATAAGTCATTGTAGTACGAGCACCAGATAAGCAGAGGATTATCTTTAGCAAAGTTTCGACGACAAAGGGGTAAAAAAAAAAAGAACGTAGTGTCTGGAAACCCTAAGAGGAACTGCAAAAAACAATCGGCTGAGAAGGTCAGCAGAATCAATTTCTCCAATAATGAGCTTATGGATGAACAATGCCCCCAGTAATATTCTCCGGTTTTCCAGAGTGGGTAAGCTAATAAGAAGAAGTATATTTCTTATGGTGTAAGGTGGAGACTTGAGTCCCAGTTAAGGCCACGTAATGCGAACATCAAAATTTGCTTTTGAACTGACTCAAGACGCTTTATATGATTTTGAGAAACAGGGCACCAAACGCATGAGCAATACTCGAGTATTGGACGGACCAGCGATGTGTAAAGAATCTTAGTGAGGTACGGATCATAGAACTCTTTAGCCCAAGTACACCCCACGTTTTTTTGGCAATAGATGAAATATGCATGTTGAAACTCAGTTTCGGATCAAAAAGGACACCTAGATCATTTACAATAGATATACGCTCCAAAGGGGTAGCATCTATTACATACGGTTCCAAAAAAAAATGTCATATGCTTACATTTAGCGCAATTTAAAGTTAGTAAATTTGTTGTGCACCAAGGAACTCAAATCGGTAGGACAGTAAGTGTAGCAAAGTTTTACATCATCCGCATACATTATAATATGGGAATGTAATATTATCTGTGGCAAGTCGTTTATGAATAAGGTAAAGAGCAAAGGGCCTAGATGACTTCCCTGAGGTACACCGGAGGAAACTCCAAACGATTCCGAGAGATTGCACTTGAACAGGACTTCTTGAGTCTGGTTAGAGAGATAGCTTTTCAGCCACATTAATAGGTCAAACGGAAATCCCAGTAAATCAAGCTTATGAATAAGTAACTCATAGTTGACGGTATCGAATGATTTGCTGAAATCAATATAGATGACATCAGTTTGCTTGTTCGCTGAAAATCCTTCCATAACTAAAGCGGTAAATACTAGCAAGTTTGCAGTGGTTGACTTTTGACGAATTGGGCCGTGTTGGCATGGAGATAAAAGGGAAGAGCACTGATATTGAAACTGACTGGTAACAATCTGTTCAAAAGCTTTAGAAATAGCCGAACGTTTAGCAATACCCCTGTAGTTCTCAACTTTTGACCTACTACCTTTTTTATACAGGGGTATAATAAAAGACTGTTTCCAAAGTGACGGGAATGACGCAGATCCCAGAGATAGCTCAAATAATTTTAAAATAGGCTCATATATGTTTTCAATGCAGTACTTAAGCACACAACTAGGAACACCATCTGGTCCCGGAGAAAAGTTGGACTTCAAAGACTGAAGACTCTGAAGAAGGATTCCTAATGGAATTCGAGGTATCTAAGCGATAGGGGTATTGACCGGAATGAAA
This sequence comes from Eurosta solidaginis, assembly GCF_040869045.1. NCBI lineage: Eukaryota > Metazoa > Arthropoda > Insecta > Diptera > Tephritidae > Eurosta > Eurosta solidaginis. The sequence goes on from NC_090319.1 coordinate 13,426,978, forward strand.
ACCTCTGGATGAATACGTGGACTTAAAGAACTCAGAAAATAGTTCAGCAACGTTGTCATAAGTGCAAGCTTTTTTACATCCAAAGGTTAATGAGGAAGGATACCCAGCAGATGTTCCAATTTTCTTGAATCTCTTATAAAGCCTAGATTTGATGTTATTAAGTCTGATAAGTTGCCTTGAAAACCAAGGCGGCTTATTCGAATACAGGGTATAGCGAGTAGGAATACAGGTATCAAAGAAGCCGTCAAGTGTACTGTAAAATATGGAGATTGCCGAATCGACATCGGTGCATGCATAGAGATCCGACCAATCATGGAAAGGCAACAGATCATTAAGCATAAGGAAATTCGCTTTATAGAAACATCTAGAACGGGGTCCATCCTGTACTTGAATCTTGCGGTGTAGACTAATATCAAGTGATAACTCAAGCGTAGGGTGCAGAGGGTCTTCTGGAAGGGATAAAGGTGGAATTTGAAGAAGGGCAATACCCACCGAGCCATCCACAAGTACTAAATTCAGCATTTTGTTTCTACTATTTGGAACGTTGTTAATCTGAAGAAGAGATGAGTCTAACAGGCAATTGAGAAAGTGTGTTGAGCAGTGAGAGTTAAAAAATTTGGATCACTCATATTAACAGGTCTCTTAAGCTAGCCCAACCTTTTCAGCCCAATCAAAAAACGAGACTGTACTAAATTGCACAACATTTATTACTAATTTAGTACCGGTTAATTAAATTTATTACCCTTGTATTTTAAAAAATATCGAGGGTTGGGCGTAGTGGAACTTTGTTTCCTGAGCCCAAATCCTATCGAAAAATCGATGGCGCGATATCGGTTAACTTTCACCTATGCAAATGCACCCACCCTAATATTTATGGTCCTTAACAGCAAAGGCCTAAACACCCGCGCTGTTAGTTCCGCTGTTAGTTCTGCTTACTCCAAAAGAAACGGTAAAGATGGGTTTGATGGTGAATGAGGACAAAACGCTGTCATCCAGCAAAGAATCAGCGCATACGCGCCTTGGCAACCACGCTACTGTTGGCAGCCATAATTTCGAAATAGTAAAAGACTTCGTTTATTTGGGAACCAGCATCAACACTAGCAACAACATCAGCACTGAAATCCAGCAAAGAATCAATCCTGCCAATAAATGCTACTTTGGACTAGGTAGGCAATTGAAAAGTAAAGTCCTCTCTCGGCGAACGAAAATCATACTCTACAAGTCACTTATCGTACCCGTGCTGCTATATGGGGCAGAAGCATGGACCATGACAACAGGGAGTGTTCGAGATGGCGATGGCGAGTACCGAAGAAGATTTAATGATGAGCTGTACGAGCTATACGCAGACATCAACATAGTCCAGCGAATTAAAACGCAGCGGCTGCGCTGGCTTGGCCATGTTATGCGAATGAATGATGATGCTCCTTCCAATAAAGTGTTTCTATCGGAACCGGCCTATGGAAGCAGAGGTAGAGGGCGGCCCCCCTCCGTTTGAAGGACCAGGTGGAAAACGATTTAAACTCCCTTGGTGTGACCAATTTGCGCCGGTTGGCGGAGCGAAGGAGCGACTGGCGCGCCTTGTTGGACAGCCATAACCGTTTAGACGGTTAAGCGCCAATTTGGTATTTGGTATTATTCTTACTCCGTCAATTTTTCGATCCTAGCTGTCATACAAAGAACCCACTTGCTTTCAGGTTAGTTAAGCTGCGTTGTTTGCTGATTACTGTTGCTTCGGGAGTGCGTCTTTGGTTTTTACTTGGTGTAAGTTTCATAGCTTATGACACTTTGGGCCCTCTTCTGAACCAAGAAGCAACGACGACTTCTAGATGTGTCATTAATGCAAACCTTCATCTTGTGTAGGCTTGAATTCAATTTTAGAGTCATGATCCAGAGGCCTTCTATTTATATAATTCTACATATGTAGTATTTGGATCTTTTAGAAACGATGTAGCGAAAACCAAACGATCCACCCTACAGGTAATATTTTTGGTTGGACATTGTTTGTACTTGCTGGCCCCATGTGAATAGACTGCCTTCTTGACTGCTCTTGGTATCTGGTCTAGATATATCGTTAGAAGGAAATCCTATTTGGAATAACCAACACAAGCTGTTTTAGCTGCCTAGTGGTTGGTCGATTTTAACTTGGGCACTCTCTAAACGCTATGCAATCAATATAATATGAGCACACTGTCTGTATATGGGGTTTTCCATCCCATTTCGACCAATTTTGAACCCGACCCCTTTAGAATTGGCTGAAAGTTTTTCTTCTTTTTCTAGCTTACGAAAGACGTTTTTCAGAAGTTTTTCAAATGTTTTCATCCAACTCAAAAAAAGTTATGAATTTTTAAAAATACACCGTTTTTGTTGCTATAACTTTTTCAAAAATTGACCGTTTCGGATAATTTTTTTTTTTAAATATTTTTTAAATGTACTTTTCGGAAAAAATACAAACAAAATTTTAAAGTTTTTCTTTTCAATTAAATAATAAAAAAAAAGTTCTCTGCCCACTCCGGGATTAGTGGGGATGATTGCAGAATTGATTGAATTTTTTATGAGAAAAAAAGGGCGACATTCGAAAAATCCCGAAAAACTGAAAAATTACAAAAAAAAAAAACTTTAAAAATGTTTTTGAATTTTTTCCGAAAAGTACATTTGAAAACAAATTTAAAAAAAAAGATCCCAAACGGTCAATTTTTGAAAAAGTTATAGCATTTTGAAAACAAAAACGGTGTTTTTTTTTTAAATTCATAACTTTTTTTGAGTTGGATGAAAAAATTTGAAAAACTTCTGAAAAACGTCTTTCGTAAGCTAGAAAAAGAAGAAAAACTTTCAGCCAATTCTAAAATGGTCGGATTCAAAATTGGTCGAAATGGGATGGAATACCCCATATACATGACTGCAATTGTGACCACTCTTCAGCTCACTTCCAGCTAGATTACTGCATACCGAACTGCAACTATCCGCTCCCCTTATCCCTAATCCCCTCAATCCTTCATTGGCATACATGGTTTGCTATACAACAAAATATGCAGATAAAGACTGGAGGCTGTAGAAGAGCGTATGCTCATAGCACATAAATCAGTCTTTACAAATTGGTAAAATGTTGATAGCTTTGTGATGACTATAAACTTTGAAGCGTTTAGCTGCTGGTAAATATTTACTACTATCTATATTTACAAAATCTTTAATACATGTTGTTTGTTGTTGCAATAACTCAACTAGGATAGTATCTGCCTTGTAATTATCTATTCTGCATCCTTCCGTTCAACTCCTGTTTTGTAATTTATGCATTTTCGACTGTTCAATAAAGCAGCTGTGATCCTGTGCTCAACATCAGTAAATCGATTCACCGCGTATTGTAATTAAGTACAAGTTGACTTACATAGGTATTTAGTTCAACAAACTGCAAAGATTTATAGTTTAATAATAAATAAGTAGATGACCTAAATAAAGTAATGAGCAAATTCTATTTAAGATCGGAATAATCTCAAGGATTGTGAAATTTCTTGTTCATAAAAACTATGCGGTGGCTCAGATATGGGCCTCACTCTTACTATTAATGAGTTGCTAATTTTCATGGCTTGCTTTACGTAATGACAGAGGCAGAGAACCTCGTAGATAGTAGCCGGTCGTGAGAGCCAGAAAGTTGATCAGTGTTTGAAGAAGAGATGGGCTTTGAATTGAACATTTTTCATTGCGGCTCACATAAGCCAGCTATGTCTTAAGTGCTCAGAAATCAGCTGTTGCGACGTGGTCAGAAAATAGCTACTATATGTCAAGCAGGTGGCTACGGTGAAGTGCTCGAAAAGTAACTAAAGCAAAGGTCTCAAAAAGGAGTTAATGCTTGGGACCCGGTAAGGTCCATATGGGTCTGCAAGGGTCTGACTGAATATGTTGTCCAGTAATTGGTACATACAACTTTGATGATGAAGCGGGCTTGCCTACTGGAATGACTTTCAAATAGGCAAATTGGTTCCAAAATGAGGCATGCTTTTGCTTTATGTAAATGAGATTAGGATAGCGACGGAAGATATTGAGCCTCTGTTATGTATTTTAACCGTCTAAAGCAGGTATAGGCGCCGCACCATTCCCCGAGATTGCTGTCAGAATGTTAGTGCGTCACCAGAGCGAAATAATAAATACAATAGATTCCTAGAAAACGAATCCGCAGAGGAGTAAATCTGTTGTTCGTTTGTGTGCTTATGTAAGAAAAGCCTACGAAATAATGCATTCCGATCGCTTTCACGAATTCTATAAGTCATTTAGACCACAACAGAGTGCGACAAATGAATCCTTGGAAAGTATAGTATAGAATTGTTCAAATTCTTTTATTAAGACTCAACCGTATTGAATTGCCGCCTTGTCGTTGGTTGGGTGGCTGTACAGATAGGATGATCATATTGGCTGCGGTCGTTGTATCCGTGATCCCGTGGTCTGAAAATACCAATATACATTACTACATGGTTTATAGAAAAACAGCCTAAACTCTGCTTGATTCCGACACCAAACCTGAGTTGACCTGCTTGTACACTTCAATAAACTTCACAAGGTTTAATAGCCCTCCTTGTCTCCTGTTTCTGGTCCCATTCATCGCATCTCTAGGCTGGCGGCGGTGTTCGCTCTTGTTTATCTTACTACTATGCGGCTCTTGGCGAAAGTTTTGGCGTAACGGCTGTACTTGATAGTGAAGACTCTTGTAACACAAAACTGACATGAAATCCGAGAATATATACATCGCTCCTCACCCACATGCATCGTATGCGAAACAATAGCCTAGGTCTTTCCCAGATGAATTACGATCAGAAGCTTTCCACATTTGCGTAGACTTCCTCCACACACCTCCCCGAACTCCTACATAATAAAGTACTTAGACATGCAATAATACAAATGCTTTATTAACACCAAAGTAGGAGGAGCACGAGTTCAAGACAAAAACACAATATTCGGTAGCTGTTCTGAGTTGTTTTTGCTGTTGTTTACTTATTGCTAATGTGCAACTTGTAGTATATGCAGATAAACATTTATTAGGTACATAGTATCAATGTGTGAATATATATGCGTATGTATGTGTATATGTAAATATTTAGACTACAATGCAATGCACAAATCTTAATTTAAGCCACTTAAGGCGACATTTATGCGTCGACAAAACATTTCGAATCCCTCTCTGCTCTTTACATAAAATCCATATATTTCAATGCATTTTCGTTGTCATTGTTGTTGCTTTGTTGCCATTTGAGTATCTAAATTATCATACCGCAAAGGTACTTGGCAACCATTTGTGTACTCGTAATGTTTACTTAGCTTATTTTCATGGCTATGTGCATAAACTCAAATTAGAATTTTAACAGAAATTGTCTAAGCTTTTGTAGTATGTGATCTTCGATTGCTCTAATTGCGTGGTCATTCAAACTCTTGGTAGGCTTTTCACAAATTTGATTAGAAATGTGCACCAGGATTTGAACATTTGTTCTATTAATAAGAAAAAATTCCATTTTGCAAGCTGCAAAAGTTGATATATAAAATAATTTTTGTATTTAAACCAATGAAAGAATGAGAAATAGATTTCATGATTTAATATCCGAATTGAGTTTGTAGACTAATAAAAATTTTAATTCGGGCATCAAATCAAAGACTTATACTGGTTAGTTTGCTTTAGAGCTGCCGCAGGGGTCTAAATATCTCTTAAAATTATATATATATATATATATATATATATGACTGCTACATAAATTTTGTCTTTGTTTTTAATGTTAGATAACATTTTTATGAATTTCACTTCTTCATTACCTTATTTTTCGGATGCTGAGCTTTAAACTCGAGTGCAACTGTATTATGGTTATATTCCCTTTTTACACACCTTAGTACATATATATTTGAAGTTTTTAGTGTTTTTGATATAATGGTAAACAGCGGAAACAATGCTAATATAGCATTGCTATAAGTCCAATATCGCTGATCAAGTTCTATTGAACGCGCCTAAAAATATTCCGCACAAGTTGGGCTTAAAAACGCATAGAACATACATATATATATATATATATATATAGATGTATATACTAGGTGAGTATGCAAATAATAACAGAAAAATGGCAAAGGTTAGAGACAAACTACAAAGCGAGCAGCGATGCTTTCAAACGGCTGAGCGGATAGAGGCATCTGGCTTAACACCAGTATCAATGCAGGTGTATTCGAGTTTAAAGATCAGAACCTGAAAAGTTAGCTGACGAAAAAGTGAAATACAGAAACATAGCTGGACCAAACACAAGGAAGAACTTGCAGGGTGCGTATTTGTTTACTTTCAAAAGATCTATTTCATAAGAGTAAGGAAGCGGATGTATGAGACAAAAAATTAATGGAGAGCGAAGAAGAAGAGAGGGAAACGGAGAGGCCAGAGAAAGTGAATAGGAAAGGGAAACAAAAGATGGGAGGAGGAGAGCGTAATAGGTGTAGAGTGTAGGAAAAGAGTATAAGGAGAAATTCGTGGAAGCACAGTGACGAGTAGAGTTCCTACATCTTATACTAGTGAAGACTTGTTAATTTGCTGGTATTACATAAGTGAGACACACACACAAACATACTGTATTGTAACTCTTCGGAATGATAGGGAGATGAGTGGCAAGCGGGTTCAAGTAAGTGCAGAAGCTGGCGGGTAACAATGAAGTCTGTGCACGTTGTCAAAGCTATAGCTAATGCTAGCTAGTGTCCAGGACGACTGATGAGGTTAAGTGACGGTGTGCATTCGAATGATATCATTCAACCTTTGTCGGGCGGCTTACGGTGAACGGTGAGTGATCGTCCTGTGAATGGTATAACGTTGAGTGCCAAGCCGTGCCAAACTTACGAATAGATGTAGAACTGCGGAATTTTTGAAAGCTGAGCCGGTAGATACACCGTTGAAACGAATAGATGTGGATCGATGTAAAGTTTATCAGTAAATGTGGAACCGATCTTATTCGTTGGTTTAGCCCCGTCTATACTGCAGCGGCGACGCACCATTGTGTTACAGAAGAAGAAGGTACAAACCGTGGGTTGCGTGCACTCTCATTACTCTGACCTACCCAAAAGTCTTTGGTAACCCAATACAACAGCCAAAGTGGTTATCGAAAGTAGTGATATTGTACAGGATAAGAAACCCAAAACCCGCGATTTCGACACAAATGTTAAGCGTAAATATCTTTTAGTTCAATATGTCATGGTAAACTATTTGAGAAGTTTACGGTTACCTAGCGAATGAAGTTTACTTGTAGGGAAATCGCTTATAGTGGTAACTAAAGGGTTGAATGTTTGTGCTACTGCTGAAGCAGTTTTTCTGCTAGGAGTGTGAATAAGTGAGACGCTACTCAAAAGAAGCACTACAAGATAGGAAGTCGAAAAAAATGATTGGAGAAGAAGTTAGGAGTGTGAGGGAGGATTAGAGGGAAAGAGAAACATTGAGTAATAGAACATAAAGGCCTTCAACATCTTAAAGGCATGCCAGTAATCCAAGATTAGGACCGGACACTGCTAAAAAATATAGAAAGATACCGACGGCTCCTAAGTAAGCTTGGCTAGAGCTCGGAACCTTCTATTGATTCGAGCGTCATTTAAATATTTTTGCCATATGTTCTCATATAATGTGAGTATAGCACATTAATTCCACTTCCCGCCACTAACGAAGCTAACAGATATAACAGAATGAAAGAGATAGCAATAGTAAGCCACTCAGGTGCCCATTCACTGTTAGGAATGGCTGTTGTAAAGGCGGTTAAATAATCCATGGTTTGAGAGAACAAAAAAAAACGTTCTCGCGGCAGTTGGGCTTTTATCAGAAGGTGATATCCCCGTCTCTCACCGAAACAGCAAAAACATCGAGGATAGCGGTAATAATGAGTAAAAGTGAGTAACCAATGTAAGACGAAATTTTTGGGATACGTGTAGAGGCTTCTAGTACTGATCGATTATGAATGGTGGAGTAAGAGCAAGGCGTTGTAAGTGAATTACATTGCAATACTCGAAGGTATTCATTTATAGGACTATTGTATGAAAAAAAAAAATAACAGTACTTGCATGTATTTATTTGACACTTGAGTGGGGCGAACCGATAACAGTAGTTTTCATTGCGAAATCTCTACTAATTCCGCCATCCCTCCAATGATTTTGCGTCACAACCGTGACATGATAGTCCCTACTAGTGCGCCAAGGGTTAATGTAGTAAATATAATTATAAATTCTCCTCAAATTTTATATTCTACATATACTCGAAATATAATATCGCCAAACAATTTTTTACAAATTAGTTGTCTTAACAACAATTGAAAACAAATACTAAGAAGGCTTACATAACAAGTTGGCCAAAAATTTCTTTTCTCTTTATTTGCTTTGTGAATGCCAGCCTTGCAGCAATAAAGTTTAAAAAAAAAATTTGCATAAAGAAATTATAAAGCCGCTTTGTGTTATTTTAACCGTTATACTCATTTTGGTTTGCTTTAATGTTTTGTAAACACATTTCCCACCTTTTACCTAAATATAATAGAATTATATACAATTGAATGATTTTTTTTTTTTTAAATATAAACTCTTCTAAGTGACCCTTCAGATGGCGACGAAAAGGTTAAAAACTCCAATTAGAACGTTAAATGTAACCCGTTTGAAATTATGTCTTTGATTTAAATTTTCAAATGAAAAACCCGAAAAAGTGTTAATGAACTCTTTGATGTTTTCTGTGAAATCAAACAAAAAACTTTAGTTACATGATAATGTTTGCCTAGAAAATTACAGCAAACGGAATAGCTAACCATAGCACAAAAAAAAAGAGTGGTCGCTGAAAGGGGTGGGTATAGGATAACGGCTAAATTCTACGAAAATAGAAAGTTAAATCAACGACCAGATTCAAGCAACACGTGCCACTTAAATTTATAAAGTTAAATGGCAGCTTTTTAATAGAAAAATACACTCATGTGCATAATTATAAAGGCACTCCGTTTTCGGGATAGTAGAGGATGTAGAAAGGACTAAAAATAAATGGGGATATATGTACTTGGGTTAGGTGGCAGCACTGCGAAAAAAAAACTAAATTTAGATGATAACTATACTTAGAAATATTACGTTTGAAATATGACGTAAAATACCTATCGTTTGATACCCAAAATTCCCAACAGGTGGCAAACTTTTAAAAAATTCTTAGTAGTCTAAAGAAAGAATCTAGTAACAGAGCGAAAAGTTTACGTTTTACCTACTCTATACTATATAAAATTCCATTTACATCTTTTCAAGTTAGTAGCAGATATACAACCAATGCAGTTTAGGTGGTTACCCTAAATAATAACCTCATTTGAAATTTTTTTTACAATAGAGAATAGTAAAATACTTTGTGTTCTGATGGAGTTTGACGGCCATCGTATTCAGGGGGTCTGATAAATTTATTTTAAAGACACAGTTATTCCAACTCAAATTGGTTTTCCTTGAAGAAGGCGTGAAAGGGGCGAAACGCGTAGACGCATAATTTAACTTTGCCTTCTCACTTCTTTGCCATAAAGCTTATCGAAGCAACAATTAAATTACAATCTTTGGCCCAAATATAAAATATACAATAAAATATCATATTGGTATCTCTTACAAATTTTATTTAAATTTTCAGCACGTGGCAACCATGTAAAAGCACTCTCAGTGGCAACGCGTACAGGACCCCTTATGGAAATACATCACAACCTATTTTGAGCAAATTTGGTAAGGGCTTGTAATTTGGATAGTCGTAGGCTAGGAGCAAAAGAGCGAAAAAGAAGACCAAAAAGGAACAGATGCGAATCAAGCATGCCGCTAGAAAAAAGGGAGAGATAAAAGAAGACGTTGTAGGAAAAGAAAGAACAGTGGAGGAATAGTGAGAGTAGGAGCATGAGCAGCGGTGGGCACCACTACATTTACACGGTTACCAAATTGAGAATGTGTTAGTCAACACGAACGCGTAGCGAGCACGAAACAAAATCATTTATTTATTTAGTTTGATTTCAATGCTTGAACGGTGAACATGTGTCACACGCACTCTTTGGTACTCTGTTTTAAGCGCGCGTGCAATACTTCCTTACTGTACGACCATCGAAATCAATCTAAAAGAGCTGTCGTTGATTTTGACGAAGTAGCTATTGTGCTCTCGCTTATCGTATACATATATGGTAGCTTAACAGGTGCTAAGCTCACGCCCACCCCGGAGCATGAGTAAAGTTACAAAGTAAAAATACATTGATCTTTGTCAGTTAATAATAAATTTTTGCCGCAATATACTCCAAAAGGCAGATAAAGAAATTAAGGCGAAGAAAAAAATAAAAAGGATTATGAGAGAATGCAGAAGGAGCGACAGGAAAAGACAAAAAGATAGGGAAAAATTATGAAAGAGGAACAGGAAGTCATATGCGTCATATAAGAAGGTGACGAGAGAACGGGCAGCTCAATTGAAATTGTGGCTGTGTTGGTAGGGGTAAAATCATCGCCGTGGTAGTGGTTTAGGCGTTGATTAACGTGCAACACAGCAAGACTTATACACGCATGTTTGTTAACACTTAAAAAATAATTCGGAAAAATGCTATACAATACGAGTGCAGCAAAAAATTCTTCAAAGAAAATTAAAGTAAGTAAAAATAATAGAAAAGCAAACGTTTTTAAAACAACAGCTAACGGAAAAATAGCAGTGATCATTTTATTTTTTATCAAATTTCATCAATTTTATTCTTTTTTTATTTTCCATAATTTAAGAAATAACTTACATGTAGTTTGTAAGTGAAACTATGTAAACCAATCCCAAAAACGATGTCAAAAAAATATTCGAAAAAATTGTTGAACATTTTCGAACTTTTATTTAAAGTTTTCGGATTTGTTTTTGTTTTTATTGGAGTATACAGTTTTGTAACACAATCAATATTAGTCGTGGGTCTCTCAAATTTCGCATTAATTTTCACAACTTTTTTCCAAAGGGTGATTTATAAATTCTTCTCTACGAAGGCCGGATAGCTAGACTTTTTAAAAGAAGAAGATTTGAGACAGCCCACAGTGCCACGAAGGTGGAAAAAATACAAAAATCGACTGTCTTGAAACTTAGATGTTTTGATGTCAAGTTACAGCTAAAACTCCAACTAAGAGAAGTTCATAAGTTGTTTTGTGATAAAAACAACTTTCTGTCTCACACACCCCCTCAAAATACACCTATTTTCTACATACTATTTCATTTTGGGGTTTCGCACATAAAAGTGGTCGCAGTTAAAAAATTTTTTAAAATACATTTTTATTCCTAGCAAAATCAACTTTTGCACTTTGATGAAGATATATGCGACAAACCAAAAAATGTATGGCTCATAAAAAAAAAACATTTATACAAATATTTTTTTTTATTAATAAGTAAATATGTGATTAAACATACCAAAATCCGAAAATTGCTAAACTTTGGAGACAAAGAAAACCCAGGTCGGTGAAAGTCGGTGAATTTTTTTTTGTTTATGGTAGTTTGGACCTTCTGCTAACAGAAACAATCGACATCTCTTCCGCCTCGCGAAAATCTTCAATTTTGAAAAAGTGACTAAATGCCTTTTTTTGGTATTGCTTTAGCATTAGATGAAAGACGAACAAAAAGAAAATATAAATATGTGATATATTCATTTTCATCTGCATATTTAGCTTAAGCACAAACAAAAAGAGCTTTGCGAAAATGCACATTAGGGTGGTCCTATTGTTTTATTATTATTTTTTTTTTAATTGATCTCTTTTATAATTTTGTTAACCTAACTAATCACTTTATTTGTGAAAAATTTCATAGTTTTACTATTAGTGGAAGATGGTGCTCAACACGAGTTTAAAATCTCTTGTATAACTTGTATATGACATATTTTTTCTCCCCATTTAACAAAAAAAAATCAGGATTAAAAAAATATAAAACAGCAATGAGCACGCTTTATATCTTAACCTATTTTTCTTAAATTTAAAATTGAAAGTAAATTATGAGTAACAATATACTGAAAAGGCCAAAATTTTTTTAATATAAACTTGAACCACCTTAATGCACATATGTACGTGTTAAAACAAGTGACCGCAGCAGATAAATCAACACTTGTTTATCTCACTTCAAAATAAAGTGTCGAAAGCCAAAACATAAAACTTTTATAATAAATAAATAAAAATGTCAATTAAAATCAGAAATAGTGATTTGGTAGATTTATCGTTAGAAACACCCCTTAAAGAAAGAATATCAGTCATTTTTTCTTTTGTTTGTGAAAAGTTAACTAATGTTGAATTTTATAGAAATAATGTGAGGAAAATTGTTTATAGATTCAATTATGACATGAACAACAAGTGGAAAGAAGCTGCCTATAAAAATAGCGATTTATTAAATGGAACTCTTCTTGGCTTCAATGAGCAGTCTTTGAAACTGAAGATCCCGATAATGTATTTAATGTATGCCTTGTAGTGTGAAAGTTTGTAATTGAATATAAATTTCAGATACCAAGCACCATTACGGGAAAAAGGGGCAGACCGCAAGTAGAGTTTTCAGTAGCTTCAGAAATGTCAAAATCGCGAAAGATAAGTAAAACATTTGAAGAACATAGAAAGGAAGAAATTACTTATGCTGCGCGGAAAGTAGCGAAAAGTGAAAAAGAGCCTGATAGCACTATAAATAAGTGTATTGAGCCCTTTGAAGCGCTGGCCTTATGTTTAGATTTAGATTTATCAGAAAAAAAAATATAATAAACTACGCAAAGTTGTTAATAATATGCATACGGATTGTTTCCCAAGCACGTATGAGTTAAACAAATTCAAACAAAATTTAGTACAACATATAGAAGCGACGGAAACTTCAGCAGAAGTGAATTTAAATGCTCTTCTGCAAATTACATCAAAACACATCTTAGAAGTTTGTTCAGACAAACACCCAGGGGGCAAACTTTCACTTATATGTAAATGGGGAATGGATGGCAGTTCTGGGCACAGTCGATATAAGCAAACATTCTCGGTGGAAGACCTCTCAGATGAATTTATTTTCGTAATTGCTTTGTTACCAATAAAGTTCGTATAAAATCAATTAGTTTCCAATGTATATATTGTATATTTTTTAATTTTTTTTTTTTTCACAATTTAAGGCTCATCGATTCCTTATCAGGTAATGAAATATGGGTCAACCGAACTCCTTCTTCTACTCTCTTCTGTAGACCAGTGAAATTTATTTATACGAAAGAAGGAAAAGAGGTAACTCATTCTGATTATAATAAAATGGTTCAGATGATTGACGATTTGGAATGCGATATTTTCAAAAATAAGAGGGGAATAGCTGAAATTTCCTACGTCATGCACTGCACTATGATTAACGGTGCAGTAGCTAATGTTTTAACAAGCACCAATTCTTCGAGCAGATGTTTTATATGTCATGCGACTCCAACGGAAATGAACAATATTGAACAAAACAAAATACCAAATCCAGATCATTATAAATTTGGGATATCAACCCTCCATTGCTGGATTCGATTCTTTGAATGTTTACTGCACATAGCCTACCGTCTGCTTTTTAAGAAATGGCAAGTCAGAATAGAAAATAAGGCTAAATTTATTGAAACTAAAACCCGTATAAAAAAAGAATTCAAAGATAAAACAGGTTTGATAATTGACCAAGTCAAGCACGGGTTTGGCACAACTAATGATGGAAATACAGCTCGACGTTTTTGGAAAATATTGACGTTGCCGCAGAAATTACTCGTCTGGATAAGTCTCTAATCCATAATTTTTTTCTGGTGCTTAGAGTCCTCTCCAGTGGAAAAGAAATAAAAACCCAAGAGTTTAGTGGTTTGTTGACCGAAACAAGAGAGTTATACCTAAAAAATTATGGTTGGTATAACATGCCAAGTTCTGTGCATAAAGTTTTAGTACATGGATGTGATGTAATTAAATACTTTGATTTACCAATAGGTAGTGATTTTTAAGCTATGTTATGATTTATTTGTCTAAATCTGTACTGGAAGAGTACAAAGCAATACGGATTTAATGACCCGTTTGATATTATCATCAGATCCATTAGTTGCATTTAAAAGAAATATAAAACAGAGAAACAAGTATTCGAAGGGTTCTGATCTCACCTTTAAAAAATATATTGTTGGAAGTGGTGAAGCAGACAACGACATGGAATCTTCTGAAGACTCTGAAACTGATTGATTATAAAAAAAAATTTCTGTTCTATTTTTACATAGTCAACAGCGATTATGCTTTATTTTAAATCCATATCAAAATCAAAAAATTTTTGTTTTTTTTACAGAACGGGTAAAATGTAAAAAAAAATCGACTTAATTTTTAAAATTACCGTAATGTATTAAATTACCCTAATGTAAAGGTGCGACAAATAACTAAAAATTATATTTTTCTGAATATTTACAAACAATTATATGCCACATTTCACTTTTATATAATAACGTGCAAAATCCCGTTTTTTTTTCAATCAGTTCTGGCGAGTACTTCGCTTTATATTTATAAACATATGTCTACGATGATTATGGCTTATTCGACCTTTTTATCAAATTGTAAAAAAAATTGTTTTAAATTAATTGGTAACCGGGATTGAATAACAGATTTTTTGTCTGAAATTGGCGTGATATAGGCCTTTGAGGTGTGAAGTTTCGGCCCATTCTGACGACTCATTCTACTCATATCAACACATGTCCGCAATAACTATTTTCATACAAAAATGCGAGAAAAACTCGGTTTTCTCGAAATGAGCAACTGGTACAGAAAAACCGATTTCATTTTTGAAATTAGCGTGATATAATACTTTAAGGTGTGAATTTTCAGCCAATTCGGACCACTCCTTCTATTTTTGTCCATCTTTGGTATGGAGTTGCGGCACTGTACAGCCTTCGGAAAAAAAGCTGTCAAAAAACTATGCGAATTCGGTTAGGCCTTACACAGACCTTACACTTTGTTTGACTAAAATAAATTTGGATATAAAACTGTATATCCAAAAAAGTTCAGAAAACTTAAAAAAAAATTCGAAAATTTCCAATTATCTAAGCTTTGGTGATTCGAAGGGCGAATAGTTTTTCTTTTTTTAATTATATTATTTGTTATTTCAGTGGTCTGTATGATATTTTATATGTTTATTTTATTTATTTGTTCTTGTTGAACAACAGTGGATGCTAAGCAGCTGTTAAACCTTTTTATGTATTTAATTGGGGGACGAGCAATAAGGGCTCTGAGGGAAAAGCTTCCTCATTTCGCTGTGAAAACCTCGCTGCTACACATTGTATGTATTTATTTCGGGCGATCAATTCGGCTCTAAGATTATGGCTGCATTGTGAGGCATCTTAGTTTGCTATGAAAAACGCCCGAATTGGGATAAAAACTTTAAACTATATCTATAGAATATTTCACTAACAAGTTGACAATTACAAGCGCACTCAATGGTTAATGAAACAAACGAAAGGCAAATATTCATAGTTTAAGCCACTCAAACACTAAAAATTTTCTTGAATTTTCGGAATTTTCCGAAAAAAAGGAGAATATAATTTACGAAATTTATTTAAAAAAAAATGACCATTTCTATTCTTCTGTTCGCTACTGTACATATGTACATAGAACATTGAGTGAAGGTGGTGCAGTGTCAGCAATTCACTTAAGTAACGACAAACGTTATGACAACAGTTACTGTTGACCTTTCACTTTGACATAATTAAATCCGTAAAGCGAAAGAGCAAAAAAAGCTAAACGAAATAATTAAATAACTTATCATGTATGTAAGTATATAATACAGAAGTATGTATGTATGTTGTTTGTAAATGTCATACAAAAAATTCTCTTTATGATTGCAAATTTTGATAAAGACCTGAAAAATCTGTTTAGGACGCCCATATGGTATGTGCGAAATATTTTAGGAAGGTGGCAAAAAGGAGTGGGTCGCTATTGGAAGACGCACGGCTTCAATTTCCATCGCCTGGGTTTGCGCTTTTTGATTAGAACTAAATTCGGATATGTGGTTTATGGTAGAATTACCTTGCACAGAACAAAATTATTTGATCCAGTTGAGAATTTCTCTGCGGGCTACTTTCTAATATGACAAAGTAAAAATATTATAGTTCACTATGTAAGTAAGAAAACGGCAAACTACGCCGCCTTATATGTCTTATCGTCACCGAACCATGCAACATCAACAGCCGTCATCATACAACACACCAACAGCAAACGATTTTGCGCCTCGTCAAAGTCACTCAAGCACCAGTCAACGCAAAAATTATAGCGCGGCACAGACCTATTCTCCTTACTGACTAACAGTGGCCTATTTGGCAGTGCCAGTTGCACAAAACTACTCGTAAAGTAAATTGTGATAGATTTTTTTTTTCGAAGTTCGGAATAAATATAAAAATTAATAGAATAAAAAAAAAGTCCCTCTGAATAATCAATTTTTTTTCTTAACTAACAGAAAATTCTCATTGATCATTGGGGTTTCGACAAGACACTGTCCAATGGGAATCTAGGCGGTACGTCTCAATATACTGGAAACCCATCCTACTGCAGCTGTATGCAGGATGATAAAATAGAATCATCGAATCACTGTATACATGACTGCCCAGCTTTTGTCAGAACTAGGCGAAAGTATTTCGACTTACCTTGGATCTCAGGAGGATTAATCCAAGGCTGAGATCGGTCTCATTCCAAACTATATCGTTGCTATTCAACCGTTTTTTTATGTGGTACCACAATGCATTTTCATGCTGTCTAAGTCAGTTTTCTTTGCCAGTGCAGCTATCACCTAACCTAACCTAACTCGTATACCAATTAATAAAAAAAATTGTTACGTATATGTACCGGTACACGTGTTCTCAGTAGGTAGGGACATATTTGCGTGTAATTGGTTGGTCTTTAATATTTTTTTCGACCAATTTTGGTTTTTTCTCAATGAGCAATTTTGTTCCATTATTATTTTTTTTATCTTAAACATATAATACCTTTTCTATGTTTGTGTGAAGATTATAACTCTCACTCCAGAATAATTGATGTTTCGGACTCGATCTTTGCCATAAAAAATACGATTCTATTTTCTCTTAATAATTAAAAAATTATATTTATACATTTAATCTATTGTAGTTTGTGAATCTATATTTCTCAGCTGATGAGTTTCTCTGTAGCTGAGCGGTTTTAGATCTCGGCGCTTAGGAAGCAACTGCCTCTCAAAGACTCGGTAACAAAAAAAATTATAAATAACACATAAATAAGAATTAGGATACAAAAAAAAAAAAAAAACAACAGTATGTATGAATTAAAAAAAAAAAACAGGATTAGCCTGGTTTCATCGGGCCACTTGAGGGCAGTGCGCTGCCACAACGTCCGAGAAAAAAAAAACAGATTAAAAATAAAAGTTCTAAAATATTTGCTTCCTTGCTTTTTTTTTTTGAAAAAATTTATACAATCACAATAAAATTTATGAAATCGGTATCAAATTCTAAATATAAAAATATTATTTGTTTTTAACTTCAAATTTTTTTTTTCTCAATTAACAATTTTTATTTTTTAAAACAAGTTTTTAGTAGAAATTTATATCTCTATGATGAATTTTTTTAAGAAACTTTTATAAAAACAAATTGACTTTATTTCAATAAAAAAAAGTTTTTCTGGTATCGTTAAAAATCTGTTTTTCTGGAAGGTTTTTTTTTTCTAAATTAAAAACGATTTTCTTAAAAAATTTGTTTAAGAAATTTGTGTGAACATAAACGAAAAAAACTAAAGTCTTTTAAAATGTTATTTTTTTAATGAAGTTTTTATTTATTTTTAGCAATCAATAGAAATTCATATAAACATAATAAAAAAAATATTATTCGGCGTTAAAAAATAAAAAAAAAAAATAATCTCAAAAATGTACATTTCATTGAAACAAATTTTAGAAGAAACTCATATGGGCTTAAGAGAAAACAAATGGTTTATTATATAATTTAAGAATTGATAAAAAAATTTGTAAAAAAACTAAAATTTTAGATATTTGTTTAGGAACAATTTTTATTTATTTTTAAAGAAATTCCTATTAACATAATACAAAAAAATATTGTTCGGTTTTAAAAATAAAAAAAACAATTCTCAAAGAATTTATATTTCAAATAAAATTTTGGAAGAAGCTCATATGTGCTGCTTTGTTAAATAAATTTGAGAATTGATAAAATTGTGGTTAAGAAATTTTAATTTGAAATGATCGCAAAAAACAGAAATTATTCCGAATCCAAATCTCGTAATCAGTACAATTTTTCTAAAAACAAAAAAAAATTTCTTTTTCATGAAACTGTATTTCTAAAATAGTTCTGTTTTTTAATTTATGTGATGACAATAGCGAACAATTATGCCTTATCCAAATCTAAGAACTTATAAATGGTTTAAAAAAATATAATAAAATTGTTCTCAAAACGATTTCTTTTTTTTTTTTTTTTTTGTTTAAAGACTTTAGAAATGTCCGTGAACATAGTAAAAGATTCTAGATTTAAAATTTAATTACATATTTTAATACAAAAGGGAACTTTTTTCTTTCAATAAAAGTTTTAGTAGAAATATCAGCACAATGAAAAAAAAAAATTATTCGTTAAATAAATCTGAAAATTAATAAAATGTTTTAAAAATAATTTTAATATTTTTTTTCGACCAGCTTTGTTTTTTCTCAATGAGCAATATTTTTGTATTATTATATTTTTATCTTATAAAAGATTTAAAATAAAAGTTTTAAAATAATTTTTTTATTGTTTCCTTGCTTTTTTTTTTTTGAAAAAAAAAATTATGAAATCGCATTAAAATTTATTATTTGTTATAAAATTCTAAAAATAAAAATATTCGTTTTTAAATTCAAATATTTTGTTTTTCTCGAATAACAATTTTAATTTTTTAAAACAAGTTTTTACTTCAAATTTATATCACAACTAGCAGACCCGGCAGACGTTGTTCTGCCCTAAATTTGGCCTATCTGCATACATTTTAATAAGCTTTTTTCCATCTAACTCTGCCCTACCCCTCTACACTTTTTCTCAATCTTTTTATTCACTCCTCCCTCCGTTTTTTTCGCTTCATCTCCATCTTCGTCTCATTCTATCTCTCTCTCAGTTTCCTTCTCTCTTTTCTCTTCTCTCAAGTTTTTCTCCTCCTTCTTCATCTCTTATTGCCAGTCCCAGAGGGTGGTATGTATTTTGTGCCAGTCCCTTTCCGAGTGTCAGTCTCAGTTCCAGTCTTAGTCCTAATCCCATTCCCAGTCCGTCTCTGATATACTTTCCGGAAAAAAGCATCGTAAATACTAATATAGGCAAATTTATATACGAAATTTCAGGCAAATCGAATAGGACGTATGTAAATAGGAATGTGGGTATTATTAATGCTTGTCTTTATCAGTTTTGCCAGGTTGATGCGACTAAATCGAATATCACAATGAACTTTAGAGCTCTCAGCAACAGCTTTCATTTGATATCCACAATACACACATGTTCTAGGGGAATCCGGGTCCACGTTTTGGGCTATATCTCGAGACCCTAGCCTCCCAGTTGTATGAAAATTATCCTGTACTATAGCACTCATCAACAGCTTTCATTTCATATCCATATTGTATAAACATATTCTAGGGGTACCCGGGTCCTCGTTTTGGGCTATATCTCGAGACCCTAGCTTCGCAGTTGTATGAAAATTATCCTGTACTATAGCATTCATCAGCAGCTTTCATTTGATATTCATATTGTATAAACACATTCTAGGGGTACCCGGGTCTACGTTTTGGGCTATATCTCGAGATCCTAGCCTCCCAGTTGCATGAAAATTATCCTGTACTATAGCACTCATCAACAGTATTCATTTGATATCCATATTGTATAAACACATTCTAGGGGTACCCGGGTCCACGTTTTGAGCTATATCTCGAATTCCTAGCTTCGCAGTTGTATGAAAATTATCCTGTACTATAGAATTCATCAGCAGCTTTCATTTGATATCCATATTGTATAAACACATTCTAGGGGTACCCGGGTCGTTGTTTTGGACTATATCTCGAGCCCTAGTCACTCAGCGGTGCAAAGCTTACTCTGTATTATAGCACACATCAACAGCTTCCATTTGATACCCATAGTATAAAAACACATTCTAGGTGTATCCGGGTCCATGTTTTGGCCTACATCTCGAGACCGTAGTCACCCAGCGGTGTAAAACTTACTATGTACTAAAGCATATATCAACAGCTTTAATTTGATACCCATAATGTAAAAACTCATTTTGGGCTATATCTCGAGACCCTAGTCGCCCAGGGGTATGCAAATTATCTTGTACTATAGCACTCATCAGCAGCTTCCATTTGGTATACATATTGTATAAACACATTTTAGGGATACCCGGGTCCACGTTTTGGGCTATATCTCGAGACCCTAGTCACCCAGGGGTATGCAAATTATCTTGTACTATAGCACTCATCAACAGCTTCCATTTGATATACATATTGTATAAACACATTTTAGGGATACCCGGGTCCACGTTTTGGGCTATATCTCGAGACCCTAGTCACCCAGGGGTATGCAAATTATCTTGTACTATAGCACTCATCAACAGCTTCCATTTGATATACATATTGTATAAACACATTTTAGGGATACCCGGGTCCACGTTCTGGGTTATATCTCGAGACCCTAGTCACTCAGCGGTGCAAAGCTTACTCTGTATTATAGCACACATCAACAGCTTCCATTTGATACCCATAATATAAAAACACATTCTAGGGGTACCCGGGTCCACGTTTTGATCTCAAGACCCTAGGCACGTAGCGAAAAAAGGTAGACGTTGGCCGATTCTCAGACCTACCCAATATGCTGACAAAATTTCATGAGAATCGGTTCAGCCGTTTCGGAGGAGTTAAGCCTCTAAAACCGTGACAGAAGAATTTTATATATTAGATTAACAATTTTATTTAATAAGAACCTTTGTTTTCTCAATAAACAGCTCTTTTTTTCTTAAAAATGTAAACATAATAAAAGATGTGTGTACCGTCATCGCACCAGGTTATTCAACTTTTAAATTAAAATTTTCCGCCGCTTTCGCGCACAAATGTACCACTGTATCACCGAGGTTGTGTGCATTGGGTTTGGGGTTGTCAAAAGCAATTTTATTCATTCATGTCATACCTTCACGCTTTAGGGCTCATTTCCAAGTCGGATTTTTTCGTTCTTTGCTGTGCTGCTTCCTTCCCTCCTTGTTTTTACATACATATACATTTTTACGTTTAACATGAAAATTTTGTTGTTGATATATTTTTCTTTGCTATGCGCTATGTATGAGCGCCATATAGCGTAAATTTGCAATCATTAGCGCAAATGAATGAGAGGCGTCCCCATGGATGGGTTGATTAGTTCACAAAGTGTCGATGTGAACTTGAGTCCCAGTGATGGATGATGATGATGGTTGTATTTCAACGAAACGTCTGTCAATATGCATGATTTTGCATATTTCTGTTTGGTTTCACTCAAAAAGCGATATGTGTGAGATGACAAGAGCTTCATTGAGTTCCTTTGACTTGATTTGATTAAAACGACGCAATGGACTGTTAAAGCTAAGGACGTAAGATGATTGGAAAAGAATGTTGCAGCACTCGATTTTCCTGTGGATAAGCACCCCAAAAAAACCTGCCCTCTGCGCAAAGAATCTTCATGTAGTTACCAAAGACCTTAGACGATGTGATGGGAGAACTTAGAGCCTTGCATGCTTCCAGTCTTACGAGGAAAAGTCACAGCACATTTCTGTACTCAGTACATGCTCTTTGAAGATACTAGTTAGTCCGACTTGGTCCATAGCAATTTCGTTTCCATCATTGTAAATGCATCTACTTTCCATGGGAGATAACAGGTCGTATGGGGCTGTCAACCTCGTTTATAACTATTTTACAGCCTTCCCTGTGGCGTGCTCGCCTACTACGACGAGGGCCTGGGATCAAGGGCCAATAAAAGCAACATCATCATATTTAGCAACAAGTTTCTTCAATCACTGAAAAATTGTCCAAGCGGTGTCGTCCCTCGGCAGTTGTTTGCTTAACACTTCGAGAGTTTTTCAGCAATGAAAAGCTTCCCAGCGAAGATTCGGCATAAAGCATGTATGTATATATGTCCCGTGCGGCCAATTTGTAGGAAAAATAAAAATGAGCACGACTCAATGTGGAAGAGAAATTCGGCCTGAATATCTTCGGTGGTATATCGTGCCCTGTTGTTATTTTTGTTTATTGAGGACCTTTCTCATTAGACAAGTCGTTCCTTGTAATATAGTTGTGCGCGCCGCAAACCCTACAAAGGGAAGTATTGAGATAGCCAGCGATCCTGAACACCTCTCGCCTACATCGGGTGTAAAGAAATTGGATTATAATGAATTTAAGGCAGCCTGTCAGCAGGGCAAGCTGACAACAAAAATCGTTACATTTTTCTCCTAGAATATAGGGACCTGCTCCCGATATAGCTTAGTTCTACGCCTGTAAGACTTAATGATATGCAGCTGCTTAGAGCACAGCCCAGCCTCAGCTCGGATTGACATTGTTGAGCCATCTGTGTAGACTGTAATGTCCCTACCACTACGTAAGCCCTCCTCTCCTGCCTTGAAGGATGCCTCATGTTATGTACCTGAAAGTCAGAAACTACCACGTAAAGGTTCGTACTGGAGATGAGGCCAGTTTAGTCTTCCTCCTGCTATCAAAAAATACCGCAAAGTACCGTCCCCATGAGCTCTCTGATCGTTTGGAAGGAATTTATTGGCGGTGAGTATCATCAAATTGTCAACGTATGTGAATACTCATTTCTGCTCTGAAAATGTATTTCTTCCGTTTTTGGAGGTACCTTCAATGTCAAGGAAGCTGGTCTTCCTAAATAACGGTAACCACCACTTGAAGGACGCTTTCATCCCATTTCAATGTATATTTGTAAGTTAGTGATGCATAAAGCCAGGAGAGCTTCGAGTACAAACATAACATTTGTTTGTAGTAGTATGTGTTTTCTCTCTCTTTTATTTACATACATTTTAGCATCCGCACTTCTTATCGAAACACCCTTTGAATATTCAACGAAATACAATTTTGAGGATAGTTGTATGAATTTTGAATTCACCCGAACAGTCAAGGGGTTAGTTGCACAAATTTTCATCACTGATTTTAAGAATTCTTGTAGCCTCTCTTCTTCTTGCTGCACCTCCATTTGAAATACATTGAATGCCTTTTGTACTTGAATGTTTTTCAATTGAATAGAGTTGGTATGATTGACTGACTGAGTTTCGAATAGCATGTGCGTAATAGTAGATACAAGTAAGCTGAGTAAAAGAGCATTAAAAGTTGAGTATGAACATTGCTGAATATGTATTTAAGTAACTTACGGAATTATACGATAACTTCTTCCATTTCCTTTGTAAATGTTGAGGAATGAATCTATGCTATGTAAATAGGTATTTATTCCATAACACAGCCTCCACTGTAGCAAACTACGCCTAAAAGTATACCACGACACAATGAACAAACAAACGCTGAGCATTTCATTGAGTTTTTAAAGTGAACAATGTACTTCGCGGTCGCATCATAGTATTCTACGCTTAAAGGTGCAGATTTTCTGACTTCAGATCAGCTTTATCGACAACCCGCAAACATTTTCAAAACCAGGACTTACACATTGAGTTTTGTTAATAGTGAATTCTATGAAAACTGAAATTGTACTACTCTCCATTGATAAACGATTTTCTTTTCGGCACTTTAAACTTTGTGGGGCCAGATTGGAAGAGTATCTGTATTATGAGCCCATTATCCATGGCCGTTTTTATGATGACTGTAATCTAAGTTGCATATGCCGCAATTTACTATACCGACTTTTCAGTACTCTTGATCATATTTCATACGGGCGACTGAGATCAAGCTCTTCATATGTACTTGTCATTTGTTGCAGCTTTAGCCACTTCTTTAGACATTAACGATCAAAATCCTGCTAATTTCGGTAGTTACGACTGCTGTTCAGCATCAGACTGCTCCTAACTAACGCCAGTTTTCGTAAGATCTATTGTAACAAAACGCTTTGTCACAATTATGTTCCTCCCTCTCAACTTATCTTAACACATCATCACACCATCACCTCACACAAAGAACAACCACCCCCCGTAAATACCCCAGCGGGTTAGGGGATCAGAATATACCCGCGGTAGGTATGCCTATCGTAAGAGGCGACTAAAATACCAGATTCAAGGGGCTGTGTAGCGCAACCTTTCGGGTTGCCAGCGCAATATATAGCTTATCCAAACCCAATTGTCAACCTCACCTATCCGCGGCGAATCCTGTTTCACTAACAGACGAGGCTCTGGCGACCCCAAGCTCCTCATGGAACTTGGGGGTAGGGAGGGAGGGAATGGCCTGAAGGTTTAATGTGGCCGCATAAATCGTTCCCGATATGGTCGGGCTAGCACCTTAATGGTGCTATGGTACCGGAGAAGACCGGATTTGTATCCGGCAAAGGACCATCACATCGATAACACTCCCCAAAGCCTTCGGGGAGCAACCTTATCGCTACAACAACAACAACAATAACAACCCCCCGTACATAGTATACATAATGCCAACGGCGAACAACAAAAACTACTCATCATGATTGAATTGAAGCGCAAACATGCAAGATAACAGGACTGGCAGTTCTGTTCGGGTGCTTAATGGGGAGCTATTGAGTAGTTGAATTCCCATCTGTTTATATGCTGCTGAGTTTGTAGGAGCAACTCGCAACATTTCAGGCATACTTTTTTTTTCGTAGGTTTGGGCGATTCCACTTGTTAGTTGGCATTCCGCTTCCATATAAAGGTAGAGGTAGATGAAGAGGAATTTAAGTGGATTATGGGTGGGATTCTAATTGGTTTTATCCCCCTCACCTATGAGAATTCCTTTTCATTGGCTAATACCCGTTGATGTAAAAGCAGGTCTTCTGCCCTACGGTGGGTCCAGGACTAATCCGAACACACCCTCCCCTTGCTGGTTTTCATGCGTTAGAAAAGTCATTCGTTTTCACTAGGTTGAGATATCGTACACGTTAGCACTCTGGTCCGAGGCTCTGTGCGGGGAGTACCAAGTGCCGCCAGCCACCAGTTTGTACACATACATACATATGTTTGCATTGGTAATCGATAAACTTCTATTGGGTCAAACTTCCCATTGCTGCCTAAGCCGACAAGTGTGAGCCGCAAGAGCACCGCCGTACTCCAATCCGTGAGCACTTTATGTGACTTCTCCGAGAAACGCTCTGTTTCATTATCGTAGTCCTCTCTCTCCAGATCCTCGGTAACCGTACTCCAATTCGTGAGCTGTAAGCGTTCCTCTTTGGGTAATATATACCGACTATTCCGAGAAACGCTCTGTTCCATTACCGTGGTCCTCTCTTTCCAGATCCTCGGGAACCGTACTCAAATTCGTGAGCTGTAAGCGTTCCTCTTTGGATAAGATATACCGACTATTCTGAGAGACACTGTCCCATTACCGTGGTCCTCTCTCTCCAGTTCCTCGGGAACTACGTGTGTCAGCATGAAAGGAAAGGCCCAGGTCTTGTAGTGTTTGGACTAAACGCTATAACTATTTGTGTTATTATTTAGTAGAGGGTTTTTCTGTCCTCTGCTTGGCTCTGGAGCGGCTGAGCTTACCTCAGTCTTCCAGCCCTCGGCCAAGCAATTATCACGTGCTGATCAACTTCCATCCATTTCCGATTACAGCCTGTTTTCGTAGCTCTGTGATTGATCAGCAAGCTGGCCGAATTTTTTTTTTTTGATTACAGTTTACATATCCATCGATCATCCGTCGAAAAAGGTGCTACGCAACGTCTGTTCCACTTACCCGACTAGTTTCTGCTCTTTCCAGCTATCTAATCCAAATTTCAGTAACAAGTTGACGGGTATTCAACTAAGCATTGACTAAGTTTCACTTTTACATGAATCCCACTTTTAAACACCAAAAGCCACCTACTTTTTCACGCATCAATAGAATTTTCCCTCTCTTAGTTGCGAGCTCAGCATCTTTTGTTGACAATAGCGACTCACTTCATCGAATTCCAACTTGTCATTATTATCGTCAATTTTTGTATACAAATAAACAACAAAGTCCTTAACATTGTTTACACTAATTAAATCTTGTTGTATTTTCGTGTTTAGTTTTTTTCATACTTAATTTTAATTTTGTCCATTGAGCTTAGGTAGCAAACTTTCATTTCTTTTAATATCTACTTTTGTTTTCTCAACAACACAATGCAGATAGTTTTGTCAGCCATGTTGACAAGTGCTAGTCGTGTACTACTTACATAAATACACAGCGCCTGTCAATGTCCGTGTTAATACACGTATTAAAGTTATTCCAACTTTTGCTTTCCACACCTCAGCCCAATGGCATTTCCTATCAACTTTCTTCAAATGTGTACTGCCCACTTATTCTTTAAGTTTGTTGTTTTCTCACTTGAATATCTCTCATACCTCATACATCATCTCTCGACTTGCTTCCTTTCACCCCCTCCTCTATATTTCAGTTATGTCATTCATTGCGTCGAATGTTCGGTAGCCCATGGCGATGTTGGATAACTTTAGTGATGTTGATGCCAAACTTTTGATTGATGTGGGAAAAGTCATGACGATATTAAGTGGTCAGGAGTACGAGAGGAGTGAATGTGGTAACGAGCTTAAAGTGGAACTTATAGAGTTCATATTGCAGCTGAAACAGCACACCAAATAAAAAATAATAGCAACAAAGTATAAAAGCAGCAATAAGTCAAAGTAGCGCTGTCGTTGTTTTAGTTTAAATTTGAAGGAACTTCAGTCCACAGAACTTTTAGTTATAAATTATTTGAATATCCACGCCATGAATATGTTCATGGTGATTGGATATAAAATTTGATGTTAAAATATAAAATTACCTATAGTATGAATGGAAAGGGGAAGAATGTGCGTCCGCGCCTACAACGCAGTATTTAGGCACTAGCGCTAGGCTAGGTTGAATTGGTATCTCAATTAAGACCTCACATAACTGAATGTCTCTATAGTGTTACCAGAAATTGTTTGATGACTAAACGTAAGAACCCCAATCAGGTGCAAGGACTTATATTATAGAATAACTCCATCCTCTTGGCGAATACTAGAAGTTTTCTATGACCTAGTTTAGGTGCAGCCTCGAGACTTGGCAACTCTGCTGCCCCTTATAGCTGTAATCTTGACCTGTCGCGCAAAAACAGAACGTGCTGAACCGTTTCTTCCTGCAAATCGCACTTCCTATATCTGCTATTACTAACGAGGCCTAACTTATAAACATGTGTCGCCAGAAGGTAGTGTCCAGTTAGTATACCTATCGTCCCGCAGTCCCGCGCTTCTTTCCACGTGATTCTTTCTGCATGATTTGGCACATCGTGTAAATCAAATTTGAAGCCACATATATAAGGTGCATTCGATGCATCGACGTTGAGCTTACGTCTTTCGCACAAAATGTTTGATAAGAGCTTATGTGCGATATTAAGAAAACAGTGGCGGTAAGACGCGGTAGTTGGCTTGGTTACCTTTCTTGTAAACTGTTACAAAGAAAACTTAGGTTTGTCATCCGATGATACTTTTCATAAAAACGCTCGGACAGTTTTCAAGACATTGTCATTTTTCAGTCGTTGCTGCGCCCCCATATAGCGCGACTCTCTGAAACCCTAGGCTGTACGCAGCGGCGGCAATGCGAATCAAGGACAATGCTAATATGACTTCCGTGATTGTGTTGCTTTATCCGGAGACAGGAAAATAAGTTGCTGTATATTTTCATGTACTATACATCGATCGGTGAAGTTCATAAACCTCAACCCATTGGCAGATGTTAAAAAAATCACCTCTTTAAACAACCTAACTTGGATGTGTGCCTTCGCTTTCTTATGAAAATGTGTTCAGATACTTACTTGTACTCAAAACGTGGTCTTTACAACGTTTGTCGTAGTCGTCATCAGAAGAAAAAGTTATCATGTGAGCCTGCCATGCTTGCTGCATTGGAAATGGTGTTTGCTTGCCAGCTCTCAAGTCTAGCATACAAACCAGTTCCGAGGTTGACTTCTCGGCTCAACCCAACAAAAGTAGAGGGCGCATATATCACTATGAGGCAAATGGCCGCCTGTTGCTTCTGCTAAATGCATCTTGTGGCTTGTGGCCAGTATCTCACTTATGCGGCATTTAACGGTCAACTACGAGTTTTATCATCGTTTTATTGTCACAAGTCTACGAAAAAACGAGCACGAGAAATGAAACCGTCCTCCATATAGAAAAGCAAGCTCTCGCTCATCTGAGCAAAGAACTGTACATTCAAAGCATGAGCTTGATGGGTCTTCTCACAGAACATGCAATGATTGCTGTAAGGGTAATTCAAAATGTAAGGGTAGGGGTAAGCATGAAGAAAAAAAATTTAAAAGAGAAAAGGAAAGGGGTTCGTTATCGAAAAGTCACGAATAGGAAAATCTATAAAACAATTTCCTTATTCATAAACACCTTTGCGCTCAGACGAAAGTGTTTCCCCCATCCGCGCTTTGCTTTATTTCAGCGCGGAACAGTCTGCTTGTATTAAAAACGAAACAAATTAACAACTTTTTGGCAATGCTTAAGTATTTGTATGTAGTTGAATCTGTAAAAGAAATTTAAACATTCATACCATTTTGAAATATTTCTTTTTATGCACAGTTTTATGGGCATACCTGTGGAATTGTAAAGGTGTGCTGAAACAATTTGCTTCTCACTTTTTTTTTACTCACTCCACCAGTGGGTTGTATGTTGTTTGTAGAAATTGATGAGTAGTTGTGGTAAATACTAAGTGGTTTGAAGAAAAATGAGCTTAAGCACGAATAGACATTGCAGAATCACCACAACTGGGCTGTTTACACATCGGTACAATGACGTGTAAAATTGTAGCACAAACCTTTATTTTGAACCTCTAGAACAGTGCTGCATAACGTCCTAATTAATCCTGATTCCGTTAGGTTAAACTGGCAGGTCAATAAAGACCTCACATAGACCGATTGTGTCCATATTGTTACGAGATTTTGTTTTATAAAAGATTAAATGCAGGTAAATAGTTTTGACATCAGTGAGCGAATTCTGAATGTCCTTTATTCAAATATTTCAGCTTATTTATATTAAACTATTCTATACATATTTACATTTAAGCATACATACTTACATGCATATCTACCTTAAGCATATATACTTACATACCTACATACAACTCGATACAAAATATGTACCTACACATCTTTGTTGAGCTGAGACTTCTGTGGGAAATGCAATGTTTGCAAATTTGCTGGAATTCAAATTTGTTTGGTTGTGTGTTGTACACACACCTGTATTAAATCGTGTGACTGGCTATGTCAGCAATAATTATCAAATGCATATTTATGTGTTGATGGACATTTAGACTATTTTTTATCAGGGTAGCATATTAGACTGATTTAAATATTTGGCATTAAATTGTTGGCTGTTTACACTACAGTTTGACCAAACATTCAAAATCCCAACAAGGTACCAGAACTTATGTTATAAAATAATTCCGTTCTCTTGGCGACTACAAAAAGTTTTATAGGACCTAGCTTAATTTCTGCTTCGAGATCTGTCAACTCTGCTGCCCCCAGTAGCTGGAACCTTAACCTGGCGAGCGCAGGATATGAATGCAGAACGTGCCCAGCCGTTGTTTCCTGCAGCTCGCCTACTCCTACATCGGCGGTTACTGACGAGGCCTAACTTATAGACATGTGTTGCCAGAAGACAGTGTCCAGTTAATAAGCCCATTCTCTCTTTAGAGATATAAGCAACTTTGTCAATTTGACGTTGTAGAATATACAAATGATCTCAAAAATGTTGCAACCCTCCTCTTCTGTCCACGTCTTTTCTGTTTGGTGGACCATTTGCATCTACTGTCTCATTTTGATTTCTTCCTAACAAATTAAGACGTTTGCCATCGATTTGCACCCTCCCTTACCAACTCATCAGCCTTTTCGTTACCTTCTATCCCTTTATGGCCGGCAACCCATTATAGATGTATAGTTCGGTCAGAGCGAAATCTCCCTAATGCTGCTTTGTATTCCAGGACACTTCTTAATGAAGTACTGTGCGAGATTATTGCCTTGATCACCTCAAAACTATAAATATATATATATATTGACACGACTGCAGCTTAACCGCGCTTCCTCTAGAATTTTTGTGGTCACTACTTCCGCCTGGAAGACACTGCAGTGGTCTGGCAGCCTGTCGGATCTACTTATTGCCACACAGTAAACAGCAGGCCCGACCCATTTCGTTGATTTGGAACCTACTGTATACACGTGTCTCGGTTTTCCACCATTTCTGCATCTTTACGCAAACCCTCCGGATTTCCAAGGTGTCCTTCGAGGATCAGGGACTAATCCTCATTAGTGCGCCTAACTTTTCTAATATCCTTAATCCATCCTGCGAGTTTGCATAATAAAGAAGCTATGGATTTTCCTATCACGCCCTTGCTTCCTATATCTGTTATACCTTTTTTCTGACTACGTATGTATAACCCACATATACCTCTCTTAATCCTTCTCCATATGTCACTGTAAGCTATTACCACCTTAGTTGGTAAAATATGATGAAGGAACTTAAAGTGAATGTCCTTTGTGCCAAATGCCACAGCCTTGCTCTCTACTGTGCATATATTTCACTATTACATAAAAACTAGCTAGCCTGCCCGACAGCTCTTCAGTTTCATAAAGCTTGTAACTCACACAACATCTTGCCACTTTTGAACTCGTTGTTATTATTATTGCACTGTTACAACAACAACAAGAATAACATTATTGCTTTTGTAGTATTTAGACTATTTCTTTACGGACATTTGGTATTTTGTAGATTTTTCGCACTAATTGCCATGTTTTTGGGAAAATTAACTTTTCGATGACTAACGAACAGAAAGTTTGAAATTTCCGAGCTCAGCATTATACAAACGGAATTTCGGTTTAAAATTTTTTTTACTGAGTAGGACAACATTTAGTTTTCATACTGTGGAGTGTGGAGGAGTATAGACTCCAGCATCATCATATCACATTCAAAATTTAAACAAGGCCAAAATTATTGGTGGTATTACATTCACTTGTGCGTGCGTTTGTAATATAGATCTTACGTAGTAGGTAATTGCAGGGATCGTAAAGAGGTATTAGTTTTATTATACAGATTTGCAGTCTCATAGTGTTATTTTGAGTTTTTTATTTCGCTCCGAAACTAGTTTTTAAAAACACTCGAAAAATAACTGTTATTTTTTAGGAGAAATAAAAAAAAACTCCAAAATTAATTGACAGCTTTAGGGCGGAATAAAAACTCAAAATCTAATTATTATTTTCCGAGTGAAATAAAAAACTCATAAATAACTTTTATTTTCTGAGCGTAGTAAACAACTCAATATTTTACGAGCGAAAGAAAAAATTCGAAAAATTACTCATATTTTGAGAAAAATTTAAAAGTTGAAAAAGAGCATTTACCTTTTGTTAGAAATAAAGAACTCAATATTAACTGCCATTTTTTGAGTAGAACAAAAAATGTCGAAATATAACGGCTTATAATAATTGAATATTCAATTACTATGTTTTTCTAAGAGAAACTGAAAAGAAGGAAAGAAACATTTACTGGCATATTGCGATAGATCCATTTCGAAAACCGCCAACGTAATCATCATCAGGCAAATTCGTAATGCTATCAGACCGCGAATCACACGGGGAAACTGCAGTTGCCTTAACGAGGTTCGAATCTCGGTGAAACCGTTGATAACATTACGAAATTGCCTGATGATGATTACGTTGGCGGTTTTAGAAATGGATCCATCGCAATATGCCAGTAAATTGTTCTTTCCTTCTTTTCAGTTTCTCTTAGAAAAACATAGTAATTGAATATTCAATTATTATAAGCCGGTGTTAAGCTCATGTATTCTTAATAATAAGTATAAATTGAACACACCATTAAACAAACAAACAGAAATAAAAAACTTATAAAATAATTTTTTTTAGCAAAATAAAAACTAGAAAAAAAAGCTGTTATCTTCTGAGAGAAATAAAAAGGACGTGTGGCACTCGGAGACTGCCGCGGTAAAGCTATTGCATATTATCAATAACTTTAACTTTAACATTCACTTTAACTTTAACTTTAACCTCAACTTTAACTTTAACTTTAACTTTATTTTTAACTTTAACACACTTTAACTTTAACTTTAACTTTAACTTTCACTTTAACTTTAACTTTATTTTTTACTTTAACTTTCACTTTAACTTTAACCTTAACTTTAACTTTAACTTTATTTTTAACTTTAACACTCCCCGCGGGGGTACCGGTCCCCTACCGGGCGCCTCCTCAGGTGGTGGATAGAGGAACGCTTCCCACAAGACGGGAGGTACTGAGTGAATTAAGTACTCAGGGCGAACCAAAACGAGCAATCCAGTGGAAAAATGGGAATGTGTTGCTCTAAGGGCAACACATCCCAAAGTTCCGGTGGAAGGGCGATAGGATGCCGCCCTAAAATACCCCATCAAGCATCCACAGGATCGACACCAGTAAGATCCTGTTGACCAAAACTGGAAATATGATTATGAACTGATTGCTACGGGCTGGCGATGACGATAGGCTACTACCTTAATAAGCAAGGGTGACACCTTGCCGAAACGGCTGGTAGGTTTATATCGGCATCGTCTCCGTCTCGTTAAAACCTTGGCAGGTCTTCAAGTACGTTCGAAGCACGTCTCCATTAAGTTGATGGTGCAGGCTCAGTTGAGACGACTCCTGACTAACGCTGTATTCTGGCTCTGAACACAGACTCCCATAAGGACCTGTGTCAACCCACGCGTGGCCTCCCTGCTTCTGCAAAGATAACCACGGGAATTGAAGACGGCGACTGCACATCGTGCGGAGATAGCGGCTTGAAGCGGAGACCCAATAGAACAAATGAGCAACAAAATAAAAACAACAAAGGAAGATAAAAGTAGAGAAAGCGAGAAAGAAAGGGCGATGAAGAGGTGTTCAAGAAGAGCACTTAAGTGCAGAGATCGCCGGTTTTAACAACCCCCGCTAAAGCGACCTTGTCGGTAATGCCCACACAAGGCACCGAATCGGCGGAAAAGACAAAGGCGGCGAAAGCACAGCTGCAGAATAACCCCAGCCAGTCAACACCTGCTACTGCAAGGGAAAAAGCGTCGGTCAGCTCACCCAGTGTCGTTGCACAGCGCGCTGTTGGGAAGGAGAAACGTGCGACTCCGCCAAGAGGCTCACTCTCATACACAAGCCTCGAAGGGAAGAGCCAAGACGAACTGCTGGAGTACGCGGTATCAGTGCAGGAAACCGCTCTCAAGCAGAAGACCGTGTCCAAGGACATAAAAACCGGTATGGCACTTCTCGAGGAAGCGTTAAGCTGCATGGGATCGTTAAGGGCCCAAAAGGTAGATGAGAGCAGAGAATCGGGCCGAAAAAGCAAGAGGGCACGAACGAGCTCAGATTCCCACTCGGAGGACTTGGAAGCCAAAAAGAAACGAGATGAAAGAACAAATACGCTTTCACAAGGTGAGTCTTGGTCCAATGTAGCGCGCCGGAGGCTGAAACAGCGGGCCCAGCCAGCCAAGCAGGCAACCCCCGTCCAAGCTCCTAAAGCTCAAAAACCGGCGAGAAAGAGGAGACAAGCAGCAACTTTTGTTGTAAAACCTGTAGAAGGCAAAAGCTATGCCCAGGTACTAGGGGCCATACGCGGCCAGCTCCGCCCTAATGACACAGGTACGGTGGTACGGTCAGTACGAAAAACCAAATCTGGTAACGTACTGATTGAAACGGCGCGCTGCAGTGACCAGACGGCCTTCAGAGCAGCTATAGATAGTGCAGTAGGAGAGGTCGGTGAAGCACAACAGCTCTCCAAGCGGATGAAGTTGGAAGTACTTGGCATGGACTGTCTCACAACTGAAACAGAAATCCAAGACGCAATAAGGAGGGAGGTCGGAAAAGAAGAAATCACTAGACCTCTCCGTGTCTCTGTGTTCGCAGCAAACCAAAGAGAACAGAAAATGGCGGTCGTCGAAGTGGACGAGAATATTGGCATCGCCCTACTCAAAAAAGGTAAAATTCCTATCGGATGGATACAGTGCCGAATCAGACAGCGAGCAGAAGTACAACGCTGCTTTAGGTGTCTCGGCTACGGGCACCGGAGGGCAGAATGCAAGGGTCCAGACAGGAGTAACGCCTGCTGGAAGTGTGGGCAAAGCGGCCACAAAGCTTCGGCCTGTACCGCAGCTCCAAAATGTTACCTGTGTAATACACAGAAGCTCGATCATGTCCCTGGATCTGGAGCATGCAGCATTTTCAGAGCGGCACTCGCTGTTGCAAAGGCCAAAGTCTCAATTCAATAGTGATTAGTTTTATCCAAGGCAACCTAAACCGGAGCAGACTTGCTGATGAGCTACTACAACAGTTGGTCTTAGACCATAAGGCTAACAGCGTTATCATCAGCGAACCCTATAGAGCCCGAAATGATTGGCAAATAGACAACACCGGCACCGCCGCAATCTGGATGACAGATGCAAACGCCAATATTGTGAACCGTGTTGCCGGACAAGGCTACGTCCGCCTAACTACGAATAATACCACAATAGTAAGCTGCTACTTGTCCCCGAATGATCCCATTCAAACGTTCAGGGACAAGCTTGAACTTATTGAAGACGACCTGAGGGACTTAACTAGTAACCTGGTTGTGGCGGGAGACTTTAACGCAAGAGCCGTCGAGAGCTCGGTTTGAACGTGCTTAACACTGGTACGACCCCTACATACCGACGGCCAGGCTTTGGATACTCGATCCCCGATGTAACACTAGTGTCATAAAGCCTGCTGCTGACCGCTGCTGGATGGAGAGTCATAGAGGATCTGACTGGCAGCGATCACAACTACATCACTTTCCACCTAAACGATCCCGGTCAGAGGCAGATTCCGAACGGGCCACGCAGAACAAAAGCATGGGATGCATCCAAGGTCGACTCTGCCACGTTCTCCGCATCAGTACTGGGGGATGCCCGACGGATAATCAACAACTCCAGTCCGACGGAAGAGACGGTTGAAAAGACAATGAGCTGTCTTCGCCACGCTTGCAACCTCTCTATGCCACGGAGGGGAGTGTGGAGGGGTAAAAAGCAGGTATACTGGTGGAATAGCGAAATCGCGGAGCTGCGGAAAATATGCCACAGGATGCGAAGGCTAGCAACTCGCGCGCGCGGCAGGCCTGAGGCTCTAGAAAAGTCGGAAGCGTACAAAGGAGCGAAGAAAGCTCTTAGTGCTGCCATTAAGCAAAGCAAGCTTAAGTGCTGGAAAGCGCTTTGCGAGGAAGTGGATCGAGACCCATGGGGGCAGGGATATAAGATAGTAATGAAGAAGTTCCGTCCGCCAAACCAGCTGATGGACGAGAACCAAATAAGGAACATTGTGGATGGCCTGTTTCCCACCCAACTGCCTAGGGAGGGCGGGTACGTTACCCATGAAGATCGCAACGTGGAACCATTCCAAGAAGAAGAGCTTAAAACTGCCGTGCGAACTATGAAACCTGGGAAAGCATCTGGGCCCGACGGAATACCTGCGGAGGCAATTAGACTAGCTGCAAACGACTGCCCAGAACTTATGTTGCACATGTACAACAAATGTCTCGAAGAAAGAATTTTCCCCACCATATGGAAGACAGCACGACTGGTTCTCATTCCAAAAGGGAAAGGAGATCCCAACTCTCCATCATCCTACCGTCCCCTATGTATGTTGGACACAGCAGGGAAATTGATGGAGAGTCTCCTGAAGCAACGCCTCACCAGAGCGTTACAGGACGCCGGAGGACTGTCGCCCAGACAGCATGGTTTTCGGAGGGGGCACTCCACAATCGATGCCATAGCAGAAGTTATAGACGCAGTCAAGAAAGCCGAGACAGCGTGCCACAGAGCAAGACCTATAGTGTTGCTGGTCACGCTGGACGTCAAAAACGCTTTTAACTCAGCTAGGTGGGAGGACATGCTTGAGGCACTAGAAAGCACTTTCAAAGTACCGCAATATTTGTTAGAAATTTTAAGGGACTACCTAAGAGAGAGGTATTTAATATATGAAAGTACTCACGGTCAAAAAAAGGTAAAAATAACAGGTGGAGCAGCCCAGGGTTCGGTACTAGGTCCCGATCTCTGGAATATAACTTACGACAGTCTTCTTCGATTAGACATGCCAGAAAGCACCTTCCTCGTTGCATTTGCAGACGACGTGGCAGCTGTGATAACAGCACCAAGCTGCGAGCTGGCACAGCTAAAATTAAACCAGGTCATGCGTAATGTAAATAGGTGGATGGCTGAGCACGGTCTCCAGTTAGCAACAGCCAAAACGGAGATCGTCATCCTCACAAAGAGACGTATTCCCACTACCAGGAACATGATGGTTGGGTACCAGCCAATAGAAACACTCGCTTCAACGAAATATCTGGGAGTGAGGTTAGACAGCAAACTCAACTTCTCGGATCACATACGAGGGGCCTGCGAAAGAGCTGCGCGCATAATAGCGCAGTTGAGTAGATTAATGGCAAACACTGGTAGCCCAAAGCCATGCACAAGGAAGTTGCTTGCATCAGCCTCGGATTCTATACTCTTATATGGTGCAGAAATCTGGGCGGACGCAATGAAATACCGGAAGAACCGAGTCGCCCTCACCTCGGTCCAACGCAGAGGGGCGCTGGGAATATCTTCGGCTTACCGCACGGTATCAGCTGAAGCTGTCCTGGTCGTTGCGGGAACCATACCGATATATCTTCTCGTTGAGGAAAGAAAAACAATATATGACAACGTATCGCAAGCAAGTAGAGCTGCTGTTGCCATGCAGGCGCGTGAAGAATCGATCCGATGTTGGCAAGATCAGTGGAGCAACAGCATCGTAGGAAAGTGGACTAGGGAACTAATCCCTGAACTGAATCCATGGTTGAAGCGACCGCACGGAGAGGTAGACTTTTACCTGACCCAGTTTCTAACGGGACATGGTTACTTCCGCAAATACCTACACAGAATGGGTAAGGTTGATAGCCCGAGCTGCCTGTACTGTGGGGAAATAGACGATGTCCGCCACACCTTCTTCGAATGCAGGCACTTCTCCCATCAGCGAAGGAGGGTAGAAGAGGTACTTGGCGACCTATCCCCGGGCAGTGTCATTAATAACATGACCTGTCGAAGAAACAGATGGGATACGGTCAGCACATATGTGAGGCATATACTTACTAGTAAACGAGAAGACGGATGCCTAGCCCATTAGCGTGAGAGTAGCCATAGAGCTCACGTAGCGCGCACCCGTACCCGAAGTAATGCTAAACGCGGTCCCAGGTACGGGGATTTGCGCGGGCCGTGGGAGGTTAGGTTTTAGTGGGTAGGCCTTCATGGAAGAAGGGAGTCCTACACTCGGAGAGTCTCGCAGTGAAAAAAAAACTTTAACACTCACTTTAACTTTAACTTTATTTTTAACTTTAACACTCACTTTAACTTTAACTTTCACTTTAACTTAACCTTAACTTTAACTTTATTTTTAACTTTAACACTCACTTTAACTTTAACTTTCACTTTAACTTTAACTTTAACCTTAACTTTAACTTTATTTTTAACTTTAACACTCACTTTAACTTTATCTTTAACTTTAACATTCACTTTAACTTTAACTTTAACCTTAACTTTAACTTTAACACTCACTTTAACTTTAACTTTATTTTTAACTTTAACTTTAACTTTCACTTTAACTTTAACATTCTCTTTAACTTTAACTTTCACTTTAACTTTAGCTTTAACTTTAACTTTAACTTTGACTTTAACTTTAACCTTAACTTTAACTTTAACTTTAACTTTGTCTTTTACTTTAACTTTAACTTTAACATTCACTTTAACTTTAACTTTATTTTTAACTTTAACTTTAACT
This sequence comes from Eurosta solidaginis, assembly GCF_040869045.1. Taxonomy (NCBI): domain Eukaryota; kingdom Metazoa; phylum Arthropoda; class Insecta; order Diptera; family Tephritidae; genus Eurosta; species Eurosta solidaginis. The sequence goes on from NC_090319.1 coordinate 13,464,901, forward strand.
TTCACTTTAACTTTAACATTCTCTTTAACTTTAACTTTCACTTTAACTTAAAATTCACTTTAACTTTAACTTTAGCTTTAACTTTAACTTTAACTTTGTCTTTAACTTTAACTTTAACGTTCACTTTAACTTTAGCTTTATTTTTAACTTTAACATTCACTTTAACTTTATGATAGAGATCCAATTTTATGTATTTGGCGTGTTGCTAACACCGAACCTTTTTCGAACCTTTTCGAACCTTTTTTGACAAATATCCGTTACGGTTTTTTTTGATTTCGTCGCCAAGCCCGCAAAAAAATCTATGCAATAGCTTAAAAAATTCGAAAAATAACTGTTTTTTTAAGCAAGATAAAGAAATAACAGTTATTTTTTGAACGATATAAAAACTTGAAAAAATTGTGATTTATTTTAGCAAAATCAAAAAATTTTTGTTGTTATATCGTCCTACCAATGCCGGGAAAATAAAAAATTCGAAAATAAATTTTATTTTTCAATCGAAATAAAAACGTCGTAAAATAACTGTTATTTTCTGAGTGAAATGAAAAAGTGGAGAAGTAAATATTGTTTTCCGAGCGACATAAGAACTCAAAAATTTATTATTAAAAAAGATTTTTTTATAATTAAACAAGTAAGGACCGGCCTGTACATACCTAAACGATTTTTAAGATAAATATAAATTAGGTAGGTACTTCGAGTGAGGATGCAAAGTTTCACGTTTTTTGTAGTCTACATGAAATAGCTATGACAATGAATAACTTATCTCAACAATATATAACGTAATACGAAAAGTTTCTTATCTGAACAATCGGATGTGGGGAACATCTGCTATGTATACGACCGGCCGCATCCATTTTTTCAGACAACAATATGGGCAATATACATATAAAGCATATGGTGAAATTTGAAGCTTCAAAATTGAGGAAGATATGACAAAAATCCTCTTCTGAAAAATCGGTTGTATGAGATGTATGATCGGACACCTAAATATACCCATTCACCAAATTTTATCAAGATATCTCAAAAATTGAGCGACTAGTTTGCATACAAACAGACAGATGAGCATGGCTAAATCAGCTCAGCTCTTCATTTTGATCATTTCGATATATCTATTTTCCTTTAAGGACTTACAATTTTAAGATTCGTGACAAAGTTAATATACTATTTAATTTTCATGAAAAATATAAAAACGTATACTTGTTAAGCTCACTGAATGCTACTCTATCGGGCTGTCTCTTAAGCTCAGCCATATTTAGTTAGGATAAAGTTTCATATTACACACACACACACACAAACCTTTCATATAACCTTTCATATAATATTATATGCACGAGCATAGTTTGTTAGTTAGTTGTTAGTTTGTTGGCGCTGCTGCTGCTGTTGAATTAAGTTGAGTTGAGTTGAGCTTTTCGTTAAGTTGAGTTAGTTATTTTGGTGTGCTCTTGCGCATTTACCGGTGGATTTGATATTTTTGGTAGTGTTTGTTAAAATGTAACAGTGAATATTGTTTAAAATGCCAAACTCGTCATGGTCGACGCTATTGCCATGTCCAACGCCACCGCCACCACCACCATGACCGCTACAGCCACTTTACTTAACTTCTATTTCTACTTCTACTGCGCTACAACTTCATAAGCACTTATTTTAAACCACGAATGAGAGAGCTCTTGTGCGAAGGGAATCTAAAACTTTGTGGAATGTCTGCGGTGCTTAATTAAAAATGTTTATTTTTCTTCATTGTTTATTTTTGTTGAGAGGTATTTTTTTTATACTCAGTTGAACAGAGCTCACAGAGTATAATAACTTTGATTGGATAACGGTTGGTTGTACAGGTATAAAGGAATCGAGATAGATATAGACTTCCAAATATCAAAATCATCAGTATCGAAAAAAAATTTGATTGAGCCATGTTCGTCCGTCCGTCCGTCTGTCCGTTAACACGATAACTTGAGTAAATATTGAGGTATCGTGATGAAATTTGGTATGTAGGTTCCTGGGCACTCATCTCAGATCGCTATTTAAAATGAAAGATATCGGACTATAACCACGCTCACTTTTTCGATATCGAAAATTTCGAAAAATTGAAAAAGTGCGACAATTCATTACCCAAAGACGGATAAAGCGAGGAAACGTGGTAGGTAATTTGAACTTATTGCGCAGAAAGAAAATTGGTAAAGTTTTGGACAATGGGCGTGGCACCGCCCACTTTTAAAAGAAAGTAATTTAGAAGTTTTGCAAGCTGTAATTTGGCAGTCGTTGAAGATATCATGATGAAATTTGGGAGGAACATTACTCCTATTACTATATGTATGCATAAGAAAAATTAGCAAAATCGAAGAACGACCACGCCCACTTTAAAAAAAAATATTTTTAAAGTCAAATTTAAAAAAAAACCTACTTTTTCGATATCGAAAATTACGAAAAATTTAAAAATGCCATAATTCTATACCAAATACGAAAAAAGGGATGAAACATGGTAATTGGATTGGCTTATTGACGCAAAATATAACTTTAGAAAAAAACTTTGCAAAATGGGTGTGACACCTACCATATTAAGTAGAAGAAAATGAAAAATTCTGCAGGGCGAAATCAAAAGCCCTTGGAATCATGGCAGGAATACTGTTCGTGGCATTACATATATAAATAAATTAGCGGTACCCGATGATGTTCTGGGTCACCCTGGTCCACATTTTGGTCGATATCTCGAAAACGTCTTCACATATACAACTACCACCACTCCCTTTTGAAACCATCATTAATACCTTTAATTTGGTACCCAATACGTACAAACACATTATAGTGTCACCCCTGGTCCACCTTTATGGCGATATCTGGAAAAGGCGCCCACCTATAGAACTAAGACCAACTCCCTTTTAAAATACTCATTATCACCTTCCGTTTGATACCCATATTGTACAAACAAATTCTAGAGTTAGCCCTGGTCCACCTTTATGGCGATATCCCCAAATGGCGTCCACCTATAGAACTATGGCCCACTCCCTCTTAAAATACTCTTTAAGACCTTCCATTTGATACACATGTCATACAAGCACATTCCACGGTTACCCTAGGTTCATTTTACAACATGGTGATTTTCCCTTATTTTGTCTCCATAGCTCTCAGCTGAGTATGTAATGTTCGGCTACACCCGAACTTAGCCTTCCTTACTTGTTTTTTTTTTTTTTTTGAAATGCTCATTTGCTATGAAGTAACGCTAAAGCAATGTTAAAAATGTGCTAAACTCAAACTTCCCATCACATTCACATACAAAAAACTAAAACCATAAATCTCTGAAAGCTTTACAATTAGAGCGTTAATTTAATTTAAAAGTTTGAACTTGTTGTATTTGTTAACTCATTATAACTTTCGATGCTGAAGGTTAAGGTCGCATAAGTTCATTTAAATTTGAAAAATAAAATTCAAAAATTAAGAAATTTAAGAAAATTTGATTGTCACTTAATACAACTTAATTAAAGTAAGTAAATAGAATTTAAAATCATTGTCCCTTTTGTTCAAACCCAACAAATTTACAAAAAAATATTTTGTCGTACCGTAGCCAAAAAATGTTTATTCTGAAATTTGGAGAAAAGCAAAAAGTCTTAAACACATATCTTTTAAAAATAATTTGTTTGCCAATTAACAATTTTAAGAAAAAACAAGTAAGGACGGGACTGTCTTAGGCTGTGCCGAAGACTTCATACCTCTCATGAATGGGGCTGAACAATAATCTTATCCCATTCGTAATCTCCAAATAATGCGCTTTATAAGATATGAGATATATAGTGAACAGATGTACATACCTAAACGATTTTAAGATAAATATAAACAATTAAGGAAGGCTAAGTTCGGGTGTAACCGAACATTACATACTCAGTTGAGAGCTGTGGAGACAAAGTAAGGGAAAATCACCATGTTGCAAAAAGAACCTAGGGTAACCCTGGAATGTGTTTGTGTGACATGTGTATCAAATGGAAGGTATTTAAGAGTATTTTGAGAGGAAGTGGGCCATAGTTCTATAGATGGACGCCATTTAGGGATATCGCCATAAAGGTGGACCAGGCCTGACTCTAGAATTTGTTTATACGATATGGGTATCAAATGAAAGGTGTTAATGAGGGTTTTAAAAGGGAGTGGCCCTTAGTTGTATATGTGAAGGCGTTTTCGAGATATCGACCAAAATGTGGACCAGGGTGACCCAGAACATCATCTGTCGTGTACCGCTAATTTATTTATATATGTAATACCACGAACAGTATTCCTTCCAAGATTCCAAGGGCTTTTGATTTCGCCCTGCAAAACTTTTTCATTTTCTTCTACTTAATATGGAAGGTGTCACAACCATTTTACCAAGTTTTTTCTAAAGTTATATTTTGCGTCAATAGACCAATACAATTACCATGTTTCATCCCTTTTTTCGTATTTGGTATATAATTATGGCATTGTTTTCATTTTTCGTAATTTTCGATATCGAAAAAGTGGGCGTGGTCATAGTCGGATTTCGGCCATTTTTTACACCAATACAAAGTGAGTTCAGATAAGTATGTGAACTGAGTTTAGTAAAGATATATCGATTTTTGCTCAAGTTATCGTGCTAACGGCTGAGCGGAAGGACAGACGGTCGACTGTGTACATAAACTGCGCAATTTCGCCCTTTTTCACAGAAAACAGTTATCGTCCTAGAATCTAAGCCTCTACCAAATTTCACAAGGATTGGTAAATTTTTGTTCGACTTATGGCATTAAAAGTATCCTACACAAATTAAATGAAAAAGGGCGGAGCCACGCCCATTTTGAAATTTTCTTTTATTTTTGTATTTTGTTGCACCATACATTACTGGAGTTGAATGTTGACATAATTTACTTATATACTGTAAAGATATTAAATTTTCTTTTAAAATTTGAATTAAAAAAAAAATTTTTTTAAAAAGTGGGCGTGGTCGTTCTCCGATTTTGCTAATTTTTATTAAGAAGACATATGAGCCGTTTATTTTGAAAGTGGCATAAGTCATTTCCAACTCGTGGTCTTAAATGCATTGTTAGTTTTGAACGAATGCATTTATAGATGGTTCTACAATTATAAAATAATAAAAAGAATTGCGTCTTTTGGATATTGGACTCTAACAAACTGGAGGCGAGGAGAGATACAAACAAATTATCACTGAACCTAAACGACATGAAATGACTTATGCCACTTTCAAAATAAACGGCTCACATAGTAATAAGAGTAACGTTCCTGCCAAATTTCATCATGATATCTTCATTTCTTCATTCACTGCCAAATTACAGCTTGCAAAACTTCTAAATTACCTTCTTTTAAAAGTGGGCGGTGCCACGCCCATTGTCCAAAATTTTACTAGTTTTCTATTCTGCGTCATAAGTTCAACTTACCTACAACGTTTCATCGCTTAATCCGTATTTGGTAATGAATTATCGCACTTTTTAGATTTTTCGAAATTTTCGATATCGAAAAAGTGGGCGTGGTTATTGTCCGATATCGTTCATTTTAAATAGCGATCTGAGATGAGTGCCCAGGAACATACATACCAAATTTCATCAATATTTACTCAAGCTATCGTGTTAACGGACAGACGGACGGACGGACGGACATGGCTCAATCGAATTTTTTTTCGATACTGATGATTTTGATATATGGAAGTCTATATCTATCTCGATTCCTTTATACCTGTACAACCAAACGTTATTCAATCAAAGTTAATATACTCTGTGAGCTGTGCTCAACTGAGTATAAAAAATGGCAAAAAACCCCCTTATCTGAACGATCGGTTGTATGGGATATATATTATATATAGCTCCAACCGAAATGATTTTTTCATGAAATCTTCTATGATATATTAGAATAAATATCACCAAGTTTAACATTTTTATATTGGAAATTAAGGGAGAAATTGCCAAAAATCTTTCTATTTGAAAGATCGGTTGTATGGGATATAACTATATATAGCTCCGATCAAAGTGATTTTTTCAGGATATATTCTATGATATATTAGAATATATATCACCGAGCTTCACATTTAAACTTTCTAAATTGCGGCAGGAACGACCAAATCGTCTTATCTGAACGATCGGTTGTATGGGAGATATATGTAATAGTGGTCCGATCCTACCGGATCCGACAAATGTCTAATATAATACAAAAATACATCCTTGTGCCAAATTTCATAGAGATATCTCAAAACTTGAGGGACTAGTTTGCGTTCAAACAGACAGAGGGACGGACGGACAGACGGACATGGCTAAATGAACCCAGTTCGTCGCCCTATCAATTCGATATACGTAATGGTGAACCTATTATCTTCTATATTTCTAAACGTTACAAACATCGGACCAAAGTTAATATACCATTTCATGTTCATGAAAGGTATAAAAATTATTTGTTTTTGTTTTATGTAAAAAAAATTATGTATAATTTGATATATATTAGTAGATAACATTTTTTTTTGTAAATTTAAAAAAAAAAAAAAAAAAAATTTTTAAGAGAAATATTAGCAAATTCACCCGAATACACGCCAAATTATATATTAGCTTCATTCGTACGTTTGTATGTATGCAACGCGAAACACATAGTTTGAAAAATGTTACGTATACGCACCGGTACCCGCGTTTTCTGCTGGTCCGATAAGTTTGCGTGGATATTTAGTTTATTAAAAAATAAAATCATATCAAAATTTTCCATGAATCCTCCTTTGTAAAAGTATTTTATATTTCATAAGTAAGATATTTGCAAATGTTTTGAAAATAATTAAAAAAAAAAAAATGTTTAATAAAAAAAATGTTTTAATTTAAAATTTCGAATTCGCTGTAGGTTTGTGCGCTTTATTATAACTTAGGTCGAATAGATTTTTCACTTGCTACGCGAAATTAATAGCGTACAATTGAGAATAGATATCTTCTATCGGTTTTCTTCGAAATTCGGAATAAATTAAGTGGTAAACGAAATGTTTTCAAGGAATACAAATTTTTATTTCTCTTTATAACCATTTCTTTTTTTTTAATTTCAAAAAGTCTTAATATTTGAGACATGAAAATATTTTTTAAAAATATCTTTTTCGTTAATGCCAAACAAAATGTAAATAAAAATTTCGAAATCTTCTACCACCTCTGCTTTTTTATACCCAGCTGTATTATAACATAAAATTTCTCAGTAAAAAGTTAGTTTCTTCTTAATTTGGAAAATGTTTGAGAATTTTAAATATTTGCATACATATCTCTTCAAACGATCTTTTTTCTTGATACGAAAAAAAAATTTTATTTTCACTTTCGAAATTTTCTATCAACTTTGCTTCTTTTTTACCCAGCTGTATTTTTATGCAGGCAGCTATAACTAGAGAAAACTGGGCAAAAAATTATATAATATTACCAAACTCCGTACACCGGTTTATTTGGACCCAAAATTTATTAGTATTGAAAACTGGAAACACACCCACTTTTTCGATATCGAAAATTCCAAAAATGAAAAAAATCTGATAAATTATTGAGGTTACAGGTAAACTGACTAAGAATAAAAATTTCTTAAATTATTAAAAATTGACGCGATACCGCCAACTTTAAAAAAAAAAGTTGTTTTGAAGTTAGAACCGCAAAAAAATTTGCAATATTTTTGTAACTACATTATACTGCCGCTGCACCTCAGTAGTAATTGTAGTCAAGTACTACAAATTTCTAAAATTTTATAAAGGTGTCGTCCCTTTCACCCTCTCACAGTTGATCTCACGAGAAAGGACTCATCTGGGGAAGTGCATTGGTTAGCCGATTCACGGATTAGTTAGAAGGAAATTTTGGTGACGGGTTTTCTGATAGGAACTTTATGTAAGCGGCATTTTCAAACTGTCTTATCACTGAATTTTGACGTCTATTAAACCCCAAGCTTAGCTGTGATGAAATCGAGAGTAGTCTGGCGGTACATCCGCACGCTTGTGACTGCTTCGAACTATTTTAAGATCTTAAACGTTTAGGTAAGCTGCATGCCGGGCAATTGTTAGCCTAAGAAACGCTAGACAGACACTAACTCTTGCATGCTAGCGAGATTATTCTGGCGCAAAGTTGATATCAGGTGACGATATGCCGAAGTTATTGGGTTTAGCGAGGCGTTTCTATAAACGCTTACTGGGTTGCTAACGTTTCACTCTTCCCTGGAATGTCTTAACATACATGGTAACCTTTGCTGCTGCTGCTGCTGCTGTAGCACTATGATGATGAGTAGCATCTTCGGTCACTTAATGTTCAGAGTTTGTCAGAACTAGGAGAAGGTATTTCGGACTCGGCTGACCTGGGTTTCTGGGGAATTTATCTAGTGTCTTATTAAAATTTATATCTTAGTAGCTGTAACTTACGTCACAGTTATCCTATATGGCATCACAACTGCCTCACGTGGTACCTCTTAACCCAACCCAACCCAACCACACTTTACCTAACCTCCATTAGTTGAAACATTCTTGTTATCTTTCAATTCAATAAGAAATAAACCACTTTGTGTGCAAAATAAAGCAAAATTTGCTAGTAACCACTTGAGAAGATTGCGCTTAATTGTACCCTAATTACATATTGAACGAAAACTCTACGTCTTTATGGCAAAGCTTTGTTATTTAATACCCAGGCACACACTCTGTGCAATAAATGTTATTAGAATGCTCTACTTTCCATTGTGCCATACAATGTACGAAATATTCAACATTACAAAGAAAAAGTACAAAAATTTCTTTTGCCAACATTTGTCTTGATTTTAGTCGTAAGTCAGAGAGCATTATTACTTGAAGCGTCCATTATTCTGACAATGCGTAGATAACAGAAATGACAAAGGTCATTTACACAAAATTTATGACTACCGTATTTAAGACATTAAGTAATAGAAAAAAATAGCACAAATAAAATAAAATGTAATACAACATTAAATAGAATTGACCAAATGTAATGTTGTACCGAAATACTTCAGGTGAAAAATGTTGCAATTTTTGTAATAAGACATGTTCTATGTTTGGACAGTGTTTCTGCTTAAATTAAAGCCAAGGCTTGCACAAAATTTAAAGCTACAAAACTCATACTGAATCCACATAAATACAGTAGCGAACATAAAATTAGCAGCGGCAATATTTTTCAAAATTCGTCAATTAAATACTTCTCTTTTTTATTTCCGATATTTTCAGAAAAACTGTCCATGAACTTTGTGACTGAAAATATCCAAGGCACTCTCGAGAATATTTTCGAAAAAAAATCGAAAATTTTGAACTTTTTTTTTTGCAGTTCCCAGAACTTTTTTTAGTATGCAGTTTTGTAGCGCAATCAATTTTAATCTAACAAAGTTCAAGTAAAAAATCCCTCAAAATTCGCATTGATTTCGGACAATTTTTTTTCCGGAGGGTATTTCAGATTTTCTTCATATAAAAAAATTATCACCTTTGTATGGAAGAAAGTCTGAAACATACTTTGAAAAAAAAAAAATGTCAGTGCCAATTTCGAGATACCTATAACTTGTACCTTGTTAGACTAAAATTGATTGATTGACTGCGAACTCAAAAAAAACTCTAAAATTCCAACAAAAAATTTCGAAACTTTCGCCAAATATTTTCGAAAACGTTTTTGGTTTGCATAGTTTCAGTTACAAAATTCTTAAAAGTTTTTCTTAAATGTTGTAAATAGGAAAGAAGAATTTATTTAACCAAATTTGTTAAAAATTGCTAATTTTCTGTTGACTGCTTTAAGCGGTGTACTTCTTAAGATCCTTTTCTATACTGATTATCGGTAAATGGATTGATTTTTATTTAACTTTTTGTGTTTGAGTTTTTCAATAAAAATCGAAAATAATAAAAGTACTTGCCTTTGAAAAACTCATCGCTTGTAAAAAAAAGTCATCGGTTAATAAGAAATTTACTGAAATTAAACTTGAATTAAAAATTAAATTCAAGAAACATTTCGGTTCACAAAAATGGTAGTGGTTCCAAAATAATTCACAAGCTCGATAATAGGTAAACGCAAAAAATGTCAAGGCTTGCTTAAGCCGTCACTACTTGTAAAATTTAAAATTTTCCCATTTCCCATCTCCGGAAAATTCACCTTTTCCCAAAAATCGGCGATTTTTGAAAATTGAGATTTAAAACTTGCAGCTGGAAGGTGAAAAAGTAAATCTCCGTTCAAAAATATGTCCAATCATTCCCAAAAACAGTTGACCGGTACAAACACATTACCCATTCAAAAAATTATACCACCATCTGTAAACCATGAACATATTGCTGCAAAATCACTGGATCAAAAATAAACCACTGGCCCAAAAATATCACACCGGTTTTAAACAAAGGGCACAGCTACCAAACAGCCAAATTCCACAAAATTGTCGGTTCTGAAAAACTAAATTTCTTCCAAAAGATCACCGCTTCCAAAAAGTTACTACTTCTTAAAATAAAATAAAATTTGACAAACAGTAATTAATTTAGAAACGCGCAGGTTACAGAAAAATCATCGATTCCAAAAAGTCAATGCTTCTAAAAACACAGTTATCGAACTGCAACCGTCTCTAAAAGCGTCGTCTCTATAAAATGCACAAACGCTAAAAAAGTCAAATTTTCCATAAAGTCAATACTTTTAAAATATCAGTTTCATGTTTCCAAAAGAAAGTCACCAGTTCTAGAATAACACGGGTTTTAAATAAAATCACAGGTTCCTTGAAATATACCGGTTCCAAAAGTCACAAATTTCAAAACAAATCACAGGTTCTAGAAAAGTCACTGGTTCCAGAAAAATCATCGGCTCCAAAAAGTTAATGCTTCCTGAAAGAACAGTTACCGAACTGCAGCCGTTTCTAAAAGCATCGTCTTTATAAAATGCACACACGCTAAAAAAGTCAAATTTTCTATAAAGTTAACACTTCCAAAATATCAGTTTCATGTTTCCAAAAGAAAGTCACCACTTCTAGAATAACACAGGTTTTAAATAAAATCACAGGTCCCGATAAATATACCGGTTCCAAAAGTCACAAATTTCAAAACAAATCAAGGTTCTAGAAAAATCACCGGTTCCAGAAAAATCATCGGCTCCAAAAAGTTAATGCTTCCTGAAAGAACAGTTACCGAACTGCAGCCGTTTCTAAAAGCGTCGTCTTTATAAAATGCACACACGCTAAAAAAAGTCAAATTTTCTATAAAGTTAACACTTCCAAAATATCAGTTTCATGTTTCCAAAAGAAATTCACCACTTCTGGAATAACACAGGTTTTATATAAAATCACAGGTTCCGATAAATATACCGGTTCCAAAAGTCACAAATTTCAAAACAAATCAAGGTTCTAGAAAAATCACCGGTTCCAAAAATTAAAAATTTTAAAAATTCTGTGGCTTCAAAACGGTTTGTTTTGGGATTCTTTCTGTATTTGTATGCGTTTATTTTCCAGATTTGTTTGAGTTTTCTGCTTTAAAGTTGCTTTTTTAATAATTTTCTTATTATTTCTCTTATTTGTTTCAGATCATAATGCAGATGTTTGAACTCCAGTAAAAATCTTATATGAAATTATTATACAGTCGCGTGTGACATAAAATCAATATTTTTAAGGTAGGTGAAGTTTTATGATATCGCTGTATTTTAAGAATTTCATTCTAGTTTAATAAATTAGCAGAAGTATGTATAAATTTATTGTTTTAAAGGTTTCCCTTCCACTTTTATGTATAATCACAAAAACCATAAGTATCTGCGGCTTCTCACCTTACCTGGGTTTTTCATGCGAAAAAATTTTAAGTAATTGTTAGCACGTTGAAACACGATAAAGCACTTCTGCCTGAACCTTGCATTAATACTGTGGCAATTTGAAAAAACGACCTAATTCGAGTTAGGATAATGGCGATACATAGACCTTTATCTGAAAAGCTAGCCACAATTCACCATTGTAACTTCCTATATTTTGTAGCAGCCATTTGGCGCTAGGGCTATGAGTAAGTAACACAGGGAGATCTGTAACGGATTTCTGTTATGAAGCCAGTATATCACTTTTATTCTAACTCGAATTAGGTTGTTTTTTCAAATTGCCACAGAATATGTTCTTAGCTTGGTTCGATTTAAAGAAATTTGAAGCATCGCATCTGGAAATTCATTCATCTTCCATTTATTACTCTTTCTTCGCACTCGCTGTTATCATATGTCCATTTAATGCTTGATTTTATTAATCTACCAGCATTCCCTCCTGCCTATTCGGCTCTTTGACTTGTTTTTTTTTTTCGTTTCGTTTAAACAGCAGAGTTTAAATATTTAAAGATGCATACTCTGCACAAACATTTCAAAAAAAAAATATGCTTTACTTTACAAAATGCTTATTCAAGTTTATGTTTCTCTATTACCTATTAAACGGCTTAAGCAACATATTCTCACTTTTATTTCGAATTGTACCCCATGTTAGGAACGATTTATCTTCTGGCTAAACTGACGCGTCAAATGACAGAAGTTTTAGCGCAAGCACGTTTGGGTGCAACATAGAGTACAGCACACCTTATATATTGAAATATGTTTAGTAGTTGTCCTGTAGGGGAAGTTGGGTCACTGTGAAGAAAATTGTTCAGTTTTTCTAAGTGCTGACAACATTGATGGCCCGTGGAAAAGTACTTAATCAAGAGATATTCCAATAAACAAAAAAAAAACGATAGTTTTCAAACGTTGGAGAAAATGTTAATTTTCAATATGTGCCTTTAATTTCCAAATGATTTGCTATTTGAAACATAATCTAGGTGAGTATTTCTGTTATTGGCCAGGTAAGCAGTAGAACTCTGCTCGGCTTTTATACATAACTAGCAGACCTGGCAGACATTGTTCTGCCCTAAATTTGGTATATCTGCATACATTTTAATAAGCTTTTTCCGTCTAAATCTTCCCTCGCCCCTCTACACTTTTTCCTAATCTTTGTATTCACTCCTCCCTCCGTATTTTTCGCTTCATCTATCACCATCTTCGTCTCATTCTATCTCTTTCTCAGTCTCCTTCTCTCTTTTCTCTTCTTTCAAGTTTTTCTCATTCTTCTTCATATCTTATTGCCAGCCCCAGAGGGTGGTATGTATTTTGTTCCAGTCCCATTCCGAGTCTCAGTCCCAGTCCCACTACGTGTCTCAGTCTCAGTCCCAGTCCTAATCCCAGTCCAAGTCCGTCTCTGGTGTACTTCCCGGAAAAAAGCATCGGAAATACTAATATAGGCAAATGTATATACCAAATTTCAGGCAAATCGAATAGGACGTATGTAAATAGGTATGTGGGTATTATTAATGCATGACTTTATTCCGGATTCGCATGCATATTTATCAGTTTCGCCAGGTTGATGCGACTAAATCGAATATCACAATGAAAATTACTTAAAAGCTCTCAGCAACAGCTTTCATTTGATATCCAAAATACGCACACATTCTAGGGGTATCCGGGTCCATGTTTTGGCCTATATCTCGAGACCCTAGTCACCAGTAGGTACGAAAACTACCCTGTAGTAAAGCACTCATCAACAATTTTCCTTTGATATCCATATTGTATAAACATTGTCTCGGGGTATCCGTGTCCACGTTTTGGTCCATATCTCAATACCCAAGACACCCAGCGGTATAAAAAATTATCTGTAGTAAAGCACACATCAACAGCTTCAATTTGATACCCATAATGTAAAAACGCATCCTAGTGTTACCCTGATCCACGTTTTGGCCTATATCTCGAGACCCTAGTCACCCAGGGGTACGAAAAATACCCAGTGTCAAAGTACTCATAAACAGCTGCCATTTGATACCCATATTGTACAAACACTTCCTGGAGTTACCCGGGTCCATGTTTTGGCCTACATCTCGAGACCCTAGTCACCCGGTATCAAAGTACTCATTATATAAACCTTCGCCGTGGAAAAATACATATATATATACCAATTTTCATAATAATCGGTCCAGTAGTTTTTGAGTTAATCGATGACATACATACAAACATTCATTTTTATATATATAGATAGAAGATATATGGCTAAACCGGTTTGGGATTTCAAAATCAACTAACCATCATCTCTCCTTCCTGTATCTTTCCTAAAAATTTCATGGCAATCTTTCTATCCGTTCTCGAGTTATGGAGTGACAATCAAAATGTACAGTTCTTTTCATATATATAGATAATCAGTCTTACAAGTATACTCCACGGTCATCAGCAGCAAGATTTGAAGAGCAGCAAATTTTTCTTTAGTTTCATTTAAGCTTTAAATGAAGCCGTTTGATGCCGGCTTGAGAAGCAGTGAAGCTTTGTAACCGAATAGGCTTCAATTCAGTTTAGCAAATGCTAGGCAGAAAAAAATTTCTCTTGTTGCAGCTACATTGAGAATGAGGAGTTGGAATTATAAAGTCGTTGCCTGCTAAACTATCGCACGCTTCGATGGTACGTAGGGAAGTTATCTCTCCTACTTCACCGCCGCTTGCAACTTTAAGCAAAAATTATCTGATAACAGTCTTTTCGAAATAATGTCGCTGCAATTCAGCTAGTCTGCAAATAATTCAAACTTTCATCATAAAATTTCCTCAGGCGGTCTTCTTAAAGCCAAGTGCAGCTGTTACTCAACCCACTCTAGCCTAGCCTACATTAGAATCACTGCGATTTTAAGATAGAACAGTCGAAATAGAGATCCGGTTTTCCCAAATCGTCGTTCCCGTATAGCATCATAGTCATTTGACTGTCAGGGGAAGAGTTTAATTCTCTATCCGTCAGATGTCTTCCCCGGTAGCCCTGTTTAATGTACGTAAGCCCAAATACAACATTTCACTCATCAAAGATGGTGTAAAGTTAAACATGCATTTTGCGAATTCCTCAACATAAGTTAGAAACTGTTTAGGAAGCGAGATATTTGCGCCTGTGACCAAAATATCAGAAATGGGACATTTTGTCTTGCTTCGACATCCACTCTCACTCTACTACTTTTTCCACCTCTCACTCATACTCAACTCCCATTCCCCGCTCTTACTCCACTTCTAATCTGGCTCTCACTATTTCTACCACTCTCACTCTCATTTCCACTCCGACTATCACACCCACTCTCACTCTTCTAGCTCTCACTTACACTTAACTCACTCAACCTCCCTCCCAAATTTTCTACAAGGCATATTTTCTATGAATACAAAAATGATTTCATACATATTCTCATTGTAAGTAAATAGCATAAAGCATAACATAAGGATGCCATGTACTCTATATTCAAGTTAGTATAAAACTCACTTGTGAAAACATTAAACGAGTTAAAGTGGTTACACTTCACTTTACTTCAAACAATTTTTCATGTGGATCTATGTCCGTGTCTAACTATGAGCTTGCCATAGAATACAATGAACGAAAAAAGCAAAAAAAAGAAGCTCAATAAACTATACTTAAATTCGCTAGGAAGTCATATCTCAGCGCCTACGGCTTCTAACTGCTGCCCACTGCGCTGCTCTCGCACTACTAGACAACTTAAACGAAATAAAATAAATTTCTTAAAAGCTTCATTTAAAGCTGAAAATCTCGTCAATTTTTTAGCAACACAAACTCACTACCTTCTAAAAACATATGGACTTACATACATATACATATAAACTTATGTACATATCTACTTCTTAACTACTTACTTAGGTACTTAAGTAATTTTTCATTCTCATGCCAAAGCTTAGATTGAGTAAAAGCGGTGAAGTTCGTAAAAGTTCGCAAATTAAAGTGGAAAAATTAGTCGAATTATTTTGGTTTACTTAAGCGATAAAAAAAAAGTTGCATACTAGAAAAAATGAAGTGGTTTAAGAAAAAGTGGAATAAAAAGTGAAATAAAAAGTCTTGGCTTACAATGCTATGAAATTTTAGATATTCTACATGTATATGTATGCATTTCTGAGTATAAACTTGGAGAAGCTCGAAAAAATAGTGTTAGTGTATAGACTGTATTAATAGTTGTAGTTGTAGCAGTGGACACAGAGCTAACGAAGAAAAAAATTGCCTGTTTAACAAGATAGCTTACAAGTAGGATGGATTGTAAATCCTATCTAGAAGAAAAAAAAGCTGCATGAAAACTTCCAATCGATGAACGTATGAATTCTGTAAGTATATGTATACACAGAGCCGGTTACAGTGAAACTACGGTATATATTTACTAGACCATATCAGGCCACCTCTGTGGCCTGAAGGTTTAACGCGGCCACATAAATCGTTCCCGAGATGGTCGGGCTAGCACCTTAAGGGTGCTATGGTACCGGAGCGTACCGGATTTGTATCCGGCAAAGGACCATCACACCGATAACACTCCCCAAAGCCTTCGGGGAGCAACCTTATCGCTACAACAACAACAACAACAACAGGCCACCTCTGTAGTGTTTTTGTTTTTCGAAATTTCCATCTAGCTGAAACAAAATTAACGAATCCCGAAATGGTCCCTAAAAAGTTTCGAATTCATCCCAAAATTGTCCGCAAACTATCTCAAAATTGTTTCCAAATGTTCCTAAATAATCTAGGATCAATGGCAAAAAAAAATCCAGAAATTTTCCCGAAAGTATCGCAAGAAGCTTAAAAACTTTCCAGGAATTATTCTGAAAAAAAATACCGATATGATGCGAGATATTCTCAAAAATCCTGAGCGAAGTTCTGAAATGATCGAGAGGGTCTGAAAATAATCCCGAAGTGATTTCCAAATAGTCCCAAATCAATTCCGAAGTTATCTTAAATATTTCCTAAATGAGCCCGAAAATAATTTCGAAATGATTCAGAGATAGCCCCTAAATGATTCGAAAGCATACCGAAATAATCCCCAAAGAATTTCATAGCAATCCCTAAATAGTCTCGAATAGATGGTGAAAAAATTCCAGAATGGTCCCCAAAACTATCTCGAAAACATAACCAAAATTATGTGGAGGTAGTCCCGAAATAATTCCAAAATACTTCCAAATTGATGGGGAAACAGTCCTTCAGTATTTTGAGAACAAGTCCCAAATGTTATCAAAATGGTTCCCCTTTTATCTGAAAATAACACCCAAGTAAATCGTAAAATGTTCGGAATCGATTACGAAATTATCCTTAAATAGTTCCGAAATTATCCCGAAATTAAATCCGAAATAAACCAGAAAAAGCACCTAAATTATCCGAGGCAATTCCGAAATTAGCCAAAATTAGTTCCGCTATAATTGAAGACAATTCCGAATGGTTGCTCGCAAAGCAAACGGAGATAATACGCAAAAAAGATGATGCAATTTCTCCTGAAATAATCTCTAAAACTTTTTCGATATGCTGCTAAAATGATTTCGATATTATCCAGAGTAAACCCGAAGCTTTTTCAAAAAATGGTCCCGTATTTATCGGGAAATTTATTTGATGCCAAAATTGTCCCGGAAATAGTTCCGGGACTAATCCAGAAACATTTCTGTTGAAGATGGCAATAGACGATGGCAATAGGAACAAGAAATTTCCCTGCTGCTGCTCATGTAGTCCGAACATCAGTTTTAGTTACTGAGACGATCTAATGTTCATATGTACAAATTAAATGCTTACTAATAAGACTTCGTCTTTCTCCTAGTTTATGTAAATTTTTGCTGGCCTTACAATATTTTGAGAAAAAAATTTTTTTTCATGAAAATTTCAAACATCTTTCTTAATGTTGTTCTAAGACTTCGATTCCACTTTTAATTGGCTAATTGGTTTTTAGAAATTGTAACCCATACAAAGACAAAATCGTCTTAAAAATTCCTGTGTTTTTTTTAACTGAATTTCAGTTGTGGTTCTTTTTTTTGTAAATTTTAGGTACCATTTTCTTCTTTGGCTTCAACTTTGTTGAAAATGCTTTTGTTAAATCTCGTATGCCTCAGGCAAAACATGTGCACTCTAAACGCAGACTCTTCATGTCATCTTCCATGGTTGTCATAATCATGAATTCTTCAAGTTTTTACTTTTTCTTGTACGCAGTCATTTTGTGCATTGTGACGTTTCGTAAGGACTCTTTGCATGAGATGATTTTCTGAATTAAAATGACCTAAAATAAAATTAAGGTAGAGACAGTGGAGAAGTAGAAGTGTAGATAGAGGTAGAGGTAAAGGTAGAAGTAGAGGAAGAGGTAGATGTAGTAGTAGGGGAAAAGACAGAAGTAGAAGTAGAGATACAGAAAAAACATGAGGACCAAGTATTCGTAAAGTTCGAGGTCTAAACATTCAGATGTACGTCCAGCGACCAGCGTCCAGTGTAATGGGCTTAGGCTAACTAGAGCCTACCCAGGGGTTTTCGATAAAAAACCTATAATTCTTCTACAACAAATCCATAACTTTTTGATAAAAAATCCATAATTTTTCGACAACATATCGATAACATACCCATAAAAAATCGGAATTTTTTGATAACAAATCGATAGCTTCTTGTTAACATATCGATAACTCCTTGATATAAAAATGGACAGCACGCCGATAACGAATTAGTAACATGCCCATTACAAATCGATAACTCTTTAAAAACTACTCGATAACTTCTTCCTAACACATCGTCATCGTTTTTATAGAAAATCGATAACTTCAATAAAAAAAGATGGCCTAGAATGTAGTCATGTTAATCGTTCCCGAGATAGTCGGGCTAGTACCTTAATGGTGATTTGTTACCGGAACGTACCGGATATATGTATATCCGGCAAAGGATCATCAACATCGATAACATTCCCCAAAACCTAAGGGAAGTGTCTTTATCGTTAATAACAGCAACAACAAAAACAGGCTTAAAATATCAGCATGTGACGCCAGAAGGCAGTGTGCAGTTAGTATGTCTATCGTGAGCTTTAAGTCTTCTCTCTTCAGAGATATGAGTCACTTTGCAAGTCTAATGTAGGATTTTCACATGATCTAAGAAATTTTTTAGCCCCGCGCTTCTGTCGACAAATTTCCTGCTTGATGCATTTCGTGTTTCTTTTTATTTCTCCCAAACGGATTGGGACGTTTACCGTCGAGTCAGCGAGTTCTGCAACCTCCTCGGCCAACTCATTGGCCTTTTCGTGACCTTCTATTCCAGTACAGATGTATGGTCCGGCCTAAGCGAAGTTTTTCCAATGCTTCTTTATATTCCAGTACACTTCTTGATGAAGTACGGTACATGATTATTGCCTTAGTCGCCGCTAGACTATCAATAACATATCGGTTACAAATCCATAAGCGTTTGATGAAACATCTATAAATTCCCGAGTAGTTTTTGATATGAAAAGATAAATTATTGATCATTTTCCAATAAATACTCGATAACTTATCGATAACAAATATTTAACTTTTCAATGGCAGATCTGCAAATATTTTTTAACATGTCGATAGCTTTTCCGTAAATAATAGATATTTTTTCGATAGTTAATCGGTAACCGCCGTGGTGTGATGGTAGCGTGCTCCGCCTATCACACCGTATGCCCTGGGTTCGCACCCCGGGCAAAGCAACATCAAAATTTTAGAAATAAGGGTTTTCAATTAGAAGAAAATTTTTGTAAAGCGGGGTCGCCCCTCGGCAGTGTTTGTCAAGCTCCGAGTGTAAATCTGCCATGAAAAGCTCTCAGTGAAAACTCATCTGCCTTGCAGATGCCGTTCGGAGTCGGCATAAAACATGTAGGTCCCGTCCGGCCAATTTGTAGGGAAAATCAAGAGGATCACGACGCAAATTGGAAGAGAGCTCGGCCTTAGATCTCTTCGGAGGTTATCGCGCCTTACATTTATTTTTATTAAATCGGTAACCAATCGATCACATGTTGATGAAAAATCTATAACGTTCTGATAGAAAATTGATAACATTTTGATAAAAAGTCGATAACTTGTCGATAAATTTTCGATAACCTTTCAATGGTTAATGAATAACTTATCCATAACATATGCATAACTTTTCAATAGCAGATCGATAACTTTTTTATAACATATCGATACTTCTTCCATAATTAATATGTATTATTTTCGATAATAAATCGGTAGCCGTACGATAACTTTTTGATAGCAAATTAATTACTTCTCGATAACTAATTGAGAATTTTTTGTTTACATATCCACATATTTTCGATAACTTTTCGATAATAAATCAAAAACAACAAACCGATAACCCGTCGATGACTCAGTCATGACCTTGCTATCGACAGCAAAATTATCACAGTTCGAGAACAAATCGATAGATCGATATTACCTCGTCGATAACACACCTATAACAGCTCTCCTACAATGTAGTTACCCCACTTATGCTTACATTCTGTATTCCTCCAAATGGCATGCTAGTACCTTACTATTACACTTGCTTTACGCTTACATTCTGAATGCCGCCATACCGTGAGCAAAGATATTTACAAAAGAAAAAAAGGAGAGTTTAATGAGAATGGTTGTGGTTACAATTACGGCTACCGCTACCTTTTTCATGACTGTTTGTTGAGACAAGAGTCATGCTGCAGTTACGGTTGAATTTGCCATTACATATTCGGTACACGTTACGGACATGGTTGTAGATAGAGTAGTTTTCGGGTTGTTACAGTAACAGCTATGGTCACGGTTACGGTTACATTAATGCTTACGAGTGCCTTGGAGCTCACGCCTCTTCTTTCATTGTATTTCAGCCACGAGATGTTTATTCTACCTCTTGATTGTGAGGTTAAAAGCTCTAAGCAAAGTATTAACAACCCGCTTCATTTGCCCAATCTGGTACATATTTGTAAATATACATACCAGCCATTTATAAATATAGACCTTCCTACAATTGTGTTCTCAGCTTTATACATACATACATAGCTACACATTGGTCTATTCCAATGTTGAATGAAAACTGTAAAAGGCAATGCTGGTTGCTCCTTCTGAATGCGTCCATTTTCATTGTGGCTAAAATGTGGCTGCCCAGTGAAAGTGTATAACTTTGGCAAACATTCCGTATATTTGAAAAGTTTTTGTTGCTGTTAAGTAACAATTACATATTGGTCTGAATGCTGACAATTTACCAAATCTTTGAATGTGTGTGTGTATGTCTAACTAGATATGTGTGTAGGCGCTGTGCTAGCGTAGTGTTGGATGATAAATATACTTAATTTGTTTGATGCAAATACATTAATTAAGAAAGTATGTATATAATTTAATTATAGTAGTAATGAATTGGTTGTAGACTTTTGTATGAGAGATTTAATATGAATATTTTCTAATCACTTATTATGAAAAAAATTATTTTGAGATTGCTTTTTAAATTTTCCCTATCTTATGGTTTTTGATTAATTACTTTTCCGCTATAAAACATTTTTTTAACCCAAATATCCCTACATATCAAATTATAACAATTTTTCACAAAAGTGTAAAAATATTTCTATTGTTCCAATTTTTTCGATTTTACCCAATTTTCAACGAGTTTTCCACAATTTCGATTCCTATCTACTTTTCTATTTTTTTTTTTCATCGATTTATTTCGCCAATCTCAATGGCTTAGTTCGAATTAAAAAAAATTTAATTCATTGTTAATAATGCATACACAGCGTTTTCGACTTTCCTAGTTTGTATTCATTTGATCGAATTTGGTTTTATTGTCGATTAACCGGCATCGATAAATTTGAAATGTTATCGATTTTTTTTTTCAAATATTTATAGAATTATATGTTTTTTAATTTATTGTCAATTTGACTTAACTCTTTAGTCGATTGCTAACCGGCTATACGGCTGATTTATGTCGATTTTGTATTGCTTTATATCGATCCGTTTATATCATACCATTTTCTTTTTTAATTTTGTATTGGTAACTCCGAATTCTGCCCCTTTTTCGATGTATATTTTGTTATTAGCGATTTGTTTCATAGACTTTGTCCATTTTTATAAGCTTTTATTTAGTTTCACTTTTGTTGTCTGTAATGGAATCTTGCAAGTTAAATTTGATACACTTCCCGGTGTCCGATTGAGCTGAAATTTTGCACACATGTATAACTCCGATGACAATGCAATATTACTTTGTTAGAATTCGATAAATTAATCGATACAACAGTTATCGGTAAAGATTTGTATTTACTTTGGCATAACAGCCTAAGTCCCATACAAACCCGCCGGTACCTATCCGTGGATTGTGATATTTGGACGTGGTGAATCACGCGTGGTGAATCTCAACGCTTGCGAAAAGCGGAGACACAACCCTCTGTTGTATTTCTGTGTATAACCAACATAGCTGAATTTTTAAGGCTGTTTAACTTTGTAATTTATTTTGCTTTTGAAAAATTACCTATTTGAAAAAAGCTGCCTGAAAAATATTGGCATAACAGCTTAAGTTAAATGAAGAATGGAAAATCTTCGAAAATTTGAGCGAATGTGGCAATTTCGCGCATCCGTTGAACGAAATATTGACAATCTGCTGATCTTACTTACTTACTTACTTAATTGGCGCTTAACCGTCTAAACGGTTATGGCCGTCCAACAACGCGCCAGTCGCTCCTTCGCTCCGCCAATCGGCGCCAATTGGTCACACCAAGGGAGTTTAAATCGTTTTCCACCTGGTCCTTCCAACGGAGTGGGGGCCGCCCTCTACCTCTGCTTCCATAGGCGGGTTCCGATAGAAACACTTTCTTGGCCGGAGCATCATCTTTCGTTCGCATAACATGGCCTAGCCAGCGCAGCCGCTGCGTTTTAATTCGCTGGACTATGTTGATGTCTGCGTATAGCTCGTACAGCTCATCATTAAATCTTCTTCGGTACTCGCCATCGCCAACGCGTAGAGGTCCATAAATCTTTCGAAGAACTTTTCTCTCGAACACTCCCAAAGCCGCTTCATCTGCTGTTGTCATGGTCCATGCTTCTGCCCCATATAGCAGGACGGGTACGATAAGTGACTTGTAGAGTATGATTTTCGTTCGCCGAGAGAGGACTTTACTTTTCAATTGCCTACCTAGTCCAAAGTAGCATTTATTGGCAAGATTGATTCTTCGCTGGATTTCAGTGCTGTTGTTGTTGCTAATGTTGATGCTAGTTCCCAAATAAACGAAGTCTTTTACTATTTCGAAATTATGGCTGCCAACAGTAGCGTGGTTGCCAAGGCGCATATGCGCTGACTCTTTGCTCGATGACAGCAGGTACTTCGTTTTGTCCTCATTCACCATCAAACCCATCTTTACCGCTTCTTTTTCCAGCTTGGAGTAAGCAGAACTAACAGCGCGGGTGTTTAGGCCGATGATATCAATGTCATCAGCATATGCTCACTCAATAGCGCAAGTAAAATGTACTACGCACTCACTACTAAGTAGCGTCAAAAATTCGCTTGGAGTCATTTCGTCAATGAGCTACCATTGAGCTGGCACCGCACTGGCGCTGGCGCCATGCAATTTACATCACTAAAATTGCGCGAATGCCCAGGCTCATGACTTCAATACTTATATTTACTATGCTTTAAACTTTGAATACACCTCTGAAGTTGCTGCGTATAAAATGTGTACTAATAAATTCCAATCCGCATTATACGCAGATGTAACTGAAATATGTGTTTTTGTTTCACCCCCTATACTTATATTTAAAGCTTTTCTAAGAACAAGCTTCTATTACTTGTTAATAGAACGAACTAAAAAGTAAAAAATAAAATTAAAGAAAAAAAAACTTTTAAAAATAAGCTTTTATTATTTTGGTTAATAAAATTAACTAAAAAGTAAACAATAAATTGACTCTAAAGAAATATAACACTTTATAAGTTCATTGTAAGCTTAAACGATAATTAGGCTTTTTCGTCTGCGACAAAAAAAATCTATATTGTTATTAATTATATATTTTTAACATTAAAACTTTACACCTAAATTATTAAATCTTACAGTTTATATCACAGTCCTAATTGTTCTAATAAAAGCGTGTTACATTGCGATAGCAAGAAAATGAGATCCTAAATGTTCTTAATTATACCATCAAAATCTAACACGTTTTTTATTAGAACAATTAGGACTGTGATATAAACTGTAAGATTTAATAATTTAGGTGTAAAGTTTTAATGTTAAAAATATATAATTAATAACAATATAGATTTTTTTTGTCGCAGACGAAAAAGCCTAATTATCGTTTAAGCTTACAATGAACTTATAAAGTGTTATATTTCTTTAGGGTCAATTTATTGTTTACTTTTTAGTTAATTTTATTAACCAAAATAATAAACGCTTATTTTTAAAAAAAGTTTTTTTTTCTTTAATTTTATTTAAAAATTCATTTAAGTGTTACACTTTCTACATAATTTTTCAATGTTTTAGATACATCGGTTTGTTTGGATTAATTTGTTATCGATTTATCGATATCGATACATATATATCTTAGAATGTCTCTTCGAATTTGTTGACTCATTTCATTTTTACTTATTGACCATTTGTTTTTCTTTGGACTAATTCAATTAGACTTTTATCGATTTTTGAGTCCTATATGACTCTGTATAACATTATCGATATTTCTATTTGTACAGATAAAAATAAAAGCAAGGTGCGATTTTCCTCCGAAGAAATTTAGGGCGAGCAAATTGGCGGGACGGGACTTATGCAAAGATTTTTGTGGAATTCGTTTGATTGCATTTTCTGGAATTATTATTTGCATTCTTCCCAAAAAATCGAATCGTTTACTATCGACAACTAGCGATTACTGTTTCAAATCGATTTGTATTTGAGTGCTTAGCATATTCAAATAATTTTCGTTTTTAAATAATTGAATTTTAATTGATCAACTTACTCGACTAACCAAAAAACAAAAAAAATTATCAATTAAGTAATCGATTAATCGAACAATTGATTACGCAACTGTAATTGTGAATAAAATATCAAATTCTTTTGAATTCCGGATCAATTAAATTTGTGTTTCAATTGCGATTACTGCAATCAGTAATTAACTGATCATTGGCAGCCACAAATACAGTAACCAGAATTTCAAATTTTCCAAGGCTTTCATTAATGCTATCATTGTGGAGCATTAAAAAATAAAAAAAAATAAAAATAAAATAAGAAATAACGATTAATGTAGTCGTAATGGTCCTCAATCCGCATCATGTGGAACTGACATTCAATTAAAATTACACAGTGAAACGATTTTGCAATCTTAACATTATTGCAAACGATGAAAATTACTGCAATCGCATTTCACATAAATTGCGATTAAAGGAATTACGATATTTTCGTACAATGTAAGGATAACTACAGCAAAAATTTACTTTTTACTAGTAAAAAATAAAGTAAATGTAAGGCGCGATAACCTCCGAAGAGATCTAAGGCCGAGCTCTCTTCCAATTTGCGTCGTGCTCCTCTTGCTTTTCCCTACAAATTGGCCGGACGGGACCTACATGTTTTATGCCGACTCCGAACGGCGTCTGCAAGGCAGATGAGTTTTCACTGAGAGCTTTTCATGGCAGAAATACACCCGGAGCGCTTGCCAAACACTGCTGAGGAGCGACCCCGCTTAGAAAAATTTTCTTCTATTTGAAAAACCTTATTTCTAAAATTTTGATGTTGCTTTGCCCGGGGTGCGAACCCAGGCATACGGTGTGGTAGGCGGAGCATGCTACCATCACACCACGGTGGCCGCCAAATTAATTATATTATGGTTTATTAAAATGTTATTAATCGAGATATTATTATTGTTGATTATTCCAGAATAATTATTCGTTGATTAAGTAATTAATTAAGTTGTGATTTATCGACATGTGCGATTGAACGATTAATCACCATAGTCGATGAATGGGTTAGTCGCATATTCATAGTTTGGACCGGTTACTATAAACTTTGTTCAAAAATTGTTAAGTTACGATTAGAGTAATTGCCCTGATTTGATAAATGTAAAGATGAATAAAACAGCATTAATTTTTTTTTTTTACTAATCCAGCTGTAATTCCTCAGTTTCCTGAATAAACAAATTAGCAGACAAAGATTAATCCAAATGCGATAATTATATTTTTGATTAGTCGATAATAATCTTACGCCGATTAGTTATCTAATTTGATTTTGATGAGGCCCCATGGTTGATTAGTTGCCATATACAACTAATCAATTAGTCACATAACATTAGTTTTTGCAGCTGACAGCTACTATCTTGTAAAAAAAAAAAAATTTAATATCTATTCTATTAGATACTAAGAGGGCTAGTTTTAATTACTTAGCTGTACCTAATGCTTTGAAGTTTGGTGGTTCCTTAAGAACTGCTTGAGTTTCTGCTTCTCACTCCGCCTTATTGCACAATTTTATTTTCAACAAAACTTAAAATCTACTAAATCAGTTTTTTTGGATCTTGTGAGCTTGTGTTCTCTAAAAAATGAGTATATAGAAAAACGAATTTCCTTTTTCATGATTTCTATCGCTATAAAGAAAACATATCTAGAAACTTTCTGATGTGGAAAGTCACACTCTTCCAGACAATAGAAAGCGTAGCTCAAAAAAAGGGATGGCAATAAGTTTGACTTAAAGCGTTCAGTACGTTCATACGGTGACTATCAAAATCAGAACTCTAAACCAACCGAAAGTACGATTGCTTAGGAATCGTAAATTCTAAATCGCGAGTACTTGTGTGTCATTCCTTTTTTTTGTTTGAAGACTAATTTTTTTCACTCTACAAAATTGCATTTCTAGACTTATATTCTTGCAAATAACATAAATTTACCTTGACCTACCATAACTAGAGTGAAAAATATTCTACTAAAAAAAAGTAGAGAATCAAAATTTGTAAAACTCAGACTTCATTTGAACTGTTATTAAGAATGATTGAGTTCGGAATTACATTCATAAATCACAGTTAATCAACTCAAAGTTATGCAAAGTGACAAATGATGATCGATTTTAATGCGTGCTTGCATGTAGAGCCAACACGCATACATACATACGAAGTATTAAAAAAAAAAAAAAAATTATCCAATCCTTGACAAATGCTACAATTTGCATTCATATAACTACACTTTTTGTTGCCTAGCCAACAGATGGTGATTGTGAACTGAAATTGAAGTAGGATTGTTGTTGTTTTTGCTTTTTTTTTAGATTAAAGTATTGCAC
Source organism: Eurosta solidaginis (assembly GCF_040869045.1). Taxonomy (NCBI): domain Eukaryota; kingdom Metazoa; phylum Arthropoda; class Insecta; order Diptera; family Tephritidae; genus Eurosta; species Eurosta solidaginis. The sequence continues at coordinate 13,491,835 of NC_090319.1, forward strand.
TCTGCACATACATGAAGGACAGTAGATAGATACTAAAGAAAAATTCGTAACATAACAAGTAAAGCTACCGCAGTCCATTTTTACCATTTACCTGGATATGCTGGTTTTAAGTTTTTTTACTGCTTTTATTGTGGCAAAGAAGACTTGGCTTAATATGAGCTCGTGATCAAATTTTACGTTTGTACAAGTAAGTAGTTAGCATGTCACACAAAAATTGCTGAGTAGTAAGCCTCGAACAAAAAAACCGAAAATACTCAAAACAAGTAAAGCTTTATAGTTGCGAAAAAAATGTGAAACGTGCGAAGAGAGTAGCAATAAAAATGCAAAATGAGTTGTAGGTACATATATAATATATGAAGCGAAATATAACTAACTTAATCTCATCCATTAGGGCAATTGCTTGAGCTAGCTGAGCGAAAATGACTTAACGGAAACAAGATAAAACAAGTAAGGAAGGCTAAGTTCGGGTGTAACCGAACATTACATACTCAGCTGAGAGCTTTTGGAGACAAAAGGGAAAATCACCATTTAGGCAAATGAACATAGGGTAACCCTGGAATGTGTTTGTATGACATGGGTATCAAATGGAAGGTATTAAAGAGTATTTTAAAATGGAGTGGGCCATAGTTCTATAGGTGGACGCCTTTCTAGAATGTGTTTGTACGATATGGGTATCAAATTAAAGGTATTAATGAGGGTTTTAAAAGGGAGTGGCCCTTAGTTGTATATGTGAAGGCGTTTTCGAGATATCGACCATAATGTTGAGCAAGGTTGACCCAGAAAATCATCTGTCGGGTACCGCTAATTTATTTATATATATAATACCACGAACAGTATTCCTGCCAAGATTCCAAGGGCTTTTGATTTCGCCCTGCAGAACTTTTTCATATTCTTCTACTTAATATGGTAGGTGTTACACCCATTTTACAAAGTTTTTTCTAAAGTTATATTTTGCGTCAATAAACCAATCCAATTACCATGTGTCATCCCTTTTTTTCATATTTGGTATAGAATTATGGCATTTTTTTAATTTTTCATAATTTTCGATATCGAAAAGTGGGCGTGGCCAGTTTTTATATCAAGATAAAGTGAGTTCATCACTTTATCCGGCTTTGGTAATGAATTATCGCACTTTTTCGGTTTTTCGAAATTTTCAATATCGAAAAAGTGGGGTGGTTATAGTCCGATTTCGTTTATTTTAAATACCGATCTGATATAAGTTCCCAGGAACCTACATACCAAATTTCATCAAGATACCTCAAAACTTACTCAAGTTATCGTGTTTACGGACGGACGGACGGACATGGCAAAATAAATTTCTTTTTTCGCCCAGATCGTTTTGATATATAGAAGTCTATATCTATCTCGATTAGTTTATGCCGTTACGGATTACCGTTATGCGAACAAAATTAATATACTCTGTGAGCTCTGCTCAGCTGAGTATAAAAACGATATATAACTAATTTAATCTCCTCCATTAGCCCAATTGCTTGCGCTAACTGAGCGAAAATTAGTAAACTGAAACAAGATAAAACAAGTAAGGAAGTCTTAAGTGCGAATAAAACCGAACATTACATATCCAGCTGTGCTCTTTAGCTCAACCATACCATCACTGGGGTAAAATATCAGTCAAATGTAGTTAAATGTCATAGAGTTATTGCAAACTTTGTTAAGGTTAAACCTTTAGAAAAAGTGGGCGTGGTCTTTAACCGATTTTGACTGTCTTCACTTAGTCTATATGATTTGGCAAGGATAGTGTCTGCGCCAAATTTCAACTGAATATCTTTAACGGCTTATTAAACTTCCAAATTTTCTTTTCTAAATGTGGGTGGTGGTGCCACGCCCATATACCGAAATTTTTCGAAATATATGCTTTTTTATCGAACAAGTGGGCGTTGTTATCGTCCGATTTCGCTTTTTTTCCGCACCTTTGCCCAACACTATACACGTGTATACCTATAGTTCCAAATTAACGGAAGGGGTCTGGTCCGCTGTTTATTGTGTCGATCCAGAAATATTTAGATCCCACAGGCTGCCAGATCACTGCAGTGTCTTTCAGGCGTAAATTGTAGCCGTGGAGGAAGCAGCAGATATTGATTGTCAGGCAGCGATTAAGGCAATAATCTCACACAGTACTTCATCATAAATAAAGAAATAGAAGTTAATGGAAAGGCCGATGAGTGTGCAAAGCAGTGTGCGGCACTCGATGAATCGACGGTAGGGGTCCCAATCTATTTGAATACAGACGTTACATATGACCCATCATCCAGGAAAGGCGTGGACAAAAGCGCGCCGCTGTAAAATTTCTAAGATCATGTGCAAATTCTTTCTCAAGAGGGAAGATTTAAGGTTCACGATGGGCATACTAACTGGACACTGCATTCTGCCGTCTCATGCTTATAATTAGGCCTTGTCAGTAGCAGTCCAGGTGGCCGCCGTGGGCAAAGCAACATCAAAAATTAAGAAACAAGTTTTTTCTATAAGAAATAAAGGTTTTCTAAGCTTAGTCATCCCTTGGTAGTGATTTGGCAAACACTTCGAGTTTATTTCGGCCATGTTGTTGTATTAACTATTAAGACACTTTCCGAAGGTTATCGGTGGTACTTGCCGAATATAAATATGGTACGTTCGAGTAACAAGCACCATTTAGGTACTATCCCGACCATCTCGGGAACGACTAATATGACCACATTAAAGCTTCTAGGCAATTTTTCTCCCACTTTCTCTCTTTTCTTACTTTATCCTTATATCTCCCTCAGCCTTCCTATCAGTTTGCCTTTCTCCATACGCCCTAGGTAAAAAGCTTATAATTTTCGAAATTTCAAGCAAAGCGCATCATCATCGACTCCTGGTCGACTCCCGCCCAAAAAATCTTCACAGAAGCACTCTTTCGAGAAAGTTTGACCAAAATCCATGCCGTAGTTTCGTAGTACCTTAGCTCCATACATACAAATATATATATACATCTTTTGTACAGTTTCCGAAGTATGAAGTCTAAACCTCGGTATGGTATTGCCTTCTGTCGATCTCTACTCATCTTCATTTTCTTAGTAGTTTAACTCTTGCTCTGACTCTTACTTTTCTTCTTTTTCTTCTACTTCTCTCTTTCTCATTACCACAGTATCGTTCACTCGCTTCCCATTATTTTCAAAGCGTTGGATAACAATGTGGATAAGAAAAGACGGTTTGTGTCTCATGCACATCAAATTTTCTGACTTTTTGTGAATATCGGTGATGAAAGGCATTTCACCCACCTATTGGAAGCAGAAGAACAAGGAGGTTTTGGGGTTGCTTTGAAGTTTCCAATTGTCAAAAAGAAGAATAAACTGGCCCACTTAGTTGGACCCGCTGTTGTAATGTATGTTTAGAGAGACCGCATGGTTACCTTACTTTTAGCGAGATCAGAGGAAGTTGCAGACTTAGGAACGTATTAGCTAAAACTCAAGCTTATTAGCGCTTTTGTTTTTGATAAAAACACTAAATCGACTTTCTGAGCTTGATGGAATTCTTAGCCGAAACGATATGTGCTCTATTATGATCATGACGCGAGTGATTTTACCTGCTGTCGGTCCACATACTACTCTGCACGATTTTTAAGTAATAGATTATATCTATTTTCTAAGCTCTTACAGAATGAGTGTTTAGAAGAGCAATTACTCTCTTCGAAACATCAGAACAAAGAAGGCTTTAGCATAGGTATATATGTGGAAAAATCTTGGCGTCTTGGTACCTCTGTATTCTTGAACGAAAAAATTTGATAACTTTAACATTTCTCTGCATTACTCAAGCCCGATAAAGAAAGAAGGGAAGGGGTTATATTATATGGCTGTAGATGCCGAATCTATATATGACTACCTGTCTAAATTGTGTGACTTTATCAATAAAGTTTACAAAATGCATTTGATTTAAAACATGTTTGCCAAATTGACTTGCCAATATATTGCATTTAATTACCAATTTTCATCAAAAGCCCAATGAAAGCAAAAGCAAGAATCAAACCGAATTCCCATAGCAAAACAATGAAAGAGACCAATAGAAAATAACTTCAATCTAATATCAAATATTTGTTAACGTTGCACATTCAATATTCATGACACACAAGCTTGTAAACGGACACATACGTAATATGAAAGGCAAAAGAGTGTAAAGAAAATTGACGCAAACAAAAATTGAAACGTTTTGATTCAATGCAGCATGGGTAGTTGTATACACACAGGCATGCACATATGCACATTTATATAAATTGTATATAAATTGATTGTGACATCATTCGATCACGCGATGGTGTGCGTGTGACATTGAAAAATTATAACCGAATCAAAGTAAGTGGAGTGGAAAGTTGCACAATGGAGAATTTATGAATGACACACACATACACACAAACGCTAATATTGCTTTGCATGCGGATAAATTGTGCGCGTAACATATAAATTGATGAAATTGTTAATAATGGTTATGAATAATTACTAAATTATAATTGAAATAAAAATATTAACCGCTTATTTTATATAGATTTAATGAGGAATTAAATCGTGGTTTAACATCGCTTAGCTTAGTTGGTATGAGCGCAGTTGGATAAAAATAGAAATGCTCAATGAGTGTACATAAACCAAATGGGTGAGCAAAATTGGAAAATAGGATGAGTCGTGAAACTTACAAGGATAAAGTTAAAGAAAATAGAAGGGCAAGTAAAACATCGGTTCCTCTGAAAACCGGACACTGAAACTCACATCCGTTATTAAACCGCATTTTGTTGCCGCTAAGGAGAGCACAGGAAAAAAGGAAAGGAATGGCAGGAAGGGAAATAAAAATAGAAAATAAAGAAAAGGAGAAACAAGTAAGGAAGGCTAAGTTCGGGTGTAGCCGAACATTACATACTCAGCTGCCAAATAACAGCTTGCAAAACTTTTAAATTACCTTCTTTTAAAAGTGTGCGGTGCCATGCACATTGTCCAAAATTTGACTAATTTTCTATTCTGCGTCACAAGGTCAACCAACCCACCTACCAAGTTTCAACGCTTTATCCGTCTTTGGTAATGAATTATCGCACTTTTTCGGTTTTTCGAAATTTTCGATTTCGAAAATGTGGGCGTGGGTATAGTCCGATTTCGGTCATTTTAAATAGCTATCTGAGATGAATACCCAGGAACTTAAATACCAAATTTTATTAAGATATGACAATGGCTAAATGAATTTCTTTTTTCGCCCAGATCATTTTGATATATAGAAGTCTATATCTATATCGATTAGTTTATGCCGTTACGGGGTACCGTTATGCGAACAAAATTAATATACTCAACTGAGTATAAAAAGGAGGGGAGGGAGGGGAATGGAAAAGATTTAAGTGAAAACCAATGCCCAAACCGAAGCTAGAACCGAAACAAAGAAGCTTGTTAGCTATTTGTTATTGAAGTGATAACGGTTTGTTATAAATGAGTTATCGATGGTTTAGTGGTTTGTTATATGCGGGCGTGTTATCGACGAGGTATAAAAGAGTTTTAGGTTTTTTATCGACATGTTTTTATTTCTTATCGACGGGTTACTTTTTTGTTACATATATGTGTGTTATCGAGGATGTATGGATGAGTTATCGATGTGTAATTAATTGTCAATCTATTACAAAGATTATCAAAAACTTACCAATTTTTCATAGACAAGTTATCCATTGGTTATCGAAAATTTATCGGTTATCTATTTAAAATATATCAGTATGTTATCAAACAGTTATCGAAAATTTTTCGAATTGTTATGCGAAAGCTTTCAACATTTTAATAAAAAAATTATCGGTTTTTATCGAAAAAGTAAAAGTTATCGATTTATTATTGGCTTATCAGTTCGATATCGGAAATTTATTGATTTGTTTTCGTAAAGTTATCGATTCGTTATTAAAAAGTTATCGATTTCTTATCTGAGTGATACCGATTTGTTTTCGGTTTATAATCGATTTTTATCGATGACATGAAGCAGATAAAGAAGAAAAAAGTGATGACTTGGCAATAACAAGCCGATAACAAACCCATAACTCTAGGATACAAATACGCTGTCGATAATAAAACAGTATCGATTGTTATCGATAAGAAGTCGGCGAAGTATTTATCAAATAGCCCGAAATCAATTGTTTTTCTCAAACGCCTAGCGAGCCCTGAGCTGTGATTTTAAAAACTTCTTTTTCTTATCTTCTTAGAAGACCCTCTATTATTTTTCTGTTTGAAGAAGGCGTACGCCTCTTAGTCCACTGATCGATCAATGAAGTCCCAAAGTTTGTAGCACCGCCTTCAATTCTACCACTTTTCATATAGAGTGCAACTATGGAGTCCGCGATGTCCAAAAAGTGAGCAAGCACTAACTTGACACCAGTTCTACTTTGCCACTATTATCACTTTTCCAACGAACACAGCTAACTTTTCAAATCCCGAACCACTGCACTGATTACTATTAGCCTTGGTTGCCTCAGTTGTGCGGCTACTTCCATCATGCTGAACTGCTGCATACTAATAACCCAGTTTACCTACATCTCGGTCCTTAGTTAACAATAACCGTTAACTTGGTTACAGTTATGAATACGTTTGCGATTCAGTTACGATTACAGATGCTGTTCCGCTGACAGTATTTCGATTACGTTAATCATTGCGATTAAGCAAATTTTTGAACAAAAAACTAAATGAAAAACGTAAAAAACGACGTAAACGGGGACGAAGAGAAAGACGTATGTATATGCAAACGAAAAGGTGTTCGCTACCAGTTAATATTACGATTTCGCTATCGTTTATAGTTACGGCTTTGGCTGCGAGTAGGGCTACGGTTACGCTTATGCTTTACCGAAAATGAAGAAACCTAGCACTGCGTGACTTAGCACAACATAACAGAAAATTCTAGGCGATAACCTCCGCAGAGATTTTAGGCCGATCTCCTCTTTTATGTTTTCCACAAAATGGCGGGACGGGAAGTACATGTTTTATGCCAACTCCGAACGGCATCTGCAAGGCAGATGAATTTTCACTGAGAGTTTAACACTACATAAATAAAAAAAAAATAAATGTAAGGCGCGATAACCTCCGAAGAGATCTAAGGCCGAGCTTCTCTTCCAATTTGCATCATGCTCCTCTTGATTTTCCCTACAAATTGGCCGGTCGGGACCTACATGTTTTATGCCGACTCCGAACGGCATCTGCAAGGCAGATGAGTTTTCACTGAGAGCTTTTCATGGCAGAAATACACCCGGAGTGCTTGCCAAACACTGCCGAGGGGCGACCCTGCTTAGAAAAATTTTCTTCTAATTGAAAAACTTTATTTCTAAAATTTTGATGTTGCTTTGCCCGGGGTGCGAACCCAGGGCATACGGTGTGGCATGCGGAGCACGCTACCATCACACCACGGTGGCCGCTACACTACATAGCATAACATTAAATGAGTTGTCTAAACATAACTTAACATAGCATGACGGAACAACAGTTACCTTTTAACTTTATAAATTCCGCTGCATCTTTAGCCTGCATTGCATGCGAAAAGTCGAATAAAACTGCTCGCCCTCTTAAATGCTTTTCCTTTAATTTTTCATTTTTTAAAGAATCCATTTAAACGTCATTTGGAAATTCATTAAATAAAAGCAGCTTAATTGAGTATTTGTAGAAACATACAAAATAAGTGCTTCACAATTATTTTCCATTAACACAAGTAGTTAGCGTTTACTTTGAGCATCCTCCAGCCATTTCTGTATTTCTTCCTACGCGGAAAATAGTTTTAGTTATTTTATTATTAATTATTGTATTTTATTGTTATGTTTGTGTGATTGTTTTGGTTTTTATACTCAGTTGAGCAGAGCTCACAGAGTATATTAAGTTTGATTGGATAACGGTTGGTTGTACAGGTATAAAGGAATCGAGATAGATATAGACTTCCATATATCAAAATAATCAGGATCGAAAAAAATTTTGATTGACCCATGTCCGTCCGTCCGTCCGTCCGTCCGTTAACACGATAACTTGAGTAAATTTTGAGGTAAATTGATGAAATTTGGTATGTAGGTTCCTGAGCACTCATCTCAGATCTCTATTTAAAATGAACGAAATCGGACCATAACCACGCCCACTTTTTCGATATCGAAAATTTCGAAAAACCGAAAAAGTGCGATAATTCATTACCAAAGAAAGCTCAAACAATGAAACTTGGTAGATGGTTTGACCCTATGACGCAGAATAGAAAACTAGTAAAATTTTGGACAATGGGCGTGGCACCGCCCACTTTTAAAAGAAGGTAATTTAAAACTTTTGCAAGCTGTAATTTGGCAGTCGTTGAAGATATCATGATGAAATTTCGCAGGAACGTTACTTATGTTACTATATGTACGCTTAATAAAAATTAGCAAAATCGGAGAAGGACCACGCCCACTTTAAAAAAAAAATTTTTTTTAAAGTAAAATTTTAACAAAAAATTTTATATCTTTACAGTATATAAGTAAATTATGTCGAAATTCAACTCCAGTAATGATATGGTGCAACAAAATACAAAAATAAAAGAAAATTTCAAAATGGGCGTGGCTCCGCCCTTTTTCATTTAATTTGTCTAGGATACTTTTAATGCCATAAGTCGAACAAAAATTTACCAATCCTTTTGAAATTTGGTAGGGGCATAGACATTATGACGTTAACTGTTTTCTGTGAAAATGGGCGAAATCGGTTGAAGCCACGCCCAGTTTTTATACACAGTCGTCCGTCTGTCCTTCCGCATGGCCGTTAACATGATAACTTGAGCAGAAATCGACATATCTTTACTGAACTTAGTTCACGTACTTATCTGAACTCACTTTATCTTGGTATAAAAAATGAACGAAATCCGACTATGACCACGGCCACTTTTTCGATATCGAAAATTACGAAAAATTAAAAAAATGACATAATTCTATACCAAATGCGAAAAGAGGGATGAAACATGGTAATTGGATTGGTTTATTGACGCGAAATATAACTATAGAAAAAACTTTGTAAAATGGTTGTGACACCTACCATATTAAGTAGAAGAAAATGAAAAAGTTCTGCAGGGCGAAATAAAAAACCCTTAAAATCTTGGCAGGTATTACATATATAAATAAATTAGCGGTATCCAACAGATGATGTTCTGGGTCACCCTGGTCCACATTTTGGTCGATATCTGAAAAACGCATTCACATATAGAACTACCACCACCCCTTTTAAAGCTCTCATTAATACCTTTAATTTGATACCAATATCGTACAAACACATTCTAAAGTCACTCCTGGTCCACCCTTATGGCGATATCTCGAAAAGGCGTCCACCTATAGAACTAAGCCCCACGCCCTTTTAAAATACTCATTAACACCTTTCATTTGATACCCATATCGTACAAACACATTCTAGAGTCACCCCTAGTCCACCTTTATGGCGATATTTCGAGACGGCGTCCACCTATAGAACTAAGGCCCACTCCCTTTTAAAATACTCATTAACACCTTTCGTTTGATACCCATATCGTACAAACAAATTCTAGAGTCAACCCTGATCCACCTTTATGGCGATATCACTAAATGGCGTAAAACCTATAGAACTATGGCCCACTCCCTCATAAAATACTCTTTAATGCCTTTCATTTGATAAACATGTCATACAAACACATTCCAGGGTTTCCCTCGGTTCATTTTCCTACATGGTTATTTTCCCTTATGTTGTCTCCACAGCTCTCAACTGAGTATGTAATGTTCGGGTACACCCGAACTTAACCTTCATTACTTGTTATTATAGCACTTATTAATTGTTAACACATCTTTCTCAAATACCTAAATGTTCGCGCATTGCCAAAGTAGGATATATACAGCTGTGGACAAAATTTTAGAATTGATAAGTTTTCTAGAATTTTGATTTGACAAATTTAAAAAATACTTTTTACATATTTATTGATAGAAAAAAATTACGCTCCAAGGTACCGCAATATGTAACTCGATTCGAAAAAAAAGTTTCTTTCGCATATGAAGAAAATGTTTGTAATTTGAGAGCTTTCTAATCGCATTTTCATTTGAATGTTTGTTTTTTAGTTCGATGTTCTGGTTTGGGTGGCAAAAGGAAATAATATAAAAACTATCCCGACAATCATGACGAAATGATCCGGAGAAATGATACCAAAAATAATTTAAAAGTAAACCCAAAATGTTAGAGAGAAAAATTCGAAATGATGCCGAGGAACTCTTGAAAACTTTCCGAATTAAATTGAAATTGTTCCGAATTAATCCCGAAATAATCCATAAAACAATTCCGACGTGATCCTGGACCGGCCACGAAACTGTTCCGAAATTATACTGAAAACATTCACGTTAAACTCACAAAGTAATTGAGGAAATCATCCCGGAATCACGGTATACTATCGAAGTGATCCAGAAACTCTCCCAAAGAAGTCCGGCAATGATTCCAAACATTATACAAAAGGAGTCCCGAAATAGCTGCGATATAGTGCAGAAAAAATAAAAACAACCAAAATGGCCTTGAAGACCATCTTGAAATAAGATCAAGAAATGATCCCGAAAATAATTGGTAATTATCCAAAAATAATACTGAAATTATTCTGATCCCGAAAACATTCTCTATATCATTTGAAAATAGTCCCGATATCATACCTCCTTACTTCCGAAATTATTCCAACATAGGCGGACTTACTCCCAAAATCATTTTAAACGCAATCCCGAAATACGCCAGAAAAATATTTTCCTTCAAATTATACCGAAACAGTTCCAACATGATTCTCAAAGCAATCACTATATACTTCCTAAGAAATACAGAAACTGTACTGAAAAAGTACAGCAATCGGAATCTTAATCCCGAAATCAGCCAGTCACGAAGTGATTCACAAATAATTCAGCAAATGATCCGATATAACTGCGATATAGTGTAGAAATTATTTTAAAAAAAAATCCAAAATGATCCCGAAGACAATCCTGCAAAATCACAAATTTCTACGAAATACTTCTAACATGATCCCGAGAATAATTCAAAAAGTATCCAAAAATTAACCTGAAATAATTATGAAATGATCCCGCAAACAGTCCCAGGATCATCTGGAAATAGTCTTGAATATACTCCACATTAATTCTAAAATTAACCCACCAAAGCCCCGAAAAGATTGCGAAATGTCTCGAAATTATCACAAAACTCTCCGAAATAATTTCAAATAGTCCGAAACAACCACGAAAAAAATCCCGAAATAAAACAATGAATAAAACATGTCTGAAATTATCCCGAAATGATCCCAGAATGCTCCCAAAATTGCTTCTCAAATGGGTAGCTCAGCACAATTTACCAAAAAAAATACGAAGAAACTGTACCCAGGGGAGGATCCTTTCGTTTACACCCGCGCAGCCGTTCTGGCGTGATTGAGCTACAAATACAAACGTCTAAACACATTTGAAATATTGTTGATGAAAAAGTTTGCAAGCTGCTTTTTGTGTATTAATAAACGTTTTGAAATGCTTTGTGTTTTATATTTTCTTGAACTGTTTCTATTTTCTTGTATGTTGTTGTATTTGCTGTATGATATAAAATATTTTTCTCCTCCTTTGCGTGTACAAGTATTATGACTTGAAATGAGCATCTCAAGTTGCAGCTCGAGTGTTTTTTGTGCCACTCACTCATATGCACAACAGTCACAAGATGTGCTGCTGGTGGGAAGAAATAACAACTCAGCGCCTCTGCATTTATGCCATTCACTCGCCCCCACTAAGTGTAGCAAAACTGTGATAAAAGTACAATAGCTATGTTTGCTTGCTTTGTGTTGACATTTATTTGCCAATTACCACGAACCCGTTCTTCTTATCATCATCATCGTCTTCTTCCTGCACGCACTTGAGTACTTACTTGACTTTGTCTATTTCATTATTGTTCATTCAGCCCATCATCGCCCATATAATTCATTTCACTTCCAATATAAAAAATGTGCTTCTTCTTCCTTCATGCGCTTACGAATTTCATACATCATCAGAGCGCGTCATATAGAGCTGTTTTCACGCCAACTGATTGGGCTTGATTGAGTGACAGTAGCTGTCAGTGTCATGTTGTTAAGTTTTGCCCGGTCACTGCCTTTATGCAGCTACTAACTAAATACATACATATAAACATTAACAAGTAGTTAACGTTGACCAAATCTCAGTTGACGCGTCAATTTCAAAAACAGCATTCAACTCACCCATCACTTTAGCCAATCCAATAAGCACACTGGTGCTGCTGCTGCTGCATGCTTTTCAAGTACCAACGACGTTCGTTAGTGGCTCCACCTAGTCACGGTTCTTGTCTTCTTTTCTTTTGGACTTGGTTCGTTGTCATACATTTGATTATTCTGCTCACGTAATAATGATAATAGTTCCTCGTTTCATTCGCTTTGTAAGTATCATCTAAGTAATGTGGCTGGTGGAATTCTTGTGATTTGCTATGATCCAATGTAGCTTTCTTTTTTATTTGCTGCGCTGTTTTCTATTCGAAATATTTTCTTTTCTCATTTTATTTTCGTCTTCATGCTCTGTGGTTTGTGCACTTAGGTTGATACTTTTCTTGTTTACTTTATTAGGCTCTTTTTTTTAATTTTTTTTTACTCTTATGGATTCTAAATTTATTCCGAAAATGGAAGCGCATTTATCTAATAGCACAAATTCCCACATCAAACTGCTTTTAAGAAAAAAAGTCAAGTTCTCTCGTTGAGCGAAAAATTCGAGATTCTTTCGAAGTTTTGACCAATTTTTGTTTTTGAAGGTATTTTATTTTTTTTTCGAATTTATAAAAATTTATAAAATTCAGCAAGTTCAGTCTGATTATTTCAATAAGATTGGATACGATTTTCCGTCAGCATTTGTGAAATTGTACCAAAACATTTAGATAGAACAGCAAAATACATTTGTATGTAGTCGAACTTCTCTTAATGAGCTCGAAATTCGAAATGGATTTGAAATTGTGGCAATTTTCCTTTTTTTGAAATTTTTTTTTTTTCGAAAATGCCAAAAATTCCAAGTTCGACTCTTTCGAATTTGAATCAATTTCGAAACTTAATTCGGAAGTCGGATCACTGCAAAGTATGCATACATGTGATGTATATTGGAATTTTCCGTCATCATATGCCAAATTTTTCGAAAAAAGCCGGAATTCTCTCATTATTGTTTTAATTTTTTCGGAAAGCGGATTCGATTTTCGTCTCCATTTTTTAAATTTCCGCCAAAAGGTTAGATAAAAACAGCAAGACAAAATTTATGTAGGTGGTCAAATCTTACTTTGTGATTTCGAAATTATGGCAATAATTTATTCAAAAAATTTTCCAAAAAGAGCTATGTATATGAAAAATACTTCGGTGATCGATTCTTTTTTTTAGAGCTAAAAATTCTAAATACTTTTGAAGTCATGACGATTTTCCTTCTTTTTTGGTTCTTTGTTTTTCTTCTTTGTCGAGAATATAGAAAATTCGGCTTCTGCATTTTTTCGAAAGTGCAATTATTTTCGAAGTAACATGAAAAATTTTGCTACAAAATCCGAGATACAAGGAATGGCGAAAATCGAATCCTTTTAGTAGGCTCTATATTTTTTATTGTCTCAAGTATACCAAAAATTCGAAGTTCGAATTCTTTTAAGTTTGATCTATTTATATCAAATTTCAGAAAAAATACGGGAAAAAATGTGTGGTGCTGGTCGAATCTTTCCCCTTAAGCTACAATTTCGAAATTATGGCTATTTTCTTTTTCGAAGTCTTAGTATTATTTTAGTGTTATAGGTACACTGAAAACTTGCATTAAAAATGTTTCTAAGTTGGATCCTTTTGTGCCATTTTTCAAAAAAAAAAAAAAAAAAAAAAAATACGGGATACATTTTTAGTAGATGGTCAAGTTTTCCCAGTTAAATTTAGGAAATAACATTTTTGTAGTTTTCATTAACTTTGTCACTTTCTCGAGAATACCGAAAATTCGTAGTTCAAGTTTTTCGCAATTTGAAAAGTTTCAAATTAGCAGTTTCAAATTCGAATCGAATAGGATACAAGAGACATGCATACATCTGATGTACATACATATATTGGAGCGATTTTCAGTCGTCGTACGTCAAATTTTTCAAAAAACAATTTTTAAATGCCGAATGGTCGAACCTTAATTGAGTTACAAATTCTTTCAAAGTAATGTCCGTTTTCCTTTTATCGGGGTTATCTGTTACTATCTGGAGTTGATCGAAAATTTTAGTTTTTCGAAGTTTCCGAGTTAGAAATTCTTTCGCCATAATGACCGTTTTCCTTTTTTGAAAGAGGCTCATATTCAAAGAGCACATCTCATACTTCGAAATAATTTCGAACTTCGAAAAATTCGAATTTTAAGTTTTCGATGTCAATCAGAAACTAAACTAAATATATAAAACCATATATTTTTACGTTCTGGTTGATATCGAAAACTTGGAGCTCGCATTTTTCAAAGTGGCAACATGCATAGACTGGCCAGATTATCATATTTTCGTAGATTCCTTTCTTAATTGAGCTATAAGTGTTTTGGCATTAGAATATCTAAACTAGGGATGTTACGGAAAAATGGTAATCGAAATGAAATTTGAAAGTCGTAGTAGAATACAAGGAGCCATCATCTGATGTATGTATATTGAAACGATTTTTCGTCACCACTTAGCAAATTTCCCAAACAAAATTTGCTATAGTATGTGTGTTGGAAAAATTGTGAAGCTTTAGAAACAAAAACCCAATATAATATTAGTTTTATATTGTTAGCCGAATTGAATTCATCTTAAAATACATATGTAAATAGATATTCTAGAATCGGAAATGATGCCATCACCTCACATCAGTCAAGTAGCTTATCTGTCATGACCATGAGATCTTATTGTGTCCTTTCACCATACGACATTGATTTTGATTTTGTTATTATCTTCAATTGTAAATTGGAATTTTTAAAATTTATGCATACATTTATAAGTGCAAATGCTTAAAAAAACTTACGTACTTGCATATAGTTGGAATATAATTTTTGTTGTTTTTTTTTTTTTTGTAAAAACTTAGTTTTTATTTGTTCTGTTTTAGATACTTAGGTGCTAAAGAGCTTGTTAATATTTTTCAGGTAAAAGTAAATTTTTTGTTTCATTGAATTGCATTGTTTATTGCTCATTGTTTGCTTTATTTACTTGCGTAAAAACTTTGTGCTTAAAGAAAAAGAAAAGAAAAGGAAAAATAAAAATTATCTGAAAAGAAAAATACCAAGTTGAGAACTTTTTTGATTTGAGCGTACTTGTGCCGCACCATAATGGCAAAAGTGCAATCTATGTACATATGTATGTGTGCTCCTAAAACTGGGCTTTGTTGTGGGTGAACAAAACAAGCTGTGATATTTGCCATGTGTGAACGCTTCTTATCATAACCAAGTTTCTAGAAAAACAAAAACCAACAAAATGTTATAATAAAAATATATTTGAGATTAACTTATGAAAATATCTAAATATCTATTATTTTTAGGCCGACCCGTGAGAAAAAAGTATTTTAAAGTGTTTTTCACTAAAAATGTTCGCTGGAGCTATTCAAACTCCTCCCAGAAGTTGCAGAATATATCAGTGTTAAGTACTGGTAAATCCCCACTTGTTGACGCTGCATCTGATCCGATAACGATGTGGTTGATATCAAGCTTTTGGGTTTTTTTTTAAATCTGAAAAAGAAATAATTATCGCAGATCCCTGCAAAATACTAAGGTATTATGTGAACATTTGCCGGTTTTATAGAGGCTGTGTCGCAAACCTACTTTCTTGGTCGTCATTCTGTCCTATTCTTGCGATGTCGAAACCTCTTTTTCACATACAGCATCGAACAAGAAATTAACCAAATTAATTAACCAAATTTTAATTTCCGATAATTGACAAAAAACTTCTGTAAACTCTGTAACTGCAACTATGCAAGCGAAACTCGAAACGGGTTAAAAAAATTTGAAAAAAAACTTAAGAAAATTTAGAACTTTTTATTGCGAATTTTCCGAATTTTTCCATTTTGAGTATGCAGTTTTTAAGACCAATCAACTTTAGTCTCAAAGCACAAGTTATAGGTCTTTCGAAATTCCTATTGATTTTTCAAATTTTTTTTCTGAAGCATGTTTTAAATTTACTTCCATACGAAAGGAGCACAGCAGTTTGTATCATATTTTGTAAATTAAACTTTTTATTTTATTTTCGACTAGCAGAGCCGGCAGTCGTTGTTCTGCCCTAAATTTGGTCTATCTGCATACGTTTTAATAAGCTTATTCCGTCTAACTCTGCCCTCGCCCTTCTACTTTTTCCTAATATTTGTATTCACACCTCCCTCCGTATTTTTCGCTTCATTTATCTCCATCTTCCTCTCATTCTACCTCTCTCTCAGTCTCCTTCTGTCTTTTCTCTTCTCTAAAGTTTTTCTCATTCTTCTTCATATCTTATTGCCAGTCCCAGAGGGTGGTATGTATTTTGTTCCAGTCCCATTCCGAATCTCAGTCCCAGTCCTAGTCCTAATCACAGTCCCAGTACCGTGCGTTTGATAGGCATATTTTATAAACGAATTTTAAGATTGCCCCTCTTCACATTTTGTGTGAAATCTCCGAAATAATTTGAGATATTGAAATAGATCTCACATCACAATGTAGTACTCATTTCTACTTTTCGTTCGACACCCATGTTGGAAAAACTAATTTTGGGTCACATTTGGGTCAATAACTCTGGAACCGGATAAGATATCCTGATGAAAGATGTCTTAAATTTTAGGATAGACGTCTAGTAATATAATAGTGAAGGTTTCATGCGATAACTCGGGAACTGGGTGATATATCCAAATGAAGGTTATCCTAAGTTTTAAGTTAGACGTCATGTGATAGAATGGTGAAGTTTCAGGCAATTATAACCAGTAGTTTTTACGTGATGCCCGGACAATCATACAGATAGACAGACAAAAATTCTAAAAATTGTAGATTTGGGTTCCGTTGGTACAATAAGGACCTCTCCTCTCAGTTTTTCTTGAATATCTTCAATGTACAGACATCAACCTGTTACAATTTTATTATATGTAGAGATGATTTAAAAACAAGTTCTATGAATACACTAAAACTTTGCAAACTAATCACAAAAACGTTTTCGAAACAATTTTAAAAAAACTGCGCATCTTCAAAAAAATTCAGAAAATTTGCAAGTAAAAGATTTAAAATTTTTGTAATATTTTTTTGGTTTGGTTTGCAAAATTTTAGTTATAAATTTCATAAAAGTTTTTTCTTTAAGTATCGAAAATAAAAAAAGAAGAATTTAATTGACAAAATTTGATAAAAAATTAACACAGCTATGTGGAAGAAAACTTAGTATACTCTTCAAACTAATCAATACGAATTTTGAAATACCTATAACTTGTACTTTGTTCGACCAAAAAACTTAAAAAAGTCTAAATGAAAAATTCGATATTTTTTTCAAATTTTCTCAAATTTTTTCAAAAACGTTTATCTCGAAATTTGTTAAAATTGTAAAAACTTTTTTCGTGTTCGCTGTTGTATGCATATGTGACAGTTTTTTTAAATTTTTGTGAGAGTTTTTTAAGTTTGAGTTGTGGATCATTTCATGCTTAAGCGTACACACGCGTATCTATACCCAGCTGCGTTTAGCAATAAAATTACTACAACTTTATTTACACGCTCTGAGTGATAATGTATGCTTAAACAACAAAAACGGAAAATTGTTAAATACAAATTTAATTACCCTCACTGCAACATAAATGCCTAAAAGTATGCTAGGAAATTATGAGTACATATGATATAAATGTTACTCATACGCCCCGTTGTCAAAGTTATTTTTCGAAGAAAGCTAACACAACCCTTCTTCAGACATTCCTTCCCTGCAGGGATGCAACACTCTCACACACCAAGTTATTTGTGTTGAAGTAAAATAAATTGGAAAAGTACTGAAACAAAAATTGACTAAGAACATTCTTGTTGTTGTTGTTTGTGTTTTTTGTTGATGTTGCTGCTGCTACTGCTACTGCTGGCGTAGTCATCCATTGGTAGAGCCTGCAGCCCAAAAGTTGAAATTTAATAAAAATGTCAAAGACAGCTTCTAAAAGTCGTTTATTTAATACATTAACTATACATCATTCATTCTTCTGGCTCTTTTTGCAATCCTTCCATACATACATACGTATGTGCATATATGTGAGTGTGTGATTTTATAGTTGCTTACGCACACATTTATAAATAACTCGGAAAATATAACATCAGCTGCATTTTACAGCCATTTATTTAGTTCGTTGATGAAAGTGCCAAAGGCATACTGGCTTTGAGCTGGTAATACTGGTTATTATAGCATATGTAGACACATACTCATATACATACTTACTTAGTATTACAGAACTACATAAATGCGAGAACAAAGATGTATTACTATTGGAAAAATATGGCTACATATGTCTTTAAAATGCCAATAACTAAGTTTCTTTTGGCTCTCTTTTGGCGTTTGACACGTTGCGATGCTGTCTTACAGAATGAGTTGAAGATAGCAAATTTCGAAAATTGGTCAAACTACCATGAGGCTGGTCAAATGTGTTGACCAGGATGCGATGACTGTGAAACAACCCTGCCACCCGTAACTCGTAAGTGTAACGACAAAGTAGAGTTGTTGTAAGCGTAATCGAATAACAGCAGGGAGTCTCAAAAATATACCATTCAGCACGTCATAAGCAACGAATTGGTAGAAAAGGCGAAAGTGAAAGAGAAAATAAGGATGAGTTGGAAAAGGTTGCCACCGAATATTTATTGTATATTATATTTATTCCTTCGAATACTTAAGCTTCATTCAAATTGATAAAGACTTGTTTAGCTTTTTTAGCTGCAAGTTTTTAAGCCTTTCCCCCGAAGTGTTGCCACTAAGAAAACTTAAACAAGGTTGCCACCTAGCATTGATTCGTGCTTTAAAATGGTTACAGATTAGGATGAAATGTTCATATACGCTAGAGCGGGTCAAATTGTATGGATGGATTTTTATTATCCATCAGGAGTGTTGCAAAAACGTAATCTACAGATGATTCTAAGAAAAATTGCTGAAGCACCATAGCTCTAAGTCCGATTTCGAGTCCCCTACTTTTGCAAAATAGATATTTTACCATATAAATGTAGGGTTTGGCCAAAAAATCTTCAAAGCTTCTGATAGAATTATAGGAAAATATCATATTGAGCTTACTTTAAAGGTATTTTACGTACATTTCAGAATCTCTCTTAATATCTATAGTGTTTTTGAATTTTAGTAGAGATATCAGGCATAAATTATGAGAAATTTGCCCTAAATGAAATTTGCATTACTATATTATCATTTTTAACAAATTTCTTATAGAAAATATTTTTGCTTTACAGCTAAAATAAGTTCAGAACATTTCCAACATCTTTCATTCAGTTTTTCTTTTATCGAATTCGTTTTAGTAGAAAAAGAAGTGTTCAAAAAAAAAAACTATATTTTCAAGTGATAAGCAAAAAAACACAATTTTTATAATTTTAATGTAATTTATTTAAAAAATAATTTTTTTGCTTAGAATTGGCCATTTTAACGTGTTTTTCAAAACAAAAGTAATTTTATGCTACTATTTTTTAAACTCTTTTTTGCTCCACATTCGTGGTTGTTTTTCACGACTTTCTGCTGTAACAGCCATAACACCTTCACGTTTTTCTTTCTGTAGATTACGTTTTTGCTATACTACTGATAGAAAAAAAATTTTACCCGCTCTAATATGCGCGTATTACCTCATACTTGCCATGATTTTATCTTCTTATCATATTAATTCCTTTGCTTTTCGGTTTCAACTGTTTCAAATTAAAAAATTTTTGTTAGATGTGGCAATTCTGGTATAAAAGGAAAGGTAACTACACCAGCGAACAGAAAAAGAGTAGTGTACAATTTTTTAAAATTTTTTCAATTAAATTTTTATTTTTAATTTTCGATATTTTAAGAAAAAACTACTATGATATTTTAAACTGAAGCTATGGAAACCAATCTCAAAAACTCTTTTGAAAAAATTTAAAAAATCGTATATTTGTCCGAAAATGTCTAACTTTTTTTACAGTTCTCTGAATTATGCGGTTTTGTATTGTAGCCCAAACAACTTTAATTAAGGCGAGAGATTGACCAAGCGCGAAACACGTGCGAGTTTTACGACCTCATACCAAAAAAAATTACTCTTATAATTGAAAAGAAACGAATGTTGGTTCATGATGGGTATTCTGAGTGCATTTTGGCGCCACATCTTTTAAGTTGGGCTTTGTCAGTCATAGCAGATGTAGGATGTGTGGGTTGGAGGAGAAAACGATCGAGCACGTTGTGTGAAAAATTTCTGGTAACACTATGAACTCATTCAGTATATGTGAGATCCGCACGGACAAGTCAGTCCAACCTACCCTAACCTAAGAGAGACAATTTCACGGCCAATTTTTTGGTGAAGGTAAACTCGCTCCCGAAATTTGTATTCGCTTGGTATACATCCTTTTATCAATTTCATATAACCTTTGCTAAGCCTGAAGGTCACACTTTATTGAAATTATTGATATAAATCCCTCTAACTTGGTAGACTAAAATACATTTTTTAAGGCAATGATGATCCACCTACGGAAAGTATTTGTTATGGCAATTTTCTTACCATTATTATTTGTTAAAGAAAAACAAGTCATTTTGGGTCACCGACATGCTCATGCATTTAAATGAGTTCACTTACTCATATGAACATTTATGTAAAATATTTGTACATATGTATATTATGGTGCTCAAATTTCAGATTATATTTGACAAAATTTATATTTCCTTTGTTGGTATCATCTCTTTGGCGAAATACGAAAATGTTGCTCATACGCCACGGTGTATCAACACGAAGCAAATTTAGTATGAGGAATTCGAATCGATCCTGCTTTGTGTATTGCAGCTAGAACCTAAAGAATATAAATTTTATTTCAAAATTGCACACTCTAATCGGGTTATGTTGTACCAATAGCAACAAAAAAGTGAAAGTCAATCGTTTCATATTATCATCTAAGCCATATACATATGTATGTATGTACGCATCTGAGTCTCATTGTGTTTGATGACAATACTTTTGTTGTCTATACACAGACTAATGTATATACATATGTCTAAGTAAATACGGAAATATGTGCATGACGCTGTAATATACACTATGCCAATGCTAGCCTTAGCCTATAATCCTAATGTCATCCATGCCCATTTGATTAGCAAACTAAGCAAAACGTGTCCATAGTAGTTCAAGCAGTTGGCGGCTTTTTTCAACCAACTGCTGATATGAATTTCTAATATCTGTACTATGTACATACACAAGTACGTTTCTGATTACATTAAGTAATTACTGAAAATTTCATCTCATTAGTATTGAAATAAATTTATATTTATAGGTTATGTATTTGCGAAAATAATTTCTTGAGGACCAGTGAGCTAATTTTGAGTTGTTAAACAAGAATTTTAATGCCCATTTATATACATATGTGACCCGGCCTATGCAAAAGGTGGCTTATGACTCAAAAAAGAAATTGCGAGAAACAGCTGTTAAAGATAAACAATGCATTTCTTCAATTTCTTAGTAGTTTTTCTTTTGCATTATGAACAGTCATGCCCAAAAGGCAAAGCACAAACCAGTTTCTGACCGATATTTTGGCTCCATCGCCATCGAAAAAAATGCTATCAAAAAAATCTGAGGATGCTTCACCAGCCACCAAAGTGGCATGGAAGGAACCAAAGGCTTCATCGGCTTTCATTTGTGCTCTTCTTTCTTTACATTTTTAGTACACTTCTAAGCAAGTTAGGACTTTCTAGTTTTCACCACGTGAAAGAGCGTCTCAAAAACTATCGAAACCAGAAAAGGTGGACAACTTTTTTTGAGTCATAAGCCACTTTTTCATAGACCAGGTCACATATAATAAACTAGCCCTTAACCTCGACTCTGTCCGTGTTAATTGAGTTAATAAGTGCGACTTTAATGTTTAGTTGCGTTATGACCCTGACACCAAACAATCTCGAAATGATCAGGAGAAAGCTGCGAAATGATCCCGAAATGATTTCAAGAAAGTGCCCGAATGATACCGAAAACAAGTCGAAACATGCCCAAGATAACCGGAAGATTATCCCAAAACGATACTGACAATCATGTCGAAATAGTACTGAAATAATCGGAAGACACTTCTAAAATAAAACCGAAAAAAGTCTCGAAATTGTTCTTGAAAAACAATGTCGAACTGATCTGGACACAGTCCGCAAACGACCTTGAGTTTTTTCGGAGCACGTAATGGCCCCAAATTCTCCCAAAACAACTCCGAAATTATCCCATTGTAGGCCCAAACTGTTCCCAACAATAATCCCAAAATGGACGCAAAATTATAGAGGACTAATCCTGAAGTATTCCCGAAATGATAGCGAAAACAATCTCAAACTGATTTGGAAATATATCTCAAACGACCTTGAAGTTTTCCGAATTGATCACGTAATAGGCGTACATTATCGCAAAACAGTCTCGAAACTATCCTAAAGTAGTGCGACTATGATCCCAAATATAATTCTGAAATAGTCATCTCATTAACAGAACCGAAATGTACCCCAAAAAAATATCGAAAACAATACAATAATAGTTTTGAATTTCTCTAAAAGCAATGCTTGCATGAAATCACGGTATAATCCAACGGTAGTTTCCAAACTATGCCATTATACTCCCGAATCATTTCTGAAAATAACTTCAAAATTCTCTAGAAAAAAGCTCAAAATAATAAAGGAGTAATCCTGAAACAAGCCAAAAATGATCCCAAAATATCCCCGAATTGATCCCAAAGTATTTATGAAGCGGCCAGGGTGGAAAAAAAGATTTTATCTAAGCGAGTTAGACCCTTGGCGAATGCGTTCTGTCATGAAAAGTTTCTCAGTGAAAATTCATCTGCCTTGCAGCTGCCGTTTAGTATCGGCATAAAACATACAGAACAAATTTAAAAGGAGCATGACGAAAATTGCAAACGAAGTTCAGCCTTAGTCTCCATGGACGGGGACTGGGCCTGGCATTAGGACTGGGACTTGGAATTGAGCTGTGACTGTAACTAGAACTGGGACTGCGACTGGGATTAAAAGACTAAGAAAGATATAGAGTTAGGCGAAGATAGAGAGGAGCAGATGAAGCGGAGGAGGGGAAAGAAGAGGGCGCTGGACAGAAAAGAAGTGAGAAAAAAGACGGAGAGGGATAAGGAGACGCAGAAGAAAGAGAAAGGTAGAAGAAGAAGGAAATAAGAGGATAACGAGAAGGAGGAGAGTGAAAGGTAAAACCTACGTAACAGTTATACACATAGAAAAAAGTTAGGGCATAATAACGTCTGCTGGTTCTGCGTGTTTGAATATACAAATATAAAAAATCAGACTCCCTGAGGAAGGTGAAAAAACGTAGAAACGTGTTCGACTTAACTCTTGTTTCTCCTTTTTAGTTTATGCAGAGGAAATTTCAGCCCCGGAACACACACCGAAGGCATTGGGCTAAAGTCCCCTGCAAAGCGGCATCAAAAATGTTGAAAAAGTTGTTGCAGTTGGAACACAGCGGGATTGCGTCTCAGCAGTGGCTTGGCAAGCACTCGGACTGTATTCCTGCAATGAAAAGCGTTTAAAATCGACTTAAACATGTAGGTCCCGTTCCGCCAGTTTGTAGAAAAAATTAATAAGGATCACGTTATTGTTTATAGTTTCCCATACTTATTATTATTCTCACAATTTCTTCAACATAAACTTAAACATTCTTAAATACCAAAGAAATAGTTTCAGTTCAGTCTCGGCAGAGCTATGCAAACAGCAATCATTTCAACATTTTGCCCTTAACTCTTACGCGGTAGAAAATTCCCACAACCACAGATTAAAGGCATCATCCCCTCTCTATATAGTTAATTTCTTAAATTGCAGCCGCAATTGTGGCAGCCGCGCTGTCGACAGTTAAGTGTTTTATGCACTTACTTAAACAACTCCTTTTGGTATATCCAATTAATTTTAATGTGAAGTTATTTTTGTATTTTTTTTTTTTTTGAGTTTTTATTTTGTTGAAAGCCGCTAAAGTAGTGATTTATACGTGCATACATACAAACAACTCCGTAGTGTAAATGACACCTTGAAAAGGTCTAAATACAATTTTCTTATTTCATTGTTTAAATAATTACTCTACGTTGTGGTTTGAGTTGATGTCAACCACTGCGAATGAATTCACTACATATTTACAGTAGCGTACAGAAAAATAGCAGTGGCAATTTTTCTCAAAGGTCATCAATTCATATCTTTTTCTATGAATTTTCTAACTGAAACTATGCAAATCAGGCTTAAAAACTTTTTTCAGAATTCGTAAAAAATCTTACGAAAATGTCGAACAATTTTTATTTTTTTGAAGTTTTTTGAATTTTTTTGAAAGTGCAGATTTGTAGCCCAATAAATTTTAGTCTAACAAAGTACAAATTCTAAGTCTCTCAAACTTCACATTGATTTTTGATAATTATTTTTCCGTAGGGTGTTTTTGATTTTGGCCCGTACGTAGACCAGACATTTTTTGTAAAAGAAGAAAGGGAGAGAAAGGCAGCGACCAGAATGTTTACCTTCAAAAAACTTTGTGACATCCTATGTTCGTACTGGATTGTTTAACATCAATGACAAATTTTAATTAGTATATATCGCATATAGGCACCAAGGCTAAATAAAAATACTGTGCATCAGCAGTTAGGTTTGGTTGAACTGGCTGGTCCGTAAGGACCTCACATAGTCCATTGTGTTACAAGAAGTTTGCTCAACGACCAAACTGAAACCCCTATCAGAAACCAGAATCTATGTTATAAAATATATCCGTCATCTTGGCAAATACTATAAGCTTTATAGGCGGTGGTGAGATGGTATCGTGCTCCGCCTACCACACCGTATGCCATGGGTTCACACCCCGGGCAAAGCAACATCAAAATTTTAGAAATAAGGTTTTTCAATTAGAAGACAATTTTTCTAAACGGAGTTGCCCCTCGGCAGTGTTTGGCAAGCGCTCCGGGTGTATTTCTGCCATGAAAAGCTCACAGTGAAAACTCATCTGCCTTGCAGATGCCGTTCGGAGTCGGCATAAAACATGTAGGTCCCGTCCGGCCAATTTGTAGGGAACAGCAAGAGGAGCACGACGCAAATTGGAAGAGAAGCTCGGCCTTAGATCTCTTCGGAGGTTATCGCGCCATACATTTATTTATTTTATTCAAGGTTCACAAAAACAATTGTTTATTTATTTTATTTATAGGACCGAAGCTACTTTCTGCTTTAAGATCTGATTGATGTACCACCCCTAATGTCTTAGCCTCGCGAGCACAAGTTGTGTTGTGTAGCTTCTTCCTCTAACGCGCACTACCTACATTTGCTATCACCGACAAGGCATCATGTGACGCCAGAAGGCAGTATCAACTGAGAATACCCATCATGAGCCTACATGCCCCTCTTTTCAATGATAACTTACCTCTTAGTTAAATGTTGTAAGACCTCCATATTATCTACTACCCTTTGTAGTCCCGCACTCGGTTCCACGCCGTTCTTGCTTCATCACTCTGCAGCTCTCGCCTTCTTTTAATCTCGCTCAACTGATTGGAAAGTCTACGGGACAAGCTCGAGCCAGGCGCCCTCTTTGGATAGCTTAACCGCTTTATCATCTCCATCTATTCCCGTATGCCCAGGGACCCAATATACTTGTATATTTCTCTCTATCCCGATTTATGCCAGGAATTGCTTACACCCTTTAAATTTGTTATGCTAAAAGAGTTTATAACCCTAATTGCTACTTGGCTGTCAATGTAAAAATTTACGCGGCTGCAGTTAAAGCTATTTTCCTCCAGAGTTTCTACTGCTTTAGTCACGCCTACCACTTCCGCTTAAAAAGCACTACTGAAGTTCGCTACCTTGTAGGATTTGTTTGCCTCAAAATCTGCGCAGTATACCGCAGATCATACTCCTTCCATTACTTTGGAACCATCGGTATACATTGGGCACCCTTGCGCCAACCTTCAACCTCCATCATGGTCCTAGGAGACCCATCGAAGCGAGATCTTCTTCACTCTTCCGTCCACTATGTGCTTCCATGACAAGTTGCTATCTAGAATGATCCCTAGATCTAAAGTTCAACGTTTCTCCTGCAAGGTCACACCTCATAGCTTAGTCCAACACCTATTCGGGACCCTATACCTCCTAGTATACTACACCATATCCGTCTTCTGCGCATTGGATGCGCATTTGATGCGTAGGTAGTATGTTCATAACGAAACGCTCGATCCATCAAAGAACTATCTATATCTATTTACGACAACTGCAATGTCATCTGCTTACGCTTTAAGTTTGGCGGGTCTCACATCGAATCGCCTGAGCAATTGGTTGATGACCGACGGAGACAATACCCCGCCATGCGGCGTTCATCTGGCCAATGTTTTTGTGGCGTGGATGTACTTCAATCCCCTTAATACCCTCCATGATCGTCAGTTTAGGGACATTGTTGAAATCCTCGGCAATGTCTGAGAAAACTCGTAAGGAGTACTACCTATATTACAAGGCTTTCTCTATGTTTTTAACCAACATATGCAGTTCCATGTCTACCGACTCGACTGTGCATCACTGACTTATAAGGCTTTTTGTTTTTCAGCAGCTTTCGCGCAATTTCCACTTAAATGCTGCCCCCTCCTTTAATTTCTTTCACAAGTGTATTTAGTTTTTTTTTTTATAGATCAAACCCAGCTCCCTTGCGAAACTGCTGGCTTGCTTTCATATGCATTTCCCACGGGATTTACTAAAAAGTTTTCCAAAGATTTTGCGACGAACATTCGAAAATAAGCATGCGAAAAAAGAAATTACTCAAAGTGTGTGTGACAGTAATAACTGTTGCAGTGAGAAAATAAGAAGATACGAATAAATAAGCTAAAACTAAATCCCTGTGATGATGAAATATAAACTTGGCTTGTTATTGAGTTGAGATGCATTCATAGATATATATGTACATTCAGATGTATTCAGTAACGGTATTCATCTTTACGAGTGTTTTTATTTCTTCGCCTTGATAGTGATTCGTTTTTAATACGAAAGTGGATAAAAACTTTAAATTGGTTTCATGTGGATTATATCCATGCGTTGATATTGTATGTAGGTAGGTCTCTATTTGATTATACATGTAGATGTGTATCACATACAGATATATACATATGTACATACAAAGGATGTTCAAAAAGTTCAGTGGGAAATATATGTTGTTGGTTCTATGAAAAGAAGCTTTTAATTGCACTTTAATATATACATTAGGCCGGGTCGATTTGTGGGGAGGCAAAAAAATCGCCCATTGCTATGTGAAAATCATAGGCATTTCGCTGATTTTTTCATGTAAAGTGCAAAACCGGCGATTTTTTGGAATGTTTGTATGGTGAACTCCCAGGGGGATTCCAGGGGGTGTGCCACTGGCATCGGTGGGTCGGGCCTCAAAAGTTAGTGGGGGTCGGTCATACATTTGGACTCGATTGGAGCACTCTAAATGGGTCAAATTGGGATTTTTCAAAATTTGCCCCTACCCAAAAGTTCGACCCAAATTGGGCGATACCAGAATTCGTTTTAGAGGTATGGTTCCTTCGGCAAAGTTTCTTATTTTGATCCCTAGAATACGATTTTCACAGAGCAATGAATACATACATCTTTTTATGTATCTTTTTATCTTGCAAACTTATTCCTGTAGGAAAAATGTCTCGCTCTTGAAAAGTCACTCTATCAGTTGGATGCACGGACATTTCTGGTCCTTTTTTTAAACTTCACCGAGCGCTTCCATTGTTTGCGCTAGGTCTTCATTAACCATTGCAGGAGGTTTGATTTCTCTGACTCGCTTTTCTTAATCACTGCTCGAAATTAATAACTTAATCAAATGAGAAGACTACTTCGAAATGCGTACTTTTCAACCATCCTGTTAGAACGGCTGATTCGAAACTTTAAATCGCATACAATAGATCACGCTTCATACATCGATCATTCCAACGTTTTCTGCAGTCTTCAAAAACAAATAGGTCAAATGGTGTAGTGAGGGAGAATAGGAAACGCCTTCTTTCCAATATCCCATTGAAACACGGCTCAAAGAAAGTTGAGAAGGCCTATATTTCAGGGAGTTTTCCATCTTCCTTGCATTGCTTGGTGGATGTGAACGAACTCCCTCAGTGTCTAGAGGCTAGCGACTGCTAAGTGGCAGCCTATTCTGCTAACTTGGCAACTCCTCTCAGAGGGAAATTTCATAATACACTGGGTAAACTATGTGCCGTGACCATCTGGTCAGGATTATGCGAATTAGACACAAGGTCTCTTATTTTAGACCACCATCAATTGGGGGAGCGTCACTGTTGCTGTTTGACTAGGCTTGGTAAAAAAAAAAAAAATAGGACGCTAGAATCTCCGAAGATAGTTAACGCCGCGCTTCTCTTCCAATTTGCGCCATGCTCTTTTTAATTTTTCATACAACTCGGCGGGGCGGGACCTACATGTTTTATGCCGACTCTAAGCGGCATCTGCAATGCAAGTGAGTTTTCACTGATAAGCTTTTCATGGCAGAAATACACTCGGAGTGCTTGCCAAATCACTGCTGAGGGGCGACCCCACTTAGAAAAACTTTCTTCTAATTAAAAAAACTTGTTTCCCGAGGTGTGAAGCAAAAATCTTCGGTGTGGTAGGTGGAGCGCGCTACCACCATACCACAGCGGCCGATTTTCCTAACACTCAACACAGAGCTTTACTTATAAGGGTGTTAGAAGATAATAAGTATGTGTATGTAGTGGTACCCACACTTGGTCACTATATGTACGTTCATACTTGGTGAAAACCATGCTCATCTACCTTTCAATGTATGTAGGTAAGTTTTTTTTTTTGTAATCTGATGAATGAAATTTTTGTGTTGTCACAGAGACCGCCTTTCAATTCTTTTCTCGCTATGGAACTTCAACAAATTTTTCTTTTTTTGTATGTTACGCTGATGCATGTGGAAGTTGAGAAGTTTTTATACATGTGTGGTAATTTGTATATACATATATGTAACTGTAATGAACACCACAACAAAATTATGTACGTAATAAAGCATAATCAAATAAAGTAGGTACAGCAGCGCACAGAAAAACAACAGTGGCAATTTTTATCAATTTTCGTTAAATAAATTCTTCTCTTTGTTGTGTTGGAAACTTTGCTCGCGGTATCGAGGAATCCTGAATGTAAGCGTAAGTGTAGTCTTTGCAAACGTGCGACAGTCGTGCGCAGTGTATATTCCTTGCTGTCTCGCTCACGACTGATCGATGGAGAGTAAGAATGTGTGTGAAGTAACTCTGGCTCAACTGAGCTATGGCGCGCCGACCATTGATTTAAAGTCTCTTTGCATATACTCAATTTGTATGCATGCAAGTGTTACAACAGATGTATACACTGCTGTTTTGTTGGAGATAAGAAGCAAAAGCAAATACTAGATTAATACACAAAGTGTTAGTCGAAACAATGAAAGTGGTTAGATATTCAGGTTTAATATGAAGCTTGTTTCTCTTTACGGTTTTGTGGGTTGTAACTTACTTACTTACTTAATTGGCGCTTAACCGTTTAAACGGTTATGGAGTCCAACAAGGCGCGCCAGTCGCTCCTTCTCTCTGCCAACCGGCGCCAATTGCTCACACCAAAGGAGTTTATATCGTTTTCCACCTGGTCCTTCCCGCGGAGTGGAGCCGCCCTCTACCTCTGCTTCCATAGGCGGGTTCCGATAGAAACACTATCTTGGCCGGAGCGTCACCTTTCATTCGCATAACATGGCCTAGCCAGCGCAGCCGCTGCGTTTTAATTCGCTGGACTATGTTGATGTCTGCATATAGCTCGTACAGCTCATCGTTAAATCTTCTTCGGTACTCGCCATCGCCAAAGCGTAGAGACCCATAAATCTTTCGAAGAACTGGGTTGTAACACCTTTTTAAATTATTTGGTTAGATTTTTATGAATTGCAAACAACGAAAATACGAATAAAATAAAAAAGAGTTACAAAATAAAATAAAATCAATTGCAATGAAATTAAGTGAAATAAAGTAAAATTGATTAAATTAAGTCGTGTTTTAATCGGGGAGTTTTCCGTTTGGATTTATCGTCGAAAAGTTATTGAAATGTTATCAATATGTTATCGATTTTTATATCGGCTTGTTAACAATATCTTATCAGAGTGCTATCGAAAAGTTATCGATGCGTTATCAAAAGGATATCAGTTTGATTTCGGAAGCTTAAAGGAATTGTGAAAAAGTTCAACATTTTCTCGATTTTTCAAGTTTTTTCGAAAATGTTTTTGAGAATAGTTTGCATAGTTTCAGTTACAAAATTCATAGAATCTTTTCTTAAAATATCGAAATTTTTTTTTATAATTAACGAATTTATAATTGACGAAATTTGATAAAATTCGTCACTGCTATTTTTTTGTTAGCTGCTATACATATAAACAGGCACATTAAGGCAAATGTTGATTTGTAGGTTGCAGCCGTGGTGTGTGGGTAGCGTGCTCCACCTGTCCCACCAAAGATCCTAGGTTCAATTTCTTGCCAAAGCAATATCAGTGATTTCGCAAACACTCCGAGTGTATTTTTGCAATGAAAACCTTCCCAGTGAAAACTCATCTGTCTTGGAGATGACGTTTGGAGGCGATGTAAACCATGTATTTCCCTCCCGCCAATTTGTAGAAAAAATTAAAAGCAGCACGATTCTAATCGGAAGAGAAACTGGGCCCAAAATCTCTTAGGAGGTTATCACGCCTTGTATTTATTTTATTTTAATACAAAAGAAAATTTTTCAGACTAAATACATCATTTATTATTTCGCTTCGTTAACTCTCATTTATCTAAATCAAAAGAACTAAATTAATTACGGATTTCGTTAACTCAACAATTCTGTCAAATTCAAAGCTAAAATGGGCGCATTGTTGAGGATGAACTAACTGGCGCCAGCATATTTAATAAAGCTTTTGGTATAAGCAAAAGCCTTAAGAATTGTGTTAAATTAGATCAAAATTAAGAAGCAATTAATCTTGCAAAAAATCCCCAAATCACACGATTCGCTTTGTCAATCGCTCCTTTCTCGTGTTCACTGATGCCAATTGGGTATACTAAGAGAAGTCAAGCTTGGATCTATCTGATCTTTTCATGGTACTGGCTGTATCTTCTGTAGGACTACTTTTTGCTTAAGGACTTCCTCATTAATTAAAATAATGTGGCTTAACCAGCGCAACAGATTACATTTTGTTTTATAATATTTGTTGCTCTCAGTAAAGGAAATCCATAATTAAAGTGTAATATGGGAACAATGTGCCTCCAAAATCATAATCAACAGACACCGAGACCGAAATCAGAACTAAAATCGGTCAAAAACCAGAACAGAAACTGAAGTCGAAAAACGAGACAGGGCAGAAACCGAAACTGAAACCAGAATCAAACCGCAAAGCGGGTCTACGATCGAACCGAAACCGGAACTGGAATCAAACCCGAATCCGGAACTGCAATCAGAACCGAAACTGAAACCAGAATCAAACCCGGAAGCAGGTACTGCAATCGGTACCGAAACTGGAAGTGGAATCAAACCCAAAAGCGAAATGTAATCAACACCGAAACTGAAACTAGAATCAAACCCGAACTGTAACCGAAACTGAAACCGGAAAGCGTAAATACAACCGTAATAGAAAACGGAGCCATGACCTGCAATGAAACTATAATCAAAGCCCGGAATCGGAGCCAAACCAGCAAATCACGACCGAAACCGGTCATCATCATCATTTGCCGCTTAACCGCCTAAGCGATTTTAGCCGTTTCGTAATAAGGCAGGCAAGCAATCCTGGTTTCATAATGACTGACGAGAGCTTTTCTCTCGAACACTCCAAGAGCCATCTCATCTGTTGGAACCAGGTACGGAAGCCAAAGTGAAACCGAGACCTAAAGGCGACACCGCAAGCGAAAATATATCTGAACTAGATTTGAAATCGAAATTGAGTTCGAAACCGAAACCTGACCCGAACCTGAACTCTGATCTGGAACCGAAGCCAGAACCAGATCGAAAAATTAATCCCCCAGCGGGTTAGCGGATTAGAATATACACGCGGTAAGTATGCTTGTCGTAAGAGGCGAATAAACACAATTGAGTCGAAGGGTTGTGTAGCGCAACCCTTTTAAGGGGATGTCAGCGCCGAACCTAGGGGTGGGGCCGGGATGGCCTAGAAGTTTCAATGTCGTCATATTAAATCCTTACCGAGACAGTCGGGCTTATACCTTAATGATGCTTGGTAAGGAAACGTACCGAATCTATATCCGGCAATATCAATATCATTAACACTCCCTTAAACACGCGGGGAGTGTCTTTATCGATAAAACAACAACAACAGTCCGCTCTTTAATTGTTTTAATGAAGCGTTTGGGAATTGGGTACCGCTTCTTTTATAAAATAGAACCAAGGCGACAGATGATGATCAATGCAACTAAGTAAATTGAAATTGAAAATAGGTTGTAGTAAGGCACAAATTTACATCCAGATATTCTTTATACACATACCTCACACTTTTCATGAATGGAATTGAACAATAACCTGATAAAATTTCAAAATCGGACAATCAGTTTAATGAGATTTTTACAGTCAACAATGTGTGCCTGGTATGTAAGCAACCTGTAAAATTGCAAGCTTCTCGCTGTTAAAATTAAGAGGAAATGACGTAAAACCTCCTATCCCAACAGTCGGTTGTATGGGAGATATAAGCTTAAGTGGATAAAAATAAAGATATAGATAAATATAAAGATAAAGATAAAGGTAAAGATTAAGGTAAAAATAAATATAAAGATAACGATAAAGGTAAAGATAAAAATAAAGGTAAAAATAAATATAAAAATAAAGATAAAGATAAAGACAAAGATAAAGATAAAATTAAAGATAAAGATAAAGACAAAGAAAAAGATACAGATAAAGATAAAGATAAAGATAAAGTAACCCCCTGTATTTCCTTATTCACTTAAACCTGAACCTCTCTGTACTTATTTTTCTATAGCATAGCCAACAACCACTTGTACTTATTCTTTTATAGCATAGTCAACAACCACTGATAGCAAACCAATGAAAATCACAATAATGGTGTGTTGACTTCTCAACCAGTTTGCGGCACCACCCATATAAACATCGAATTTGCATTTTTGCAATTCAGTCCTCGCAAGTGAGCCAGCGGGAGTGGATGTCTTTTTAAAGACATACTTTTCCCTCCTGCTAGCTAGCTGAGTGGAAGGGGCGCCGTCATGACCCGGGTCACCCTTCACTTAGGTAAGGACGACGGGGAGGATGCCTTTTGTTACTTTGCCCCCCGCGCCCTCCTAGGTGTTGAGTGGCCCGACGCCTTCATGGCAATTTAACCCCTTCCCCTCAGTTCTAGCTTAGGCTGGATGAGTGGAAGGGGCGCTGTCATGGCGCGGGTCACCCTTCACTTGGGTAAGGACGACGGGGAGGATGCCTTGTTTTACTTTGCCCCCCGCGCCCTCCTAGGTGTTGTGCGGCCCGATGCCTTAATGACCATTCAACCCCTCCCCCTCAGTCCGAGCTTCGGCTGGCTGAGTGGCAGGGGCGCCGTCATGGCGCGGGTCACCCTTCACTTAAGTAAGGACCACGGGGAGGATGCCTTGTGCTACTTTGCCCCCGCGCCCTCCTAGGCGTTGAGCGGCCCGACGCCTTAATGACCATTCCACCTCTTCCCCACAGCATTGGTTTCGGCCGTGAGCCGATGCGTGCGCACAGGGGCTACCGCTGTGCCGTTAAGGTGCACTTCCCCTCCGCCCACGGGTCGACCCACGGTGTATCGGCTGGTACAACCCCGCCCCCCTTACGCACCTTCTACTAGTGTGCAAGTACGGAGGCGGGGGTGTCCAGCGGTGAAACCAGCACTAACGAGTCCTGGCAGTTTCTCCCGCAGGTGACTGACCCCGCCGACTATCGAGCCTGCCAAATACGATCGATCAGCCCGATCCTTCCGAAGCCGACCGACCAATAAAGACCGCCGGTACGCCCATCCTACCCCGCTCGGAACACGCAACCGCTGTCGAGGTAAACCCCGTCGCCAGCCTACTTCCCCTCTCACCTTGGCCCTGGTACGCGCTCCGTAGCCCACCGCCGCTGCATCCGTCACGCCGCTGCTACGACGACCGTTGGGCGCTTGCCATCCTAGCGCCGTTAAGCCGCTGCATCCTTCGCGCCGCTGCTACGACGACCGTTGGCCGTCTGCCGTCCTACCGCCGTTAAGCCGCTGCATCCGTCCCGCCGCTGCTACGACGACCGTTGGCCGTCCGCCATCCTACTGCCGTTAAGCCGCTGCTACGACGACCGTTGGCCGTGCACCATCCCACCGCCATTAAGCCGCTGCATCCGCCCCGCCGCTGCTACGACGACCGTTGGCCGTCCGCCATCCTACCGCCGTTAAGCCGCTGCTTCCGTACCGCCGTACTAATCCGTTCTACCGTTCATCCGTCCTACCTAACCTCCTCTATTCCAACCACCGTTAGCCGCCGCTCCGCCCCCTCGCCATCTTGCGACGGAAAGCTGCTTCCCGTCTAATATCTCCAGCCGTGTATGCGGGTGTTCGTAACACATAAATATTGTGTATTTATTCAGTAGGGGTTTGTGGGACCTTTACTCGACTCTGGATTGACTGAGCGTTACCCCAGCCTTAGACAAAACCCACCTCATAAGATACAGATAAAGATAAAGATAGAGATAGAGATAGATATAAAGATAAGGATAAGGATAAAGATAAAGGTGAAGACGAAGATGGATATGAAGATAAAGAGTATTTTAAGACTGGAATTTTTTTATTTTTAGATTTAGATTAAGAATAAGTTAAAGTTAATTGCATTGCGCTGAAGGTCTTTCGATTTGAAAGTATATACAGAGTATACCGGATAGCTCCATACATCAACTTACCTTTTACACAAGTTTATATGTACCACAAAATAATGTATATAATGTATATCTTGTTTTTTTTTTTTATATTACTAGGCCTGGAAGCACTGCAACCTTTGTGTAAATCTATTGTGGTTCTTATTAATCACGCCTCCTTCGGATATCTTAACCATGTAATCGCCTATAAGTATGCGGCATATACCATATCCGTCGAAAGCATATCGCGCTTTTTGTTTCACAACTGTTAGTATATTCTCTCATTATAGAAAAATAAATCAAATCCCAAAAATCAAGACTGCTAGGTGGCCATTCGCTTTTAAGCATAATATTGTCTACCTTTCAAAGATGCGTTGAAAACCAGCTGGCGCTCAAACGATCTCACAGAGAAGAATTATAACGCGACTACCAAAGATTTGAGTATGTCATATTTTTTTCCGTCATGGAAACGAAGCATGATATTGTAACGAATTTGCTGCAAATCCTCTTATTTGCCCCTTTTGCTAGGTTCGTATCGCTAAACTGTTGAATAAATAACTCCAATATTGAATAATGCAAAAATGGCCTTTATTAAAATGCTTCACAATAACACTCAAACTGTGCAACGAATAGCTTAATAACCAAACTGATAGCTCAAATGAAACTCCACTATTCAAAATAATACTGCTATTGCTCGCTAGATATCGTGTTAATCAAACTGCTTGACAACTCAAATCAAACTGAATTACTTCTTACTCGCTTGCCCCGCTTTTATCGTTTACTCTGCATACTTCTAGGCTCTTCGATTTCCAGAACTTACTAGTTGTTTCGGCTACAAAATCGCCAGCCACAACTACGTGCACAAATTATTGCTCTCTCTTGTGACAACTCAGATAAGATATATGCATGTGTTTGTAGTTTACAGTCTCCCGCACACACATAAGCGTATAAGTAAATTCATCGGTGTGTGACATCTCATCTCTCGCTGCCTTGTATGTAAATGTTGCTCGTCGGAATGTGTACATATGTGTAGACGCAATTATTGATTCGTTTATGTAGATACATAATGATTGAATTATTGATGTGAATTCACGTCACTGCTTAGCATCGGCCTGGAGATGGCAGCACTCCTCAGTTTTGCTAATATTCGTAACAATATGAAGAAAATGGTCTCTTGATTGGTTTTAAAATTATTTGCAAAGTTTGCATTCGTACTTTCTGTACGCCATGTAATTCTGAAATTACCTTTTCGGTTGAGTGCGTAGCAACTGATGTTTAGTTAAGTAACCATAATTGGTTCCATATAATTACAACTCATAAGAGAAGGAACTCTTTCAGTAATATAAATAATATGTTTTGAAAGATGGTGTTTAAACTTCAGACCGTGATACAAAAAAATGGAGGTAGTTCCATTTAGTGTAACGTTAGCCACTTGACTATTGCGGGGACAATGACAATTTCACCAAAAACAAGCTACCAGATTGAAAAATTTTACGAATTTATCTAATTTTGATGGATTTCATATTAAGGAATACGACTAAATTACTTTCATAGTTATTTTAAATAAGAAATAAAAAACGAGCCCCATGCCTTGGAAATATTTCAATACGAAATATCAGCCTAGAAAAGAAGGTTTTTATAAGTTTTTCCAGCTCCCGAAAATTGTTTTGGTGGAAGGAACATGGGTCTAAGTATGCAAAGCAAGGGAATATAGCCTTCTTAATTGTACGTACGTGTGCTCAGAACGTTTTGACAAAACATACACGTTTGTCAATTGCTTTCTCAAAGGAGGTCCTTATAAACCGACACCGCAATTTCTTGATAAATGGGCTACAAGTCCACATTTTTTATTTTTCTATTTATTATATAATTCAAGCGTTGCGTTTTAGGAGGGAATTGTCAAACCACTTTTAAGGGAGAACATCACCCTGTAGCTCTGCAGGTTAGCCACTAGTTATGAGAGTGTTTTTGCCCTTTGTACCAGGGGTCACCTTGTGGCAGCCCCGCCTATGCACATTCTGTGCCCTTTTATCATTGATATAAATGTGCAGACTTTGAAGGTACACTTTTTCTCAACATGCCTTGAGAAATATCCACTGTAGGGGCATGATAATAGGGCCATGCTAGAACAACAGGATTTTTCGTGTATTTTTTTTTTTTTTTTGTCTAGGGGTCAAGCTGCCATAAAGATATGAGCCATTAAACAATGTATAAGTCATTATTGACTATTTTTCAATAAAATTGCATGTTCTACTGTATTCTCAATCGATATGAATGCACATAAATCGTGCTAAAGCCTATTATTATTGTCTCAGATAACCATTGCGTTTTCATCCTAAAGGAAATTTCATACCCGGAAAACCACAATTTAACCGCATGGCAACGCTTCTGGCAAAACAACGAACATTATGAAACATCAAAAATCCCCAAATACGTCAAAAAAATGTGGGTGGAACTACCTTCTTTTTTGTATCATGCTTCAGACTGCTGGTAGAAGGTGGAAAGTGCGTCATAGTTCTTTAAACAACGACACAACGAATTCTTCTTCGATATGTCAAAATTTCAAAATATTCTGAAAAAAATATCTAACAGTTCTTAGCCTTACCCAACACCATTCTAAATTGCAGCTCTCCTCAAATTAATTCTCATCATCATCAATATTAAATCGTAATCGATTTTCGCCGAGCACGTGCTAAATATTTTTAGAAATTATATTATACGCAGCACATTAGACCGCAAAATCTGATAAATTACAATTTTACAAAATTTCCGATTGAATGGTTTTTCAAATAACAACATGCTACAAACAAAATTGCATACCTGCTCACATTTGTAAATATTTACATATAAACATACATATATATCCAGGTGCATACTGCCAGTGTTGTGCCCCTGAACATTTTTTTTTAGAATTTTGTAATCACATTTAGCGGCGAGATTACTGGATGGAATCGATTTCATGTTGGAGAGGAAGGATTAAAAAGTATGACAATAAACTGCGGTTAATGTGGGTTGGTATTGGTTGAAAGCATTTCGAACATAAACTGCAGCGATTCCGCCACAACAAAAGCAAACAAATACAAAATTTTCATTTTAGCATAGCTACAGGGAATTTCTGTAAGCAATAATTGGATTTAAGAATGGAATGAAATTTCAGAGCATTTTAATGAATTAGGGCTATTGAAATAGATTCCATGGACTAAGCGTCAAATATTTGTAGAACGCATAACGAACGCATTCCATGCGCAGGCACGTATACATCTATATATGTATATATATGGGGTATTCCATCCCATTTCGACCAATTTTGAACCCGACCCCTTTAGAATTGGCTGAAAGTTTTTCTTCCTTTTCTAGCTTACGAAAGACGTTTTTCAGAAGTTTTTCAAATTTTTTCATCCAACTCAAAAAAAGTTTTGAATTTTTAAAAAATATCGTTTTTGTTTTCAAAATGCTATAACTTTTTCAAAAATTGACCGTTTGGGATCATTTTTTTTTTTTTTTTTTAATATGTTTTTAAATGTACTTTTCGGAAAAAATACAAAAAAAATTTAAAGTTTTTTTTCAATTAAATAATAAAAAAAAAAAATCTTGGCCCACTCCGGGATTAGTGGGGATGATTACAGAATTGATTGAAGTTTTTTATGAGAAAAAAAAGGGCGAAATTCGAAAAATCTCGAAAAACTGAAAAATTACAAAAAAAACTTTAAAAATTTTTTTGAATTTTTTCCGAAAAGTACATTTAAAAACAAATTTAAAAAAAAAAACCCCCAAATGGTCAATTTTTGAAAAAGTTATAGCATTTTGAAAACAAAAATGGTGTTTTTTTAAAAATTCATAACTTTTTTTGAGTTGGATGAAAAAATTTGAGAAACTTCTGAAAAACGTCTTTTGTAAGCTAGAAAAAGAAGAAAAACTTTCAGCCAATTCTAAAGGGGTCGGGTTCAAAATTGGTCGAAATGGGATGGAATACCCCATATGTATGTGTCTTTTTGGCGGCATACATATTAAGGCGTAACACCATGTACAAAATTAAATACCTACGTGCTTACAAATACATATTTAGTATGTGGTTGTGCAACGCTGCGTATGAGTAACATTTTCGGTGTATGGCGTAGTCCACGTGCACAAATTTTACCTCAGTGAAAAAGAGCTCGGCAGTTTTTTGCAAGCACCCGAGTGTATTTTTGCCATGAAAAGCTCTCAGTGAAAACTTATCTGCCTTGCAGATGCCGTTCGGAGTCGGCATAAAACAAGTAGGTCCCGTTCCGCCAATTTGTAAGAAAAATTTAAAGAAGCACGACGCAAATTGGAAGAGAAGCTCGGCCTAAAGCCTCTTCGGAGGATATCGCGCCTTTCATTTATTTTTTTTTTAGAAAGAGCTATATACTACACTATAAAGAACTATAATTCCAAGGAAAAATAATGTATGTTCAATCGGGCAAAATATTGTTTTATTAAAGTTTTTTTTGTATTTTCTAAATCCGAAAAACTTCGTAAAATATTTTTTAAAACACAACAATTTTTTTAATCAAAAAATCAAAAAAAGTTTCAAATAATTTTAAGAGAACATTTTTTTTAATCAAAAAATCAAAAAAAACATTTTCTCTTAAAAATTATTTTACAATTTTTTGATTTGAAAAAATTTTTTAAGAGACAGGAAGGCAAAATGTTTTCCTACAAAATTATAATTCATTGCTTTAATTTTTTAAAATTATTATTTTCAGAAAAAAAATCGTTAAGAAAAAAAGGAATTTTTTTAATTTGGAAGGAATCAAAAAAATGTTAAAAAAATTTTAATATTTATTTTTTAATGAACAACTTTTGCCGTACAGTATCTTGCAACCGATGGCGCAACGCTGAATAAATATAGTTGGTAAAAAGGAATAGAAGTAGCAATTTGCCAGTCAAACAAACCACCGCTGTATAGCTAAATAGTTAGCGCAGCGTGCCTAAAGCGTACTGATGATGAATGCTTAGCGCCCTTCGAAATGGATCTATCTTCGCAGCTATGGCAGGTTGTCTGAAAAATTGTCTATTTACTATTCCAAAAACGAAATAAAAATTTTTCAACAATAGAGAAATTTAAGAAAAAAAAAACAATAATCATTAAAAAAAAATATTGTTCTGGTCTTGAGCTCGTTAGGCCGATAAAACAAAAACTTTTGCTTTTCTCTTAAAAATTATTGTTTAACTTTATGAGACAAAAAATTAAAAGCTATTTCTAACAATTAAAAGGAATAGTTCATGGAGAAATTTAAATTTTTTCATTCACAAATTTGTTTCCTTATTTTTTTTTTCAATCGAGTTCTTTCAAAGCACAAAAAAATGTTAAAAACATGACCTAAAAAAGGAAAAATAATTTCGTTTTTCTAACGATAAATTTTTAGTTTTTTTTTTTAAGAATAGATGAATAAAACAGTGAATAAGAATTCTAAGGAAAAACTAAAAAGCTAGAATTCGAGCCAAGAAAGTAGGACAAGATTATTCAAAAAAGTTCATTTTTTAAACATATTGTTTTCAGTGAGAAAAATCGTCAATGTAATTTATTTAAAGAAAATTCCAATTTCGGAAAAAACTCGAAAATAAAAAAAAATTCTTTAAAAATTTAAATATTTATTTTCTGAACTCATTGTTTTTAATCAAAAATTGTATTTCTTATAGAAATGTTTCATTGAGAACTTTTTTGCCACAATGGGAAATTGTTTTTCTAAGATTTTTTTGTCTGGGTTTAATAGAAAAAGTTAAAAAAAAGTTGGAAAATGTGTTTCATTAATTAACAGGACTCTGTTGTTGTTGTTGTTGTACGATAAGGTTACTCCCCGAAGGCTTTGGGAAGTGTTATCGATGTGATGGTCCTTTGCCGGATACAGAAGCGGTACGCTCCGGTAACACAGCACCATTAAGGTACTAGCCCGACCATCTCGGGAACGATTTATATGGTCATATTAAACCGTCAGGCCATCACTATCTCCCACCCCCAAGTTCCGTGATGAGCTTGGGGCCGCCAGAGCCTCGTCTGTTAGTGAAACGGGATTCGCCGCTCGAAGGTGAAGCTGTATATTGCGCTACACCACCCCTTGAATCGCTAAAAAGGGACTCTGCAATCGCTTTATTTCTGAATTCGGAAGAAATGCAGTTATTCATGAAATGTTTTTAAAAATAAAAATATTTTTTTTCATAACAAGATTGTTGACAAAAAAGCTACTTCTTCCTTCAAAAAACTTGCTCATTGTTTTTTGTTTTTTAAAAACATTTTTTTTTTTTTTTTTTTTTTCAGAGAAAAAAAATAACAATGATACATTTTTTTTCTTAAGAAAATTAGAAATCTTTTTTTTTTTTTGATGATAAAAAAACTTTTTCTTATTATTCAAAGTAAAGAAAGGGGCCATGCATTTTTTTTTCTTTCTTCTAAAATATTGGTTTCGAGAAAAAACAATTTACTCAAAAATTTCTCTATGCAAATTAGTCTGTTTTTAAACAAAAAATAAAAAACTTTCTTTTTTTGCTGTCCCTGCTTCTTCCTGATTATTATCCATACAACGCCTTTTTACAACGTGCGGAAGTAATCAAAATCGAGGCAAAATTTTTTTTTTTGGATTGGCCATTCTTCCGCACGTCAAATCGCAATAATAATTTGTGCAAGTAACACTCACATATACACGCGCATATGAGAAGCTATAAACGTAGTTATAGCTGGTAATTTTATAGCTGGTTACTAACTAGTAAATTCTAGAATAGAACCGCCTAGAAATATTACAACGAGGAAACCAAATACTATAAAAGCAGCAACAGTTGAGGCACGAAAGTTGGTTTGATTGAAGCACGCTATCTGTCGAGCAATAGAAGTGTTATTTTGAAAGTAGTCTTATAAAGACCATTTTGCATTATCGAATATTGGAGTTATTTATTCAACATTTTAGTGATTCGAGCGTTAGCAGAAGGTTGCAAATAAGCGGAGTTGCAGTAAATTCGTTACAATATGAAGCAAATAGT
The DNA here is from genome assembly GCF_040869045.1 of Eurosta solidaginis. NCBI lineage: Eukaryota > Metazoa > Arthropoda > Insecta > Diptera > Tephritidae > Eurosta > Eurosta solidaginis. The sequence continues at coordinate 13,533,765 of NC_090319.1, forward strand.
TTTAAGGCATTTTTTCTGAGTTTCTTGTCCACGTTTTGTACCTCTTTGTTTTTTTTTTGTAAATTTAAGAAATTCAAAAAATGTTTGTAAAAATAAAAAAAGGTTTTCTCAATCATTTTATATTATTTTTTTTTCAATTATTGAACAAATTCGTATGAACACAACAAAAAAGACACACGGACTTTATTATTATAGAAGCCGCCAGTCCAGTTATTTCCCCCATTCCTCCTCTCTTTGCCTTTCCGTTTTTCATATAACGCTTTAAAAAATTAAATCCCTCTACTTCATACTCTTTTTCGCATTAGCTCTAGCACAAAAATTTCATTAAAACCTAATCCTTTGCGCTTAAATTTTATTTGGTTGTTCCTAATGGATTACAACCACTCGTCTCGGGCCAAAAAACAATCAGCAGTTAATATTGCAAGCACGCAGCTTTCATGTTACTTCTGAAACTTAATATGTAACACCGAAATTCACAGCAAATCTGGTACTTTAATGGCCAAAAACAAAATAATGGCATAAAACTACATAGAGAAACCCAGGATTGCCCAGTAGGAAAAATATTAGTACTTTGCTCGGAATTCGATCGTTTTTTGGGCAAGGGTTTACAAAATTCATAGCACTTGATGAGCGTGGCAAGGCAAGTAAAGTAAAGGGACAGAAAGAAAAGTAATGAAAAACGAAAAGGAGTGGAGAGGAGAGGCAAGTTCAGCACCTAAAATCCAGCTTCCGTTTCCGCTAACGCTAAAACTCCATCGCTAAAATATCTTAAATTGTATCAAGTGCGCAAAAAAGTATGCAATATTTAGCACCATATGGACACAACGAATATTTTTAAACGGTTTTATTTAGCTTGACTCTGTGTAGCGAACAGAATTCTGTCATTAAAGTTTAAGTAACTTCCCGATAAGATACATGCTTGAAACTTGGAATATAGTTCAGAACCGGATGACAATGCAATAATAAGAAAAAAACTCCGATAGGTGGCGCATGGATCGAAATTTTTCAAAAAAATCGTATTAGTGCTCCACTGTGGCTCATATTTGGAACAGATATTACATGCTGTCCCGTAGAAGCGATATCCAAATACTTTGGTGTTCGAGGAGGGGCAAGCATACGTGACGCTGTGTCGAGTAAAGCTTTTGGAAGGATTATGTATTGGGGACTTAGATTGTCAGGAAAGAGTCCTTGTAATAAAGAGTCACTAAATGAACTAAATAGAATGAGAAATAATAGGCAATTAAATAAAGACTGAAAATAAAATAATTAAGAAAAAGTTTTAGTTAAGCGGTTTTATTGAAGATAATTAAGTTATAATAATACTAAAAGCTAGAAAATAATTAGATAAGTCCTACGTACTAGTCATCACACTCCTCATCAATCTAGGGCGTTTATCAGACAATTAAATAAAAGCGTTGGATGCTAAAATTTCTATTGATAGTCAAAGGTAAAACCATCTGAACCTTAATCAGATTATGCTACGCCTCACATTTTTAAAAATTTCACGCGTCCAAAGCTTTTATTTAATTGTCTGATCAACGCCCTATATTGATGAGGAGTGGGGTGACTAGTATCTAGGACTTAACTAATTATTTTCTAGTTTTTGGTATTATTATTACTTAATGTAAGTATTGTTTTCAATAAAAGCGTTTAACTAAAAAAAAAATTCTATTATTTTATTTACATATGACTTAGGGTTACCGAATGCTGGAATTTGGAGGCAGAAGTCAATACCGAAGCGGAAACCGAAGGGCGTGTTATCAATTTTATATCGAAGTATTTACGGTTTACTATCGATGAGCTATTGGTTTGTTATCGACGGGTTATGAGCCCACTGTCCATACCTCATCAACGAGTTATAGAAGAGTTATAAATTTTCTATCGATAATTAAGGTTTTCAACGAGTTATCGATTTGTTATCGGAGTGCAACTAACTTTTTATCGGTGTGATATCGATTTACTTTCGAAAAGTTCTCAACTTATTAACTAAAATTTATCGATTTATTATCAAAAAGATGCCATTTTGATTTCGAAACGTTTTCAATTCGCTATCGAGTATTGTCGATTTACTATCGAAAAGTTATCGATAGGCTATTCAAACTTATAGAGTTTGTCATTTAAATGCTAGCGCTTTTTATACAAAAGCTGCCGATTTGTTTCCATAATACCTGCTACTCACGCCTTCTTTATCCCGGTAACGATTTGATATGACACATCGACAGCGGCGACTTCCGTAGAAATATATGAAAGGCGCTAGTACACCGCTGCGCATACGTAACTTTTTAGGCCACAATAGACCACTGGTCGCACTGTAAGTTTCAAACTGCAATTGTGAACATTTTCTTGTTGGGGTATGTACATTACTCTGGGTCGATTTATTAACCGATATCGCGCCATCGATTTTTCGATAGGATTTGGGCTCAGGAAAAAAAAGTTCGACTACGCATACCCAAAAAAATAATTTTCGAGCCTGCGAAATTTAATTTTTTTTACGTTTTTTCGACTTTTTAATTTTTAAGGTTTTTTTCATGACCTACTAAAAAATTTTCATTTGATTTAAAATTTTCATGTATATCCTGTCCGACCCAAAAATGTCCGCTAAAAACGTTGGCGATAACAGTTTTTTTTTTTTCAAAATATGAATTAGGTAAAAAAAACCTTAAAAATCAAAGTTGAAAAAAGTAAAAAAAAAATTAAATTTCGCAGGCTCGAAAATTATTTTTTTTGGGTATGCGTAGGGGAACTTTTTTCCGTGAGCCCAAATCCTATCGAAAAAACGATGGCGCGATATCGGCTAACTTTCGTCCATACAAATCGACCCAGGTTAATGTACATACATATGTATTAGGCATACTAATTTTGTATGTGTGTTCTAGCTTTTGTTATTGTTATTATGCGCACTGGCGATTAATCGGTGTTGTTGTTGTTTTAAAGGTCTTTTTTTTTTTGTTGTTTTATTGTGTCGTTTTCAACTAATTGAGTTTTGGCGGGAGAATTAAATTTGCATGCTTTTCTTTGTGTATCAAAATACGTTTAAGTGAAGATGCCGCAAGCGGTTGAAATGTCCATAACAGAGAGATACATATATACGTATGTGTTTGTATGTGTGTAGGTGATAGATATATGTATGTTTGTGTTTGTGAAGCTGGCGCGTTTGTTTGTGAAGTCGTGTGTGTTCATTGTGTCATTTTTTGTGCATTTTGATATTTGCTTCGCATGCTTTAGGCGATTTGGCTACAAAGTTCTTAATACTCCGGATATTCATTTCATTGAAATCAATTTTAAATTAAAAAAAACATTTCAATAGCCTACAAATCTATGAATTGCAGAATAATTAAAAAGTAAGCAAAGAGTCACAGTGGTCACATACACATACACACACACAGATACACCCCTGCAAAAAATCGTGCGATTAATCCCTAAAGAAATTGATCTCTTTTGTCTATATTTGGGCATAATTGGTCGCTTATCGTCCCTCTCGGGTACAGTAGGGATTAGTCACTTTGATGTATATGTAGAAATATTACAAAAAACAGAAACGGAGTAAGATAAAAAAGATTACAGGTGATTGAATCGAATTATTTAAGAAAAATGCGAAGCCCTATACCGAACCTAAATTACTAGGAGTTAACGACTACGCCAGAGTTAGGGTTACATTTTCGGAGAATATTTCTTATTCCAGAAGCGCTTTTCCACCCGCTCAGATAGATTTTGTGGCTTGGCAAACCCTTCGATTGTGTTTCTAGGACTAGTCTTCTTATGTTCCCATATGGGAGATATAAGCTTAAGTGGATAAAGATAAATATAAAGATAAAGATAAAGGTAAAGATTAAGGTAAAAATAAATATAAAGATAACGATAAAGGTAAAGATAAAGGTAAAAATAAATATAAAGATAAAGATAAAGATAAAGTTAAAGATAAAGATAAAGACAAAGAAAAAGATACAGATAAAGATAAATATAAAGATTGTAAGCGTTACAATAACATAACCCCCCTGTACTTCTTTTTCTATAGCATAGCCAACAACCACTATGGTCAATAACCACACGCTATCAACGACTGATGGCAAACTAATAGTGTGTTTCGTCAACAAGATCATCACATGAGACAATCGCAATAGTGGTGTATTAATTTCTCAAGCAGTTTGCGGCACCACCCGTATAAAAAAAGCGAATTTGCATTTTGCAATTCAGTCCTCGCAGGTGAGCCAGCGGGAGTGGTTGTCTTTTTAAAGACAAAATAACCACACCGGCTAGCTAGCTGAGTGGAAGGGGCGCTGTCATGGACGACGCGAGTGGTGTCTTCGGACTAATTTTCCCTCCGTCACCCACCCTGGTGTTGAGCGGCCCGCTGCTTCAATGACCCAAATCACCCCTTCCCCTCAGCTCTGGTTTAATAGGCTGGCCGGAGCGGTGGGACCACTCCCACTAGTTAGCTAGGGAGAAGAGGGTGCAACCGTAGCGCGAGTCACTCCATGCTGCACCAGGACGACGAGAGTGGTGTCTTCGGGCTACTTTTTCCTCCGTCGCCCTGGTCTGGTAAGGAATGACGCTGCTTCCATACAGCCGTACCCATCTGTCCGTTATCCGACAACCGTCCTGCCGATACCTCCTCTGCTACGACGACCGTTAGCCGCCGCTCCGCCCCCTCACCGTCTCGGAATGGAAAGCTGCTGCCCTCCCAACACCTTCAGCCGTGTGTGCGTGTGTTCATAACACATAAATATTGTGTATTTATTCAGTAGGGGTTTGTGAGCCCATTACTCGACTCTGGATTGACTGAGCGTTACCCTAGCCTTTGACAAAACCTACCTCATAAGGGGATTGATCCCATCGATCCCTTTCGAGTATAAATGGGTATACTTCGTCTCTTCATAGGACATGCTCAAACAAAAGGGAACAGTTCAACTCATACAAAGAGATCAAAACTGGCATTGGTCGCATACCCCTTTGCGACTCATCCCATCCAACCGCCGTTAAGCCGCTGCTTCTATCCCGCCGCTGCTACGATGACCGTTGGCCGTCCGCAGATTTGGCTCGATGTTGATCTGGTTTCGATGCGCGGGCTTCCGAACTAAGCTGCCTATTCGGTCCGATTTCGATCTATCTTTACTTTATCGTTCTTCTACTTTTCTATTTCCGGTTCCGGTAAAGCTCGTTTCACGCTGGTCCGGGGTTTGATTTCGTGAATTCAAATACGGTGCGATTAAGCGCCAAGATCACGGTTTCTGTTCCGATTTCGATTGGATTTTGGTATCATTTCAAATCCGGTCCAGTGCCAGGTTTTAGTCGAGGTTTGATCATGTGTCTGCGCCCGATCTTAGCCCAGGCCTCGTTTTAGTTTCTATTTGGTTGGGTTTGGCTTCATTCTAATGTAAAAAGTTTAGTGAGTCTCAAAGAGTTCACTTTTTCATCCAATAAACTTTTACTCTGATGCTATAAAAGAGAATTAATTGTCCGCCGTCTTATTCTCCTCAAGGGAAAAAGTAGATTTTGTTTTGCCATACATCCTCTTTAATGAGCACTTACCATCAAACCGTACATTATTTATATAGCCCCTCGCTATTCTTCAGTCTTGATTTTGCGAAATATTCGTCGTGACTTTGAAGGAAGAAATGCTGTAACAAGATATGCGACCAGTAATGCCTGGTCAAAGACCACTTTGGTCATGTGAACATACATTGAGTTTGGAAGGTGAAGCAAGCCGGAATTCAATTCCGAACCAGTTTTTCAGTACTTAGAGGGTTATTTAATGGCTTCAGTGCAACTTGGCTGCCAATGTTAACAGGAAAAGTCCTATTTCTCCATCTAAATAAAGAAATGCAAGGCGCGATATAACTGCGAAGAGAGTTTAGGCCGAGCTTCTCCTCCAATTTGAGTGCTGCTCCTTTTTTAAATTTTTTCTACAAATTGGCCGGTCGGGACTTACAGGTTTAAGTCGACTCCCAACGGCAGCTGCAAGACAGATGAATTTTCACTCAGAAATACACTCGGAATGTTTGCCAAATACATAACTGCCGAGGGGCGACCCGGCTTAGAAAAACTTGTTTCATAAAGAAAAAACCTATTTCGAAATTGTTGTTGCTTTGCCCGAGATTTGAACCTAGGATCTTCGGAGTGGTAGACTGAGCAGGCTACCACCACACCACGGTGGCCGTTGTATAGATAAAAAAAAACTAATAATTTATGTCAGTTTGGGTACTAAACAAGTCATTAACGGCAGCTGCCACCACAGCATCAAAAATTAATAACAATTTAAGAGTAAATAAAGTAAACAAAATCCAGTAAAAACCTTATAATGACTTACTGAATTCTTTAATTTAATAAATGTCGAAAAGTTAATACCAATACCAAAATGTTAACAAACCGCAAAAATGGAAGCATAAAAAATAGCAAACACACAAACATGGACGTGTGAGAATGTCTGAATCTGTATGTATGTACATTAGACTGGTTCGATTTATTAATGGAATTCGAGCCATAGATTTTTTGATAGGATTTGGGCTCAGGAAAAAAAGTTCGACTACGCATACCCAAAAAAATAATTTTCGAGCCTGCGAAATTTCATTTTTTTTTACTTTTTTCGACTTTGTTTTTTAAGGTTTTTTTCATGACCTGCTAAAAAAATTTTCATTTCATTTTAAAATTTTCATGTATACCCTGTCCGATTCTAGCGGACATTTTTGGGTCGGACAGGGTATACATATGAAAATTTTTTTAGTAGGTCATGAAAAAAACTTTAAAAATCAATGTCGAAAAAAAGTTAAAAAATAAAATTTCGCAGGCTCGAAAATTATTATTATTTTTTTTTGTTTTTTCCTGAGCCCAAATCCTATCGAAAAATCGATGGCGCGATATCGGTTAACTTTCGTCCATACAAATCGAGCCACCCTAATGTACATATTTATAATGATTTTGAGTTGAGTGTTTGACTATTAAACCGCACAAATTGGCACCAAAGAACTTGCGGCACAACCATCAGAAACCACTGAATATTTGCGCTTATAAAAAACCACTTAACCCTCAACCCGCATCCTTGCATCCTTGCACCCTTGTGCTGCGCGCGCGCACTTAACAAGCAATACCACTTGATTGTTGCCTAAGTTCATACAACTTTGCACGACATTAATTACAGCAATTTGTGCGCGGGTGTACCACACAACTTCAGCACAACAGCTTTACTACTTCACCCTTTTTGGCCTGCCGTAAACACATGGCGAAACATTCGCAGCAGCACTAACAAAAATATTCATCACTAAAAATGCAAAATAGTTTTTCCGAGTTATTTGAGTGGTGAGGTGCGGGTGCGCGCACTAATTAAATGCCACAACGAAAAAGCAACAGCTTAACTAACGTTTTGATGTTTTGTTTGATTTTTGTTGTTTTGCTTTTGCTTGTTGTAGTTTTTGCTACCGATTTTATTGCTTTGCTAACGGCATACAACAGCAAAACCCGTTAATAAGCGCAATAACAGCAGCTGCTGACTGCCGCTATGCATAAGTAAATAAAGAAGTGATGCAGTGCAGTAACAACAACATCAGCGGTAAAAAATGAAGCAACAAATAAGTAAAACAAAAAATGCTATATTAACAAATAATAGCAATGTGTTACTAACGAAAACATTCTCATCGTTCAAGCTGCAAACGTTGGCATAAAAGAGGGCAAAGACAAACATCACTACCTACAGTGTTGCGCACTACAATAGAAGCGTGATGCATCAAATAGTTTGTATTTTGTTTCTAACATCATACCAAAAATTGTGTGCCACATTGTTCTAGAACTATCCCATTGACTCTGGTCATAAGCTAGAGATAGGTTTCAATAGCTAGAACATTTTCCAAACTGTAAAATATTATTAATTACCAAAGCTAAAGTTTAGGAAAAGCATATCAATGTATTTTTTTTATTTAATCCATTTCTTCTTCTTCAGATTACATCTAAAAATGTTAGTAGTTTATTTTTTATGTGAAAAAATAAGAAATAACAAGTAAGGAAGGCTAAGTTCGGGTGTAACCGAACATTACATACTCAGCTGCCAAATTACAGCTTGCAAAACTTTTTAATTACCTTCTTTTAAAAGTGGGCGGTGTCACGCCCATTGTCCAAAATTTTACTAATTTTCTATTCTGCGTCGTAAGGTCAACCCACCTACCAAGTTTCATAGCTTTATCCGTCTTTGGTAATGAATTTTCGCACTTTTTCGGTTTATCGAAATTTTCGATATCGAAAAAGTGGGCTTGGTTATATTCCGATTTAGTTCATTTTAAGTAGCGATCTGAGATGAGTGCCCAGGAGCTTACATACGAAATGTCATTAAGATACCTAGAAATTTACTGAAGTTATCGTGTTTAAGGACAGGCGGACAGACGGACGGACGGAAATGAACTTCCCTTTTCGCCCAGATCATTTTGGTATATAGAAGTCTATATCTATCTCGATTAGTTTATGCCATTACGGGGTACCGGTTATGCGAACAAAATTAATATACTCTGTGAGCTCTGCTCAGCTGAGTATAAAAACAGGAGAATGGTGCGCTCTACGTTAGCTCCATGGCTCGCACGTTAATGAGCTAGACATCCATCTTCTCGTTTGCTAAAAGTTAGATGCTTCTTATATCAGCTGACCCTATCCCAGCTGTCTTCCATTGATGACACTGCCTGGGAATAGGTCGCGAGATGTCTCTTTACCCTCCTTCGTTTTTGGAAGGCGAAGTGTTCGCATTCCAAAAAGTTGCGGCTTGCGGGTTTTCCCGAAACTACCAGGAGACCGCGTGCTAAGCTGAAGTAACTCACAGCGTCGCCATGCTTGTGGCCAAGGTGAGGGCAGTTCGGTGCTTCCTGTGTTTTTAGTACCGTATAAGAGTTTAGATTCCAAGGTTGATGCGAGCAGCTTTCTTGCGCAATGCCTTCGACCTCAAGCATGAATCTACTCAGGCTCACTATAGTCGGCGTAGCTAGTTCAGGCACTTCGAGCATGCTCCGAAAAGGTTTGTATACTCTCTAGCCTCAGCCCCCGATATTACGTTGAGGTGCGTGTTTCTATTTGCTGATCACCAATTGTCATATTCCTGCTAATAGAAATCCGCCTCCTTGTGAGAAGGAAGATCTACGTTTTTTCTGTCGCCAGCTGAAGACCGCAATCAATCTGCTATAACTGTACATGACCTGGTTTAGTTTCAGCTTTGCGAGCTCGCAGCTTCGAGCTGCTATTACAGCTGTCACATCTTCTGCGAAAGCGATGTGGCATGTCCAATCGTGAAGTCTCTCGTCGGTAATATTCCAGAAATCGGGACCCAATTTCGAACCCTAGGCTGCTTCGCTTTCCATATTTACATTTTTCTGAACGTAGCTGGTTTCATACATTAGATAGCGGTTTCTAACATATATTGCGGTACTTTGAAATAGGGCTTTAGTGCTTTGGTCGTACTATCATCCCCCATAGCTACGCTTAAATCGTTTTGACTATTGGTCTTGCTTTGTGTCACGCTGTCCCGGCTTTCTTGGCTGCGCCTTCCACTTCTGACATGGCATCCCTTGTGAAATGCCTTCTCCAAAAACCATGCTGTAGGTGTGCAAGTCATCCTCCGTCCTCTATTGCTTTGGAGCGGCGTTGCTTCGGCAGGTTCTCCAACAATTTGCCTGCATTGTCCAACATGCACAGTGGGCGCCAAGACGGTGAAGAGTTGGGGTCTCGTTTCCATTTTTGAAGGAGAACTAGCCGTGCTGTCATCCATATAGTGGAGAAAGTTCCTGTTTTGGGACATTTGTTGTACTTGTACAACATAATTTCTGGGCAGCTGTATGCAGCTAGCTTTAATGCCTTTGTGAGTATCCCTCCGAGTCCTGAGTTTTTCTATTTTTATAGTGATCAGGGCTCTTTTCCTGAAATATTTTTCGTTGCGGTCTTCTGGTGGCCGTCCTCCCTGGGTGGTTAGGTGGGAAACAGCACGTCCACAATGTTTCGTGTTTTTTCCTTGTCCCGGCACATGGTTTTGTGCATGGAACTTCCTTATTACTATTGAAGGTCGGCCAGGGGTTTTGATTCACTTCTTCTTCTCTCTCCTTTTCAAAACATATTCTGATATATATTCTTCTTTACTTTTCTCCGCCTTTAATCTATCCATCCCTGTCCTTTGCCAACTTCCTTTTGCAAAGACTTTTAGTAATTTCGCTAGCTATTCCCCTTCTTTTGTGCTGCCATTATTTGGCCCAGTACTGTAGTTGCAACAGACATTAACATGTAACATTTTCATTAGCAATATTAACGTGGTGGCGGCAACAGAAACTTAACTTTTGACGCACTTAAATCAAAACATCAACACAGCAAAGAACAGAAAGGGAAAAAGGGGGAGCACATTTTCGTCGGAAAGCCGTTAAGTCGAATGTTGATGTCGAGGGAGAACTGACTAAGAAATAAAAAAAAGCTTAAAACGCAACTAAAAAGTCACTTAGCGACACAGCGCATCAGCAAAATAGCCAAACTTAACGGAGTAAATAGAGAGCAGCAGAGTAGCGATAGTCGCATCAGTGAGAGTAACAACCAATCTCCCTGTTTGTATGTACAGGTCCTTGTCATGTCGAGTGTGTGGCAGCTTTCAGAAAGCGTGTTGCAAGTGCCAAGAAGTAATGTTTACATTAACATTACTGCCAACGGCAATCAGCACCACTAGAGCAGCAAAGCATCAGTGCGCGACCCATTACCCCTTTACCAAGCGTCCTTGTGCGCTTCAAAAATCTTTTTTGGTATGAAAGCGTATGTGTGTGTGTGCTAGACGTGCAATGTGTGGCATGCAACAAGCGTTTTGCTAACTGTTATTTTGTAATTTTACTTGTAGTTGCCTTTTTCGCCCTTAATTTTTTCGGTCTTATCTACCCTTTGTTTGCTTCTGTTTTTAGTGCACAGCTGTTTTTCGGTTTTTTGCTTTCACCCTGCTTTAGATTGTCTATGATCTTTTTTCCTTAATATGCGTAAATGAAGCTGAAAAACGTTTTGAGTGCGTGAATGTTGATTAAGCGTGTTGTCACAGCTTAAAATTGTTTTTCTTTGGAATTAAGCCTTGAGCTTTTTACTCTCGTTCAGCATCAAAAAAATTTTGATTTCTTTCTAATATAACCGAAATTGTTTAGACAAAATTGAAATTTTTTCAATAATAAAAACAATAATAATAATAAAAGAAGTATTTCCTGTGTTTGTTCACTGTAAACCAAACGTTCAAACACGTATTTAGCGAGGAAATTCTACCGCATCTCATACATATCTGATATACATATTGTGACGAATATTAGCATCACTAAGCTGATACTAAATAAATAAAGGCACAACAACAATAAAGCAAGATGCCACTCTTGTGTACTTAAAAAACAAATCAATCATCATTTACACACATACATACAAGGCAACGAAGAGATACTCATAGAAATTACCAAGCAGGAATACAGCAATTCTAGAAGGCGAAACGTCTAGACTTTAGTAGAAATATTCGAATGAAGCAACGGAGAGTATAAAAGCAGCGCAAGCTGAGTAATCAGTAATCAGTTTGATTTAAATACGCTATCAGTTGCGAAGTGAAGTTTAATTGTGAAGTATAATTGTACTACTCCCAACGTAGTCTAATAAAGACCATTTTGCAATACATGACATTGGAGTGATTTATTCAACAGTTTGGCGATTCGAACGTTAGCAGAAGGTTGCAAATAAGCAGAAATACCCTTAATTCGTTACAATATATGAGAAATCCAGCATTATTTTGTGTAAACCTAATGTGTAAACAGTCATAAAATAGTTTTTCAAACTGTTCTAAATCATAAAAAGTACCTTAATAGAAATATTTGTTCTTTGCCGTTAAACTTTGGCTTCTGCGTAAATAGTAGTTGATCTCTTTCTTATATGTATGTATATCCAAAATTGTTTAGGAATTGAAATTTTTCGGAAATAAGCAGTTTGTGTGCTTGTTCGTTGTGAGTCAACCGCTCAAACACAGTTTCAAGGTGAGATTTCTACCAACGGAATCTTTTCATTGCCATAGTTATCTTGTAGATACTTATGGCCTGTGTGCTAGCATTATAATTTCAATAGTTAAATTATTACATCAGAAGTAGTCCTTCAGTTTGTGTGTTTGTTTGCTTCAAACATACTTTCAGCGAGCGCTTTCTACCAGCGAGGTCGTTTCATTCAAAGCATTATAATGTAAATGCTTTGATTCTGACATCATAAGTAATCCTTCTCTTTTTCTCTTTTTAGTGCTCAAAAACAATGTCCAAGTTAAAAGTACGGTTACACTGTCAGCTGTGGGCGTTAGCTCTCGTCAGTATTATACCGCTAGTCTGCTGTAAGTAATTCAAAAAAATTAAAATACGTTAGTTTCCAATATAATATTTTCTTAGCTTTAGCTCTCTCCATTTCCTATGCGAGCTTTACAAATTTACTATCTTCTATTTTTACAGCTGAAACAAATCGTCCGCCCGTTTTCACGCAGGTACTCAATAATATTGTGCTTGAAGAGAATGCAGCTGTTGGTACAGTCGTTGCTCAATTGCAAGGCTATGATCCTGAGGGCAGCAATGTAACATTTGGTGCTTTTGGTTCCGATAATTTTGAAGTGGATCCTCTGACGGGTATTATAACTTTAACCAAACCGTTAGATCGTGAGGAAAAAGATAGTATATCATTTTATGTAACGATAAGAGATCAAGTTAATCCAGGTGGTGAATCAGATCAAGATAATATTGTACAAGTGCCCATAACATTCATTGTATTGGATGAGAATGATAATCCACCGGAGTTTCAAAATGTGAGTTGCGTTGATTAAGTTGACTAGATATGTTTTTTTTTTTTTTTATTTACCAAAAATAAAGCTTATTCTCTGTTTTTAACTCCAGTTTCTGAATAGGTTCAAAAGGCGATAGGGAGTATTACTTTATTAATAAAAAAAAATATTGTCGTTAGATCCTTCTAAACGATAGTTTTCTAAATACAAATCTGTCTAACCACTAGACTCGAAAGACAAACATCTGAATATGCAGACACACAAACTTTGAAACGGTGGAATGACAAAGGTTCAACGGCCTGTACTGACCTTATGACCACTTCAAATGGACAAAGCGTCAATTGGCTTTATGACCTTTTTAAATTCGACTTTGGGAATAAGGCCATAACCGGTGATGTGACATAAGGCCAACAGTCAAAAGGTCAATCGATGTTATGACTATTTCAAACGGCTATAAGATAAATGGCTTTATTATTACTTTAATTGGTCACAAGATCAATTTAATTTTTGTCCTCTCTTAATCTGACTTTAATGCCATTTAGAAAACTTTCGTTGGACCTCATGGCCATTTCGGGAAAAAGACCATAACCATACACAGCAATTCAAGATCAGAACAAACACAAAAAGACTTCTGCGCCATTTAGGAAGGACCAGCGGCCCAAATTTTAGCAGAATGGACTTAATGTCAACGTCGTTAACAATGTACATAGTCATTTGAAATTGTTGAAATCATATGGTCAGAATTTCAATATATCTGTTCGCCATTTGAATTGGTAATAAGATCAATTGATGTTATACCCGTTGACGTTATGTCGCACACCCCTATATTTCCCAACACTATAACATGGTAAATATTGTAACGAATTTAGAGAAATTCCACTTATTTCAAACCTTCTGCTAACGTTCGAATCGCTAAACTGTTGAATAAATCACTCCAAAGTTCATTATTGCAAACTAGTCTTTATTTAGATTACTTTGGGAGTACTTCACAATTATACTTCACTTCACAACTAATAGCGTGTTTAAATTAAACTGAGTACTGATTCCTCAGCTTTCGCTACTTTTATACTCTCTGTTGCCTCGTCTGCATATTCCTCCAAAGGTCATGTATATTTGTTTGGTACATATATATTTGTAGTTTATGCGTTTCTCATAGTCATATGCATGCGTATGTGTGAGCAACTACTTCGGTGTGTGTGAGAGAGATCTCTTCGTTGCCTTGTACATAAGTGTTGCTATCTTTAATGTGTACATGTATATACGAGTGGCTGCTTCATGTTTTTATTGCTGCGTGATTATTTACTAATAGCCAAGTTATGTCAACATTCGCCACAATATTCATTTTGTGGCTTGCCACGTTTTCTTTCTAGACACCCTACGAAGCTGACGTTAATGAGGATGCTACCATTGGCACAACCATTTTTAATCAAATACTTGCAACAGATCGTGATATTATTGGCGAGAGTCTCGATATAAAATGTCTGTCACAAGAGCAGAGTCCGGAAGCATGCGACAAGTGAGTATAAAAATAAAAGTAACATACTGTTTAAATTTTATGAATAAATATCAGTAATTACTTAGGTGGTACTCTCATATGTAAATTTTCTTGTTATTCTACCCACACAGATTTCGCTTGGAAGTGCTAGCCCGTGAGCCCACCATCCTTAAGGCCGCCGTAGTGCTCAATGATACGCTGAATTATAATCAGCGCATGATTTATCATTTTCAAATTGAGGCAACTGTAAGTAGAAACACTGTATATCTTACCAACTTACGACTTATTAATGTGCAATTAAGTGTTTAACGATTGCTTTTGCTTCTTCTGCCTCCGTCCGTGTAATTTGTAAATTTACCTCATTTTTATTGACCATCGTCGTTTTTTCTCGTTTTCTTCGCATGCTCGATTATAATCGAAATTACAAGGATGGTGTACATGAATCACAAACAAATTTCGAAGTACGTGTGAAGGATATACAGGATAAGCCGCCTTTATTTCAGGGTTCTTTGTCGTCCGTCATCGACGAGGATAGTCCAATTGGTACATTGGTGTTGAAGGTGCAGGCGCGCGATGGCGATACAGGCGAACCAAGGAAAATCGTTTACGATTTGTTAACGAGTAAGTACAATAATTAAGTTGATTAATGAGGAGCCGCTTTTTACGCAATTATCCCGTAAATTATTGGTCGCCGAAAGGAAGATTTACTTGCATTAAGTATTTATGCGCGCAATTGAGCAATTTCACTGAAATAATGAATTTATGCTATTTCTTTCGCACTCATAAATGAATTACTTGTATATCTAATTATGGTTGTTTGTAGTTATGTTATTCATAAGGATAGCTGAATTTGTATGTAGAAATTGTTTTCTATAACGCTTCGATTTTTTCCGAAAAAAAAATTCACTGAGATTGTTCTAAAATCAATTAGAAGCCTGCTCAGAATGTTTTGGGCATCGAATTTTCAGGGAAATTCTCAAATTTCAAACATTATTCCAGCATAAAATTGTTTAATGCATTTTTTCTGGCTTAGAGCTGGTTTGGTCGCTTTCAAGCAAAAATTAAAACAAAATTAGTTAAAAATAATTTCGCTTTCATTTTCACTGAACAATCCACTTCAAACCGAGAAATCTAAAAAAAATTTCATCTGAAATTTTGAAAATTTTTGGAGAATGTACATTTTTAAATTAAAATTTACATTGAGCGTTCTTAGTATTTCTATCTGTAGAAATTTGTAATTGAAACTTTTTTTGAAAATTTTGAAAAGCATTTCCCAAGAAATTGCAAATAATTTCACATTTGAAGAGTATAAGAGAAAAACAAATTGTATCAAACAATTTCGAGGAAAAAATTTAAATTACAACAATGTTCTTCAACAAGTTTTACGTGCATGATTTTTCCTTTTTTTTTAATTCTAAAAATTAACTTTGAGCTTAAGCAATTTTAAGAAAAAAACTAAAAAAAACTTTAAAAACTTTGGTCTGAACTTAATAAAAGTATTCAACAAATTTTTAGTTAATTTTCCTTCCTAATAAATGTTATAAGAAAAATAAAGAGAATTTACATTTACTAATGCTTACTTAGGCTCTTTTGACCATTAGCGTTTGGTGCAAATAAAAACAAACTTATTTCACCATAATTTGTTTGTATGTAATAATGTGATTACTTATATTTAAATGTTACGCACTTATGCCTTTTCTGTTTTTTATATTAATGTATTGCTTTTTGTTATTAAAATACACAGATCACCCTTGAGAAAGCTAGAGAGACTAGCGAAACGTCGGGTTGGAATGGTGAAATAAGTTTGTTTTTATTTGCACCAAAGGCTAATGGTCAAAAGAGCCTAAGTAAGCATTAGTAAAAGTTTAAATAAATTGACCGGAAAATCACAAAAAAAAAAAACAAAAACAAGAATGAATTTACATTTGTTAACGTAAAATTTCTAGAATTTAAAAATATTTTATAAAAGTGTAAGTTTTTATCAAAAAAGGGAAATATTTAAATTTTGCTTTTAATTCAATTCGGTGGATTTTTTTTTTAATTTTGAAAATTATTGAGCTTTGAAAATTTCTTAACTATTATCGAAAAATGGAAAAGTTTAGATTTCGTTTCCAAAATTGTAGCTCAAATATTTTCAACTTTTATAGCTTTTATTCTAACGAGAACAATTTAAATGCTAAATTTAAAGTTTTTTTATCGAAAAATTTTAATTTTTTTTTGTTTTTCCAAATTTTGAATGCAATTTTTTTAAAACAGTTTTGTTATACTTTAGAGAATAGCGTGATTTTAATTTTGCTTCAAAGTTTTTATATGTTGGAAATATTCATGTTTTTTTCGGTTACATTTTTAAAGAAATTATAGATATTTCAAACATTTTAAATTTTAAGTAGAACTTTAAAAACTATTATTTTTTTTGCAATTTGTTAAATATTTCATATATCGCTTCACAAAGGCAAAAACATTTGTTTTCACATTCGCTACACGCAGAAATTGCTTGTTATTGGTTATAACACTTTAAAATTTTTCCTGGCGGTGTGTTTTAATATATCATGCGAAAATCTGCAAAAAACGCAGTTTCGAAAAATCAGTTGATTAGTGAATAAGCTAACGATATGTATTGTAACGTATTCTAGAAAATTCCGCTTATTTGAAACCTTCTGCTAACGTTCGAATCGCTAAACTGTTGAATAAATCACTCCAATATTCTGTATTGCAAAATGGTCTTTATTTGACTACTTTGGGACAGTTATACTTCACAATGATACTTCACTTCGCATCTGATAGCGTGTTTAAATCAAACTGATTACTGACTACTCAGCTTGTGCTGCTTTTATACTCGCCGTTGCTTCATTAGCATATTTCTACTTAAGTCTAAACGTTTCGCCTTCTAGAACTGCTGTATCTCCTGCTTCGTAGCTGAGCTACATATATAGGTGTGTATGTGTGAGTAACAACTTCGTCTGATGACTACATCTGTGTGTGAATTATCTCTTCGTTGCCTTTTATATATGTGTGTAAATGATGATTAATGTGTTCGTGTATATACGAGTGGCTGCTTCATGTTGGCGGCCACCGTGGTGTGATAGTAACGTGCTCCGCCTACCACACCGTATGCCCTGGGTTCACACCCCGGGCAAAGCAACATCAAAATTTTAGAAATGTTTTTTCAATTAAAAGAAAATTTTTCTAAGCGGGGTCGACCCTAGGCAGTGTTTGGCAAGCGCTCCGGGTGTATTTCTGCCATGAAAAGCTCTCAGTGAAAACTCATCTGTCTTGCAGATACCGTTCGGAGTCGGCATAAAATATGTAGGTCCCGTCCGGCCGATTTGTAGGGAAAATCAAGAGGAGCACGACGCAAATTGGAAGAGAAGCTCGGCCTTAGATCTCTTCGGAGGTTATCGCGCCTTACATTTATTTTTTATTTTTTGCTTCATGTTTTTTTATTGTTGCGTGATTATTTATTTAGTATCAGCTTAGTGATGCTAATATTCGTCGCAGTATACATATATTTTTATATTTTCCTTAGATCCTATGGACTACTTTTTGTTGGACGAGAAAAGCGGCGAATTGCGCACAGCAAAACCACTGGACCGCGAAGCGTTGCCCGATAGCACAGGCCTAATAACACTCACTGTTAGAGTAAGTTGAATAGCCTTTAATGATTTACTAATTTCCTTTTTGCTTCTTTTAATAAACGTTAAATTTTGTCACAAACGCCCACTTTATCTTTGCAGGCTCGTGAGCTTATCAACGGCACACCTAGCAACGATCCACTTACCAGCACCACAGCACAAGCCACCGTCACCATACGTGATATCAACGATTCACCACCCACTTTCAACAAGAAGGAGTACGAAGTGTCATTGCAAGAAAACACCTCACCTGGCACACCGCTAGCACTCGATATGAATGTAACAGATCGTGATGTGGGTAACAATGCGAAATTCACACTACGCCTAGATGATGTATCTGGTGTATTTGAAGTGGAGCCCAAATTTGTTAACGGCTTTTCACAAGTCAATATACGCGTCGGTAATGGCACACTCGACTATGAAAATCCCAATCAACGTAAATTCATTGTGCTCGTTATTGCTGAGGAGACGGATACAAATCCCAAACTTTCTTCAACTGCCACCATTACAATAACGGTGTTAGATGCCAATGATAATAAACCTATTTTTGAACATGAATCATATACAGCAAGTGTAACAGAAGCTGCATTACCTGGACAATATATAACAACCATCACAGCTAGAGATGTAGATTCTGGTCAATATGGTGATGCAGGTATACGTTATAGTCTTTCGGGTACCGGTGCAGAATTATTTCACGTCAATGAACAAACGGGTGTCTTAACATTAGCTGATTGCTATGCCACACTAAGTAAAAGAGATGACAATAGCAGCGGTCGCCGTCAGCGACGTCAATTACGCTCAGAATCTGCATATGGCGACTATTCATCGCTCTTGTCACTTTTGGATGTGGATAATTATAGTCATTTGGTACAATCCGCAGCAAAATCACTATCATCAGAGGATAATGAATCGTCTGGTCCACTTTTTAATGCATTGGACATCAATACAGAACCAACAGTCGAATACACAGTTATCACCGAAGCGGAAGCACGCAGTAGCGTTAACGATGTCATTAACAAAGCAACGACGGCAACGGTAGCGACACCTACGTTGTTAGCTACTGTGACAGCCACATCTTCGCACATGCCACAAGCGCTTCCAAATGGTGGAGTACATACCTCCAGCTCTTTTCCCACATCTGCCCTGTTGCCGACAACTGTTCAAACTGTCGTAAGCACTGCGTTGGCGCATACGTGCCTGGACTATGAAGCGGAGACCACGTACTTTTTGTCATATAAAGTGAGTGATAGTTAGCACGCGCACTTTGCTTTTGCTATTGTTATGCTGATTGCATTTCTTATTTTGATAATATATACCCAGCTGGAACTATAGACATAACATAGTAAGCGCGAACTTTAAACAATTTTAATTTAAATTAATTTTTAGAAAATCAATTGAAATTTTTTTAAAGTATTTTAAAAAGAAATTTTTAACACAATCTTTAAATAAATATTAAAATTTGTATCTGAACATTTAAATAAATTTTCAAATTTACTTTCGAACATTTTACAAGCTGTTTGACAAAATTTTTCGAAATTAGTTATATAATTATTTCGAAAATTTAAATATTAATAACATTTTCTGGTAATCTGTCACTTTAAGCTCATGTTTTTATTTTATTTTTATGAAAAGTTTACATTTTTTTAGAAATAATTCAAAATAGAATATTTAAAATAATTTTGCAATAAAAATTTACGTTATTGAACTTTGCTTTTAACTTAAGGTAAAATAAGTATTTATAAAAATTCCAGACAGATATTATTTTTCGTTCGGAATATTTGTGTAGTTTTGTGACGTTATGGTTGCTGGCGCTTTTGTTTGATGTTGTTGCGAATAATTTTACAAAAAAAAAAACTTCCGAACGAAAAATTTCCATACGAATAGCCACATCCAAGTTTTTATTGTTTAAAAACACATGAAACTTTCAAAAGTCTTGAAAAATCATTTTAGAACTTAATCCGTAAAATTTTTCTGCCACATTTGCATTCGAAATTTTAATTTGTTTAACACATATGTTTCGAAAATTTGTCTCATAATTTTTTCCAAAATTTTCAAACATTTTCTATAATTTTTTTATTTTTAGCACATGTTTTTATAGCTTGGAAAAAGTTTTCCATATATATTTTTTTTTTTTTTCAAAAACCTTTAGTAAAAAAAATTTTTAATATGGAATTTAATGTCCAAAGTTCTTTAACTTTCGGTTATGAAATTTTTTTAACATTTTCGGTGTGAAATTTATTATTTGAAAACTTTTAAGCAAAAGTTGCTGGTTTTTAAAAAATTTATCTTCTACAAACAAAGTTTAGGAAAATTTTAGAACGTAAAACATAATTTAGATTTTTTTTATATCGGATAGCTTAACTTTTTAGTTGTAGATTGTACTTCGATTCATGATTTTGAATTTCTGTTTTTTTTTTTTTTGAATTTTGTTTTAGAATATTTTCAATGAAAAGCTGTCTAATTCTTTTAAAAATTCATTAATAAAATAAAGCATTAAGAAAAAAAAACATATTACTAAAACAGTTAAGTAAGTAAAAATATTTTTTTATTGATGAGTTTCTACAAAAATTTCGATAACTTTTGATTGCAAATATTCTAAATAAATTTCAAGAAAAACACTAAAAATTCGAAAATTCCATGTGGATAAAACATTTTTTAATTGTCGTTTTTTTTAAGTTCCAAAATTTTACAAACATAAAAAATGTTAAAATTTAATTTTTGAAAACTAAGCTGCTTTTACATTTATAAGAATTTATAACCAACAAAATTTTAGAAAATGTTTTAAAAATATAAATTGCGCCTTGAATTTTAATAATTTTGTTAGTTATTTTCACCCTCATTTATCTTCGTTAATTCTAGAAAAATTTCTAAGCAGATGTCCTTTGAGAACTATGTAAAGCAATTGCGAAACAAATTTTCACAAAATTAATAACACACAATTTTTTTGGAATTTTTATATTGTAACGAATTTAGGGAAATTCCGCTTATTTCAAACCTTCTGCTAACGTTCAAATCGCTAAACTGTTGAATAAATCACTCCAATATTCAGTATTGCAAACTGGTTTTTATTTAGATTACTTTGGGAGTAGTACCATTATACTTCAATATCACGTACTTCACAATAGCGTGATTAGTTATTATCAGCATGCGCTGCTTTTATACTCTCGGTTTCCTCGTTCACCCATTTCTCCTAAGGTCTAGTAATTTCGCGAACAGTTGTACCTCATGCTTGGTTACCAGCTATATACATAAGTACATGTATATTTGTAGTTTATAGCCATATGCATGTGTATTATGTGTGAGTAACCACTTCGGCTTATGACTACATATGTGTGTGTGAGAGATCTCTTTGTCGCCTTCTATATAAGTGTTGATAGCTTTAATGTGTACATGTATATACGACTGGCTGCTTCATGTTTTTGTTGTTGCGTGATTATTTACTAACAGCTTAGTGATGCTACTATTCGTCACAATATTCCTCAAATGCTTCTAAGATTGGTTTATTCAGCTCTCTATATACAACCCGCTAAGAAGTTTCCTAAATCCAGAAAAAAAAACTAAATAAATGAAATGAATGAATAAGGATTTGAAACAGGTTTTCGAAAATGTAGACTTAGCGCTTTCTAGCTTTCTATAAATTAATATTTTATATTAACTTGATTTATGGTTCTTGTACTGCAGCAAAAGTTGAAGCTAAAAACCCGAAATTTCAGCACGAAACAATTTTTTTTCGGTATTCTCATTTTTGTTTGGGGAAAATCAGTTTTGGTATTGTGCCATCTTCAGTTTAATTTTTCGAAAATGGGGCAAGCTTGGTCAAATGAAAATCGTCCCGTCCCTGTACTAAAACTCAACACCGCTGGGTATATAATGATACAGTTCCAACGGAACTTATACTTTCCTACTCATTTTTATTATTATTTTCTTCATAAACTGCTGTTAGCCTGTTAAGTATATTTTATTTGAAATTCATTTGTGATTATATGACTTCGGTTACGAAATTTCAAGTGCTCGTCTTTAACCAGCTTGTAGTATGACTCGAATTAATTTCATTTTCACTTTCTGCTCTCCTTTCACTTGCAGGCAACTGACGATGGTGGTCAAGGCCAAGCATCCGTCGTAGCATTACGTATTTCAGTTACCGATGCCAATGATTCGCCACCGGTGTGTGAGAGTCCATTGTATCGCGCTGCGGTCGACGAAGGTTCACATGTATTCGATTCTCCGTTGGTGGTGAAGGCGCGCGATGCCGACACAATATCAGATATAAGCTATCGCATTATTGGCGACGCACAAATTGCTAGCATATTTACGATTGACAAACGTTCTGGTCAAATAACTGTACGTCCCAATGCGACACTTGATGTTACGCACTTGAAGCGTGACTATTTGGTATTCGCTGTAGAAGCGTATGATGGACTTTTTGCTACCAATTGTGGTGTTAATATAACGGTACGCGATGTGAATAATCATGCACCACGTTTTCTAGCCGCTGAGTACTCGGCAGTGGTGGAGGAGAATTCGGAGATTGGCACAAGTGTAGAAAAATTGGAAGCGCAAGATTTGGATTCGGGCATAAATGCGGAGATAAGGTGAGTTGATACAAAAATTAAGACATTAAAATGCAAGTATTTAAACTTTACTTCACATCTTTTCACCCCCCGCTATTCTAGGTACCGCATTGAGCACGGCAGTTTCAATGATTTCGGTATTGACGAACGTACTGGCGATGTTTTTGTTTCACGCAAACTGGATTATGACCGTCGTAATACCTACCAAATTGAAGTACTCGCAATGGATTTGGGTACGCCAAGTCTTTCTGGTACCACCACACTTGTGGTTACTATAAACAATAGTAATGATAAAGATCCTTACTTTACGCCGGCAACGCAACATGCTGAGGTGAGTGGTTGAAGTTCTATTTTTATTTTATATCATCTTATTTAGTAGAGTGCTGAACGAGTAATGAGACAAATACCTTGTAGCGTACCAGCGAAGCCGATGTAAGCGCGTAGTTCGGAAGTAGAATCAGCTTGTGAATATTGCTGGACCAAATTTTGAGATTTAACCCGCTATCAGGTCGGAACTATTTTTTAATTGTTTCGAGATCACTGTGTTATCATTTCGCGATCACTTCGATACCATTTGAAAACTCCGAAATGGTCCCTAGTTATCCCAATTTTGATTCCGTAAACGATCCCGAAATTGTCCAGATGGTATCTAAATAATCTCGAAATTGTGTCAAAGAGGTCCTGAACCGGTGAATAAGTGATTCCAAAATTGTGAACAAATTATTCTCAAAACAATTCTGAAAGTCCTAATCTGAACCCGTATAGATCTTGAAAACAATCTTTATATGATGCCGTATTCGTCCAGGCAATATTTCCCATATCACCGAAAATCATGCGATCTGGACTCGAGGTACAACGCGCAGTTGTGTTAAAAGTGGCCAAGTAGTCTCCGATAAAGCTTTACTTTTTCCAGCAATAATTCTGGATTACAACTTTACATAATTTAAGTTGTTCGATACATAAGCCCAAAACTTTGTCGAGGTGGTCCTGACATGAGTCCGAAATAGGGCCGAATGGTCCCAAGCTGATTCCGAAGTAGTCCAAAACATATACATACCAAATACAATCTGGACTCGAACTATAACCTAAAGTTACCGCAAAGTACCAGAAGTAGTCCTGGAAAAAACTCTACTTGACCTAGCAATAATCTGTAATGGGGCCTATTTTCGAAATATTATTTGACATATGTTCTAATAATGCCCGTCACTGCACCTCCTTGAACTCTGCAATGCCTGTTACTAACATTACTAATATTAAGAGTAACTGCTAGTAATCATAAGATGCATCGACTTGCCTTGCCTATCGCCTTGTCGATATCTTACTACTCTTATCTGTGTCCAGTTTGCGCGGGTGGTCCGATTCACCTAGAAGTGGGGTTTCAACAAAATTCTTCCACTGAGCCGCCGGATTCAAATTGTTTTTTACTTCCTTTATATTAGGTCGGTTGAATGTTTGCCCACTTCTCATTGAGCTACAAACGTGAAACTTTACACATAAGTTAGAACACCGTGACAATGCAACAAAAGGAAAAAATATCCGTTAGGTGGGGCACGGATCGAAATAATTAGATAAGAATTTGAAAAATTTCAAACCAGCTTTTAAGTAACTTCTCGATGAGCTAGAGGCTTGAAATGTCAAACTTAATTCAGAGGTCGATGATAGCCGATGACACGATGACAAAAAGATTCACTAGGTGGCGCACGGGATGAGATATTTAAAAAAAAATCGTACGAAACGGAGGGAATTTTTGGATTGATTTTTATGTAAGTTCTCATTGAGCTACAACTGTAAACTTTACAGATAGGATAAGACGCAGAGAAAATTTAAGAAAAGGAAAAAAAATCCGTTAGGTGGCGCACGGATCGAAATATTTAGATAAGAATTTAGAAATTTGGTGTTTTGAGATCGATTTTAAAGTAACTGCTCACTGAGCTACAAACATGAAACCTCAGCCACCGTGAGGTGGCGCACGGATCGAAAAAATTAGATAATAATTTTAAAATTTGAAACCGGGTTTTAAGTAACTTCTCGACGAGCTAGAGGTTAAAAATTTAGAGGTTAATTCACAGGTCGATGACAGCCGATGACGGAATACAAAAAGTTTCGCTATGGGGCGCACGGACTAAGATATTTAGAAAAACCAAACGGAACGGAGGGAATTTTGGAATTCATTTTTGTGTAAGTTCTCATTGAGCTACAAGCGTAAAACTTAACGGATAGGTTAAGACACGTAAGAAAAGGAGAAAATAAAAATAAAATAAAAAATTTTTAAGCACTTCCTTTATATAAATGGACAAAAATCAAAGAAAAATGTCTCCTTATATAAAGACATTTTTGCTAAACTTTGATTTTTATATTTTGCAATTTCTAAGTTTGGAAATGCTATCACTTTTTTAAAAATTAACCAATTTCTTTTCTCTTGTTAGGTCCCGGAAGACGCATCAGTTGGTACTATAGTTCACACACTTGTCGCGCTTGATCCAGATGTCCCAACATATAGCGCTTTAGAATTTGCTGCCACAGATATTACCGCTATCGACAAAGATGGCAAAGAAGTGCCAAATAGTGAACAGTTTAAAGAATATTTTACCATAAAACGCAAAGGCCAAGTAGTGGTGAATAAGGAACTGAATCGGGATCTCTTTGCTGTAAGTATAATGGTCAAATAAAACCGTACAAATTTATTTAAATTAAGTCTCCTAATTCGACTTGAGTTCTTACAAAATTTATTGATATAATGGCTTACTTTTAAAGCAAATTTTTATTTTGTAGTTGGTTCAAATTATTATAATTTAAAATATTTATATTATTATTATATAAAACGATTAGTCAATTAATTGTTGGTCAAACCAAAAATGGATTACGCTACTTAACTTCTTTCATGATTAATAAAACAACGAAACTAATCGATTAAGCAACTAAAAATGTCATAAGCAGAATTAAATAATTGCTTTTAAATGAAATTAAAATCATTTATTTATGAAATATATTATAAATAAATTACTTATTTTATAGTTTTAATTATTGACAAATCAATTTGATTGCAATTTTAGTTGCGACTTTATAAAACTATGCAAATAAAACTTAATTTTAAATTAAGTTAGTTAAGTGATAAGTTGTTTAATAAAAATGGTGACTACCCCAAGCAAGCGCTCCGAGAGATTATTCAATTGATTTGGCTAAAGATCAATTAATCGACTAAATTTCTTTCATGATTAATCAAACAATAAATCTAAGCGATTCAATAATTACAAGTGTTATTGTTTGAGTAGTTAGATAAATAATTAATCAATATTTTAGTTGCTCCGTCGATTAATTTTAGCGTGCGATTAATCGTGAAATAAGTTTAGGCAATTAATATATTTTTGGTTTTTGATGGTACTCACGAATTAATAAAAATACACCGAAACATAACCTTTATTATTAAATTTTTATTTCTTTTTTAATTTTCAAGGTCATACGTATCAATGTGCTGGTTACGGACAGCACCGCACCCACTGTGCAACAGGGACGTGGACTACTGAATATACAGATCACAGATGTAAATAAAACGCCGCCGGTAAGTTAATTGCAGCATCCATAGCTTATATTTTACCTTTTTTTGTGTTGAGAATTCATATTCCCCATGTCTAATTATAGGTACCTAATCACACTAAACCAAACTCTCCTTTCGCACAAAAAGTTCCTTTTCTTTATCAGTTTTCTCCAGCAATGTATTCGTATCCGTGTCAACAATATGGTATTTCAAGTTATTGTAAAAATCTCTATAGATATTACTAAACAAATTAGAAATAAAACAATTTTATAATATGCTTCATTTAAACACGTTTCTATGTGTTTCATTAGGGAGAACGTCTCATACTGCTTCAGCTAGCTTTTCAGGTGCTGAGCTTTGAATTCGGGTACACTCGCATTCATACTGGTGTTAAGGCAGATGCAGAAAATTTTAATAGACAATATGAGCCTGTCCCGCTAATCAAATAGATATAAATAGTATTGAATTGAATAATTGTGAACAGATGCAGCATTGCTAATAACACAGTGCTTAAACTCAGTGTCACTGATCAAGTTCTGTTGAGCGCGCCAAAAAATATTCCACACAATGTGGTATTAAAAACATAAATTATATATGCTTAAGTAGGTAAGCACATGTGTATAAAAGGAACAGCGCAAAAAGGTAAAAGTTAGTGGATAGACGCATCTGCCTTAACACCAATATGAATGCAGGTGTACATGAGTTCAAAGCTCTGCGCACAAAGACAGCTGATGGAGTAGAGAAATTGAAATATATCAATAAAAACTTTCCACTTACAGTATCGCTATGCCAATGCTTATTTGTATAAAATTTTTTGTCAGGAATATCATGAAAATTGTAAACTTGCATGGCATGAAGTAACGTACCGTTACGCAACCTATAATAATATCCAAACTGCTAAATAATATATTATCCACTGCTTGGGCAAGGATTGAGGGCGTGAGTAGCTCAGGACCTTCCTCGGCCAAAATTGGAAACCTGCAAATTTAAATAATAATCAAGGTATTTCATATCAATTGCAAACTTCTCAACCGATCTTGACGAAATATTTAAGCAGGGTTCACGTGATTACGCGATTCTACAGCGGCGTACACAAAAAAAGCTGTGGCAGTTTTTATCAAATTTGATCAAGCCCCTTTTTTCAAACCTGAATTTTGTATGCAAACCAATCTCAAAAATGTTTTCAAAAAAATTCGAAAATTCGATAAAATTCTACAAAAATTTAAAACTTTTTATTTAGAGTTCTATGATTTTTTTTTTTAATATGTAATTTTGAAGCCCATACAACTTTATTTCACGAAAGTACAAGCTATAAGTCTGTCGAACTTCGCATTGATTTTTGACAATTTCAAAGGCTGTTCTAAATTTTCCGCCATAAAAAATTTAAAAATTATTTATATATGCAAGAAAATCTGAAACACCTTTCGGAAAAGAAATGGCCAAAAATTTATGAAAATTTACAGAGATCTATAACTTTTACGTTGTTGGACTAAAATTGATTGAGCTGCAAAACTGCATATTTAAAAAAAGTTTGAAGAACTCCAAACGGTAATAGTCTAGTTGAGGGGTCGACTGCTAATACGCTACCAAAAATATCAAGTGAGGTGTCAAAAGACGCGTATTAATCTCGAGAACAATAATCCGAAGGCGGAAAATAAATATTTTAACGCGTTCAAAAGATATTAACGAAAAACCGAAAAAAGACCCGCGGGTACCTCCGAAACCGGGGGTCGGATCCATAGTATTTTTGCGCAGAACACCTTTCTGCGTTGCGGCCTTCGGCCGCGCTTATAACAAATAACCCTGAGCTACGCCATGCCAAGTCCGGGTGTGTGGTATAACCGTGGCTACCGCCAGTTTTCGAAAACGTTTTTGCGAATGGTTTGTATATATTTAGTAACAAACATCATTGAAGTATTTCCTTAAAATATGAAATTTGATAAAATTTGTTGCTGCTATTTTTCTCTGCGCTCGTGTATATCTGGAGGAGTTGCGTTGGGAGAGATAGAGATGTAGTGGCTGGGAGTAAGAGTAGTTGTAGATGTGAGCGAATGAAGAAATCATACTCACATGGCTACTATATTCGCTGATAACCGCACATAACCAAAGAAGTATTTTGCAAAAAGTACCAAAGATACGAATCCAATATAGAAATGAGCCACGAGACCAGTACGCCTGGATCTGCCAAGCATTTTGTGTATCTGTAACTTTTAAACATGATATAAAAAATTTGAACAACAGAAACAAACAATTGGTCAACTTTTACAATCTTTATATCTGATCCAAGTTTGCGTGGATTCAATGTGGCTGCCTTATATAAAATACTAAAAACATTTATAAAAAGAATGCGGAACTTTTCGTATGATATATCGCATGTTTCCAGTGTTGATCTCAGCAATTTATCCATTTGTAGCGAAAAGGCGCTGCTCAAGCGTACTCTCTACTTTCTTACTATCGCTAATTTTGATTTTGCATTTTCAGAAATAAAATTTTTTTATTTACTTATTTTTATTTTGTTTAAGAACTTCATCAATTTTCCTTTTTAATGAATTTTTTAGATACTTTTAGTGTTGTTTAGTGATTTAAAAAAAAAAATATTTTTTGCATTTACTTTCAGAAATTTAATCCACCATGGACACCTGAAAACCCCATAATCAAATTTCAAATGACCGAAGAGCAACCAATTGGTTCAATATTAACCACACTACAAGCATATGATGATGATTCCACCATTGGTGAATACAACATTACACCCAACGCATATTTTACGATTAACAAAACCTCAGGCGTAATCACCTCAAACGCACGCATTGACTATGAAACAATAAAAGAGGTGAAATTCATTGCTTCTGTTAGTGATACCGGTGTTCCATCACTCACATCGACCGCTGAAGTTACCGTTGATATAATTAATTTAAATGATAATGAACCGCAGTTTAGTCAGTCAGAATATTATTTTAATGTGACTGAGAATTCACCACGTGGTACAGTGGCGGGCAAAGTAGAAGCATTCGATGCTGATGTTGGTCCATTTGGCGAGCTTACATATACGTTAATTGGTGAGAATAACAAATACTTTAGCATTGATGCATACACCGGCAATATAATGGTGGCAGATGCGTCGATACTAGATCGTGAAAAGATCGGTGAGATAACATTAACGGCGGTGGCACAGGATAAAGCACCAGCAACCGTGCAGAAATCAGCGACAGCAGCGGTAAGTGGAAGAGTAGTATAGTGATTTTTTTTTGTATTACACAGTGATGTTAGATTGAGTTCGCTAGGGAAAAAAAATGTTCCGTTGTGGATTTTATATTTAAACACATGTTTGGCACATAAATTTTAAATGTGAAAACCCCAAAGGGTAGAACTTTTTTAGGCGCGTGGAACAATACAAGAAGAAGAAATGATTTTACTCTACCTGCTTATAGAACAGAAGGATAAAGGATTAAAATTCTACAATGAATTACCAAATTATGTTAAATCTAGTAACATAAGGGAATTTAAACACAAATTGTACAATTACTGTAGAACACTGCCATTCTAGTGCAAGATGGGCAAACTTTCGAATCATCAATAGCATTGCATGCATCCCGATTACTCTACGCTGGCATTAGGAAGTTTTCCCACGTACGCAAAAAGTAGCCGAAGCTCATACTATAAAGCATCACTCATCCTAGTAAGTGCATCGCCGTTCAGATGTTGCTTTCGCACTTTAAATACGTTAACAGCGTCAGATACAACTGGCAAAATCCTTGCATTGGTGCCATTCGTCTGCTACCCATCTCTCACTCCATTTGGGCAGTCAATAAATGCATATAAATTAATTTATTTGGATTATATATTAATTACTATATATAGTTATAAGCTAGGCTTAGCATAAGCTGTAAGTAATAAATAAATAAATAAATGTTAATAAGAAATAATAAGGCTTGCTCCAAATTAAGTATTGTGACGAATATTAGCATCACTAAGCTACTACTAAATAAATGCACAACAACAATAAAGCAGCCACTCTTATGTAGAAGGCGACGAAGAGATATCTCACACATACAAATATGTAGTCATCAGCCGAAGTAGCTACCCACACGGCATTTAGATGATTAAATTTTGAATTTCCCTACATATAAATACAATTTGATTCTTCTTTCTGACTAAATAATGAGTTATCATACAATTGAACAAAAGAAATAATCAAATATGAATACCTTTGATGATCAAAAACTGAAAATCATTTTTCGATCACGTTTTGGAATCATTTTTGAAGTCCTTTGATGATTAAATTTTAATATTTCATAAAAGTCAACAAAAAGAATAATCAAATATTCTCACATTTCGATGAACAAAAACTGAATATAGTTTTTCAATCACATTTTGGAATCATATTTGAATCAAATGTGTTTACTTTAGGTGATCAAACATTTATAATCATTTTTAATTCAGCTTTCTGAATCTTTTCTGACTATATTTGTTAACTGAGTAATGAGTTTTATACTTGTTAAAATTTTACTTTTCATTGAAAAACTTATTTTTTTCACATACACACATTTTTTCAATCATGAAGTTCAGAAAAAATATGTATATAAAATTTTTATTATTAAGACATTCTTCAAGACAATTTAATGCAAATGCTGCTCATGCCCGAAGATTTCCCCAACCATTTCTCCACCTTCCTAGATAATACATAATAGTTGGACAATACAAAAGTTGTGAGCTATTTGACCAGGTAAGTGAAACTCTCTTGACATATGTACCTGGATATGTCTTCAACATCCCGTACCGTATCGTAATTTAAGATATTGACGATCATAGCTGATGTTGGATGTTGTAGTCGCAGGTGAATATCGGTCAAGTTTGTTTGCGAGTGACCTGTGGTTCAAATAGCTCACTTCCGCATGCTTTCTTCCCCTGATGAAATAAGATTATTATGTAGTATCTTATTTTGAATGAGATATGAAGAATAAATGCATCATAATCGCATTCAAAAATGAGTCAAAAATCTAAACCAAAACGATTGAAATATATTCACGAATATGATCAGAAAATGACTGTGAAAAGCAGTCAAATATTACTATAAAACAATTAAAGCTCAATTTTACAATGATATCAAATATGAATAAAAAGCGTTTCGAAATATGAATCATAAATGATTATTCAAGAATAATCACATTTGTGGTACATTTTTCTCCCGACGATACGCTAATATTCGAACAGAAAATGCTTTTAAATTTGAACGTTTTTAATCAAAATTTGAATATTTTTTGATCAAAATTTTCAAAAAATGCTGGCTGGGTACACACACATACACCCGCATATGGCTATAACATAAACTATAACTATACATGTATATAGCTGGTAACCAAGCATGAAGTTCGCGAAATTACTAGACCTTAGCAGAAATGTGTGAACGAGGAAACCGATAGTATAAAAGCCGCGCAAGCTGAGTAATAACGAATCAGTTTGATTTAAACATGCTATTAGTTGCGAAGTGCAGTATAATTGTGGAATAATTGTACTACTCCCAAAGTAGTATATTCAAGACCATTTTGCAACATAGAATATTGGAGTATTTATTCGACAGTTCAGCGATTCGAACGTTAGCAGAAGGTTTTAAATAAGCGGAATTTCCCTAAATTCCTTACAGTATGTTAAAAATATTGACGTAATTCTAAACAGTGGACGCATGTGATAAAGCTGTGCACTAAAACCGAGGTTCCGAAAACAGCTTTGTTTAACGTGCCTAAAAATATTCCACATACTCTAGGTGTTCACATGTTACAGCGCTCCAATTAATATTATACCACCACTTATTTACTTTCCCTATTTCCTATTCATGAATTCTGCTTTCATTGAATTTCTGGTATTCGAATGTAGTACACAGCAGTTCGTATTAGTAGTCCCGATATTTGATTATTCCTTCCGTTTATCTTCCTGCCCTACTATCTGCAAAGTTGGAGTTTTGGCAAATACCATGCACCTGCAATCTAGGTTACCTGCAGTCCAAACCAGTAGTGAAGCCGAATCCAAAAGCGGAAGTAGCACAGAAAAGAAACCTCATCTGTAACCTAAACCCGAACCTAGACCGAAGTAATTACTCATAGCCAAACCGAAACCTGAAATTTAAACCGAAACCAGTATTTATTCTGAAAACATGAAAAAAATATTCCTAAACCGGTAACGAAACCAAAGTCTTCCCCCAAAGAGAATCCGAAAATAAAATCGGTTGCCTAATAGATAATGGAACCAAAACTAAAATCAGTTCCAGTAGACAAGACGTAACTGAAACCAAACTCTGTTTGCTGAGAGAAAGCCAAACTGAGACCAGAATACTTGTTTAAACAAGCTATATACTCTGTTTCCTAAAAGAACCTTAAGCTTAAACCGGCATCAGCTTTCGTAGAAAAGCCGCAACTGAAAGCGAATTCCGATCGTGGAGAGAAACTGCAACCCAAACCAAAACACTTTTCTGAAGAAACTTAACTGCATTTTCCAAGAGAAAGCGAAACCTAGATAAGCTTGAACTTAAACCAAAATCCGTTGTCGAAGAGGATATAGAACCGAAACTGTAATTCATTTTGGAAGAAAAATCTGAACAGAAACGCGAAGTGCCAACGAAATCAGAATCTTCTTCACTGGAACTGAAATCTCAACCGAAACTAAAACCAAAGTACAATTTAAAGCAAAATAGAAACCGGAAGTGTCACCTAAAGCTGAACCAAATTAAACCCGAAATAAAACCGAAACCGGAAATGAAAAAAGAAACGCAACCGCATATGATTAGCGGAAAAAGATCTGATGTTTTCCAAAAGGTTTTTAATCCAATCAGTTTTCCCCCTTCTCGAAGTCTTCGAAACGATTACATGGCCCAACATGAAAATCAAAAATTGTTCGAGTACCTGACTTCATAATCGACGCATTCGGTTCATGTATACAAAAAGTCGTTTAAGCGCAATAATGTACCACTCAAGCACATTTGATCACCACGGGGCTTCAATAAAGTTCTAATTGAAAATAGGTAGAGCTATTTAAAACGTAGTCTAGTCGCATGCAAGTAATCTAAGCCAACTTTATCAAAGGTGTAGAGTTTTGCCTCTTTCCACAAGGAGGTGAAGAGAGACGAAGTCCTTATATATAGATTAAATTTGTTCAAAGTGTTTAGTGACGTAAGATTGATGTCCCCTCCCCTCTGTTCTAGTGCGTCGTGGACGTGAACCTACTGCACCATACCAAGTTGCGAAGCTGTCAAACTATACCATTGGCGGATGACTCGGCCAACCTTTGATCACCAACAAGTTCGTGATTATTGGTATACATTGCCGCATTGTAAGCCTAAATTGGCGAAATCGCAATAATCTGTAACGAATTTAGGGAAATTCCGCTAATTTGAAACCTTCTGCTAACGTTCGAATCGCTATAAATCACTCCAATATTCTGTATTGTAAAATGGTCTTTATTTAGATTACTTTGGAAGTAGTACTTCACAATTATACTTCACAACCAATATCGTATTTAAATCAAAACTGATCACTGACTACTTAGCTTGTGCTGCTTTTATACTCTCCGTTGCTTCATTCGCATATTTCTACTAAAGTGTAGACGTTTCGCCTTCGAGAACTGCTGTATCTCCTGCTTGGTAATTGAGCTACATATATGCGAGTTAAGTATGTACTTTCGATTTTAAATAAAACAATATACTTTATTTGTATCTATATGTACTTTAATGAATTCTAAACTGAAGTTCATATGCTTCAGTGTAATAGAAGACTAACTTATTTCTATGTTTAATCGTCTATTTATATGCTCTGGTTTCTTTTGTTTAGTGGCTGCTGATAATGTTCAAAAAAGGATCTTGCTGATAATGTTTAAGTAGAAATCTTATCTATGCTTACAATGGTTGAATAGGAATCTTTTGTTCGCTGATAATATTTTATTTGGTTTTGTTTATGTTTTGTTTATGTTTGTATTTGGTTTATGTTTAAATAGAAATCTTATCTTTGCTTACAATGTTTTGGTTTCTGATAATGGTTAATAGATAGATAGACAATGTTTAAAGAGGACCATACTTTTTATGTAAACTACTGATTCTATATCATACATGGGATGATGTTATCGGTACAGTGGTGTATTTTCTGTTGGACTAACTTGCGTGCGTATGTGTGAGTAACAACTTCGGCTGATGACTACATCTGTGTGTGAGTTATCTCTTCGTTGCCGTTTATATATGTGTGTAAATGATGATTTATGTGTTCATGTATATACGAGTGGATGCTTCATGTTTTTTTTTTTATTGTTGCGTGATTATTGATTTAGTATCAGCTTAGTGATGCTAATATTCGTCACAATACCAATTTTTTTAGTCTGGGGTTGCATCACTTTTGCTCTAATAGTCTCATATATCACCAGTTTGCAAGAAAAGTTCCACCTAAATTCACTACTAGTTATATAATGTTCGGATACACTCGAACCCAGCCTGTTCACTTTTTCATTCTCTATATGATTTGCATCTCTCTCTTTCTATCTCGCTCCCACTCAGATCCATATTAACGTCTTGGATGTCAATGATAATGCGCCAATCTTCACACAGCACGAATACACTTCAACATTAGCGGAGAATGCTGCTATTAATCCACCTGCTGCATTGCTGCAAGTAAAAGCGCTCGATGCAGACGAAGGCATATTCGGTGACGTACGCTATTTCATCACTGGGGGCAATGAGCAAGGTCTATTCCGACTGGATGCACAAGCAGGCATCGTTTATCCAGCACAAAGCTTGCATGGCAAAAAAGGAATTTACGCATTGGAAGTAGTTGCGCGTGATACCCAAGGTTCGGGTGCGATGGAGAGTAAAACGCTAATACTCATAACGGTAATGGGTGTGAATCAGCATCGGCCGGTGTTCGTAATACCGGCGCTATCCAATGCAACCATTGAAATACCAGGCGTAAGTGGGGACCACAGTATTTTGATCGAGTTCGTTAAATCGCAATTAAAAAATATATATATATATTTTTTTTTGTAATTTTCAGGATATTGTGCAGCGCGACTATTTGCTACTCACAGTTAAGGCAACAGACAATGATACCGATGAGAATGGCTACATTACTTATCATCTGCAAGTAAATAATGAGAATGTGCAGGAGACTAACGAATTTCGTATTGATTCGGTCACCGGTGAGCTGCGCACCAAACGCGAATTGAATCGTAAAGAGCGCGCAAAGTAAGTTGAGTGGAGTTTGCTTTACGTAGATCTCGGTTTATTCGTTTTATCACTCTATTTTTCTTCTTTTACTTTTCAGCTATGATATAATTTTAGTTGCTCGTGACGCTGGCAATCCAACACCTTTTGAAACTTTACGTTTCCTTAGCATAAGCATTGTCGATGCAAATGAAAATCGTCCAGAATTCCCAGATGTCTCGAACCCTTATAAAATAGCTATTAAAGAAAATATGGGACGAGATATAAAAATTGGGCATATACAAGCAACGACACGTAGTAAACATAACAGAGATGTCTATTATTATTTGCTCTTGGGCAATGAGGATAGTGCTTTTGTTGTGGATAAAGCTACTGGTGATATTTTTACAAATAGAGGTTTAGATAGGTAAGTTTCTATGTTGGCGATGAGTCCATATAAAGGAATAGTGTTTTAGTCTGTGAGGTAATTTTTATGATGAAGAGATTGCGTGGTCTCACTTAATTTATCTTTGACTTAGAGTGTATCAATATCGGCAAGTAGTGGCTATAAAGGCAGTATCATAACTCTATGCTGACTTTACTCTTACTTAGCAGGTTTATATTCTAAACCGATAATTTGTAAGATGATTAGGTGATGTGAGAAGCATGGGACGTGTTTTGACATAGAGTGATGATTTGATGTTATATGATATTATGATATCTCTTATTAATCAATTTCATAAGTGATGTGATATATTGTCAGAAAGTGATGTGATATATTGTCGTTTAATGTTATTTTGTTAACGTAAGATGATGTGATTTTTTAAGTTGGGATATGATCTTTGATATAACTACATTAGAAGAATAATGCGAAATTTTGTTGTAGATATATGTATGTATATACATAGAGAAATATAGACTTGATGTGACATTATATGTATTGATTTGATATGATGTAGTTTTATTGGATATGAAGAGATTGCCTTAACTGATGAAATATTGTATGATATACCTACATATATTAGATGAGTGGAGGTAAGATTTTGATTAATATTTAGATAGATATAGATTTGATGTGATGAGAAATGATAGGCTAAATAAAGTTGTGATGATAATGTCATGTGATATGATACAACTATAACAGAAGTGATGAAATGCGAAGCGTTGCATAATGATACATTTCTTATATTACAGGGAAGACATCGACTTCTATACACTCTACATACTCGCCAGTATTAAACCAGATTTGCATATATCTGAAGAGGAACGAGCTTCATTTTCAATAAAGAGTCTCGAGCGTGACAACACTGTCGCTAAAGTATGGATAACAGTACTCGATGAGAACGATAATGCGCCAATTTTCGAAAAAGAGGTAAATAATACAAGTAGCATGCATTGTCATATACTTTTATCTACATATATATATATATATATATCCTTATTAAGGTATATTATGCGGGTGTAAATGCTAAAGCAGCTGTCAATAGCGTTGTTGCCGTAGTAAATGCTAGTGATGCAGATGCAGGAAAGAATGCCAAAATTGAGTATATGATTGTGGCTTCTAATTTGTATAAATATGGTGCTACTAAAGCAACCGGCTCTATTGTGCCAAGTCCTTTTTGTAAGTTTAGGAACAAAAGTGAATGGAAACAAAAATTTTATCAATATTTTCTTCTATAATGTGTAGCCATATCATCTGATGGACGCATCACAACTGCTGCTTTTATGGCCGAATATAACCAAGATCGTTTCGAATTGGAAATAATTGCGAAAGAATTAGAACAACCACAACAATCAACGCGCACTAAAGTTTTTGTATGGGTATTCGATTCAACACAATTGGTACGTATTATATTGTCGCGTCCGCCAGAGGAAGTGCATCAAGAGCATGAAGAAATTATTGCTGAATTGCGCAATGCCACGCAACATCGCATCATAATCGATGAGATACGTTATCATGTTGATGCGATGGGACGCATACGTATGGATTGGTGTGACTTATTTTTCCATGCAGTCGATCCGCACACACAACAAATAGCGGCTGTGGATGAGATTTTAAAAGTAATCGATGCAAATTATGATTATTTGAGAGTGAGTGGAGCAGCAGACTAGATTGAATTTTAATAATTTTGTTTAATATGTCTATATAATTTTGATTTTCTTTTAGGATTATTACGCTGGATTTGCTATTGAGAATGTTGTGCCCGCCTACATCACTATCGTTCAGGATGAATTTGATTTGGCTGTAGCCGGTTTGGTGGCGTTAATTATTGTGCTCTTTGTTGGTGTAATAAGCATTATTGTATTATGCTGTTGTCTAAAGCATTGGTAAGTCATAATGAGAATCGTAAATTATAGTGAACTTCAATATGGATGTGCGATTTTTTATTTTAAATGTTGATTTTCGTATATAACGATTTCTATTTTTTTACAGGAATCTTTCTGTGCCAGTTGAAAATCGCCGCAAAGAAGCTTTAATCAAAAAGCAAATCATTGAAGATTTAAATACAACAGAGAATCCTCTTTGGATAGAGCAGTGAGTACATAATATTTGCAGTTAAATTTTGGTTTAAGTAATTTTTAATTTTATTTGCAGAAAACTTAAGCTCTACGAAGAGCAGGAGTTGACTATGCAGGTCTTCTCTGAACCCGATCATATATCGAATTCAGATTCACCAGTAAGTGCGGTAGATAAATATATATGCATTTTCATATTCAAAGCTATAAATTTGCTCTGCTTTTCTTTCAGACTCAACTGGAGCATCATGTGCCACATCATAGTGTTATCGATAACACCTATGCAACTATACAACCACGTAACGGTAATCATGGTCTGAGCAGCTCAACTGCGCACAATGGTGACAATATTGGTGGCGTAAATAATGTGAATAATAATGACAATGCAATTGGACGTGGAAATCACGATGCTCACATAAGTGAATTTGCCGACTATGCGACGTTACGAAATAATCGAGCACCATCGGTTTGTATAAATATTTATTTATTCAATTATTTCTTCCAATAAAACTTTTTTGGGAAGAGGATAATCAGATAAGGTTTTAGTCGCCAGAGTATAAAAAGAAACAAAACCCTTTCTTTAAGTTCGAAAATGTGAAAAGTTTAGTACGAATACACATTTCGTGTACGTTACGATATCGTTGCCGGTGAAGGCGGTCAGGGTAAAGATTGAAAATTCGTTTTTTGTCAAAGACTTAAGACAGTATGGGTTTTGCACCTATCTAGGTATAATTTTAGGTGTTTTATTTAGAGACGATTTGAATACGAGTTCGGAAACATTGCCAGTTATTTGCAAAACTATTTCAGCATTATTTTCATTACTTAATCGAGAAGTTTTCAGGACCAAATAAATATCAAAGCTGGAAAGATTTTAGGATGATTTTAATATCCGTTCGTGAACGTGGTTTGCAACCAATTCGACATTACTGACTAATTTTGACATTATTTTGCGTCTGTTCTCGAAATCATTTCAATATATATCGTTATTGCCGGTGATTCCTTTTGAAATTTGTCTTTTTTCTTAACCGGTGATCGGAAGTTTTTTGGTACTGATTATATATATTTTTTTAAACCGGTTACTTTTTTGGAAGCCTTTACTTTTTTTGAATCGGTTATTTTTGTGGATTCAGTTACTCTTTTTGAACGGAAATCTATATTGATGACAGTTGTTTTTTTTAAGTCGGTTACTTTTTTAAACATTTTACTTTTTTCAAGCCGGTTACTTCCTTTAATCGCTAGTTCTATTTAACTAGATTAGTTTTTCGATCAGTTACTTTTTGGAGCCGATTGTTTTTCACACAGTTTACTTCTTTTAAACTGGTCTCTTTTTTGAACCGGATATATTTTTTAAGCCGCTTATTTTTTAACCGTTTAATTTTTTTAAACTGATTACTTTTTTGAATCGGTTATATGCCTTAAGCCGCCAACTTTTTAACCGTCATCTTTATCTTGAATCGGTTACTTTTTGAACTGCTTAACTTCTTTAACCGTTTAATTTTCTAACTCGTGTTCTTTTTTAAAACGCTTACTTTTTTGAACCAGGTATTACTTGTTTTGAAAATTCTACTTTTTTATACCGCTTATTTTTTTAACCGGATTAATTTTTAGTTCAGTTTCCTTTTGGAACCGATTGGTTTTCACACAATTTACTTCTTCTAAATCGGTTTCTTTTTTGAACCGGTTATACTTTTAAAACTGCTTATTTTTTTAACCGTACCATTTTTTTTTAAACCGATTACTTTTGTAAATCGGTTATAAGCTTTAAATCGGCAACATTTTAGCAGATCTCTTTATTTTGAACCGGTTACTTTCTCGAACCTATTACTTTTTTGAACCGCCTAATTTTTTTAACTGTTTGATTTTTAAACTCGTTTTCTTTTTTAAAACGCTTCCTTTTTTGAACTAGTTACTTACTTGTTTTGAGAAATCTACTTTTTTAAACCGCTTATTTTTCTAAACGGGTAACTTTTTTGAACGTGTTATATTTTATAACCGATTTCTTTAACCGGTTAATTTTTTTAAACACATATCCTTTTTTGAACCGGCTAGTTTTTTTCAAAGTGTTTACCTTTTTTAAACAGATTCATATATTTTCTAACTCGATATTCTTTTAGCCTGTTTGTTTTTTGAACTGCTTAATTTTTTAAACCGTTTGCATTGTTGAAACGCCCACTCTTTTAAACCAACTTCTTGTTCTGAAAAGGTACTGTTTTCAACTACTTTTGTTTTTAAACGTTTAATTTCTTAACTGGTTTATTGTTTGAACCGGTTTAACTTTTTTAACGGGTTATTTTTTTTGAACTGGCTAAATATTTTTAAGAGATAATTTTTTTGAACCGGTTAAATGTTTTTAACCGATTATATTTTTAACCGGTCATTTTTTTAACAGTTACTTGCGAAAAGGTGAAAAGTAGTTAAGAAAATTTTATTTCTCTATAAAACTATGAAGTGCTCTGCTCTTGTTGTAAAAATATATATACTTTTTCATTTTTTCCTTGCAGATGTATGAATTTACTGGCTCCACATTCCAAGCGCCCATACGTGAAGGCGACGATGCTGTGGCAGAGCTTATATAAAATTCAATTCATGCATCGTATACAATGGATTGTGTAAATGTATAGATTGTAAACGTTGGCATTTAATTTAAATTAGCGAGATAATTTTATTTAAATAATTTTTTTTTTTTGCCGAAACTTGTATTAAACTTTGCGAAGTATTGGAACTTTTTTTTTGTAATTGTAGCATTATAAATGCATGCCA
The DNA here is from genome assembly GCF_040869045.1 of Eurosta solidaginis. NCBI lineage: Eukaryota > Metazoa > Arthropoda > Insecta > Diptera > Tephritidae > Eurosta > Eurosta solidaginis. Next base: position 13,574,219 of record NC_090319.1, read on the forward strand.
TAGTGCTGAAAACCTGGCCATTTCGGTACCTTAGATTTATCTATGTATGCAGTTAATAGAATTTGTAGCACGCTACCGTCACGTGGCATAATTTGAAATGCATTTAAAAAACTAAAAAGGAAAACGTGAAGATATTAAAACAAACACAAATAGTTAATTAGCAACGCGAACGGACATTGAAAAATCCAACAAAATTTGTATATGTATATACAAATTATTTCAAGAATACATATATAAACACAGCTGAGCGTAATAAAATAGCAGCAAAATTGATTTACATTTCAGTAGTTACTTTCTTTTGGTTTTTGTTTCCGTTAATTTCAAAAAAACTTAAAGAAATTGCATAACGAAAACGTGGTTAAACAATTTCGCAAAACTGTTATTTTTAAAAAGCTTCATGAGGATTTCCAAATTTTTATTCAGAACTTTTATGTATGCAATTTCGTAGTCCCCTTCATTTTTACTACCTTTATATTTTAAAGTAAAGTTTCTTTCGCAATTCGCATTGATTTAAAAAAAACTTGTTTTTTCGAAGGATATAAGAAGTTGTCTCATGCAAAGTATTTGAAACTTTGTAATGGAATATTTTTAAAAACTGTTGAGATTTTTCGAAAACGTTTTCGAAAAAATTTGTGGAAACTTTTATTCTTATATTCAAGAAAATTTTAAACATTCTTCAGATTTTTCGAAAACGTTTTCGAAATTGTTTTCACAGTTTTCGAAAATAAAGTGTAATTTTTTGTTATGAAAGAGAAAAAGCAACAACCTTCGGTGTTTGAATATTCGAATTACCCTTTTCGAATTTGGATTAGATAGTTATATAATTTGTTATAGTTTGTTTTTCCTTTACATTTACGAAAATAAAAACAAATTAAATAACAAACAAAATTTGGCTAATAATTTTTGCTGTTATTTCTTAACTCGCAGTTGTATATGTAGTATGTACACACGTACAACACTTTTTTTCGAATTATAAAAGAATACTCAAGGCAGCTTTGACGATTGACGAACAATCGCTATTATGTTGTAGTAATGTAAGTACATAAACATGTTTCAAAAGCAAAACAAAGTTTATAGGCGCGAGCAGTATTCTTATATATTGTTTTTAGGCTAAATCAATAAAAGTATGTATGTTTACTTATGTATGTAGCGATTACAAATTTATAATACAAAAAATAAAATGAGACAATAAACTAACATTATATATTGCAACGAACAAAACTAACAGTTATCTTATATATACATTTATAATTAATTCAAGTACACTCGTTCTTCCGTAGCATATTATTTTTTTAGATTTAAGTACCTATAATAATTAATTTTTTGTGTTTAATTTAACAAAGGTTTTTATACGTACCATTACATTCATTTAGCTATAGTTTGTTTAGAGCTTAATTGAAGCTTCAAGGTTAGAAGTGCACATTCTCAAATATAAAAAAATAAAATTTTCTAAGATTTTGTTTGTATTGATGAAATTAGTTAAACTAATAAACATAAAAGTAATTAAATAATTGGTATTTTATTTAAGTCATTGATAAAAAGGTTGAAAATGTATAATTGAAAATAGTTTTTATTTTCCTCAAGAAATTCAAAAAACAATTCATATGATTATTTTGGTTTAATTAAATTGTTGACCAATAACGGTTATTTTCAATCCCTCTCTCTAGTGAAATTAACCTAAGTTTTTTTAACGACATTCGCTATCGTTAAATTAGTGGTTCAGTAACTATAACGATTTCGATATTTAGTAGCCATTTTTTATCGTTATTCGTTAACCTATCATCAATAATAAAATATTTTAAATGCGTTAATGGCATTATCTGCGAATCCATTTTTCTTCCTTTTAGACCACGTTTATACCTGCACTTATCTACAAAAAATTCACAATAGTTAAGCTGCGCAATCACATATGTGCCATCCCTAGGAGCTAGATTACAAGCTGTTATATTTTCACGTTTCACCCTAGATCTTAAAAGAAAATCGCCATCTCTAAAATTCGATCATAATTACCTATTATCGAAGGAAAAAGTTGATATGGGAAATCTAATAGTTATTTAATTACTGATTAGGAGTTAAGGCCTAGTTAACATATAACGAGACTATCTTCATTTTCGTACTAAACTCCTAATAGGTTATATAACTATGCTTCAAAGATGCTGATTTTTTTCCTAGTCCCAGTACCATCTTTGGATGTCTGGGTGTCATCTGCAAATGGAAGCACAAGAAAAAGAGAAACGAAAAAAATTTACAGCTAATAATCTTGTTTCTAAGAATGGGACATACGTGAACGCCTACATTAATTGTTGTGGACTCATTGTAGAATAGTGCATGTGTAAACATGACCCAAGTACGAAAATTCAGATAATCTCGTTATATATAAACAAGGTCTGTGGCGGAGCTCACTAACTTGAACGATACGATTCGTCGAGATTTTAACTATGTGCCGATTTTTCGCTTGCGATCCTGATTGTACTATCCACTAACATGGCCAACGAATTGACCAATATTACTAGTTCAAATTGAAGAATCATGGAATTCCAGCTAATGCCGCTGGCAATCTTAAAATTATCTTTAATAATTTAGCGACAATAGCTGAACATGTTTTAACGAATATCGATAAAAATTGGTTACTGAATACCTAAATCGTTAGAGTTATCGATTCGCCAATAATCGATTAAGAAAATCTTTTAAAATCGTTTCACCACTGAAGCTCAATAAAATTGTCATTTCGTAAGCGTTGTTATCGCCAGGTAAAATCTCGACAAATCGCATTGTTTAAAGTTGATGAATGCCACTAATGAGTTCTTGATCGATTATCATTGACAATTAATTTAGGGGTAGATATAGAAGGTCAGCAATTTTTAAGTATATATGTACACTTGTTAAGGATGTAACTTTATAGTTATTTTTTTTGATTTAATTTAAAACAAAAAAAGCTACTTTTGCTCAATATTCTTCTACTAAAAAATATTTGCTGTTAAACTGATAAATATTTGTATACATACATAGGGGTCATTCCATACACATTCAACTATTTTTGACGTAAACCGTACTCAGAACGAGGGAGACGGAGGTGAACGAAACTTATATTACTAAGCTAGTTAAATTTTTGAGAATACATCGCGTTTCTATGGTTTTTTGTTAGAAAATGACTCTAGTTTTTGAAAAATATTTTTCATAAGACCATACAAAATATTTAAGAAAAAAGCTTAAAGACAAATATGAACATACTTTTTATTATAAGCCCAATGTTCAGTGCTAGTTTCAAGTATAATTAAATATGTATGTATGGAATGATCCATGTGGATAAACCTTAACATAACTAAGTACATCCCCCATATCTGTGAACCCTTATCTAGGCTTTAGTGTACTAGCCATCAATCAATATTGTATTCGACTTTAAGAAACTCTCTTATATAAAACTAATATCTTTATATTGCAAAGATGTAAGAAATACGTAAAAATATGTAAATCCTTGAAAATATAAAATAAGTATAAAAAATTTGACTTTGTAAATGAAAACGGCAAAATAACCCATAATAATAAAGTAAACATGTATTTATTTAAGAATTAATGTATCTTTGTTTTATTATATGTTCTTTCCCTGCCTGCTCTGTATCAAGGGATTCGATTTAGATATGGCAATGAACGAAAACAAGGTGAGGTACTTCCGGCCATCAAAAAAAAAGTTCACACATCCTATAGAAGGAAATCTAAAACATCCTTCGGAAAACATTTTTTTAATTCATTAAGGCAGTTCAGAATTTCGTATATTTGACATTGGAAATAAAAGCTACGGATCGCGAGCAACTTTTTATACGCAGCTGAGCAGGGCTCATAGAGTATATTAATTTTGTTCGCATAACGGTACCCTATAACGGCATAAACTAATCGAGATAGATATAGACTTCTATATATCAAAATGATCTGGGCGAAAAAAGAAAATTATTTAGCCATGACCGTCCGTCCGTAAACACGATAACTTTAGTAAATTTTGAGGTATCTTGATTAAATTTGGGACGTAGGTTCCTGGGCACTCATCTCCGATCGCTATTCACTATCGAAAATTTCGCAAAATCGAAAAAGTGCGATAATTCATTACCAAAGATGGATAAAGCGATGAAACTTGGTAGGTAAGCTAAACTTATGACGCAGAATAGAAAATTAGTAAAATTTTGGACAACGGGCGTGGCACCGCCCACTTTTAAAAGAAGGTAATTTAGAAGTTTTGCAAGCTGTAATTTGGCAGTCGTTGAAGATATCATGATGAAATTTGGCAGGAACGTTACTCCTAATACTGTATGTATGCTTAATAAAAATTAGCAAAATCGGAGAACGACGACGCCCACTTTTAAAAAAAAATTTTTTTTTTAAGTCAAATTTAAAAAAAAAAAGTTAATATTTTTACAGTATATAATTAAATTATGTCAACATTTAACTCCAGTAATGATATGGTGCAACAAAATACAAAAATAAAAGAAAATTTCAAAATGGGAATGGCTCCGCCCTTTTTCATTTAATTTGTCTAGGATACTTTTAATGCCATAAGTCGAACAAAAATTTACCAATCCTTGTGAAATTTGGTAGGGGCTTAGATTCTGGGACGATAACTGTTTTCTGTGAAAAAGGGCGAAATCGGTTGAAGCCACGCCCAGTTTTTATACACAGTCAACCGTCTGTCCTTCCGCTCGGCCTTTAACACGATAACTTGAGCAAAAATCGATATATCTATACTAAACTCAGTTCACGTAATTATCTGAACTCATTTTGTTTTGGTATAAAAAATAGCCGCCTATGACCACGCCCACTTTTTCGATATCGAAAATTTCGAAAAATGAAAAAAATGTCATAATTCTATACCAAATACGAAAAAAGGGATGAAACATGGTAATTGGATTGGTTTATTGACGCAAAATATAACTTTAGAAAAAACCTTTGTAAAATGGGTGTGACACTTACCATATTTAGTAGAAGAAAATGAAAAAGTTCTGCAGGGCGAAATCAAAAGCCCTTGGAATCTTGGCAGGAATACTGTATTACATATATAAATAAATTAGCGGTACCCGACAGATGATGGTCTGGGTCATCCTGGTCCACATTTTGGTCGATATCTCGAAAACGCCTTCACATATACAACTACCACCACTCCCTTTTGAAACCCTCATTAATACCTTTAATTTGATACCCATATCGTACAAAAAAATTCTAGAGTCACCCCTGGTCCACCTTTACGGCGATATCTCGAAAAGGTGTCCACCTATAGAACTAAGGCCCACTCCCTTTTAAAATACTCATTAACATCTTTCATTTGATACCCATATCGTACAAACAAATTATAGAGTCACCCCTGGTCCACCTTTATGGCGATATCTCGAAAAGGCGTCCACCTATAGAACTAAGGCCCACTCCCTTTTAAAATACTCATTAACATCTTTCATTTGATACCCATGTCGTACAAACAAATTCTAGAGTCACCCCTGGTCCACCTTTATGGCGATATCTCGAAAAGGCGTCCACCTATAGAACTAAGGCCGACGCCCTTTTAAAAAACTTATTAACACCTTTCATTTGATACCCATATCGTACAAACAAATTCTAGAGTCACCCCTGGTCCACCTTTACGGCGATATCTCGAAAAGGTGTCCACCTATAGAACTAAGGCCCACTCCCTTTTAAAATACTCATTAACATCTTTCATTTGATACCCATATCGTACAAACAAATTATAAAGTCACCCCTGGTCCACTTTTATGGCGATATCTCGAAAAGGCGTCCACCTATAGAACTAAGGCCTACTCCCTTTTAAAATACTCATTAACATCTTTCATTTGATACCCATGTCGTACAAACAAATTCTAGAGTCACATTCCAGGGTTACCCTAGGTTCATTTTCCTACATAGTGATTTTCCCTTATTTTGTCTCCATAGCTCTCAACTGAGTATGTAATGTTCGGTTACACCCGAACTTCGCCTTCCTTACTTGTTTTTGACGTTAATTTAATTTACAAACATATTTTGTGAATAATTTATCGATATTTGCTTCGTTCAATTTTGATATGCAGATATTCAACTTTTATATTCCAGTATCCGGACATACGGATATCCGGATTTTGCTTTTACGTATCCGGATAGCCGAACATCGGATATCCGGATTTCCTATTTGTGAATCCGGATATCCGAACAGCCGGATTTTTTTCCAAACTATCCGGTTATTCGAATATCCGGTCTATCCGGATAGTTGAAATATTCGGATGCAGTTCACAGCCCTAGCTCCTATTAAATTTCAGGAAATTCTAGAGGTTGTTGTTGTTCTTTTTGTTGTAGCAATGCTTCGCCCCATCCAATAGGTGTGACCGATCAAAAATTGTCATCAATATCCTCTAACGGGAGTCCAAGGAAACTTGCTGTTTCAACAGGGGTGGACCATAATGAGAGGGGTGTTAGAGGTGTTAGTTCCAAATTACAATTGAAGAAATGGTGGTATCATGTGGGGACACATTGCAAGCAGGGCATACATTTTGTATGTCGGGGTTGATTCTGGATAAGTAAGAATTTAACCCCTTCCAGTATCCTGATCGAAGTTGAGCTAGAGTGACTCGCGTTTCCCTAGGGAGTGTGCGTTCCTGTTCTGCAAGTTTAGGGTATTGTTCTTTGAGTACAGGATTCACCGGGCAATTCCTGGCATATAGGTCCGACGCCTGTTTGTGGAGTTCACTGAGGACCTGCTTGTGTTGTTTGGCTTCATACAGCTGTGTTCTCAGATGTCGTATTTCCTTACAATGCTTACGGAAATTACTCCTTACGCCCCTTGGCGGTGTTGGCTCAACAATCAGATGTCTGTTGGGATGCCCAGGTCTCTGGGTATTCAACAGGAACTGTTTGGGTAACATCTCATTTCTCTCCCTGATGGAGAGTGTTCTCGCCTCGTTATGTAGATGGTGTTCTGGGGACATAAGAACACATAAGGGCGGTAGGTAGAAGTAGTCTTATGTTGTGTTCTCGCAAAGGAGCTTGTAAGGGTTATCTCTACCTGCGACCTCTCAAACTCTCTTACGCTTAACGACAACCATGTTGCAGTGAGTATGAAGCTCCATTGGTGATCCCTTATTATATTTAGCTCGTACACGACCTAAGTACTCCTGCTGCGCGTGCGATGCCTGTCCGTTGTATTTTGTTCAGCTTTTTGATATTCTTTGAATTACATCAGAATCCCTATATTGTTCTATATCGAATCGAAAAGTATTTTTTCACTAGTCACCACAACACGATAACTTATTAGGTTAACAATTTGCTACCAATTCCATAGTTTCACATCCTTTGAATCAAAATCACTTTCGATTCGTGTTAAATGGGGTTACACTGGTTCAAAGTTTTTTCTTCATAAACAAATTTTAAAAGCAGAAAATATGCCAAACATCTTTTCATATTTGCCCCTATTTCAAGCGATTTATTGAGTATGGACAGAAAATAATTATTTATTGGTGAACTGCTAGACTAGGTTCAGCTATATACTTCAACCAAAAATACAGCTTACCTACGGCATGGTTATCACCGATTTCCATAAGGTTGATTGCATCAGCTGTCTTATACGGTGATTGCCAGGGCCATAAAATACTTATTCTGCAATTTTCTTTTTATCTCATGGTCTATTCATCAACGAAGAAAGTTTAAAGCTAAGCATTAAGTTTGATCTCACAACCTAATAGTCTAAGAGCACGTGACGGCCAGACCTTTGTCATTTTATAAAAGTTGAAATTTCCTCAGAGCATACTTCCAAGTAAAGCAAGATCGTTGGTCTATTATAAAACTCTTTTTGAATGGTGGCTTTAACAGATATCGTGCAAAAATTTTGCAGAAAAATAAACTTTTCTTTCGTCATTTTATAAAGACTGATTTTCATATATGGTCTTCGTCACGTTATAAGAAGCCACTAGTCTCATTGCCAGACACTTTCCATAGTGGCTTTGTCCAGCCATACCCGGGGTTTTTCAGGGGGCCCGCGATTTAGAGGTACTAAGACTTGTTTTAATTGCGGAGGGTCTTTAGTTGGCCCTTGTGCAAATTTTAAGCCGAATTTCAAAAGGAAGGAATATTGATAATGATTTTTTGCCCGGAGCCTTCGAACAGTGAGGAGACAACAAAAACATCAACATCATTACAAGAAACCGAAATCGTAAAGTTTTCGTGGTGACACTGATGAAGGTTCAGCTTCAAAAAGTCTTCCAACAACACCACCAACTCTGTATCAAAGTCCGGATTATTTAAACGACTTCGATATCGGTACCGTGAATAATGAGTTTTTGCGATCTGAAAAAGTCAACGAAATAATTCGTCGAGGTCATAAAAAGTGTCCTGTTACTTTTCCATGTGATTGTCATGACGAGGCACGACAATCTTTGAACAATGAAGTATTAAACAGAATCTTGCAAAATGGCGAGAAAGTGGAGCGTGACTGATTAGTGTGGAGTGCCAGTAGCAATACTTTTTAGTTGTCCTGGCGGATATTCGAAATTCCAGGTATGGAAGAAGCTATACGATAAACTGCGATCACACGAAAATACTCAAGATCACATTAAATGTTATATTCAATTGCGATCTTTACAAAATCTAATTCAAAACGAGCCTACAATTGATACACTTATCAATGACCACCTAATCACTGAAACTCAAAAGTGGAAAGAAATTTTATATAGAATTTTGGACAATATTTTATTTTTGGGTGAAAGAGGCCTAGCTTTCAAAGGCGAAAGTATATATCTTGGTGAACGAAACAATGGAAATTTTTTGGGCATCTTAGAACTCATAAGCCATTATGATCCGATACTTAGAGATCATTTCGAGAAAGTTAGGATTTCACAACGACAGCACAAACGTTTACAAGTTTACTATCTTTCCCCAGACATTCAGAACGAGTTTATAGAAATTTGTGCAAAGCACGTGAGATAAACTATATTAGATCAACGCAAGAAAGCCAAGTATTTTGTTATTACCGTTGATGCTATGCCTGATGCTAGTCACGTTGAACAGACTGCGTTCATTTTGCGCTGCCTCCGTTTCAATTCGAAAGCAACAAATTTTACAATTCAAGAGCGGTTTTTGACTTTAGTGAATTGTAGCCAAAAAACTGGTCAGAAAATCGCTGATCTAATTTGACATACTCTAGGTAAACATGAAATCCCATTAAAAGATTGTCGTGCACAAGGGTACGATAACAGCGCCAATATGAAAGAAGCTTACAACGGACACTACGTCACATTCTCGACAAAAACTCGAATGCTGATTACTCGCCTTTTGCAACCCACAGTCTCAGTTTATGTGGTGTTGATGCTGCAATTACTTTCTTCGGAGCTTTACAAAAATGTTTTACTATTTTCAGCAGCAGTTCACAACGATGGGACATCCTCAAGAAAAATGTACCGAGCTCTCTTCATATTCTTACAGACAAAAGCCAAATGTGACTGCGCAAGCATACGGAGATGTTACCGGCATTCTCAAGTACATCAACAAGTTGGCATGTTTCTTGCTGTCCTCAATTTGGTTCAAAATACTGACTACCATTAATGAAAGAAACGCGGTTCTCCAAGCTAGAGACGCCACGATAGATGTTGGAGTCCGACATCTAGATGCCTTATTAGCTGATTTTAAGTTGATCAGGAACCAATCGGAAATAATTTTAAACGAATGCAAAACAGTTGCTATTCAATTGAACATCTCGCCAAAGTTTCCGGACATTCGAAAGAGAAAACCCAAAAGTCATTCTGAAGATAATTTAAATGAGACGATTACGGATGATTCAGAGTCTGATTTTAAAAACAATACATACCTGGTGATCGTTGATTCGGTAATCACTGGCAATACTGAACGATTTGCAGCTATGAGAAATTTGAGCGAGACGTTTTCCTCCTTTTTGTGCCAATTTGAAGACATGGATGAAACTACGGTTCGGGCGAGCGCAGCAAAATTTGTCGAAAAATACAAGTCGGACGTTTCTCAAAGCTAAGAATGCGAAATAATTCACTTGAAACACATTTACGAAGCAAATTTTGATAAAGGTCTGTCACCATTGGAATTGCTAAATGCCATCTATGTTCAAAATTTGTATACAATTTTCCCCAACATTTGTGTTGCCTTACGTATCTTTTGCACTATACCTGTCAATGTAGCTAGTGCAGAACGTTCCTTTAGCGTCCTTTCAAGAATCCAGAACTTTCATAGATTGTGTTCATCTAAAGAACGAGTTTTAGGACTTGCCACGCTTTGTCTTGAATCCGTTTTGGCAAGACAGTTAAATTTTGATATTATTATAAAAAATTTTGCAGCGAAAAAATCAATAAAAGCCACGCTTTGGTATCCGAACCTTCTATATTGAATAATTAACATTTATAATCATCATTATATTTATCAGAAATGTACTAAAATGTTACCAAATAACTAGAAAAGATTATTTGAAACAATATGTGGGTGTTAAAAGAGAATTATATTTCTACGTTACAATAAAATAGTATAAATAGTAAATATTCTGTGTTAATTTTATTTTCAGCTCTTACTCCAAAAATCATTTAGTTGATGTGGCAAACATTTTTTTTTTTGATGTAATCCATCAATAATGATTCATGAATGAGCCGTCATTAATTCAAATTAATCAAATGTATAAGTGAGCCTTTTATAGGGGGCCCGTAAATTGTTTAGTCCCGGGCCCGGATTTTCTCTTTACGGCCCTGCATATGTATATACGTACATACGTATACGTATTCAAGGGCATCTATCGGATGATGCTACCGCTACTAATTTGTTTGCTTTTACAGTCCTCCTATTGTTTACAATGTTGTGGCGAATATTAGCAGTTCTATACATAACTATGCTGCTACTAAATAAATGCATAACAACAATAAAGCAAGCAGCCACACCTGTGTACAAGTAAATTTTTTATTAGAAGTGTGTAATTTAAATTGCAATGCCCTTAATAATGAAAAATACAAAATATTTACATATACAGCTTTTTAAAGCGGTACCATTCTATAGAAATTTATTATTATATTAACTTTATATTCTTATGAAAACAACAAAGCGTACACTTAATTAGCTTCATCTGTTTCCAAACTGCTAATATGTTCTATCGTATACTGCCACATAACCAGAGCAGTGCAATAACTTTTGATTAACAACACTGCTCGAACTTAAGTGGGATGACATAATCAAGATCTTGTTCAAAGTGATATGTGTTACCACGGTAAAAGTAAATTTTTATCTATAAATCAAACCTTATTACTCTGAGTATATTGGCCTAGATTTATTATATTCGGGTTGGGGCCTAGACAATTTTTATACGCATGAGTATATAGTAATTGTAATTGAATTTGTAGATAATGGCATTGTTTGGGAACCGCTGAATACTAATAACATCGTAACTACTGATAGAACATTTACAGAAAGTATCGAGACCGGTACTTATTTCAAATACTCGGATCAAAGTATCGATGCTAGTACTCATACTCAGTAAAAGGTATCGAGTATACTCGATCCAAGTGAGTACTTCGGAATTTTTACCAAAAGTGAAGAAACTTTTCTTAAAATAAGGTCGTATGTTCTGAATTCAGTAGAGAACAAATAAGGAAGTTTAAGTTTGGATGAAACCGAATATTATATACCCATTTGTGTACTCTTACATATATTTTAAGGATACATTTAAAGAATCCTCTTTATCCTCTTTGACCATAGACAACCAATTGGTTTTTGGTTTCTCGCCATATCCATAAATTAAAAATTTTGAGTTGGTGAATTTAATAAATTTTTGTAGATTTTATTCATTAGTTTGGATACGTTATGACTAAGAGACGTATTTTTTGTGGAATATGTTTGTAATTTTTTGCGGTTTTTCATTTTTGTGAAATTTTCACGATTTTTAGGTTAAGGCAACATTAATCGATCACATTGGAGATGGTTATGGATATGGGTATGGTTACGAATATGGCGTTAGGATTAAGGAAGTTTAATTAATTAGCCCTTAAATTTGAATACGCATTATAGTCAGATGTAACTGAAATATGTGTCTATGCTTCACCTCAACACTAATTCTATGTTTCACCTCTAAAAATTGTGTGTATCCACTATTCATCGCAACCGATTCAGTTATATGTTAGGCCACCATAGGTTTGTGTCTCCGATTTTAGGTACACCCTGTTCTGTAGCTAGTTATTTAACCACTGCCGCTAGATGGGTCTCTTAAGCATTATCTAAGCGCGGATAAGCGCTTTTTTTTACGAGCAAACGTAAACGTATAGCGGTTAAAGCTGGAGACATTGGTGCTTTATCGGTAACCGTATCGGTAAACTTTTAACAGCTGATTCGACCAACCTTATGAGAATCAATGCAATCGATTATTGGTGCCGCTAAAGTCGTAACCGTATCGTATCCAACCAATTGGGTTTTGGTTTACCGTCGTAACGATAAACAGCTGATTACGTTAGGGATACGGGTACAGCGATACGACATACGGCACCAATGACTCCAGCTTAAATAACTAGCTACAGCAACAGGGTGTACCGAAAAGCGGAGACACAACGCTCTGATGGCCATAGGGTATAACAGATAGCTGAATCAGTTGCGATGAATTGTGGACACACATAGAATGCATAAGATTAGTGTAGAGGGCGAAGCAAAGACACATATTTCAGTTACATCTGGGTATAATGCGTATTAAAATTTAGTGGACAAAATTTATGCGCAGAAATTTCAGAGGTGTATTTAAAGTTTGTCGCTTAGCAGTCCATATAAAGTTTAAGCGTAAACGGATATACGCGCGTTAAAAAACACGGCTAATATTTAGTTGTGGCAATGTGAACATTCATTTAATGGAACCTACTTTGTTAGAAAATTGAAGAAAAATTCTTTTGAGTGTATTATAAGCTGCATGATTTCAGGCAACCCTGCAAGTTAGGAAGAAATCAGCTGTAAATAACCGGCTGTCAAAATATATCGTAAAATTTGTATACGAGCTTCTGCAATTTGCTCCAGCTTATTAACTATTAAAGCAATTTATACAAAAATGAAACAAAAACGCAAGCATACTGGTAATGAAGATGGTGGAAACAAACCGAACCCGCATACAGTTACAGTATCCCAAATAAGCGCCGACATTATTTGGCAGGTGAGTAGAGCGCGTCCATGATTGAATATATGTAAAACGTTTACAAATTATACTTCTCATTCCCGTAGCTTGCATCGCAGTATTGGTCACCAGAAACACCAACCGAGGAGCTTCTACCATTCAATGCAAACGTAATCGATGATATCTACAGTCGTGAGATTTTGAGCCACAAATCCTCAACACGTCGCATTATGATGCTCGAGTTTAGCCAGTATTTGGAAATGTATTTATGGCCTAATTATAAACGTAAAACTGCGACACATGCCCATTTAATGTCCATTGTAGCCATGGTTAATGAAAAGTTCCGCGAACGTGTTGAAGTTTGGCCTTTGTTCGAAAGCAAGCCAGAGGAGTATCCTGCGTTCTTTCGGCACGTCTTGGAAACTTGTTTACCGGCGGATGAGTGTAGAGGCAACAGACAAGCAACTATGCGTGAAAAAACTGCGCTTATTGTATTTCTTAACCATTGTTTTAACAGCATGGAAATAGAATTGTGTCGGGAACAAGCCAAACGTTTGGTAGCGCTATCAATGTGGAGTTGCTTACAACCAAGTAAATTCGTTTTTATTTTATAAGTTCTGGAGATATGAAAGTGTTGTTAATGTTTTCAGAACGCTTGGAGCAGGAGTTGCGTGAAGTGCCAGAATGGCGTAAATTTTGGCGTCGATTGCAGAAAAAAGAAAAGGGCATTAAAAAACGAGAGGTAGAATGGGAACGGCATTTTCTGCAGGTAACTATATATAAGTGCTCGGATATGTTAGCTGGAATTAAAAGCTCCTTTTACCGGCAATTGAAGTTAGAATATTAAGTGTGCGAAAAGGGCGATGATTGAACAGGTTAAAAACGTTATATAAAACGCGGTAGTACTTCAGTAATTTTCTTCGAAACTCATAGAAGTACTTTCACTCTATCGGTACTCCTTTTCGGGAAGTCTTTTGCTGTTACAAAATCCGCTAACGACATTGTGTTGTTGTATTAACATCATCTTAGGTTACGTTCGGCTCAGTCACGAGAGATTGGTTGGACGTTTTAAGGACCATATCGCAATTATTTTCGAATAATTTCATTGATTGATTTCGAAATCAATTCGGTACCTTCTGATAATTCCTAGAGATCTTTTGTTGTCGTAGCGATGAGGACACCGCGAAGGTCAAACTCAAATCACTCATACCTTAGGAATAACAAAAAAATGTGCTGGCTTTACTCTATGGGTCTATATTTTTCAGTTTAAGTCACACTGATCTATTACCCGAAACTCTTTTGTCAGTAATGCAGGCATGCATTATACGAAATATGTCCCCACAATTTTAACAACTAACTAAGGAAACATTTCTCGCTACATTTTCTTTATTTCACAGAATTTAATTATTCAGTTTCTGAGTATATTGGAAGCCATACCACTTGAAGGTGACGTTCAACATAGTGTAATCACATATTGTGAACGTTTTTTGGAATTCGTTGTTGATTTGGAAGCGTTGCTGCCTACACGTCGTTTCTTCAATACAGTATTAGATGATACGCATTTGTTGGTGCGTGCGCAAATTTGTAATTTAGTACAACGTGAAGAAGGGAAATTGTTTGGTCAGGTGAGTAATCTAGTAATTTAAGTAGTATGACAGGAAATCTTTAAATATATCGGTCATGCATAAATGTGTGCAAATGAAAATGTTAGGATATGTTGTTGTTGTTGTTGTCGTTGTAGCGATATGGACACTTCCCAAAGTCCTTGGAGAGTGTTATCGATATTGTTGGTTCTTTGCCGGATGCAGATCCGGCTTGTTCCGGTAACAAGCACCATGAAGGTACTAGCCCGACTATCTCGGGAACGATTTGGGATGACCACATGAAACCTTCTAGGCACTGTTGCCACAGCCTGTTTTCATTTGGGACCAAAATTCGTCGAAAAAAGACCAAATTTCAAAAAAATGAACCAAAATTTGTTTTCATTTATTGGTATACATAAATAAATAAAATGAATGTAAGGCGCGATAACCTCCGAAGAGATCTAAGGCCGAGCTTCTCTTCCAATTTGCGTCGTGCTCCTCTTGATTTTCCCTACGAATTGGCCGGACGGGACCTACATGTTTTTATGCCGACTCCGAACGGCATCTGCAAGGCAGATGAGTAATAATCAACAACACAAAGTTACAAAAAACAAAAAGTGCTTAAATTTAAATTGATGATAATTATTGATGATGATAACTAAATACATTTTATCATATATGGGCATATTTTTCAGTCTTATACACATATGTATGTGTATTAGACTGGGTCGATATATTAACCGAAATCGCGCCATCGATTTTTCGATAGGATTTGGGCTCAAGCAAAAAAAAGTTCCCCTACGCATACCCACAAAAATAATTTTCGAGCCTGCGAAATTTAATTTTTTTGACTTTGATTTTTAAGGATTTTTCATGACCAACTAAAAAAATTTTAATTTTATTGTAAAATTTTCATGTTTTTTTAAAAAGGCGTTATCGGCAACGTTTTTAGCGGATATTTTTGGGTTGGACAGGGTATACATATGAAAATTTTTTTAATAGGTCATGAAAAAAACCTTAAAAATCAAAGTCGTATATAATAAAAAAAATGTTAAGTTAAACGGTTTTATTGAAAACAATACTTACATGAAGTAATAATAGCCGTTTTTTTAACACGCGTATATCCGTTTACGCTTAAACTTTATATGGACTGCTAAGCGACAAGCTTTATATACACCTCTGAAATTGCTGCGCATAAATTTTGTCCTACTAAATTTCAATACGCATTATACTCAGATTTAACTGAAAAATGTGTTTATGTTTCACCCTCTATACTAATTCTATGTATTCTATGTGCGTCCACAATTCATCGCAACTGATTCAGCTATATGTTATACCCTATGGCCATCAGAGCGTTGTGTCTCCGCTTTTCGGTACACCCTGTTGCTGTAGCTAGTTGTTTAACCACAGCCGCTAGATGGGTCTCCTAAGCATTATCTAAGCGAGGATAGGCGTTTTTTTTCACGCGCAAACGAAACGTATACGCGTGTAAAAAAAAAACACGGCTAATAATACTAAAAGCTAGAAAATAACATACATGTTAAATTCCAATTAGAATTAGCAATTGATGCAATTGGTTTATATTCTCTAATTCATTAAACAATTAGACATAGTTCAACTAATTCCCATTAGATAATTGAAATTTTTATTCTAATGGTAAATCTAATTGCAATTAGTTGCCATTAGCAACAAAAATTGGGTTACCTTTACAATTAGAAATCTAATTGACTTCTGCTAATGCAATTAAATATTCAGTTAGCTCGAATTAGAATCAATTATTTATATTTATTTACATCATTATTCGTTCACTTCAATAATTCTTTGAAAAAAATTTATTTTTATCAAAATAATTGATTCCAATTCGAGATAATTGAATATCTAATTGCATTAGCAGAAGTGAATTAGATTTCAAATTGTAAAGGTAAACCAATTTTTTTTGCTAACGGCAACTAGTTGCAATTAGATTTACCATTGGAATAAAAATTTCAATTATCTAATTGGAATTAGTTGAACTATTTCTAATTATTTAATGAATTAGCGAATTTCGCAAATGAAGGTTAATTAGCAATCATTAGCATTATCTAATCATTACTTAACATCTATGGAAAATAATTAGGTAGGTCCTAGGTACTAGTCATCACACTTCTCATCAATCTAGGGTGTTGATCACACAATTAAATAAAAGCGTTGGGCGCGTGAAATTTCTAAAAATGTGAGGCGTAGCATAACCTGATTAAGGTTCAGTTAGTCTTACTTATGACTCTCAATAGAAATTTACCTAATTATTTTCTAGCTTTTAGTATTACCCTGCAAAAATCGTTGGATCATGTGGTCCACTGGAGTACTTACCATTGTACGCCACTGTAATGCAGCAATGGACCATGTTTCTACACGAACTTTCTGTAAGCCGATCATTGCTCGTTTTAACGATTGTTATCACTACACGATCTTTATTGGACTGTGGGTACTCCATGGATTACTCTGATGTAATGCGGAGCTGGAGTATATGGTCCAGTCCTAGGGCATCGCAATGTTAATTGGACCATATTTTTTGTATGAATTGTGGTTAATTTTGGAGCACTCGCTTGGTCCATAACCTGCAAAAATCGTTCGATCATGTGGTCCACTGGAGTACTTACCATTGTACTCCCCTGTAATGCAGCAATGGACCATGTTTCTACACCAACATTCTGTAAGCCGATCATTGCTCGTTTTTAACGATTGTAATCACTAACGATATTTATTGGACTGTGGGTACTCCATGCATTACTTTTGCAGGGTTATTTCTCATTCTATTTAGTTCATTTAGTGACTCATTATTACAAGGTCTCTTTCCTGACAATTTGTTACAATGCAAGTCCTCAATACATAATCCTTCCAAAGACTTTACTCGACTCTGCGCCACGTATGCTTGTCCCTCCTCTAACTCCAAAATATTTTGATATCATTTCTACCGGACTGTATGTAATATTTGTTCCAAATATGAGCCAAATGGGATATCATAGGTCGCTTTCTATTCATGTATGTATTATGTGTTCCAAATATGGACCAAGTCGGACCACAAATAAGATTTTTTTGAATATCTCGATCTTTGCGCCACCTAGCGGCGATTTCTTTTCACAGGTCGCTTTCCACTCTTGTATGTATTATACGTTCTAAATATGAGCCAAATGGGACCACAAATACGATTTTTTTGAATATCTCGATCTTTGCGCCACCTAGCGGCGATTTTTTTCATAGGTCGCTTTTCATTCTTATATGTATTAAGTGTTCCAAATATGAGCGAAATCCGAGTACAAATACGATTTTTGTGAATATCTCGATCCTTGCTTCACCTAGCGGCGATTTTTTTCTTATTATTGCATTGTCATCGGGTTCTGAACTATATTCCAAGTCTCAAGCTTGTAGCTTATCGGGAAGTTACTCAAATTTCAATTACAAAATTCGTTCACAACGGCCGTGCAGCCGTGCAGCCTGTCAAGTCAACCTAAATAAAATCGTTTAAAAAAAGTAAAAAAAAAAAATGAAATTTCGCAGGCTCGAAAATTATTTTTTTGGGTATGCGTAGTGGAACTTTTTTCCTGAGCCCAAATCCTATCGAAAAATCGATGGCGCGATATCGGTTAACTTTCGTCAATACAAATCGACCCAGGTTAATGTGTATATATTTAAAAACTTGAATCATATATGTTTATAATATATTCTGGGCTACATCGAAAAAAACGTATAATAAAAACAGTTTTATATCGTTCATTGTATAACTTTTCTAGGACCAGCCTATGTCTTTCACCGACCAAACGTAATGAGAACCTGGGTTTTGCGTACAAAGTTCTTTGGCTAACATTATGTGGTTGATTGAAATAAACTCTAATTTATTGCGTAACTTGGTTTTAATAAGAGGCAATTAAAAAAAAAATCGCCCTGCGGCCGCCGAACTCAGACCCAGTAAATCATATACAAGCAATTCTTCAAAACACTCTTCGTTCCTACCATTTTATAGAAAGCTTACTTTTTCCCAAAAAGCTAAAACGTCAGGCTTAAAATCACAATTTAACAGTCTTAAAATCTTTCTTGATCGCACTTTATCAAGTACGAAAAGTTATTTATTAACGGTATTATAGAAGTTTCGGTTTCTGCTAATACCTTGTCGGGAGTAATTGTACATAATACTTGTATATCAAAGCGTTTTTGCTTTAAGAGTTCAATATATGTACAAATCTAAAATATTTTTTTACCGTAAATCGTTCTAAATCTGTAAAGTTATCGCTTTTATGAAATACTTCAGCCTTACTTCCAACAAAAATATTTTTAAATAATATTTTTTATGTACTGATTATGCATAAGTTGCTCAAGATAAGCTTGAAGTGTGCCCCAATTTGATGGTATAGGAATGGCAGACGAATCTTTTCTGATTGGAACTCTTTATTTAAGGTATTTATAATTTTAAGAGTATAGGCGAGAAACAGCATATACTCTTTTATTTCGGGATCTGACATTAAGTTTTCTAATTGTATTGCGCTAACGCCACTTACAGCTCCGAAACATAAGCAGTTTTTCATATATATGAGTTTAACACAAGCTTATGCATTATGAGTAGATTGCATGTATTTTCGTGGAGAATGGTAGAATAAGCGACACTAGCGCCATCTGATATTGAAAAGTAGCCAACTCCCCAATTTTGTGCCAAGCAAATCATAAGAAGAAGAATTTGACATTTGCTTTGGCTAAGGGTGTTGGCACACGTTGCAAGTGAAATTATTTTTCCCACTGGTTGGTAAATTTTCTAACATTTTTCACAATTAAAAACTGCAATATAACAATCGAATACGACACAAAATATGTTAGCAAGTATTTTTGTTGTATAGGGAGAATGTTTACAACAGTGCTTCGCGAAATTTTGTATGAGAATGGGCAAGGCGTAATACACTTCAATTGCCAAGTCTGAAGTTCCTTCATATTTACAGACGCAACATCTTGGTTGATTGTGGCGATGTTATTGGAATGCATAAGCTTGTGTTAAACGCATCTATATGAAAAATGTCATTGTGTCACCGCCTTAATAAACTTCAATTGCCAAGTCTGAAGTTCCTTCATATTTACAAACGCAACATCTTGGTTGATTGCGGCAATGTTATTGGAAATGCATAAGCTTGTGTTAAACGCATATATATGAAAAATGTCAATCAAGTATATACTTTCAAATTCCAGCTATATCCGCCACCGACATACTTGTGCCTTTTATTGGGTATGTATTGTCTACATTACTTTCATCGATACAGGCGTCCTTTTCTTGAATGTATGATGCCTGTTATTTTCTTTGAAGAAGAGTGAGAAACTTATGCAGCTTGAATACACGGTCAGACATCGGATGTTGTTCTTCATTGTTGCAAAGATGGAACATAGCTAACAGTAACTCAAATCGGTTTCTGTTCATTACTTCTGAAATACCATTTTTATAAATAGGATCAGTTGACCAATAATCTCTTAGATGCAGCAATGGCACAAGACCCATCCAGAATTAAATTCCAATGAATTTTCTCATTTCAACAGCATTCGTCTCAATCCACTTGTTGACTCTACCGTTAGGCAGTGAGGTTCCTGACAGAGTTTGCGCCGCAAATCTATTGGTTTGAGTGACCAGTAAACAAATTATTCCATCATCCAATAAATGATTGAAACATTCAATGGGCCCTTTCTGATGTAATTTTGCGTAGACATCAGGTGGAAATCCGGTATTTCCATGTACTACCTCTGGAAATGTCGTTCTTTCCCCTTCTGCCATATTGACTCAAAAACTGTTTTTGATACATCCGGATTTGTATTATTTTCCTCAGAAATATTGTCCAGCTCATCCACCTGCTCCTCAGGGACACGAGATGTTGATGGCGTTGAACTAAAATCTGGGACATTGAATGAACGAGATGTTGATGGTATTGAGCTGAAATCTGGTGAAGGGATTATGGGCGAACGGTATGTTCACGGTTTATCAGAACGTGGGGATTGTCTATCAGTTACCAGGTCACACGCAGAAGGAGGTGGTACTGTGATGCATATTATTTGGTCCACACTAGTTGAAGTGGACATCACAACTACTAGAAGGAATGTAATCCTTGTCTCTATCAACATCATCATCGTCTTTAGAGTCACAAAAATCTGACAGATCAGAGGGATTAGCATTCAAAGCTTCACTTATCTTATCACTTATCACTAAGTTTTTTCCTTGATATCTTTTTTTAAGCTATTGCATAGATTTTATCGCGGGCTTGGCGACTAAATCAAAAAAAAACGTAACGGATATTTGTTAAAAAAGATCCGAAAAGGCTCGAAAAGGTTCGAAAAGATTCGAAAACGTTCGTAAAGGTTCGGTGTTAGCAACAGGCCAAATACATAATATTGGATCTTTATCATAATCAGCGGTGTGCAGATTACCAAATTGAGAATGTGTTAGTAAACACGAACGCGTAGCGAGCACTAAAGCAAAATCAATTATTTATTTAGTTTGATTTCAATGCTTTAACGGTTAACATGTGTCACACGCACTCTTTGGTACTCTGTTTTAAGCGCACGTGCGACACTTTCTCACCGTACGACCATCGAAATCAAACTAAAAGAGCTGTCGTAGATTTTCACGAAGTAGCCATTGTGCTATAGATTATCGTATACATATATGGTCGCTTATAAGCCAACCTAATAAAACCGCACTGCCTTTTTTTCAGCGCACGCAAACAACCGGCGTTTTTTGCCCAAACCCAAATAAGCAGGCGTTGCGATAATGTAAACACATGCAAACGTCAAATCTAAATGTCACGCAGAACAAAAATTGGAAATCGAGTTAGGTTTTCACGCAGCAAATTCAATTTGAGTTGCTCTCATACAAGTTGTATGTGCATGAGACATTTTTTACAGGAAATGACTTGCGTGCATTTATATTAGGTTGGCTTGTTAGCAGGTGCTAAGCTCACGCCCACCCCGGATCATAAAGTTAAAGTTAAAGCGAAAGTTAGAGTTAAAAATAAAGTTAAAGTTAAAGTTAAAGTTAAAGTGAAAGTTAAGTTAAAAGTTAAAGTTAAAGTTAAAGTTAAGGTTAAAGTTGAAGTTAAAGTTAAAGTTAAAGCTAAAGTTAAAGTTAAAGTTAAAGTGAATGTTAAAGTTAAAGCGAAAGTTAAAGTTAAAGTTAAAAACAAAGTTAAAATCAAAGTTAAAGTGAAAGTTAAAGTTAAAGTTAAGGTTAAAGTTAAAGTTAAAGTTAAAGTTAAAGTTAAAGTTAAAGTTAAAGTCAAAGTTAAAGTTAAAGTCAAAGTTAAAGTTAAAATTAAGGTTAAAGTTAAAGTTGAAGTTAAAGTTAAAGTTGAAGTTAAAGTTAAAGTTAAAATTAAAGTTAAAGATAAAGTTAAAATGAATGTTAAAGTTAAAGCGAAAGTTAAAGCTAAAAATAAAGTTAAAGTTAAAGTTAAAGTAAGGTTAAAGTTAAAGTTAAATTTAAAGTTAAAGTTACAGTTAATGTTAAAGTTAAAGTTAAATTTAAAGCTAAAGTTAAAGCTAAAGTGAATGCTGAAGTTAAAGTTAAAGTTAAAGTTAAAAATAAAGTTTAAGTTAAAGTTAAAGTTAAAAATAAAGTTAAGGTTAAAGTTAAAGTGAAAGTTAAATATTAACCCATTACTGACAGAAACCTTAACATATATGGATTTTGTTGAAATTTTGTGTATTGCTTATGTTTAGCCACTTAAACTGATAGAACAAAAACAAATTTTTTTTTTTGGGTGAAGTTGGGACAGAGTGGGCTGTTACACATATGTAACGTTGGTCACTTCCATACGAATTGCAAAAATTAACATGAATTATATATACTTTTATTTGTTTTGAAAATAAATAGCACTTTTATTCTTATAACATTTTAGGGAGCACAAAATCATTCATTTTATATATAAAACACATGACTTTTGATTTTAATTTGAGTAAAGTTACATAAAAAGATAAACGTTTAAATAAAAAGTACTTGGCTTACAAGTAAACAAAAAATGATCTATAATGTTTAGTTTAAGGGTATAAAGTGATACTTTTGAATGCAATCAACGTACAATCCAACATTACATTTTACACATTCAGTTGTAATGCTAGATTTGTAATTAGAGCCTGACACCTTCGTCTCTTTCCTAGTGGAATTTTTGCTATGAAATGCGCCTGGCAGTCATATCGTGAATTTGTATATTCGGTATCAATTTTAGGTCGACGGTAACCGCCAGGTGGTTTTGCAACACCTTGAGTTCTGCAATAATATCTGGCAGTGGATTGGCGAAATTGAAGTCGAGACATACTTCCACCAACTTTTCGATAAAGAATCCAAGCATTCTGCATAGAGACGTCAACAAGCCAAGTAAAAATTGATGACCCCCACTTTCTTACCCTGGCTGATATGCGATAAGTAGATACGTTTTGGACCATTCCATCTACCCCACCCATGAAGCTATTGTACGACTAATTGCCAAAGGCCGTGGAACATCTATTTTTTTATGGACTTCACGGGAATATCTTGGGACTGTCGATATAGGATAAATGCCATATATTGAAGACGCAATTGTTACAATAGAATTGTCATTCCATTTATTGAAGTAAATATTCGCCTTCTCCAATTTCACACCGTCTGTCCACCCACGTTTAACTTTCATCTTGATAAGTTCCTTTTTGGATGGAAGAATACAAGATTTCGGAAACAGCTTCGGTGGAGTTAGCCGCACATATGACTCAGGTAGTTTTGGTGGAGTTGATTCGGGCGAGTTTGTCACTGGAATATGATTTGATGCAGTGTGTTGAAAAGATTGAGGCGTCGATGTTTTATTCTTATAAAAAGATGTTGCATGCAACCCTTTCTGCAAACGAGGATGTGTTTTAAGAAGATCTCTTTCCACATTTGACAATGAATGATCCAGCACATCCTTGATGTATTTCGCCAGCTCCTCTTCATTTATAGGGACCACTTCACATTAGTCATTTTCTGCCTCCTAGATAAATTTCTCAATGTTCCTCCTTCATCTTCATTTGAGGATTCCTCTTCTGAAATATTTTCTTCATCCGGTGGTTCTAAAAATACCTTATCGATGTCACGTTGTTCATCGCGTTGGCCCTCTAGCAGCTCAAGGATCTGTTCTGTGCGTAAAACGTCACTTAAATAAAGATAAACGAAGCAAATAAAGAAATAAGTACACTTGCTATAGTAGTGACCAAGGGTACACATATGTAACGTTGACTTTTCAAGCTTTTATCTCAAAGAAAATAAACTTTTTTTTTTTTGTTTTGATTTTTTAATATTTTTATGTGACTGCACTGAATAATTATGTACAAAAATTGTTCTTAGAATTTGAAAAAAACATTTGTAAACAATTACTTACATTTTGCGCTTTCTCATAACTGCAAAAAAAGGCACACAGGGATATGGCACAAGCCTAAAAACTTCTACTCACTTCAGTGGTTCTCAGTAAACTGATCGCACCACGCTTCATCGTAAAGCTTAAACATACACTTTCATATTGCCACACGAACAAACCCAATTACAGTCGTTCCAAGTGATATTGGTGTACGATTATCCATACTTATGTTACTGTTACATATATGTAACGTTGGTCAGTAATGCGTTAACTTCTCATTTATTCAATAAAAGTAAAAAAATTGTTTTCTTATCGGTCACCACGCTTAAAAAGGTTAACTTGAATTAATATCAAAGACAAAACTTGAATTAATATCAAAGAAAACAAAATGTTGCATAAATATTATAATTGCATAAGTTGATAATATGCAATAGCTTTACCGCGGCAGTCCCCGAGAAAAAATTTTAAATGTACCGGTGATCACGCGGCCCCAGTAAGTAATTTTTCTTCCTGGGGCCGAGTGATGATCGGTGCACACATGGAAAATTGATAAAAAATCATGGAAAAAGTGAAAATTTTCACTTTCTGTTTTCAAATATACAATAAATGGACATGAACAGAATGTTTTCAGCAAAAAAAATATTTTGGCCCGAATGAGTAAATCGCGATTTTGGGGTTTCTCGCGAGATGTGTTAAAATTAAAAAGTGTTAACAAATAAAGTATTAAAGTAAACCCCTACAGCTCCTATTAAATTTCAGGGAATTCGAGAGGTAGTCTTATGTTGTGTTCTCGCAAAGGAGCTTGTACCCCTTGTTGTTGTAAACCTTACAGCTGTCGCCTTGTCAGTTCTGATGTCACGGTGTTTAAATTTGTCCCAAATTATTAAATAAATTATAAATTAAAAATTGCTTAAAATAAAAGTTTTCTGTTTTATCGAATCGAAAGTATTTTTTGATTAACAATAGCTCAAAAATGTTAAATCGAATAAATTACATGGTGAACTAGTCACCACAACACGATAACTTATTAGATTAACAATTTGCTACCAATTCCATAGTTTCACATCCTTTGAATCACAATCACTTTCGATTTGTGTTAAATGGGGTTACACTGAAATGACAGCCCTGGATCTGTAAAAATCCCTAGTCGCTGGGGTACATAAAACCTGCTACAGTGATTGTATTGAACGACAATGCTCCAGCTTTTCAAAGTTTTTTCTTCATAAACAAATTTTAAAAGCAGAAAATATTCCAAACATCTTTTCATATTTGCCCCTATTTCAAACGATTTATTGAGTATGGACAGAAAAAAATTATTTATTGGTGAACTGCTAGTCTAGGCTCAGCTATGTACTTCAACGAAAAGTACAGCTTAGCTACGGATGGTTATCACTGAGCCGTTATGCTATGACATCAATAACAGAATACATTGATTTTCATAAAGTTGATTGCATCAGCTGTTTTATACGGAGATTGCCAGGGTCATTTTATACGGAGATTGCCAGGGCCATAAAGTACTTATTCCGCAATTTTCTTTTTATCTTATGGTAGGTCTATTCATTAACGAGGAAAGTTTAAAGCTAAGAATAAAGTTTGATCTCACAACCTAAAGCATTTGTATGTGCAAACAACACTATAATTACAAATAATCGAAAAATATTTTTTTAAATCACAATTATAACCATTTATTTTAAGATAACACAAAAAGAAATATTGGCATTGTGACTGCTGATTGGAATATCACCATATCTCAGCTGCCGTTTCGAGAAAGCTCTATCATAGAATAAATTCTATATGCTTTGACGTGAGCTGCAGCGTGTATGAAAAAAGTTCTGAAATGGGGCGTTCTGCCGAGTTGGGGTAATTTTCCACTCAGTAGTCGATATGTAACAACACCCTGCAATTAAGGCATCATCTCCATATCGTATCACATAAAAAGGTTAGAACATCTGTATTAGTTACAACTGTAAAAACAGTCGGAAAATACGGGTCCGCGCATCCTCTATGAAATGATGCCACTGCACAAAGTTTTCCATCCACAACGCCTGGTGCCCCAAAATCTCCAGCGCACACATCAGCTTTATGACGAGCAGCGCAAATCATTGATTCTGTTAAAATTATCCCTGCCTTTCGATAAAACATCGCACAATTAGCATGTGGTAATGAAGACAAGACAGTAGTTTGGAGTATATTTGAAGTCTCCCCTTTTACTGCAGTTGTCCAACCCCATCCACTAACTTCCATTCGCGTGCTTTCTTCAAATGTACACTGGCCAAAGCTTATTGATTGTATTGTTGGGCCCATATCAAAACATTTATTCACTTTCAACATAGCTATATTCCTATCTGCTATTTCGGGATGATAATTAGGTGGATAAAATACATCCTCCACTTCGCGAGTTTGCCCATGTGTGGGTATATCACGTAAATCTGTTACACCAGCTGAAACCGTGATGGAGTCTACATTTAAATTTATAAAACAATTTGCAGCTGTAACCACCTTTTGCATAGTGATTAATGAACCCACGCAAATATGATTTCTGTTATGACGTATTGATACTAAATGTGGATTTTTCTTTATATCGCTATGATATCCACCTACAATGCGATATTCCGAATTCGTAGAAGTCGAACGGCAACCAAGTATGACAAACAATAGAGCGTAATAATTTCTTAGATACATTTTAGTTTATCAAGACTATTTTCACCGCTTTTTAAGTACAAACTACACCAAGATCAATTTTGTGGACGCTATTTATACATAATTGTGTGGTGTGAATGAAAAATAAGCAAAACAGTTTCCTTCTAGATTCCTGGAATTAGAACAATAAAAACACATCTACATTTGAATTATATAAAACGGAAATTTTTTTTTTCACTCACTCAACCCATTTAACCTTGAGTAAATTTTTGGTTAGAAGTGCCTAATTAAAATTTCAATGCCCTTAATGATGAAAAACACAAAATATTTATACACGTTTTTAAAATGACATTTCTATAGAAATTTCTTATTATATTAGCTTTAGCGTACCCTTAATTAGTTTAGTTTTGATGTTTTTGGTAGTGAGCTACGGAGCGGGTACCGGAGCGTAGGCGGGGTAGTCGTTGGCGGTATAGGCGGGATCGGACGGATCAGTGACCTGAGAGGAATGAAGTTATAGTTAGTGCTTGATCGCTAGCTGGACACGACCGCCTCCGTGCCAGAACGACGGCAGGGCTGGACGCGGAGTTGTACCGGCCGGAACTCCTTAGACCGCTCCGTGCGCTGAGGCGAAGTGCACCTTGGCGGCACAGCCAAAGGGTAGCCCCTTTAGCTGATGAATCGGTCTACGGCTGGAGCCAGGACTGAGGAGAAGGGGTCGGTTGGCCGTATGGCGGCGAGCCCCATCTCTTAGCTTGGACACGGACGTGATAGCCTTAGAGGCGGCGTCCGTTGCCTCGGCAATCGCTAGGTGACCAGTGCCATGACGGCCTCCCCCCTTCCACTTCGCAAGTGGGATTGGCTAGCTCGCTGGACTTCGCCAGCTGTTCACTTGCCGGTTCATAGGCTGCGAGAAGATTCTGGGCCAGCTAATCAGGATAAGAGATCGGGCTGCCTTAAATAAAGCAACAACCTCATTGTGGTTGCTGAGTAGAGTATCACCCCTTGTCGGCTGCCAGTTCGAAATAGTCCTATCACAAAATATTTTTCAAAAGTTCCCCATTTCAGGATTTGTCACAGTCAATGCTTTTCACTAACTCCCTCTTATGCCAAAATGCATTGAACTTATGCTCAGATAGGGAGTTTTTGAAACAAATTTAGTTTTTGTGAATAAAATTCTGACGTATTCTTCAAACAAATTCTGAAAGAAAGGCCAAACCAATTCGCGAAATATTATATAATATGCTTTGCACACAGAGTATATTAACTTTGATTGGATAACGGTTGGTTGTAGAGGTATAAAGGAATCGAGATAGATATGGACTTCCATATATCAAAATCATCAGTATCGAAAGAAAATTGATTGAGCCATGTCCGTCCGTCCGTCTGTCCGTTAACACGATAATTTGATTAAATATTGAGATATCGTCACCAAATTTGGTACACGAGCTTATCTGAACCCAGAATAGATTGGTATTGAAAATGAGCGAAATCGGATGATAACCACGCCCACTTTATATATATTTTTATATATTGGAAAACACAAAAAACCTGATTATTTAGTAAATAATACACTCATAATGCTGAAATTTGACATGTGGACTGATATTGAGACTCTTGATAAAAATTTGAAAAAAATGTTTAAAATGGGCGTGGCACCGCCTACTTATGATAAAATCAATTTTGCAAATATTAATCATAAATCAAAAATCGTTAAACCTATCGTAACAAAATTGGGCTTGCCTGTACTATAAGGAATGCTTTGAAGAAAAATTAACGAAATCGGTTATATAAAAGATTTTTAAAAGGGTCGTGGACGAATAAAATAAGTTATATCTTAGTGAAAAAACGCTTTGTATCAAGAGAATTTTACTTTCTAAATTAAATTATAACATTAAATTGGAAAACACTTAAATTTGAAAAAATGGGCGTGGCACCGCCCCTTTTTTGTCTAAGCAATTTTCAATGTTTCGGGAGCCATAACTCGAAGAAAAATTTACATATCGTAACAAAATTGGGTACACATATTTTCCTTATAGCAGAAAATATGTGTAGTAAAAATGGACGGGATCGGTTAAAGAACACGGCAACGTAGATATAAAACAAGTTTAAAAGGCTTAAAAGGGTCGTAGACTAGAATAGTAACCTATAACTTAGCAAAAAATAGTTTTGAATCAATGATATTTCACTTATCAAGTTTTATTGTAAGAGGAATTGGGGAGACGGGCGGTGCCACGTGTTATGTAGAAAAGTAATCTATCTGAAATGAAATGTGCAATTGAAGCTCACGCTGAGTATATAATGTTCGGTTACACCCGAACTTAGACACCTTTACTTGTTAAATTTTTCATCATTGGAGAACAAACCTCTAGTAATTGAATCATGACTCAACCCATTTAACCTTGAGTAAATTTTTGTTTAGAACTGCCTAATTAAAATTTCCATGCCCATAATGATGAAAAATTCTAAATTAAAATTAAAATTAAATTAAAATTAAAATTACTTCGCTATATATTATCTTTGTATTTTTATGAAAAGAACAAAGCGTACACTTAATTAGTTTCGTCTGTTTCCAAACTGCTAATATGTTCTATCGTATACTGCCACATAACCAGAGTTGGGAGCAGTGCAATAAATTTTATATAATAACAACACTGCTCGAACTTAAGTGGGATGACATTATTATTATTATTATTAATAGGTCTGGAAGCACTGCGACCTTTGTGCAGATCTATTGTGCAAGACCTTTCAGCCTAATTTTGTATCTAGAGGCTCTTGATGTATCTAGGTTAATGAGGCTTAGGTTAATGAGTTTGGCTGATACTTTCGTTGCCGGAAGTATAAACAGTTTGGCCTGCCTTTGCCCTGGGCAATCAATCCAGTGACGTCTGAATTGTTTTGTTTCCCAGTTACTTATAGTTTCCCTGGTGTGCGCTTTTGTGAGTCCACAAAAGGGTCCTGGAGCATAGAATGCTGATGTAACACCCTGCTTTGCTAGGTAATCTGCATGTTCATTACCTTCATGTCCCTGATTTCCGGGAACCCATCCCAACAAAACCTTGTTTTTGGCTCTCAGGGCATTAAGGATTTCAGTGCATTCGTCCACTAGCTTAGATGTAACTGTGTAGGATTGCAAGGCACGCAGTGCCGCCTGGCTGTCCGACATAATGTAGATGCTCTTCGATGTTGAGCCTCTCCGCAGACATTCTCTACCACAGACCTCTATTGCATGAATTTCTGCCTGAAATATGGTGGGGTAACATCCCATTGGTATCGATTTTTTGAAGTTTGGCCCATAGATGCCAGCTCCTGTTCTTCCGTCATCGAATTTCGATCCATCCGTGTACCAGACCTCTGAGTCAAGGTCGTTATAAGGATTCTCTATTTCCCAGTGGGTCCTGTCCACAATGGACTCTTCAAAGTTCAGTGAGATTCTGAGCTTAGGGGACATTACGTCACGCAGTTGTAATGAGGGATTTCCTATGAATTTTCTTATTACTTTCATATGCCCTATATATTTTCTTCCTTCAACTCAGAAATATTTGGAAGTCTTAGTGCACCTAATGTTGCCTCTTTCTCTATCAGAATAGGGAAGAGAGGTATTCCCACTAAAGCACTAAGTGCGTCAGCAGGCGCGGTTCTCATCGCACCCGTTATGCCAACGCAAACAAATCGATGAAGTTTGCTTAGTTTAGCCGTTGCCTTTCTTTGCGTGGCCTTCTGCCACCAAACTAGAGAAGAGTAGGTGACTATTGGCCTTACGACAGTATTAAATGTCCAATATACCATTTTTGGACAAATCCCCCATATTTTGCCGTAGAGACGAGTACAGGCGAAGAAAGCTCTTGTTGCCTTGTTTAGGATAGCATCCAATTCAGCATTCCACGTGAGGGTTCTATCCAGTGTGACCCCTAGATATTTAGCCTCCATTGAGAATTGTATTTTTGTACCACCCAGGGATGGTTCTGCGATGGATACTTTCCTTCTCCAGGTGAAAGATACTATAACAGTTTTGTTAGGATTTATAGACAATCCTTTGGTATCGCACCACGCCTCTATGGCTTGTTGCATGCGATCTGATATTGTATCTTCGTGCATCCCTGTGATGCAAATAACTAGGTCATATGCATATCCTTGTGTGTCAAATCCCTTGGTTTTCATTAACTGAAGGAGGTCATCAATGACCAGGGTCCACAGGAGAGGGGAGAGCACACCTCCTTGTGGGCAGCCTCTTGTGGCCGCAATTGATTCAGTTGCTTCTCCCAGTTCCAAATGGATTTTTCTACTCTTTACGATGGACAACACCCATCGTATTATTATAAGGCTTATGTCCTTGTCAATCATAGCTTGTTCGATAGCTTGATGTGTTGTGTTATCGAAAGCCCCTGATATATCAATAAAAGCGCAGAGGGCTATATTTTTTGACTCTAGAGCCTTTTAGATTTTTACCGTGAGACTATGAGTAGCCGTCTCCGTGGATTTCCCTGACTGGTAGACGAACTGATTCCTACACAGAGGGAGTTTATTTCGATTGACCTCCCTGATATGCTGATCTAATATTTTCTCCATATCTTTTAGGAGAAACGAGCTCAGGCTTATTGGTCGATACGACGAGGGCAGTTGCTCGGGTTTCCCTGGCTTTGGTAAGAATACTACCTTAACCTCTGCCCACCTGCTCGGGATATGGCGGAGCAGTAGTGATGCCTTATATAAAGTGGAAAGGACTGGGCTATATGCTTTATTCCTTGCTGTAACAGACAAGGGTAGACCACATCCGATCCTCGTGACTTGAATGGGCTGAAATCAGGCATGCTTAACGAACGAAACGATATCATTTCGTTACGATAATCAACGCTAATAAAGCAAACGAAGTCACTTCGTTTCGTTTATTAACGTTAAGATCGTCAAATTAACGTTAATTTGTCGTTCTTAACGTTAATAAACGAAACGAAGTCATTTCGTTTCGTTTATTAACGTTGATTATCGTAACGAAATGATATCGTTTCGTTCGTTAAGCATGCCTGGCTGAAATTAGGCAGAGCCCATTGCACTCGTTTCACAGTGGTGAGCTTTGTTGCTAGGCTTTTTTCATTACCACTCATGGTTGGCAAATCTGCCATTATAGGTGGTGATTGATAGCCTGCTGTGCACTCAGGAAAGTGTGTTTCGAGTAATAGTTTGCTCGTCTCTTCCGGCCGCGTGGTGTAGCTCCCATCTGTTTTTTTCAACGTGCCAATTACATTTCTGTGATCTCTACAAAGGGCTTTTTGTAGTCGAACCGCTGCTGGAAGATCATTAATCTTTTCACAGTGTTCTCTCCAGGTAGCCCTTTTAGATTTCCTAAGTTGTTTATTGTATGATGTTAGAGCGCCCGTAGCTCTCGCTTTATTGAATAGCTTCCTATCCTGGCATCTTAGCTACCCCAGCTTTGTGTTCCACCAAGGCACATCACGTTGTGTACGTATCTTTCCTTGGGGGCAACTCTCATTGAAAGCTGTTTTAATGTCTGAGTGGAGCTTTTCAGCTTCCTTCTCAAGCTCCTGCACGGTGGTTATAGGTCGCTGTAAGCTGTTACCAGTTTCCTCAATAATAAAACGGAAAAGCTCCCAGTTCGTTTTCCTGGGATTTCTAAAAGCTGGCATGTGTTCCGGAAAGTGACCAATGTCGAATGCAATGTGTTTGTGGTCCGACATTGATTCCTCTCCTGAAACATGCCAGTTAGTGAAGGTGCTGGCTATATTATGGCTGCACACAGTAAGATCTAAAACTTCCCCTTTAATAGGATTTACAAAGGTGGGTTCATTGTCTCGATTGATAATGCTTATATTATTACTACTGATAAACTCAAGGACGTACTCACCCCTGCTGTTGATGTTCGTACTACCCCATGTTGTATGATGGGAATTTGCGTCACATCAGAGGATACATGGTGTGCCACTCTGCTGACAGTATTTGATGAGGGCTATAGTTTCGGTTGTTGGGCCGTTTCTTCCTCCCACGGAAAGTAGGCAGAGGCTAAGATTGGCTCTTGTTCGCCTCTTGGGGTTGGAATATTAGCCCAAACTGCTACGAGATCAGCCGTCATAAACTCTAAGAGTGGAAGAAACATTAATTTGTTGCTTAAAAGCATCGCCGCTCTTGGGCGAGAACTGGTGGCATAAATTAACTTACCATCAGTACTGTTCAGGCACCGTGTTGAATCCAGGGCTCCTGGATGAAGGCTATTCCCAGACCTTCTTCTGCAAATTTTTTAATTAGGACGTCTGAGGCTGCCGTGGCATGGTGAAGATTCACCTGAAGGCATTTCAGACGTCTTTGCCTTTGGGATTTTGAGAGGCAGGGGAGACACTATTTATGGGCTTTGCGGCCACGTGTAGTCACCTTCCTTGCCCTATTGGTAAGCGATATTACGGCTTCTTCAGCCGTTCGTCCTCGTCCTTTTTTGTTCCCTTTCCTGACATTAGGGCTCCCACGAAGTGGTTGCCTTGTTGCCGGGTTTTGGGGGACAGGCTGGCGGACTGTCGCTGCCTCGTTTGGCCTCTGTGGGCCAACACTAGACCCAGAAGGCCTGGGAAGGTTTTTGGGGGGTGTCCGATTGACTCGGCAAATCCTGCTGTTCAGTAGGTAAATGCCTACTAGATACATTGTGGTTCTTCGAACAGCACGGTTTGTCATCGTCAACCGTATCATCCCCCTCACCCTTATTGTCACTGCCGCTGGTACTTATATTTACCAGGGACAGGGATGGCTTGTTTTTTGGCCTTAACTTGACCCTGTCAAACACACAGAACATCAAGTAATTGCGTTGCTTTAATAGCTCCGCAGACAACGGATCGACGGCTATAGTAACTTCCGCCACCGTGGACTTTCGAATCCGGTTGAGGATTCTCCAGTTCCTGGTACTCAAGCCGACATTCTGGGCCTCAGCTAATCTCAAGATGTCGTCGTTTGAGGGGCATTCCTCTTCCTTAAAGTACCCCACGAGAATGATGCGACGTGGTATATCCGCATCAGATACCACCTTCAACTTGGCACCTTGCCATGGAATGGGGCTTGGGGCGATAGCCCTTAGCCACTCCGCGGTGGTTGCATCCCTGCAGATGATAGCAAGCCAGCCTGGGTGAGGTGTGCAACCGCTAAAGGTGAGCTTTATAGCACCATCTTTTTGGCTCATCACCTCTCCCAGTATGGCCTTCAGTTCCCCTGAAGACCAGACCGTGGCTGGATAGTCGTGAGGTATAATGCCCAGCCTTACCCCACTCAGGACATCCCTGAAAGTTGCCGACTGTTTGGCTGTTGCATCACGATGGGGAGGCATGGTTGCCTCGACATTTGATGCACAGCTTTCCACGGGTTTTGACAATATTTTTGTATTGCCAGCTGTGGGCAGCGACATCTTTTTGGGCTCTCTCTCTGGTGGAGTCCAGCTATCTGAGCGGCCTCTCTTGGCTGACCCCTCACCACGGACCGATCCCAAGGGTTCTTTGGCAAGTCCCCTGGCTTCATTGTAGCTAATCCCCCTGGCCAATAATCGCTTGAAACGTTTTCGAGCGGCACCACTTAGCCGGGGAAGGTAGGTCAGCTGGGACATATCCCCCAATATCCCAGCAAGACTAATTACAACCAGAGGGCGTCAAGTATCTGGAGGCCACCGTTATAGGACACACTACGGTAGTGCCATTCATCCCATGAGTACGGTTCGGATGACACTCGGAATTTCGGGTTTTATCGAGTTGTCCTCTCTAGATCCGCCATATTTGTTAGCAAAGCTTGGGCACCTTATTCAGGGTGTGAATCTTCGCCACGTTAGGCCGGTCTTGAACTAAAAATAGTACCTGTTTATAGGAAAACTTCGCCCAGGGGAAACGGAGTGCGGATGGGAGATGGGAGAAGGAGGGAAATCTGGTTGAAGGGAGGAGAAACGGGTCGCCGCTCGCATTCGCCGCCGAAGCGTTACCAGGTGTCACCGCGAGGAGGCTCCACCCCAATGTGGGGGGAGGGTGCAAGCACCTACGAGTCGACGTTTTGGGATGACGCCGGTGTGTGCAAGGCGAGACATCCCCATCAAAGACACATAATCAAGATCTTGTTCAAAAGGAGCGTTCCATTGAGTTATCGAGCTCTGGCTCACGATCAAATCTCATTGGAACGATCTGGATCAACTTTATGAGAGCTGGCAGCAATAATATAAAACTCTGTTTTGTTGAAAATAAGAAGAAGAAACGTACATAAAAATTGAAGATACCGCTAGAATTATTAACATTTAAATAGTTTCGCACGTAAACAAACTATTTATTTGCCTTACATTTTCTTCAAGTTGTTTACTCTTTCCGTGTTTTTCCTTTTTAATATCGCGAAATATTTTATGTATACACGTATTTATTTCAGTGCTACTACACACAAGAGCTGCTAAGTTTTATGTTTTCATTCCATTCCATTCGTCTAACACCAACACGTTGATTTTGACAATCACAACAATACAAACAAAGGTATGTTGTTGCCGTAGAGATGAGCCAACCATATAGTTGAGCCATGAGTGCTACCAGCTCAAAAGTGGTTAGTTGTCAAAAAATCCCCTACAGAAAACGTAACGAACAGAACTGCTATACGGATCAGAAATTTAACCAGATAAATATCAGGATCACAACTTTGTTGTTGCACTTGATGTTAAGTTTATATCCGTATCTGGTTCACGCGTCATTGGAACGTAACTAAATTGTTAATGAGACTTTACCTTTTTGATGTTTTTGCAAGAGAATGTAGGGTCCCAATCACGGTAAAAGTAACTTTTTATCTATAAATCAAGCCTTATTACTCTGAGTATATTGGCCTACATTAATTGATTGATCGATAGATTGGTTTATTTAGTAATAATAGGTTTACTGGTAATTACATTGATATTATTTACAAAATTTTTTGGATCTGCTATTTTCTTACAAAAACTATACATTTTCTTTTGAATGATTTATGATGATTTTGCTCTTGTTTGATGTTTTCGCTTAATGTATTAAATATTCTAAAATCTTTATAAAATATATTATTTTGCTATACTTCTTAAGTTTATAATGTTTATCAGCCCATATGGTTGCCTATCTCCAACATATTCGGGTCGGGTCTAGACAATTTTTATACGCACGAGTGTATAGTAACTTTGATTGAATTTGTAGATATGTTATTGTTGGGAACCGCAGAATACTAATAACGTCGTAACAAATAGTTGGGTACCTCTGAGAACGCGCCATGGGTTGGAACCCACTGAACTCACAATATACCGTGACTTTTCAATATCAATACATGGTCCACTTGCTCCTTTACTAAGTGCAGGCATATACCAAAAGGTTAACAAAGGAACATACATATGTACATACGTATTCAAGGGCAGCTATCGGATGATGCTACCGCTACTATTTTTTTTTTTTTTTTGATTTTACAGTCCACCTATTGTTTATAATATTCTTAATGCATATCTATGTACTTATGTTTATTTCCTATGGACCTTTTTGATAATTTCTACAAATAAAGAAAAGCTAATATACTTTAGCGCTCATAATATCGTGGCGGCTTTGCCTTAGTAAATCGTGAAAATAAAATTTGTCAAATTCAGCATAAAATGCTTAGGGTTTTTATTGTTCTAAACCAGAGAATTACCATGGGCGCTGAACGCGGATTCGATCAATAAGTTGGCTGATCAACAAGCGACATTTCTTGAACGCCTAACTGAAACCCAGAACATATCAAACATTCATCTACCTACGATTCAAGTTCCTACCTTTTCCGGCAATTACCAGGATTGTCCCTCTTTTAGGGATTTATTTACTGGTGCCATCAATGAAAATACGTAATTAACAACTACACAAAAATTTCATGAGTTGAAGTCCTACTTTTCGGAAGAAGCCTTACAATTTGTAAAACATTTGGCTCTCAAAAGCGTGGGATGCCTGGCACAACGGTGTGATCGTAAACCGTTCATCGTCCGATCCTTTGTGCAATCGTTTTAAACCCCTCCCAATTTGTGACACGGCGAATGCACATACTTTGAGAAAAATAACAGACGGAGCAGATGAGGTTATTCGAGGGCTTAACGCTCCCAATTCCAATCAACGAGATCCATGGCTAATCCATATACTTCTTGGTAAGGTGGATGATGATGTTTTTAGTTCGCCTATGTGATGCTTTGGAAGCATGCCAATCTGCTGCACACTCAACAGGTTGACGGTCAGCTGTGGTTAATTTTGCTAATTCGTCAAAAGGGAGGTATAATAATCATTGTACAATGCAATGAACAGATGTACATACATATACTTACCCATTGCCCTAAATTCAAAGGTCTTCATGTTATTGCCAGAAGATATGTTGTGAAAAGCATGAAGTTGTGCTATAATTGTCTAAGCATCAATCACCAGTTTAATAAGTGCTTGAGCTCAGTAAAATTTCGTGTTTGCAATTCTTCTCATCATACATTATTACATTATGAACTTAACAGCCAATCCAAAGATCTTGAGAATCTAAGCGAAGTGAATGTATCAAATACAACAGGTAGTCAAAAGATTGAATTTCAACATATTTTAAGCAACCATTCCATTGTAGAAGCGAAAATTCCTTCGCAAACAATTTTACCTACGTTACTTGCTACTGTTTAAGATCAATTTGGTATCGATGTAAATTGTCGAATACTGATTTATACTGGGTCGACTGCGTCATTCGTTACGGAGGACTTTGTGCAGTTGATTCGTGCAATGCTGAAACATGCCCGTGTTCCAATAACAGGGCTTTCTTCCCGAAGTGAAGCGTGATTGTTGTGTTACAGCGTGATGATGTGTTGATGTACATTACAATCTTCTAAAAACGAAAATATTTTTGATGTAGAAGCGCGTATTCTCCAGAAGTTAACTTCGACACTACCATCACATCCGATCAATTTATGCAAACAGACTTGTGATCAACTTAAAAAATCATCACTAGCGGATCCAACGTTCGGTACTTCTGGTCCAATAGATATGAGCCTTGGTTCTGATCAGCTTTGGAAGATTCTAACAGGTGAAAATATGCAGATAGCCAATCAAACTTTGAACGCTGTGAATAGCGTGTTCGGATGGGTGATAACTGGTTCCTGTTCGTCGGAGGGTAAATATCCATCACATGTTTCAGTAAGTCATGCCTTTCAAGGTGTCTATCACCTTATTTGATCCCTATTGTAAATAGACAATGAACAAGCATCAAAGAGCAAAATCGGCGAAAATTATCACGTAGAAAAACACTTCGTTTCAACAGTTCAAAGAACTGAGGATGGAACTTATGTGGTCAAGTATCCATTCAAAGCCGATATGAAGCCCACAAGCTAGTTTACGTCTCAATAGTATGGATGCCAAATTGCAATTTTGCATTTTTGCACGAGTATCTAGAATTGGGGCATATTGAGTTGATTCCAGAAAAGGAGGTTGATGTGTCTACGTCAAATAGCTTTTATTTAGCATACCATGCTTTTATTAAGAACGATAGTACTTTGACTAAGGGCCGGTTTTTGACGGCTCCCTTAAAGATTCATCCGGAATTTTATTAAATGATCGACTACGGATTCGGTCAATAAGTTGGCTGATCAACAAGCGACATTCTTGAACGCCTAACTGAAACCTAGAACATATCAAACATTCATCTATTTTAGGGATTTATTTACTGGTTCCATCGATCAAAAGACTAATTTTACAGCTACACAAAAATTCCATTATTTGAAGTCCTAACTGTCGACAGAAGCCGAACAATTGGTAAAATATTTGGCTCTCACAGATAGTAATTACGTAGAAGCATGGGATCGCCTGGCACAACGGTATGATCGTAAACCGTTGATCGTCTGATCCTTTGTGCACTCGTTTGTTCCTTCCCACTTGCAGCCATTTTGCTCCCAAATCGAATTGACATCCGTTAACTGTGTTGTTTCTCTGCGATTTTTCAAAAAATATTAGTGGTAGAAATAGAAAGCAATCAGTTTCCAAATACCCGATAAGTACTGAACTGCATAATTCCTTAGAACATTTTTTTTTTATTTTTATGAGGAATTTATTAACTATACCATGATCTATTAGTGTGGCTGAACATAGGTAATTGTATGAAAAATGCGGACACCAAGGAATCGGGCACTTTCGTAAACCTATGAACATACGAAACCTAAACCAATTCAAAATTTATAGTTCAACGTCAAAAACTCGACTAGTAAATCGATTCACGTAAAAATGTCATTAGTAAATAATGGAGATGCCATAACGAAATGTACTTATTGAGCATGTTCATTTCGTATGCTCGGAACATTCATCTCCATTTAAGAATTTTTGAAATCGGTTTATATTTGGAATGTTATATATATAGTTATATAGATATATTCGGACCTCGTGAGGTAGTATCGAACGAACGTGTTCCGAATATTCTAAATTAACGGTTTATCCGGAACACTTCCGTGAATACTTAACGGAAAAGAGCTTTCCGAAATTTCAGAATAAAAAGGTGAATACTCCCTGTGTAGGAGGACCGCGCAAAAGCTTAACTCTTCTGTCAAAGTCAAGGACGGAATATAAAGTTTTAAGACAATAAGCCATTTTCTTTTATTTATTTTTTTTGTCAGTTCATTGCGGCTGCTGAGTAGAGTATCACCCAATGTCGGCTGCCTGTTCGAAATCGTCCTATCCCGAAAAATTTTTCAAAAATTTCCCATTTCAGGATTTGTCATTGTCAATGCTTTTCATTAACTCCCTCTTATGTCCAAATGCATTGAACTTATGCTCAGATAGGGAGTTTTAGAAACAAATTTTGCATTTTTGAAAAAAATTCTGACGTACGGCATTCTTCAAACAAATTCTGAAAGAATGACCAAACCAATTCGCGAAATATTTAGTAGAAAATGAATTATTTCCTCCAAAATCTGTTGGTATTTACAAATTTATTATCATTACTAATATACTACTAAAAGTACTTTTCTACTACAATTTTCGCTGAAGGCAATTGATTTATTCCCCGTTTTCCTTACTTCGTAAAAGAACCCCGTCTGGGTTTTTAAATTTTTCATCATTGGAGAACAAACCTCTAGTAATTGAATCATGACTCAACCCATTTAACCTTGAGTAAATATTTGGTTAGAAGTGCCTAATTAAAATTTCAATGCCCTTAATGATAAACAATATAAAATATTTATACACGTTTTTAAAATGACATTTCTATAGAAATTTCTTATTATATCATCTTTGTATTTTTATGAAAAGAACAAAGCGTACACTTAATTAGTTTCATTTGTTTCCAAACTTCTAATATGTTCTATTGTATACTGCCACATAACCAGACTTGGGAGCAGTGCAAGCACTTTTGAGTAACAACACTGCTCCAACTTAAGTGGGATGACATAATCAAGATTTGTTCAAAGTGTTAATGAGACTTTAACTTATTGATGTTTTTGAAGAGAATGTAGGGTCCCAACCACGCAAAAAGTAACTTTTTATCTATAAATAGATTAACTAATTGGAGCATTATAAATAATCAACGCCTTAATATAAAGAAATGTTTCTTTATGACGCTTTTGAGAAACCTCAATATGATTAATACCGCATATTCAATTGCTGATGATAATCTCTCTAGCGTCAGGGAATTCGTTGATCTTGGAGTAATGTTTGACTCTGGTTTTACCTTCGCGAATCATATTAGCTCCAATCTACCTAAAGCCTATTCCAATTTGGCTTTTCTGCGGCGATATGGGCGATCTTTCAAAGATTCATACACCAGAAAAATTGTATATAATTCTTTAGTTCTCTCAAAGCTGGAATATGCTTCCATAATTTGGAACCCAATTTATTCCTCTCATTCTCAAAGACTGGAAAGAGTACAGAAAAGTTTCACTCGATTCGCACGCCAACCGCTTAATTTTTTAGAACCATTACCTTCTTACCGCGCCCGCTGTGCCCTCATAAACAAGAAGTCGCTTGCGGCCAGACGTTATATTCAATCTCTGCTGTTTGTGCATGATCTTATATGTGGTTGGGTTGCCTGCCCGGAACTACTAGCGCAAATTGGCTTCAATGTCCCGAGCAGAACCCTTCGTGCCCAATATCCGTTCCACGTGAAAGTTATCGGAGCTAATTATCACAATTTTGATCCTATCTCTAGGGCCCTCAATGAATACAACAGCATCTTTTTTAGCCTTGAGCTTGACTTCGCACTCCCGAGAGCGTCCTTTAGCGCTAAACTTTATTCGTATTATGTATAAAATAAATTTATTAGCATTTAAGTTGAATGAATGTAAATCTAGTCTGTAAGATTAATGAAATCATAGACTAATAAATGAAATGAAATGAAATGAAAACCTTATTACTCTGAGTAAGTTGGCCTAGATTAATTATATTCGGGTTGGGGTCTAGACAATTTTTATACGCACGAGTGTATAGTAATTGTAATTGAATTTGTAGATACTAATAACATCGCAACAAATAGTTGGGTACCTCTGAGAACGCGCCATGGATTGGGAACCACTGGAGTCATAATATACCGTGACTTTCCAATATCAATTACGTGGTCCACTTGCTCTTTTACTAGGTTAGGTTAGGTTGAATTGGCCGGCCAATAAAGACCTCACATAGACTGAATATGTCCATAGTGTTACCAGAATTTTTCGACGACCAAACGGAAGAACCCCAATCAGGTGCAAGGACATAGTTATAGCATAACTCCGTACTCTTGGCAAATACTAGCAGTTTTCTAAGACCCAATTTAATTGCTGCCTCGAGATCTGGCAACTCTGCCGCCACTAATAGCTGGAGAATTGACCTGGCGAGCGCAGGACACGAACACAGAGCGTGCTCAACCGTTTCTTCCTGCAGCTCACACTTCCTGCACTTGCTGTTACCTACGAGGCCTAACTTATAAGCATGTGACGCCAGAAGGCAGTGTCCAGTCAGTATGCCCATCGTGAGCCTTAAGTCTTACCTCTTCAGAGATATGAGCCACTTTGTGAGTCTAATATCGTATGCTTTGCACATGATCTTAGAAATTTTGCAGCCCCGCGCTTTTGTCCACTCCCTTCCTGCTTTATGGATCATATGCGAGAGGAGTCCTTTTGATTTCTCCCAAGCGGATTGGGACGTCCATCGTCGACTCAGCGAGTGTTGCACCCTCCTTTGCCAACTCATCGGCCTTTTCGTTGCCTTCTATCCCTTTATGCCCGGGAACCCAGTAAAGATGTATGGTCCGACCTAAGCGAAGTTTTTCAAATGCTTCATTGGAGTGAGCTCCACCCCAGCAACTTATTCCATATTCTAATTTTGAATGAAATATATCATAATAAACTGTTTTCAGTGTATGGTTTGACACGCATTTTCTGAGACGGTAAAATATATGATTGGATGAAAGTAAGTATATTCTTAGAGTTGCGATTTGTTCATTCCAGTTTAGGTTACAGTCAATTGTGACTCCTAGGTATT
Source organism: Eurosta solidaginis (assembly GCF_040869045.1). Lineage (NCBI taxonomy): Eukaryota > Metazoa > Arthropoda > Insecta > Diptera > Tephritidae > Eurosta > Eurosta solidaginis. The sequence continues at coordinate 13,616,364 of NC_090319.1, forward strand.
TGAAACTATCCACTTTTTCAATTTCAAAGCAGTTTGAGTCACATGCTGTATTATTATTAAAAGAGCTCTCATATCGATGGTTGGAGCATTTATTACTATATAGGATATTATGTTTGCATATTGCACTGTGAAAAGTTATATTAAGTTCTGGCGATTCTTGAAGTTTTGGACTAAAGCACACATTAATTTGGATTTATTGCTGACAACCAGTTTATGTTCCGCAAACCATGACCGAAGTATGTGTATATCGTGGCTAAGATCCGCTATCAAATTTAAAGGATCCGTTGAGTTGTATGCAATTCCTAGGTCATCCGCAAAAGCTTTGACATTACCCTTAAAAGATTGAATAAATAGTAAGTTCACATAGATAAGGAATAATGTGGCACCAAGAACCGATCCTTGTGGTACACCAGAGTTTATGACTTTGGATTCACTAAGAGTGTTGCCTATTTTAACTCTTTGGGTTCGATTTTCTAAATAATACACAAATCAATTGTATAAGAACCCACGAATTTCCAAATTATAAAGCGTATTTAAAAGACGGCCCTGGTTAACCATATCGAATACTTTTGTAATGTCCACAAAAAGCCCAGCATAATCTTTTTTCGAGTCTATACCCTTGTATATAGTAGAGCAGAAGTCCGAAAGAGCATCTTCCGTAGAAACACAATATTGTATGAGATTTTCTTTAACATAACGTTAGAGATGCCATCATGACCAGAAGAGTTACTATTTTTCAAAGATTTTATTGCATTTAAAATTTCCGATCCTGAGATTGGCTCAAAAAAGAAGCTGTTGCTTCTGAAAGAATTTTTAGCTACACCAAAATCAGAGCAACAATCGGAAGGGGATGTCGCATTTGGCGGAAAGTTTAACTTCACAATTGAAGTAAAGTATTCATTAAAATCATTAGCTATTTCTATGGGAACAGAAATATCAACGCCTCCTTTTTGTAAAACAAAGTGAGAATCTTGATTTTTTGTGTTTTTATCAATAATCTCATTTATTAATTTCCACTCTTCTTTTGGGTTACCTTTGGATTTATTGACTAAGTTATAATAATAATCGTCCCGACATTTGCGAATTTCTCCATTGAATTTTGTTCTAAATTACCATTATTATTTTTATTAAAATTGCACGGTTGAATGCATTTAAGAGCATTATTTTTAAATTTCCTATGATACCAACAAATATTATTTGATGCATTAAAATTTCTTCTGTTGGAAATATTTCTGGATCTAGATCTACATAGCTCTCTTTCTTTTGATCTAGACCTGATGCGTAATTCATTGTTATCATTTATCATTTTATTTAAATTTTGAAAAATTGCCGAAGTCAATTGTGTTAAGTTTTAATGCATTGTTCAAGTGCATTGTTTTCAACACTTGCTATAGCAGAAGATTTAGATGAATGTGGTTTATTAAGTAATTCGAAAAGTTTGTCTGCTAAAATAATATATTCTTCTTTGTTCGCATTATCAGAAGAAGTTAAATGAATTTGTTGTGGTAGTTTCCTAATCCACAATTTGAAAAGTAGTTCACGACTAACTATCGAGTTAGAACCGATAAGTGATTTCATGTAAGTGGGGACTTAAATGTTGATATGCTTAACAACGATTCGCGATCTTTGAAATTAAGAGATACTTTAAACTCCATTGGCATGGATGTTGTTAATAAATTTCCCACTCGGTTTTCACCAAACTGCAAACCTAGCATGCTAGACTTGATATGCACATCCAACAGTTCCGACGTGCTTCATTATGACCAGTTTTCGTTTGCAGGAGTATCGGATCATGACATGCTGTTTCTTTCTTATAATAGCTGTATTTCGTTGCTAACTAGTACAATTAAAACACTAGCTAGCTTACCGAATTGCATGGAAAGCAACAATAAAAAGTAATCGAGTTGAGTTAGCTAAGCGCTTTCAGTTGAAACCGCTTAGGTAATTGTCGACCTGATTGATAGTGTTGTATAGTGTTGCATATTCAAAAATAGGGCACTATTGTGAACGAGCGAATGAAATGAACATACGAATGTGCAGATAAACAAAAATAACAAAATAACAGCGTGGCGGCAGGGTGACATACATACAAACAAACACACGCATTTCATGTATTTTGTTTTTGTAATTCTCTGGTTGAGTGTCAAAAACATACTGCGCTAGAAGTAGAAATGGCATAGCAGCGAAAAAAAGTAACAATTAGCTGATAAACCTCCACCATCTGTATGGTTTTGGCATAATGAAACTGTTTAGCTAGTTGAAGTGTAGCTTTTCAAAGTTTTTTCTTCATAAACAAATTTTAAAAGCAGAAAATATTCCAAACATCTTTTCATATTTGCCCCTATTTCAAGTGATTTATTGAGTATGGACAGAAAATAATTATTTATTGGTGAACTGCTAGACTAGGTTCAGCTATGTACTTCAACCAAAAGTGCAGCTTAGCTACGGCATGGTTATCACTGAGCCGTTATGCTATGACATCAATAACAGAATACATTGATTTTCATAAAGTTGATTGCATCAGCTGTTTTATACGGAGATTGCCAGGGCCATAAAGTACTTATTCCGCAATTTTCTTTTTATCTTATCATTAACGAGGAAAGTTTAAAGCTAAGAATAAAATTTGATCTCACAACCTAAGGCATTTGTATGTGCAAACAACACTATCATTGCAAACAATCAAAAATATTTTTTTTAATCGTAATTATAAGCATTTATTTGATAATAACACAAAAAGAAATATTTGCCATTGCGACTGCTGATTGGAATATCACCATATCTTAGCTGTTGTTTCGAGAAAGCTCTATTTGAGAAAAATTCTATATGCTTTGACGTGAGCTGCAGCGTGTATGAAAAAAGTTCTGAAATGGGGCGTTCTGCCGAGTTAGGGTGATTTTCCACTCAGTAGTCGATTTATAATAATTTTCGGCAATTAAGACATCATTGCCATATCGCATCATTTAAAAACTCTAGAATTTCTGTATTAGTTATAACTGTAAAAACACTCGGAAAATCCGGGTCCGCACATCCTATATTAAACGATGCCACCGCACAAATTTTTCCATCCACAACGCCTGGTGCCCCAAAATCTCCAACGCATACATCAGCTCTAATACGAGAAGCGCAAATCATTGATGCTGTTAAAATTATTCCTGCCTTACGATAAAACCTCGCACAATTATCATATGGTATTGAAGTCAAGCCAGTAGTTTGGAGTATATTCGAAGGCCTCCCATGTACTACAATCGGCCAACCCCATCCACTAACTTGCATTCGCGTTCTTTCTTCAAATGTACACTGGCCAAAGCTTATTGTTCGTATTGTTGGGCCCATATCAAAGCATTCATCCACTTTCAACACAGCTATATCCAAATGCGCTGTTACAGGATTAAATTTAGGTGGACTAAATATATCCTGCACTTTGCGAGTTTGTCCATGTGTGGGTATATCACGTAAATCCGTTACACCAGCTGAAACCGTTAATTTTCTCCTCATCTTATCTAAATTTTTAACGCGATTTCCAATGCAAAATGCAGATGTAACCACCTTCTGCGAAGTGACTAATGAGCCAACGCAAATATGATCGCCTTTATAACGTATTGATACTAAGTGTGGACTATCCCCTATATTGCTATTATCGCCATCTATAATGCGATATTCCGAATTCGTAGAAGTCCAACGGCAGCTAAGTATGACAAACAATAGAGCGTAATAATTTCTTAGATACATTTTAGTTTAACAAGACTATTTCCACCGCTTTTTAAGTACAAACTACACCAAGATCAATTTTGTGGACGCTATTTATACATAATTGTGTGGTGTGAATGAAAAATAAGCAAAACAGTCTCCTTCCAGGGATTAGAACAATAAAAACATTTCTACATTTGAATTATATAAAACGTAAATTTTTTTTTTCACTCAACCCATTTAACATTGAGTAAATTTTTGGTTAGAAGTGCCTATTTAAAATTTCAATGCGCTTAATGATGAAAAATACAAAATATTTATACACGTTTTTAAAATGACATTTCTATAGAAATTTCGTATTATATTAGCTTTGTATTTTTATGAAAAGAACAAAGCGTACACTTAATTAGTTTCATTTGATTCCAAACTGATAATATGTTATGCAATAACTTTTGAGTAACAACACTGCTCGAACTTCAGTGGGATGACATAATCAAGATCTTGTTCGAAATGTTAGTGAGACTTTAACTTTTTGATGTTTTTGCAAGAGAATGTAGGGTCCCAACCACGGCAAAAGTAACTTTATGAGGTGGGTTTTGTCGAAGGCTGAGGTAACGCTCAGTCAATCCAGAGTCAAGTAAAGGTCTCACAAAGCCCTACTGAAAAAAACACCATATTTCTGTCTTACGAACACACACACACACACCGCTGGAAGTGTATCCTGCGACTTAATATTAGTAAATGCTGTCACTTAACATATACTAAGTCTATGAATGTGTTTTCTTTCGTGTATTCGATTTCAAATGTAACTCTTGCGTCAATTAATGAGTTTCGCGATCTTGACGTAATTTTTGACTCACTCTTTTACTTTAGATAATTATATAAACTTTCTTAGAGCAAAGGCATATACCAACTTAGCTTTTTTGCGACGATATGCTAAGGATTTCAATTCCCCATATAACAGGAAAATCCTATACAAAGCCCTAGTGCGTTCAAAGCTAGAGTATGCTTCAGTTATCTGGAATCCAATATACTCTTCATACTCTTTAAGAATTGAAAGAATTCAGCGCAACTTCATACGATTTGCTCTTCAATCACTACACTTTGTTAATCTCCTGCCACCCTACAATGGTAGATGCATGCTTATCAATGTCTTGCCAACTTGAAGTTAGGCGTTTTGTTTAAAAGGTAATGTTTATTTTTGACATAATTTCCGGTGCCATTGACTGTTTGAGATCTCCGCTTTCACAGTACACTCCGCTGCGTGCGGAAGTGCTGCGTTCGAATTACATCAGTTTCGCACCTCTTCTAAAGGTGCGTCCACACCAGTAACAAAACGTGTTACAAACAGTTATATAACCAATGTTATCTAACTTGTTAGAAATTCAACTGAAAAATGTTATATAACACGATGTTGTGTAACTTTTTGTCTGTTTTTATAGCAGATTACATGTTACCCAGAGGTTGTCGGTAAAGATCAAAGGAATTAGATAACTTGGTTTTATAACAAGTTGCAATTGTTTTAAAACAATTGTTATACAGCTTTGCTATTTCGTTACCGGTGTGGACGTACCTTAAGAGATCTTGTAGAATTTAAGCGCCTACCCAGAATCATTGATCTGGACTTTGCCATGACAATGTCTCTGCTTAAAAGCCAAATTAAACTTCCTTAACCCTAACGCCATAGTCGTAACCATACCCATATCCATTACCATCTCAATGTGATCGATTAATGGTGCCTTAACCTAAAAATCGTGAAAAATTCATAAAAATGAAGAAAACGCAAAAAATTACAGACATATTCCACAAAAAATAAGGTTCTTAGTCATAACGTATTCAAACCAATGAAGAAAATCTACAAAAAGTTATTAAATTCACCAACTCAAATATTTTTAGGTTATGGATATGGCGAGAAACCAAAAGCCAATTGATTGGGTATGGCGTTAGCGTTATGGTATGGCACCATTAATCGATTACATTGATTTCCATAAGGTAGGTTAGATCAGCTGTTTTATCTGGTTATGGCTTCATGGTTATAAGTCACCATTAATTCGCCCTTAAGGCACGCATTGAGTCTTAATACTTATCTCAGTAAATTTCGCTTTAAAATTCTTAAACTAGTACTAAGCTAACCTATAATCTAGTCAGTAAGGTTTTTACCAATTGACTTAATAAGCATATATGAAATATGAATAGCTTGTGTAGGGAAGGTCACTACTATACATACTATCGCGCAGTACGTAAATATGGGACTTACGACAGTTCAATTACATGTTTAGCTTTGGTTCAGTTCGGTGACGTAGTTAAAATTGTGTGCAATACGAAGTCACTGCAGAGAGTCACTGTTTTTACGTGTAAAGTAGGGAGAGGTTTTGCTTACAGTTTTATTGTAAATATGAAATACTCGCAGTCATCTTCACACGAAACAAGTGATTTTGTGCGACTCAGCGTAATATTTTTTATTTAGTTAAATGATTGCGAAGAGAGATAAATTAATTTAAAATGTCAAGTCTTTTCATGGGTTAACTAAACTTAAAATGGTGAGTTTAAGAGAGCACGAACATTAAAAGACGCTTCCCAAGGCAGTCGGTTCTATGTACCGGAGCGACTCGGGATTTTTTCCGACCAAGGACTGTCATTTCAGTGTGACCCCATCTAATTTGTTTCGTCCCTCCCACAAATTGTCATCCTCCCAGCAGCTCCTTGCAGCAGGACTGCTCCATATTCTCCTACTCCGGGAAGCCATCGAATACAATCCGGGTCCGTCTCCTGACCCCGGTCCTGAGAAATTGTTTTGCTGCATCTGCCGGAAAAGAATCTTTTTAGGACGGTCATACTCTGTTCAGTGTGTCTCGTGCAAGGGATGGTTGCATCGGACAGGTTGTTCTGGGCTTGATCCCAAAACCCGACGTCCACGTAACTTTTATAAATATTTTGTGGCTCCTTGCTGTTCACGCCCAAGGGCGTCCTGTAGTCTACGTCTAAGCGCCGCCCCACTACCTTCCAGCAGCCCCGCTGCTCAGCAAGCCACAACAAGTACCCGCTGCTGCTCGCGCCCCACGGCGCCAACAACTCAAACAGCTGCTACCACTCATAACTACAATCTTCGTAGTAGAGTCGGAAGCAATGCTGAGCAACAGCCCCTGCCCCCGTCTTCTCCCCCCTCTTTTCCGGCAGCAATCGTGTAGGTCAGGGAAACAGACTCTTAGTCCCTACCTCCGTTTACACATTTGCCAGCACAGAATATATATGTTTGCGACATCCGCCCAATGCAGCTCCTGCCTTGGGTGGTGCCACTTTCCTAGATGTTCTGGTCTCCGCGACGGCAACCACCCGACGGGTTTCATCGCGCCATGTTGCCAGGTCCAAACCCAAATCATCCGGGTACCCCAATGCTTGCCCAAGGACGCCCAGTCCTAGGGCCACAACAGCAATTGCGTCCTGGCCTTCCCCAACCCAGGCGTAGTCACCCGTCACTTACCCCCAGAGTGGCGACGTCTCCCCTTATGCACTTCAGAATTCTGCAGTTAAACTGTAATGGACTAACTGGGAAGATTACGGAGATAGTCGATTTCATGAAGCGGCACAACATCCGCATTGCTGCGATTCAAGAGACTAAACTCACAGCAAGATTTGCATTGCAGACCTGCTCTGGGTATAACGTCCACAGGAAAGACCGCGAGAGCGGAAATGGAGGCGGTCTCGCGTTTATCATACACCACTCTGTGCAATATTATATATTTGATCCTGGCATCGACCGCAGGGACAATGTCTTAGAACGTCAAGGCCTATCTGTCCGGTCAGCCGATGCAAACCTAAAAAACATCATCAACATCTACATCCCTCCTGCCACCTGTTGCCCCAGTGGATACCGCACTAATATCAGGGCCTTACTCACTGGCAATCGCATTATCTTAGGCGATTTCAATGCCAATCATGATCTATGGCATTCAAACTTGCGGGCGGACAGTAGGGGTGAGATGTTGGCGGATCAAATAGAAGAAACGACGTTCTGCACAATAAACGGAGACGCCCCCACACGTATGGTAGGAAGCTGTCACAGCTCGCCAGATATCTCAATCGTGAGCGCAGAACTCGTAAACTGCGTCAACTGGCAGCCGATGGTAACATTGGCATCCGACCACCTGCCCATACTTATTTCGCGTACCGCCGACTTCATCGTCACTGAAAAACGCACTTTCATAAACTTCAAAAAAGGAAAGTGGGAAGAATATAAATCCTTTACAGACAGCCGCCTAGCTGCCCTCCCTATACCGACTGATGCCCGCCAAGGGGAGCGTGCCTTCCGTAAGGTCATTAAATCCGCTTCGGCACATTTCATTCCCGCCGGGAGAATTCCCGAAATCCGGCCCCACTTCCCGGCGGAGGCCGCAAACTTAGCGAGAGAACGTGACCTTATAAGACAGCTTGATCCAGGCGACCCCCAAATAAGGGATATAAACCAACGCATCAGATTGCTTGTGGATGAACACAAGCGGGCGAAATGGGAGGAGCACCTAAGAGGTTGTAACCTCTATACCGGTGTGGGTAAACTTTGGTCCACCGTAAAGTCCCTATCGAATCCGACTAAGCACAAAGACAAAGTTTCCATCGCCTTTGGCGACAAAGTGCTGTCGGGCCCAGACGGCATAGCCATGCCGATGCTTAAAAACCTAGGGAAAGAGGGTTTCAAATATTTAGCGCATGTCTTCAATCTGTCTCTTTCCACCTTTGTCATACCTGAGAAATGGAAAATGGCCAAGGTGGTCCCGCTAGTAAAGCCTGGGAAACCAGCTAACATAGGTGAGTCGTATCGTCCGATATCTCTCCTATCGCCAGTGGCAAAGACGCTTGAAGCCATTTTGCTCCCTTATTTCCAAGCAAATTTGCAGCTAGCCCCTCATCAGCATGGCTTCAGAAAACTCCATAGCACTACCACCGCGCTAAATGCCATTGGCACCCAGATAAATTGCGGTTTAAATCAATACCCCCACCATAGAACAGTACTCGTTGCGCTAGACCTATCAAAAGCTTTTGATACGGTCAACCATGGCTCGTTACTGCAGGACCTGGAAGGGTCTACCCTTCCCCAATGTCTTAAAAGGTGGACCGCAAATTATCTGGGTGGTCGGCAGGCATCGGTGCAATTTAGAAACGAAACATCAAAACCAAGGAGAATTAAACAAGGGGTGCCACAGGGTGGTGTCCTATCCCCACTTTTGTTTAATTTCTACATATCTAAGCTACCTTCACCACCGGAAGGAGTCACAATCGTTTCCTACGCCGATGACTGCACAATAATGGCCCAGGCCCAAAGATCGATGCGCTATGCAATAAAATAAACGGCTACCTCCCTGATCTCTCCAGTTTTTTCGCCTCGCGAAGCCTGGCATTATCATCGACTCAATCTTCCGCGACCTTATTTACAACATGGACGCCCCAAATGTAGACCATTTTGAACATCCACGTCGATGGCACTACGCTACCGACTGTCCTACACCCCAAAATGGGTGTGACGTTTGATCAGGATCTACATTTTGGTGAGCACGCAGCCGCAATTGTTCCGAGAATTCAGAGCCGTAACAAAATCCTCAAATCCATCGCTGGCAGTACTTGGGGAAAAGATAAAGAAACGCTCATGACTACATACAAAGCAATTAGCCAGCCGATTACGTGCTACGCGTCACCCATATGGTCGCCAAGCCTAAAAATCACCCACTGGAAGAAACTATAGGCCTGCCAAAATACTGCTCTCAGAATCGCCACGGGCTGTCTTCTTATGTCCCCAGAACACCATCTCCATAATGAGGCGAGAATACTCCCCATCAGGGAGAGAAATGAGATGCTGACCAAACAGTTCCTGTTGAATACCCAGAAACCTGGGCATCCCAACAGACATCTGATTGATGAACCAGCACCGCCTAGGGGCTTAAGGAGTCATCTCCGTAAGCATTTTGAGGAAATACGGCACCTGAGAACCCAATCGTATGAAGTGAAAAAACACAAGCAGGTCCTTGGTGAATTCCATAAACAGGCGTCGGACCTTTATGCCGGGAATTGCCCGGTGAATCCAGAATCAACCCCGACATACAAAATGTATGCCCCGCTTGCAATGTGTCCCCACATGACACCAACCATCTCTTCAATTGTAATGTGGAACCAAGGCCTCTAACACCCCTTTCCTTATGGTCCACCCCTGTTGAAATGGCAAGTTTCCTTGGACTCCCGTTAGAGGATATTGATGACAATTTGTGATCGGTCGCGGCTATTAGGTGGGGCGAGCATTGCTACAACAACAACAAAAGACGAGAGCAAAGTAATAAATACATATAAGCAAGCTGTTGAAGTGAATTGCGCATGCGTAAATCGTAAAGCTGCAGACATTGGTTCGTTATCGATAACCGTATCGGTAACCTTATAACAGCTGATTCGACCAACCTTATGGGAATCAATGCAATCGATTATTGGTGCCATATCGTAACGCTAAGGTCGTAACCGTATCGTAGCCAACCAATTGGTTTTTGGTTTTTTTCGCCATATCCATAACCTAAAAATATTTGAGTTGGTGAATTTAATAACTTTTTGTAGATTTTATTAATTGTTTTGGATACGTTATGACTAGGAGACTTATTTTTTGTGGAATATGTTTGTAATTTATTGCGTTTTCTTCATTTTTATAAAATTTTCACGATTTTTAGGTAAAGGCACCATTAATCGATAACAATGTATCGTATAGGGTTACGTTAGGGATACGACTACAGCGATACAACAAACGGCACCAATGACTCCGCTTTAATTTGTTTTTAAATAAATCGTTCTCATATATATTTTTCACCCATTGACCCGCCGGGTGTAGATTGAAATTATAAAGCAATATTTATGTTAAGCATGAGTTAGCGATATTTAACACATATGCATGTATAATTTAAATACAGTGATGTGCAGCAATATAAATCCACTTCTAATTTGGTACTATTATTATTTGGGTAGTCGCTTACCTACATACCTATGAAAAAAATCTTATAGTTTGGAAGTGTAAATCTCATACAGTTAACCACTTAATTTCCTTTGATACGCACCATTCCGACACTTAATCTTTAGCTTAAGCTCTATGCTGGAGTATTTAGAAAGGTAGTCCCTCACCTCGAGTTAAACTGTAACTTATGAGATGTAGCGTTTTCGTTTGGGATATCGAGTTCATTATAGATGCAGTTATTTTCTAGAAATTTAAAGTGTTTTCTCCTTGTTAAAAGTACGTGCTACTCATCGGTTAACACATAGCAACTATTGGTCCTACAGTCCTTGAAGCAGGCTTGGAGCTTTCTGCCAACCCCCGAATTTTTTGGTAAAATGTCCTAACATTATTTGGGTGCGCTTATGCTTGATGCTTAATGGTAGCTGTCTGTGAGTTAAGCTTCTAAAGGGAAACTCCGCTTCATGTTGAAGCAGTGTGGTATGCCTAATTGTACTAGTCAACCCGGGCTAACATTGAACCCACTTTCAGCGTTCCAGGAGTATAACCACAAGAATGTATCGCTGCGCTTAATCTTGCTACACACAGTTAGTGGATTGTAAAGCGTGACAAAAAGTCAAGATATTGTTAACTTATAGCGCTGGCAAGCACTAAATCCGGCCTTAGTGAAAAACACATCTCATACAGTCTCATTATTTCTTAATTTTATTAAAATCACTTAAATAACCTTTGTTGCAAATTATCTGCATATACATAAATACAAATCTACTTCCGTTTCGAAAAATTTTGTAATTTCCATCTTAAGTACACTTGTTAAACATTTAGTTACTTAATTTAATTTCGGATGTTTACTTAATTTACAAATACATATACAAAATTATAAAATTGCTGAAGCTTGTAATTAAAATTAATAGAGAAGTTTAACTTAGTTTTAGTCTTAACGTTAAAGTGTTGTACAAATGCTTTGTTACGTTACATTTACATTACAATTGAGGAATGTTATAGACTATATAAATCTTTAACAAAACAATTTCAAATATTCGAGTAATGAGCAAGCACCCTGTAATCATATTATACTACCAATTACACCGACGTGTATCTATAAACATTAAATGAGCCTATTGGTATACCATCCGGGTATACGCAAACGGGTTGTTGTCCTGCATTTTCTTGTGTATTGGGCGCATGCAGAACGCGCGCCTCATTTCAGTAATCATTACAATTCATATAATGTAACTCATCACCCCAATCATTTGCCGAAGGTGGTTCATTATAGCAACATGACTTCTTTAATAGGAATATAACATGTTTTTGACGCAGCACACAAACGTAAAGCAAAAGTGGTGCTTGCAAAGCATTAACCAGAATATGTACGTAAAGTAGACCATCATATGGTAACCAAGAGAGTACAAAAAAGAGCCACGCAAAAGACATGATGAGCAGCATCCACGAAAACATAATAAAACTGTGGAAATTTTGTAAAGTAAAGAATTAAGTAAATCAGCAACGCACATAGGCAGATTTTGGACATTTAGGCGGCCATAATTGATTTTCTGAAAGTTGCCACAATTACAAAAAAAGCACTCCCACAGCTTAAGAATAGACAGGGGAACAATAATTCTACCCTTTCCCATCCATCGCATATCTTGCGATAGCTTTCAAGTAATCGGAATTTAGCTATTTCTGAAACGCGTATTATGGTTTTTTTTAACCTATGTGAAATCGCATGTTTTAACGTGAATATTTTAAGTTTTAAGACAATTGAATTGAGTAATTGTGATGGATTCTGATATTTCAGGTAAATACTAACATTATCAATGGTGTTTGTGAATTTTAGAAATTATAAATTGATAAGGAACCTGTTTTATTTAGGATGTTAAAAAAAATTTTATTTTTTTATTTTTGGTTTTCAAAACCAGTTTTGTTATGTTTCCAAGTCCGTCCAAGTGAAAATTAGTTTTGAACATGGTACTTGGCACAATTAGCTTGCCAACTGTATTAAATCTAGCTGCAGATACTTGCAGATAGGGGGTTAGATAGAGGGCTTGATATACCCTTGTTGCTGTACAACAGGTATTTTTAGGTGTTACACAGTATAATTCTAATATAAGCGATTGGTTACACACGTTATTATAATTTTTCATAAAACCAATTAAAAATTTACCCTAGATAAAGACAGAACTAAGTTATTACACTTCTTGCTATACAACAAGAAAAACAGCCCTTTTTTAATGTTACACAGTGTAATATTTTTTTTTTTTTTAATATAACCGATTAATTACACAAATTATTATAATTTTTCATTTAATAAACAGTTTTAAGAAGATATCGGCAATAAAATATTTTTGGCCGCCTAAAACTTGAAAATCTACCTATGTGCAACGTTAATAGTTAGTTTAAAAGAACTTTCAAATCACACTTACTTCGCCCTCAATTTGTGCTGTATACGTCCATAGACATTACGACGATTAATCAATTTTAAAGTGGTTACATAAAAGAAAATATTGATGATTATTGTGCAGGCAATAGGCGCAAAAAAAATCCACATGCCCAACCAACCGATCGTCTCCTGATCACCAATAAGATTTTGCTGTCTATACGATTCAGCATCGAGAAAGAAATGTGCAAATACAGCCAAGCTCGCCATGAAAGCGGTGCAACCCCAAGCATATGCGGAATAATAACAATATTTGCGTCCATCTGTGACACGTAAAAAAACGTTACGTGAACGAAAGGTCTTCCAAATATAATAACCATAACTATTGAGCCAAAAGAAGGCGCCCAACAAGCTGACGTAGAGTACGATGTCTGCAAAAGAAATTTATTGAAAGATTTTTAAATTGATTTCAATTTTTGTTTAGACAACTTTTAATTTACCTGCTATGATGAAGCTCACATGATTAGTAAACTCTGTGAAGATGCGTACTAAGTCAGCAGCCTGTGTAGCCATTAAACAGACAGCTATTGTGGTGATTATGTTACCAACAAGATCACTTGAGGAGGAAATTAAACATTGTATTATTTAATTGAACGTGATATTTAGTACATTCTTCACGTCTCAACTTACCGTAAAGTGGGCAGTATAAAGTAAATTATTGAGATGAGCAACAACATTATTAAGGACATTATATGAAATATCGGATTGATTATTTTGCGCAGAAGAAATGTTGAATCAGACCATTTAATCTCTTTTTTTGCTAAACAAATATTTGCATAAAGAATTTGTCGATGTTGACCTGTTGAGGAAACGGCCTGTGAATTAAAAAAAAAATTAAAAACAATTACAAAATATACCGCGATGAAGAATTATTATAAATACAACTCGAAAAAGACAAAAAAAGAACTGATCGTCTCGGCGATTAAAAGGAGACTCGAAAATTACTCTGGACGCTTGCAAAATGATAATTTGAAAATAAAATAACGAAAAGTACAGCGATCACAAATGGTTATAAATACAATTCTATTAAGACTGAACTGATGATTTCTTCGATTAGAATAAGACTCAAAAATGACTCCCTCATATTTATTGAAAATACAAATACAGCGATCACAAATAGTTACAAATGCGACTCGAATAAGACTGAAAATTTATAATTTCCACAATAGAAAGAAGACTCGGAAACAACTCCTTAGTACGCTTGCAGTGATTCATTGAAAATACAATAACAAAATGTACAGCGATCAAAAATGTAAATAAAGAAAATTACATGAAGACTGAACTGATAATTTACGCGATCAAAATAAGACTCAAAAATGACTCCCTCGCACGCTTGCAAAGTGAGTCATTGAAAATACAAAAATAAAATGTACAGCGATCACAAATGATTGTAAATATGACCCGATGAAGACTTGAAACTGATTATTTCCGTGATTAAAATAAGACTCAAGAATGACTCGCTAGAAGCAATTTGTTCAAAATACAATAACAACTTGTGCACATTGAGCACAAATTTTTATAAAACTGACTTGAGAACTCTGTATTTTAAATTTAAGAGTTTTCAACTATTTCACCTGAATGGGATAACAACGAGCCGTGCGCATCTTGCGCAACCAATATAAACGTCTCTTATCAAATATTAACAAAAATCAGCTGTTCTATCAATCAATTAAAACTTACACTTGCACTGCCATCTAGCGTATGATAGCAACTGCCAGTAATGCAGTGCAAATACTAGTGCCATAGTACAAATAGATTTCTTTGTGTGCGCATAATCTTTATTTTTAACAAATTATTTTAATAAAATATAGCTAAACAAAAGCACTACGACCAAACTGCCCAAAGCTCGCTAATAGCCCGAATCTCCATATTTACAACCAAAACTTTACTTATAGATTTGGATTTCAAATAAGAGCGAAAAAGGGAACAGCAATTAGAAATAATATATATGATAATATTGATTGAGCCACATTTATGGCAGCGTCACAATGAAATTTCTCATGTTAATGAGTTTTGATGCAAAAGCGAAAAGCGTCACAATCCCCAAAGATGTTGCGTTTGTAAATATAAAAGAACTGCAGACTTAGCAGTTCTAACTTATTTCGGCTCGTCTATTCATATACAAAACAAATCGCGAAGCATTCTTATACTATCACTATACAGGAAAAATAATTGCTAACATATTTTATCTCCTGTTCGCTTGTAAAAAAAAAATACAGTTTTTAATTGTGAAAAATGTTAGAAAATACCAATGAGTGGGAAAAATAATTACACCTGGAAAGCACTCATGCCAAAACAAATGTCAAATTCTTCTTCTTATGCTTTACTTGCAACAAAAGTTGAAAGTTGGCTACTTTTACATGTCAGATGGCGCTATTTGTTGCTCTCCATGAAAATACCTGCAATCTACTCATCTGTCAGGCACGATGATGCAACAAAAATCTTATGTGACGTGGTTTTTACTAATCATGTTCTCCTTACCTTATCAAGGCAATAATGTCCTTGCGCGTAATCATGAAATAAAGATTTACGTTCGTCATCTAAATCTGCATCATAATCGGTTAGCTCTAAATCTTCTTCATCCTCATTTGTATTGGTATAATGACGTAATTTTCCATCATCCAAGAGCACCAACTGATCTGCGCTCTAAATTAATTAAAAATTTTAAATTTTGAAAACCGTAACTAGGCTGAATTACAAACAAGATGCCACAAACTACACTAAACACTTAATTATTTAAGTATTTAATTTCTTAGCATTAAACAACTAACTGTGCAAGCTACTATTGTACTACACTAAGTACTTACACCTTGATAATGATATATAGGCCATGTCTGCATTGTGCCACAAGCTGGTATACCAATAACAAACTTAAATTTCACATCAACATTATGAACACCTTGATAGTTGGTAAACATTGGTTGAAAGTAATCTGCAAAAGAAGAGGAAAGTAGAATAAAGTGCAATGTGAACAGAGAGTTTAAAGTTTATGTTTTATTTGTAGTTGCATATTTTTGTAGTTGTTTAATGATATTTAAATCTATCTTAGGAATATACATATATGTAACTTCATAGTAAATAGAACAAAACTACATTTACACATATCGCACCAATTTTACACGCAATTGAAACTTGTTGCATCGCATCACCAGCATTCATTAAACTTTAATGGTAATAATCTAGTTTAACAGTTATAGCGCACACAAGTTTTCGCATATCTCAACTACTTCCTACAGTCGCTTTAAGAGCTAATCGTACGAGAAATACTTTAATAGCGTTTACCGATTACCGATTTTGTTTTCTTAAAGGTCGCTAGTCATTGTTGGTAACTGTCGTTAATAAGAATCACTACGGATACACCGTAGGGAGTTGCGGAGCTCGATTAGAACTGCCCACATCTGCATCACTTCCTTAAACCTGCGAGAAGTGTTAGAACAACCACTTTCCTGGCGTGTGCCCCTGCTTACAGTTTGGGTTGTTGTTCATGTTAGCTTGCATGATTCCAATCTCCAGCATCGATTACCATCATTTGCATGTCTGACTGCTTTCTACAGCCTTTTGTAGGGCCAAGTGCGCCTGTTTCTATTGAATTCCCTTTCGATATACAGGTTGGATTCTAAGTGCCACTTGCAAAGCGGCAATTTTTTTTTTTTAGCTAAGATTTATTTTAAAAAATTGGTCAAAAATGTAAGAGTTAAAAAGTTAACTTACCATTCTGCAAGTGGACCTAAGGTTAATTACTTGTAGTAAATATAGTGATCTTTATACAGTTCTTATCAATTCGCATAGGGAAATTTCGGTTGACTTGTTGACTCTTTGATAGGATTCATTTACCGGTGCGAGGTTTCATTCGGGGAACTATTTATTCATTGGGATGACAAGGGAGAGCTGCACTGAGTCCATCCATGTCATAATCCTCTTTCTTAAAAAGCAGTCATTGATGTATTCTTCGGAAACGATCTAGCTCGGGTCCTGAAGGCTCGCGGGTATTCTGTATTGAGGAGCAGAATGATTTCCAAAACTCAGACTTGGTCTTTCTTTCAGCTGCCTATCCAGGCCTAGTACATGCATATTTCAGCGAAAAAAGGCGCATGAGAAATGTTTTGTCGAAGAACCCCAATCATTGCCGTCAAACACAACTTCCTTGCAAGCTTTAAATCATGATTTCCCTCATTTTCTATTGTATTGAGGATAGTTATAAGAGATGAGAAATATCTGAGTTGAACTCATTTTTAAATTAAATCAAGTAAATTTCAGTCAAACAGGATGTTAAATCTCATTCCAATTGACAAAAAATAAATAAATTTTGAATGGTGATGAAAACTACCCATCTATGCTTTCCACCTTATCTTTCTATCTCAGTGCTGACCTATGGCCCAGGTTTTTTTTTTTTAAAGAACGTTGTGGCAGCGCGCTGCCCTCAAGTAGCCCAATGTACCCAGGCTACTCCTGTTCACGCGATTGATTTATATATATATAATAACTTTTTTTGTTTTTTGTTTTTGCCGAGTCTTTGACGGGCAGCGGTTTGTCAAGCGTCGCGATCTGAGACTGCTCAGCTATAGAAGAGATTTCATCAGCCAAGCGTAATACTTAAAGAGAACAGAAGCAAATGTATTATACATTAATTATTAAGAGAGGTGAGAACTATCTTTTTTATAGAAAAAAGGTAGTCCGAGCTACCAAGTGTGTTTGAGTGAGAGTTATATTCTTGGCATAAACGCCGAAAAGGTTCATTTTGCGATGGAAAGAAAACCTCTTAGCAAAATATTCACTGCCTTAGCAGCATGGCAAAATCAAACAGGTGTGACGGCCGGTAATCAGAAGATTGGTACTTTTTAATATGATTTGGCAATTCAACTTCCAGCAGAGTACGTTTTCGACATCAGTCCGCCATGCTTAGCAGGCTCCAGGAATGGTGATCACGAGCCTTGTAAAAAAAATTGATATAAAACGAAACGAGAAAAGATCGCATGCCACAAGCTTGTTTTCAAATCTGTGATGTGAGATATCTTACGCGATATTCAAGAGAAAGATACTTCTACAGATTTATGAATCTTTGCGCTGTGCGAACGGCGAACATCGTTGAGAATATTTCCCTGAAAATGCCACTGGCTAGTGGAGGGGCGGTCTGTTGATCAACCGTTGGGTGAAAACTTTTTGAACGCACCGATGAGTATGTTGGTCCACTCAATGGTTTGGATTTTACGTCAAGCTATTGAGCATATCATCACTGAGGCTCACTTGCAGAACTGAAACTTATCTTTTTAACTCAAAATTAACTCTGAACGAAAAAAAAATAACTTGCCGCTCTGCAAGTGGGCCGGAACGTATTGTAACGAATTTACTTGCAAATCCTCTTATTTGCCCTTCTGCAAGTTGGAATCACTAAACTGTTGAATAAATAACTCCAATATTTAATAATGGAAAAATGGTCTTTATTAAAGTGCTTCGCAATAACACTTATGCTTTGCAACTAGCTAGCCTTTTATACTCTCTGATTTCTTCGCTCGCATCTTCTTGGCGCTTCCATTTCCAGAATCTACTAGTTGTCCATGAGCTCTCAAATTTCTCCGCTGTAACTACAATTGCACGATTTTATAGCTTCTCTCATTGCATACTTTCAGGAGTATCTCAGATATATGCATGTAGTTGTGCCTTGCTTCTCAGCTGCGTGTACCTACATATGTGTAGACACGTTTATGTAGACTGTCTGTATTATTGTTGTTGTGACTTCATTTACTTAGCATCAACTTGGGATGTGAGTATCACTTAGTGTTACTCATAATCGTCACAGTATTTATTCTGACGTCTGACAGTTCTTTGACATTTCTTGGTTATGAGTATTGTGAATTCCTACAAGTGAAAAATCTTTCCATTCCTTCATTGCCATACCTACCTTGACAGGGTTAAGGCTGACAGAGAGAATGGCTATCACGAATGGCCAGAGAATGGAAGAAAGGTTTGTTTTTTGCTAGCGATAAATAAATTGAATCGCCAATTATAATTGGTATAACTATTAAAAAATTATTAAAAAAGCTTGAGATATAACAATTACATATATTATAAATTTGATCATTACCAATTAAAGTTCCCGGGTGACCTAATTCAACTCGAATAATAATTCTTAATGAAGTTCCAAACATTCCTGCTTAAGCTCAAATATGATCGAAAAATACTATTGATTTAAGTAATCGAACACTGATTTAATAGGTGATCGAGGTTGTTTACTATTGTGAACTTTTTTCACCCATTTGAAGGAATTCCCAATGGTTATGAATACAATGTTTTCTCTAAATATTGTAACGAATTTAGAGAATTCCGCTTATTCCAAACCTTTCTGCTAACGTTCGAATCGCTAAACTGTTGAATAAATAACTCCAATATTCAGTAATGCAAAATGGTCTTTATTAGACTACTTTGAGAGTACTTCACAATAACTCTTAATAAAAACTGATTAGTCATGACTCAGCTTGCGCTGCTTTTATACTCTCGGTTTCCTCGTTCACCCATTTTTCCTAAGGTCTAGTAATTACGCGAACTTCATGCTTGGTTACCAGGTATATACATGTATATTTGTAGTTTGTAGTCATATGCGTATGTATATGAGAGTACTACTTCGGCTGATGATTACATGCGTGTGTATCTCTCCGCTGCACAGTGTTTTCACTTTTAGGATGCCAAAATTAATAACATACAAACCAATGGAGCAATTCATTTGAAATTTTGCAGTGTGGTTGCAGATACCTAAATCTCATTTGAGAATAAAAATGGGCGTGATCCGCCCACTTTTTCTCCTTGCCCTCATATAAGGTGATATTTCACATAAACATATTTTCTACTTTAAAAGCATTTTCCAGCGCCAATATAAATAAAAATATTTCTTAACTTTAGCTTAGAGGCTTTTGATTAATATTTAAACAATTTTATTTTCAAAGTCAAACACAACATAGGTACATATATTTGTAAAAACTGAATCGAAATACATAGTTATAAATAAAAAGTGATATTTTAACTAGTATAAAGTTAGTCGGAGTCAATATCGTCGACATGCTCTGGTTCAGATAATAAGCCAATAACTTCACTCGTTAATGCTCGCCGCTTTGACCTAGGGGTTTTCCGCAAACTGTTTATGAACGGGTCTGACGATATCAGCAATCTGTGCAGCAAATCCAAGTTACTACAAATTCTTGACTTTTTTGTGGTGAAAATTTCACGATAGTTTCGTGTATCTTTGTTTCTGGACTCTTGAGCTTCTTCCGAAAGTTGACCAATAGGAAGAATAGCAGACACGATTATACTCTTTCCATTAAACAGAATTTTATGTACGCTCACTGGCATATTGTTCCAAGCATATTCCGATAGATATAGTACCCTTGTCTCTGTCACATAGTGGTCAAAAGCTTCAGAATTTATTTGAAACCCACATCCTATGCATGAAAGTATTGTATGAAACCTTTCCAAAAGATTGATGTTTATGCCGGTTATGTATGATGTTATTTCAGGATCTCCAAAGAATCTTCTCGCAGTGTTGTCATCATTTATGTTACCAGTTTTTTGCTTGGCATATAAATCAAAAGACCAACTTCTTTCCTGAACCTATTTTGGATATGTTCTTTCTTCTTTTTCATCTTTTCCTTATTTTCTTCGCCCCGCAAACACCATCTTCATTTCCATTCGATAAGCGATGTGTAACATACATTCCATGCCTCGTATCGAAGAATGTAAAAGGGAAATTCCGAAAGCAAGCATGCTTTTGTCAACATTTCGCTCTGGCAGGGCTCGCATATTCTTCATATCTTTTGGAGAAGCCCCACATATCTAGCACTTTTGTGATGATTTATATGCCGACAGAGCGTTAGGTAGACGTTTATGTGATGTATACATACATACGTATATTCCCGACGCACTCAATTGCTTAGAAGTATCACCCATAATAGACGACCCTCAGGTAGGCGTGCATACATAACATAAGTTGATGGGATAAGTGCACAACTCGTTAACTATGGGAAAACTCATATGATAAACAATGAAGGCTATTCAGTGCACAAGTTTCCTTTTTCTGGGTTTTTACCATTTCAGGTATAACTGTCTTTTTTGGGATCTAGTATTGTAGACTTGAATTGAGGACATTCCATTGTTAGGTCACTGCGCTTCATACGTGAGCGAGGGCATAGAGACATTAAGTTGGCGATTACAAAGAAAAACGCAAAATTTCGCAATGGTTTTTTTTTTTTTTTATCTGAAACTATATGAAATTCCCTTCAATATGTATGTATTCGTTCAATGGAATTGGGCGGAATCATGCAAGTTTTATTCTATTGAAACCTAAAAATTGTCTAAGCTTACCAAACTTTTAGTGGTTGTCTAAAACAAAAAAACATAGAATTACAAAAAATGCCTACGTGGTTGAGACTTACCAATGCTGTTATAAACTACCCAAGTATGTTAAATAAAATAGTTTGAAGTCAAAACAGTTATCGAAAAATCCACCACGTGGCCACAAAGTTGGTCAACAATTTTGGACTGTGAAATGATTTTTACACTTGTTTCAATTATCCAAGTATCATAATGCTTATCATGGTGATCGTGGGTTTTTCACTTTGCTGTGTATACATTTTCTTAATAGTTGGTTATTAATCTGTTGCATGTCAAAATATTTTTGAGGTTGGAGAACATTGTTTTTTGGACTTTTGGTATCCTAAAAGTGAAAAAAGTTACACTGTGCGCTGCCTTGTATGTATGTGTATAAATGATGATTGATTTGTTTATGCGCATACGAGTGGCTGCTTAGTATCGGCTTAGTGATGCTAGTATCACTTAGTGATGCTAAGATTCGTCACAATATTGTTATAAGTAAGTCAGATGCATTCTGAAGATCGGTTACCAGATCTTCAGTCATTTGCATACTTTTCTAGTTACTGCTATTATCTGCCTGACAATCCTTTTCGTGCGACTGGTGTTTTCAAGCTATAATCCTGCAACTTATGCCTGGTTTTTCAGTGCGAGTTTAAACACTAGTTAAAGTTGACTAAAGTTTAACCTTGCCACTTTGTTCGATAACATACAATTTTGCTGCTCATCTCAGTTTAAGCAGGCGAACTGGCAGGGTTAAACTCTAGTCAACTTTAAATGTAGTTTAAACTTAGCACTGAAAAACCCGGCCTTAGCTAGCTGAGACAAATTATAGAAAATATCTTTCTCTCACTTCCGTTTAATTACTCAATTTCTTTTGTTAAAAATGTGCATATTCATACTTTTCCATGTCACTGTACCTAAAAGCCTTCCTCTAGAATATCTTGCCAAATGAGGAAATAAACAATTAAGGCATGCGACGGGCACACACCGACATTCAGCAAACAGTTCAATGCGCTTCACTTGGAAAACATCTCATGCACTCGCTATGTACTCATAAAAGCAGCGGGCGTGCAACCAAGCTATTTACTGCATTTATTTACTCAATCAAAATTTATAATTATTTATCTTTTTGTGCGCGAGTTGCAATAAAAGCCCAGAAACGAATTGAAAACGATTTTATTAATGGCAACTGTTTTAGAGTTTCGATTAATAATTTTTTGGTTACAAAAAGCCACAAAAAAATTTCACTTGGTGACCATTTAGAGCAGGGCTATTCAAAACTAAAAGTGCACCTGTATTAGTAAGAGCGCAATCGTCGCGATGATCGTGCGGGTGAATTGATTTTTCATTTAGTCGCTTACTAGCAAGCAACGAGCTAACAACAAGCATATGTATCGCGCATAATTTTTCATACATATTTTGATACCGATCAGCCGATACCCACCACTGATGTTGCTACGCCAAGTGCCAAGCGACGACTTAAGCTGGAGACATTGGTGCTTTATCGGTAACCGTATCGGTAAACTTTTAACAGCTGATTCGACCAACCTTATGAGAATCAATGCAATCGATTATTGGTGCCGCTAAAGTCGTAACCGTATCGTAGCCAACCAATTGGGTTTTGGTTTACCGTCGTAACGATAAACAGCTGATTACGTTAGGGATACGGATACAGCGATACGACATACGGCACCAATGACTCCGGCTTAAAGCTGGAAACATTGGTGCTTTATCGGCAACCGTATCGGTAACCTTTTAACAGCTGATTCGACCAACCTTATGAGAATCAATGCAATCGATTATTGGTGCCGCTAAAGTCGTAACCGTATCGTAGCCAACCAATTGGGGTTTGGTTTACCGTCGTAACGATAAACAGCTGATTACGTTAGGGATACGGATACAGCGATACGACATACGGCACCAATGACTCCAGCTTAACAAGCCAACCTAATAAAACCGCACTGCGTTTTTTTAGCGCACGCAAACAACCGGCGCTTTTTGCCCTAACCCAAATAAGCATGCGTTGCGACAATGTAAAGCATGTGTGCAAACGTCAAATCTAAATGTCACGCAGAACAAAAATTGGAAATCGAGTTAGGTTTTCACCCAGCAAATTCAATTTGAGTTGCTCTCATACAAGTTGTATGCGCATGAGACATTTTTGACAGAAAATGACTTGCGTGCGTTTATATTAGGTTGGCTTGTAACTCAATTAACGAAGACAGATCGAATCATATGCGTGTGAATTGAGAGGGCACAATTGTGCTATGAAATGAATAGCCCTGATTTAGAGCATCAAAAAAATATATAGCCACCATAAATCTGGAAATAGTTCTGTTCCCGAAATAGTCCGAAGATAGTCCCGAAATGACCTATAGATAGTCCTGGAATCACTCTAAAATGATCTCTAAAGTAGTCCCGAATCGGCTCCGTAATGATTTCAGAAACAATTCAACTTTGCATACATTTCTATCTATATGTAATTCCGTAGTTGTTTGTTTGTTTGCAATTTTATTGAGATCACAAGAATGTCTGCATAATACAAACAAAGAAATTGCAGAATTGAAGAACTTCATCTGGCTGACAAATCGGCCACTGACCACTCTCGATGCATGCAAGATTGTGCTGTATTATTTTAGCTTTATTGTTTATATTCACCGATCTGGCGATCGAATGCAAAATGCTTTTGTTAATTTACAGTTTTGTGATAAATTACTTTGTAACAGCTGCAAATTCATAATAGAAAACAGACAATTATTGAATATGAAATATGTTTATCGGGGCATATGAGTGTATGCATACATATACACATGCGAGTAAAAAAATAGCATTAATTTCATCAATTTTTTTCTCCTATTCTTTTATTGTTTTGATTTAAAAACAAAAAACAAATGATTTGTATAACGAAAACCAAATTCGAAAGATTTTCGAAGAAATTGGAAAATTCAAGAAATTTTAAGTCTTGCTAATCTATCTGGCGGCCACCGTGGTGTGATGGTAGCGTGCTCCGCCTATCACACCGTATGCCCTGGGTTCAACTCCCGGGCAAAGCAACATCAAAATTTTAGAAATAAGATTTTTCAATTAGAAGAAAATTTTTCTAAGCGGGGTCGCCCCTCGGCAGTGTCTGGCAAGCGCTCCGATTGTATTTCTGCCATGAAAAGCTCTCAGTGAAAACTCATCTGCCTTGCAGATGCCGTTCGGAGTCGGCATAAAACATGTAGGTCCCGTCCGGCCAATTTGTAGGGAAGAATCAAGAGGAGCACGACGCAAATTGGAAGAGAAGCTCGGCCTTAGATCTCTTCGGAGGTTATCGCGCCTTACATTTATTATTTTTTTTTTTAATCTATCTATATATGTATATAAAAATGAATGTCCGTTTGTGTGAGGCTTATAGAATAAAAAACTATCCCGTCGATTTTGTTCAAACTTTCACATAAATTGCGTATACCTCACGCGGTGGTTTGCACATAGGCTTGGTTGCGATCGACGCACAGGGTCTCGAGACATAGGCCAAAACGTGGACCCGGGTTCCCCTATAATGTGTTTATAGGATATGGATATCAAATGAAAGCTGTTGATGAGTGCTTTAGTAGAGAGTAATTTTCATAGTCCTGGATGACTAGGGTCTCGAGATATAGGCCAAAACGTGGACCCGGGTACCCCTAGAATGTGTTTATAGGAAATGGATATCAAATGAAAGCTGTTGATGAGTGCTTTAGTAGAAAGTAATTTTCATACTCCTGGGTGAATAGGGTCTCAAGATATAGGCCAAAACGTGAACCAGGAGTGATATTCGATTTAGTCGCATCAACCTGCCAAAACTGATAAAGATGCATGGGAAGCCGACATAAAGACATGAATTAATAATACCCACGTACCTATTTACATACGTCCTATTCGATTTGCCTGAAATTTGGTATATAAATTTGCCTATATTAGTATTTACGATGCTTTTTTCCGGGAAGTAGACCAGAGACGGACTGGGACTAGGACTGGGACTGAGACTGAGACTAGGAGTGGGACTGGGACTGAGACTCGGAATGGGACTGGAACAAAATACATACCACCCTTTGGGACTGGCAATAAGATATGAAGAAGAATGAGAAAAACTTCAGAGAAGAGAAAAGAGAGGAGAAGGAGACTGAGAAAGAGATAGAATGAGACGAAGATGTAGATAGATGAGGCGAAAAATACGGAGGGAGGAGTGAATACAAAGATTAGGAAAAAATGTAGAGGGGGAGGGCAGAGTTAGATGGAAAAAACTTATTAAAATGAATGCAGATAAACCAAATTTAGGGCAGAACAACTTCAGCCGGGTCTGCTAGTTTCTAAATAAAAATTGTGAAAATCAATGTTTAATGCCTATTTCATACAGAGGCTTAATGAAATAATTAGTCAAGTTAAGTTTTCTACATTAAAGCCCCAATTGAACTCAATCTTCTATACAAAATACAAATTCTTAATTATCTCATTATTGCTTTATTGAATGCCCAATCGAGTGAAAGATCCAGTCGGTTTTGCTTGGTGCTTCGAATTTTATTGTCAATGTAACAAATGACAATCAAAAATAAATTATTTTCAATAATTTACGAAAAATAGAAAAACACGAAAAAATACAAAATTTAATTTTCGCTACATTGCTGCATTTGCTGCAAAATATAATATGGCTTTTTCGAAAATAGACACATATTTGGTTAGGTACAACATCTATAGGTAGTTGCGCATGCATTTTATTTTGATTTCCATTTCAACTATTTTTTGTAAAAACGAAATATTTTTTTGGGGCTGCTGACAGATGTTCCCTTAATGGAGTAAAAGGCCCAGTATGAAAAGGGAAACTTAATTATTTCATTAAATAGAATTGTGATTCGATTAAGTTTCTGTGTGAAAATGGTATAAGACTTTTTTCGAAAAAGGGTTTCAATTTAAAACTTTGGAAGTGGCTATTGGTTCGGTAAATATAATTAACTACTCGCACACCGAACCTTAACCGCATATAAAAAGTGACGCCAGCTCTCCCTGTTTCGGAACAACTGACGCCAAATGAGAGTTTCAAGGGAGTTCGAATCTACATCCACCTGTCTCACCCTTGGCAGTGCAATTCTTCGCCTTGCGCCGCTTTCAAATACGTGTGCCGAAAGGAACACTTTCTGAGCCGGATCGTCCTTCATTCTTTTAACATAACCTAAACGGCGAAGCCTTTGCGCTTTTATTCGTTGTAGTACGATCAAGCCGTAAAGTTCTTACAGCTCATCATTAAACCTCTATACAAATCTTTCTCTTGAATAGTTTTTGGCAGGGGCGGAAACTGTTATTCCTTTTATAAGTAATATAAATCCTTGCAAACTATTAATTTTGGACTTTTAATATATTTGGATCGAGATAAAATTTATTTTCGGATTTTTATTACTTGAGTCCGATAGAACTAGTTTATTTCGGATTAGCCGTTTCTTTGTTATCAAGCCGGACTTTTATTTTGGCCTTAAAAAATAAAAGTCCGGATTTAACTTTTATTTCCGGACTTTTATTTTTAAAAGTCCGAGTTTAACTAGTTCTATCGGACTCAAAAAATAAAAATACAGATTTTACTTTTATATTTGGACTTTTATGGAAAAAAGTCGAAAAATAAAAAGGAAGCATGATTCGACATGATATTGCTAAAGGGATACCTGAGAACTCAAACATTTTCACCTAGGACAATTTTTTGATCCGACTCCGAAAACAAATAAGTATTATTTTCCTTCCCTGGTTTTTGGGCTTCTCTAACCACCATTAACGGTTCCAAACCATACATACGGATAGGTATGACGAGATACTTATAGAGCGTGATCTTTGTTCGTCGAGAGAGGACTTTACTTTTCACTTGCCTACTCAGTGTAAAGTAACACTTATTGGCCTAACCCGGCAAAGTTCTTAACCACGCAAATCTATATACGTTAGATCAGCACCTAATAACCATGTATATAGGTTCTAATAAAGTGCAGTGGGGCGAGCGCAATATCGTGAAGCCTAAGGTCAACCTAAAGCTTTTCCTTCCATGAGTCAGGCACCTGGTTGCTAGGCAATTCTCCCTTGAGTATCGAGGATTGTCTTCTGGTTTATGACATTGATTATAAGTACCTCATACCATACTTATACATTGACTCTAGTCAATCAGTATGTAACACATTGAGGGATGTGACCAAGTTATCGTAAGTCGTTGCAACAACAAATTGCCTACCTTTTGTGCTACGACTACCCTTTTACGACAATCATGCCTTAGCTCAGGTATGATCTAAACCGTAACCTACATCTACATATCTGTGGTTGTTGTTGTTGTGGCGATAAGGTTACTCCCCGAAGGCTTTAGGGAGTGTTATCGATGTGATGGTCCTTTGACGGATACAAATCCGGTACGCTCCGGTAACACAGCACCATTAAGGTGCTACCCCGACCATCTCGGGAACGATTTATATGGCTAAGCCTTCAGGCCATACCTCCCTCCCCACCCAAGAGGAGCTTGGGGTCGCCGGTGCCTCGCCTGTTAGTGAAACAGGATTCGCCGCGGATAGGTGAGGTTGACAATTGGGTTTGGAGAAGCTATATATTGCGTTGGCAACCTGAAGGGTTGCGCTACACAGCCCCTTGAATCTGGTATTTTAGTCGCCTCTTACGGCAGGCATACCTACCGCGGTTATATTCTGACCCCCTAACCCGCTGGGGTACATATCTGTGGTCGTAAGCAATAATCGCCTAAGTCCTATCAATCTACACGAGACTGAGGCGATTATTGCTTATGACCACAGATATAACTGTACATATTTACTAATTCTAAATTAGATTTATGCCCAATATTTTTTACTTACCACTTTCATTAACCTGCGTACAAACACCATCAATATGGATTTCAAATTTTTCGCAGCATTTATTTACAAAAACCAAATTTGTTGTATCATCTGTGGCATTGTTTTCTTTGGTGGTCGCGTGCCGTCGCTGTAGTGGGCGTTCTTCTGGTGTGGCTCCTGCTAAAACGCCTGTAAAAGGTAAACTCTCGCTGCTGCCTACACCACCACCGTAACAATCGTTGACAATACAGACTAGAAGAAGAAACAAAACATAAACCAGTTGCCGGCTACATAAAAATGCCGGTGACAGAAAATTATTATTGTGAAGGCAACTTTTGTTTTGAGTATTTTTTTTATAAATTCTATAGTTGGTGGCGGGTTGTATAACGGCTGAAATGTGCTGGTGGTGGTGCTGCTGTGGTTGATGTGAAGCCATGCTAACGTTTTTTCGCCAATTGCTTTGTACTTCACTACGATCCTCTCTTGTGAGTACTCTATCTATTGCGGTGTTTAATGTTCTTAATAATAATTTTGGTGGTGGTTGCAATGATGGTGTTGGTGTTGGTGGAGTTGTGTGTGCTGCCTGCTGCAACGCTGCTGCTACTGCTTCTGCCGCTTTTGTTGCTCTCGCCGTCAGCCGCATTAGTTTAGTTCTCTTCGTCGTTGTTGTTGCTGTTATTGTTGAGTTTGCTGTCGTAATTAACGTCATTGAGTTAATCATTTGATCGCGCTTGCCACCACTACATACAACAAAACATCAACTTTCTTGTTATTACATAGACTTTTTTTTTTTGTTATTTTTGTAATACGATCGGTGAGGTTCTTTGGCGACAGCGCGAATTGTCAGTTACGAAACACTTAAAAGGAAATGCAAAAATTGCAAATATGTTAAAAAAAATATTTGTGTTTTCATCTGTTGATGATAAATTTTTTTTTCAAAAACAGTACTCTTGATAATACAGTGGGTAGATAAAGCATTAGTGTCATGCCTCCAAATTAGAGCTATAATTTCTTAAAAATGTTTCCAGATATATTAAAAGTCCGCACAGACTGTGTCTGTACAGCAATTCGGCCTGCTATTTATTTTTATAAAGAAGTTTGGCCGCGTGCCTCGTTCTCATCTCCACTTTTTCCGTTCTCCCTTTCTCGCATCTGCCATCTCTTCTTAACCTTATCCCCAACTTTGCAACCGCGTCTTAGCTTTCCATTCTTCTGCTCCTTTTTCCCTCTACTTTGCCTCGTTCTCCCCCCCCCCCCCCCCCCCCCTTCTTTTTCGATGTTATCTTTTTCTTATCTTCCATCTCTTTTCCCTCTCCCTAACTTTTAAACTGCTTAATTTCCATTTTTCTGCTCCTTCTCTCTTTTACTTTTCCTGATTCTTTCACTCCTTCTAGCTTTTTGCCTTACTGCTTTATCTTCTCCTTTCGCCTTACTTTTTCCCTCACCTCACCCTATTCCTTTTTTATTCCTCTTACACCCCTTCAACTTTTCACTAATAATACCCATTCCTCACCCTCTTTCTCTTACTCCCCCTCCCTTTCTCTTTCCGCAAACTCTTTTTGCTTTAGATCGATTCCCTGTTTTGTCCTCCTAATTGGCCATTTACTTTCGTCCCACCTTTCATTGCACCACGTTTTTCAATTCCTCTTCCCCTCTCCCTTTTTGTTTTTGTTCTCTGTTAGTTACACAACAACAAAGGCATGACTTGGATGATTGTGTTTGTCAACAGTTCAATCATCGCAGGAATACGGGTTCGAATGTTAATCCCGAGAGAAAAACTTTGAAGAGATTAAGGTATAATCGAAACAGCTGTTGCCTTGTGCGTCCTGATGAAATGTTGTGTAAATTTTTCCCAAATTTAAACGAAGTTTTCTGAATTTGTAGAGAAAACTGTGAGCTGCAATTGTAGTTTACTGATTTTGAATAGTGAATTTACTAAGATCATATCGCACACTAACTACAAAAGAGTAATAACTTAAAATTTTTAAATCGGTTTTTTTTTTCCATAAACCAACTCACAGTACACATCTCTAACTGCCCCTTAAATTTCGTTGTCATTATTTTCTTCTTTAACTGGTAAATTACCGTTATGCCAGTTTTGGTGTTGATTGCATCGTTTGCTGTATCAACTAATGAGTACTATTTTTAGTTGTGTCAATGTGCTTAAGAACAAGTGAACAGTTTTTTTACGCATAAAGCGTATTATTTTAAATTCTATCTCGCTGCAAAAAAATTTTAACTTTGTTATGAATTAATTAAAATTGTGTCTTTTTGTAAGTACAGAGTGAGTAAATTTGCTTGTATTATTGTGCAATGTGCCTTTTTTGATGAAATAATTGTGAATATACGAGTAGTAAGTTTTCTTAGAAATAGTCATTATTCAAAATTGCAATATATTTTGTCCGTAAACAAATAATTACAACAAAATTTCGTCAATTCATTTTATAATGAAGGTCTCCTTCTTTGTAAAACTGGATTTCAGTATAACATTACAGACGTTTTCACATAAACCGTTTTTCTTCTCTCCTGAACATTTACATTTTTCAAGTTGTGACTCTTTTGTAGTTAGTGTGGGATATATAGCTATTATTTACTGTCTTTATGTACGGGTCCCTTTTTCGCTCTTATTTGGAATCAAAATCTATAAATAAAGTTTTGGTTGTAAAGATGGAGATTCGGGCTATTAGCGAGCTTTGGGCAATTTTGTTTAGCTATATTTTATTAAAATAATTTGTTAAAAATAAACGATTGTGGCACACAAAGAAATCTATTTGTACTGTGACACTATTGTGAATATTTGCACTACATTATCGGCAGTTGCTACCATACACTAGATGGCAGCGCACGCTGTAAGTTTTAATTGATTGATAGAACAGCTGATTTATGTTGTTATTTGATAAGAGACTTTTATATTGGTTCCGCAAGATGCGCACGGGTCCGACTCGTAAGTTGTAATTATTTGAAAACGAAGAGAAAACTCTGATCTTGAACTATACTTTTCTGAACTTGAATAGTGTTTTGCCGAATATGAAGTGATTTTGTGAATATGAGTTGTATATTTCTGAATTTGAGGAGAAAACTCTGAACTTGAACTATCAGTAGTGATTTCCTGATTCGTAATTTTCTAAACCTGGTTTGCAATTTTCTGAATATGAGAAACTAGCAGAATACCCGACGTCGGCCGGGTATAAATAAAAGCAGTACTATGTAGACTAATATATTAGGTTAATCCCAAACCCCATTTGTATGGGAGATGGCACGCCCCTTTTTCGCTATCCCCAATTTTTCCCGAGGGGGTAGGGATTAGTCTTATATACCTCCTCACCTAATTTCAGTCGTCTAGCTGTAATACTTTCAGATATATTGACAACGAAAAATTCCAGTTGTATGGGAGGTGCCACGCCCCTTTTTCGTTATACCCAGTTTTTCTGGAAGGGGGTAGGGATTGGTCTCATATAACACCTCACCTAATTTCAGTTGTCTAGCCTTAATACTTTCAGATATATTGACTACGAAAAATTCCAGTTGTATGGGAGGTGCCACGCCTGCTTGTCGAACACTTTTTTTTTATATAGCCTACCATAGATTGACGCACTCAGGGTATGTCATGGCAGAATTCGTTCGATTCCATTCTGCAGTTTAGGCTGCAGGTCCAAACATACATACAGACATACTTTCACAAATATATAGTAGAAGAAGATATGCTTAATTCCTGCAAAATTCATACTTTTTTTTTTCAAAGCGGGTTATAAAAATCTTTTAGCAGCAAAACATCACTTCTCACACCACTGTGTTTCTGTTGACGCTCGAACATTCGATGTTGGCTAGAGCGTCATGACTCGGTGACTCGTTTTCACTATTGTGGCTTTGATTCACTTTGCCGCTGCGTCATCGATAAAAGCCGGTTTGTGGGTAAAACGCGTGCTACGGAGGTGATTTTTTTTATGTTTTTGAACGCCTACGGTGTGTAAAGTCTACTTATATTTGTTTGTATCGTAATTTAGAATAAATTCTGTATTACTTTTTTACTTTTGCAATTCCATTTTATTTTAACAACAAAAAAGTAAAATTTGTCACGAGATTTACTCATGCGATCTCATTCCACAATGCACTTCTTTTGACTTTCGCTTGCAGCTTGTTTGGATTTATATTCAATTAATTAACACGGCTTTACGTTCAAATCAAATTTAACTCCATCTTTAGTAAGTGTGCAACTTTATTACGTACGGAGTTTATTTATTTGTCTTATAAATATTTCATATTTTTTACAAAATCACCATTGAAACGTTGACGCTGACAGCACAAAATAGTTAAAAACAAAACACCAAATCCTATGCATATATGTATGTATGTAAGTAATGTATACAGACGTTGATAAATTATTCAAAAATATATACATATGCACTTATACATAACGTGTGTATGCATGTCCATTTGTGAAAGTAAAAAAAAAACAGAATGAAAATACCGACAACACAAACATCAGTCAGCCATTGCATTTAACGGATAAAAAAATGCAACGCATCCACTGTTCCACCGTTCACAAATATTTCATACAACTCTCAAGGAACACTAAAAATCAACTGACTACCGATGTGCGCTATTGAGCGACTTTCAGCCGTTTTCGCTTTCTTTGCTTGGCTTAACTAAATTCTGAAGCAGCTACTCACTCAGCTAGTGAGTCGACCGTGTTGACTTGTTGTATTGCCATCTTGTTTTGTGGTGGTTAGCTCTAGTCGAATTGCTGATTTGCTTGTGACTCCACTGCTTGCTGCTTTTGAAACGTCATCAATCGTCGTAATGTACTCTCACCTCATTCCATTGTACAAACACACGTATTCGTATAAGAATATTTTACTCACATTTTGAATCTTACATAAGTGGTAGTAGTAATGTGTAGAATGGATGCATAATAAGTGTATGTTGTGTGAATATCCCTGCAAAAAATGCGATTAGTCTAGGATGAATCCGGGATGAGGCGCAAAGGAATATGCGACTATAGCCAGTTCTTATCTCTTTATATGGGTTGGAGTGATCCCTTTTTTGTTTTAGCATTTCCTATGGAGAGGCCAATTGTACCCGTTTATGCCTGAACGGGTAGTCAGACTGGTCCTCTTTATACTCCTACGGGTACTATCTGACAGATCCTTTTTGTACTGTTCGACCCATCCTCTTTGGACCTCTTTGGGTACTGTTCGGCACGCCCTCTTTGTACCCCTACGGGTATTGTCGGACAGATCCTTTTTCTACTCACTGTTATATTCTTACGGGCACTGTTCGACGCGTTCTCTTTGTACCACTGCGTGTACTGTCGGACAGATTCTCTTTGCTCGCCTATGGATACCGTCGGACAAGTCCTCTTTCTACTCGTACGGGAATTTTTACGGATTTTATGATTTTTTTTAATTTAATGCAATGTTCTAAATTTTTTTCGTATTGGTGTTGTAGAATAATAAAAGCAAAAGAAATATTACGACAATGGAACATATTGTCCTAGTATTTTAGGTTCGGTATAGAGCTTCGCAGTTTTCTTAAATGGTTCTATTCAATCACATTTAATCATTTCATTTTATTCATTTCGTTGCTGCTTTGTTTTTTGTTGTTTTTTTCTTTTTAATTGGCTACATAAATTTTAAACTGACTGATGCCAAATAAACCCAAAAGGAACTATAGGGGATCAATTATACCCCTTTGTGAATAAAAGAGATCAATCGCAGACCGCTCTCCTTATGGATTAATCGCACGATTTTTGCAGGGATGCAATGACTTTGCTAAAGCACCAAATACACCAAATACACGACACGAACATTTCCGCAAACATTCCGCAATCTTGTTCGCAGCTTTGGCCATACACCATACGAACTTTTGGCCGAACATTAGTTCTCTTTAAGACAGCGATGAATACGGACAACAATTGTGCTGCAGAAATATTGCTCGCTGTGGCAATTAAGCGTAAGAAAAAGAGAGAAGATCGCAAAAAAAGAATTTGGTGCAAAGAATGGTTTAAAAAACGAGCAGTTCTTGGACAAAGTGAGCTTATTAAAGAACTGGAATTCACGTCACAAAATGATTTTAAAAATTACGTTCGTATGAGCAAGGCAACATTTGACCAACTTTTACAAAAGAGTAGGAACATATTCATCCTCAGCACCAGCACCAGACTTCAAACTATCTCTTTTTTTTTGATTCACGCCGGTATTGCGCCCGCAAACTACTTATTTTTTTTATAACTGTATCCTTTGTGGCATCAGGATCTAGTTCTTTTAATTTTTCGATTAAAGTCGCATAATCATTATTCTTTTTGATTCTATTACAATAATCTTTGCTTTTTACTTGCCACAATGATGGCAAAGATTTATACATTTCAATATATTCACTCAGAAATTTTTTATTGTCCATTTTACTTTTCCGCGCACGTCTGTTCCGTTCAGAAATTACTACGATTATGAGCCATTTCGCCATACACGCGCGAACTGGCAAACACCACCATACACGACAGAAAAGGTCGCAGAAACATGACATAACGGGAATGTTCGCGGAAATGTTCGTGTCGTGTATTTGGCGCTTAATAGCCTACTGTTTAAGTATAGCTCATTGTTGTACCCGACAGATAATTCATTTAGTTTTATAAGAATATTTGGTTCTAAAACAAAAAACCGGTTCCAAAAAAGTAATTGGTTCCAAAAAAAGTTCTAGGCTCCAAATAAAAAACCGGTTAAAAAAAGAAATCAGTTCCAAAAAAATATTCCGCTCCAGATAGTAATCGGTTCCAAAAAATAATCGGTTTCAAAAAAGAGACTGGGTGAGAGCGGATATGTTTCCGCTTCCAAAAAAAGTAACCCGTTCCAAAAAAGTAGAAATTTTCAACAAGTAATCGGTTCCAAACAAGGTAATCGATTCCAAAAAAAGGAAACGTTCCACAATTATAAGCGATTCCAAACAAGTGGCCATTTCCCAAAAGTAACCGGTTGCAAAAACGGAACCGACTCCGAAAGGCATCTGCAAGGCAAATGAATTTTCACTGAGAAGCTTTTAATGCCAGAAATACACTCGGAGTGTTTGCCAAATCAATTCCGAGAGGTGACCCCGCCTAAAAAAATGTTTTTGTTTCTCATTTTAAACTTTTTTGTTTAAATTTTCGATATTGCTTTGACGGGGAGTTGAACCCACGATCTTCGGTGTGGCGGCCGCCTGAGGTTGCATACCTCGGAGTTATTTTGGCCTGTAAATAGAACTGGAACATACATGGCGAGGACAAGTCTAATGAGGTCAGTACTGCTCTCTACGTCTCTAAAGCAACCGTAGGCAAAACGTGGACATTAATGCCACACATAAAACCTACTTAATGTTAATGTAATGGTATCTACTTAAAATATCTTTCCCGCTCCGTAAGTAATAGGCTACCAAACCATTGCAGTGTCTTTCAGGCAGAATTTACAGTTGTTGTTGTTGTAGCAATGTTTCGCCCCACCTAATAGCTGCGACCGATCACAAATTGTCATCAATATCCTCTAACGGGAGTCCAAGGAAACTTGCTGTTTCGACAGGGGTGGACCATAATGAAAGGGGCGTTAGAGGCATTGGTTCCATATTACAATTAAAGAGATGGTTGGTGTCATGTGGGGACACATTGCAAGCGGGGCATACATTTTGTATGTCGGGGTTGATTCTGGATATGTAAGAACTTACAGTCATAAAGGATGCTGCTCGATGGCTACTATTCTAACATCTTACAAACATTGCTACGTACTCTGACATAAATGGCAACCGAACTAGGCTCTTGATAATTCTCAACCGCCTGTCCCTAGGTCCATTGGTCGAGATATTAACGGAACACTATCTAATGGGAATACCAGACGAACGCATGGGAACCCCAACGAATGAATTCTCTCGGAGCAGTAGATATGAATAAAAAATAGCGAGTGTTCAGTATTTTCTCTGCAGATGCCTATCTCTGGTCATGGCATGTATGAAATGTCTTAACAAGCACTTCATCGTTTAGCGGAACTTTGCTCTGCGGTAATTGAAGGCATCCTTAACTACATTAGACGTAAGCAAGAGGGCAATAGTTCATTTAGTGGTATGACAATGGGCCTAATGGGCTGGCCTAAGTGTGCCCCATAGCCTTGTTAGCGGGGTAGCCACTGTAACCTGACCTACCCTAGCACAAAAATATTCTGTTATCATTGCAGCTGCTGACCCAATTCCACCAATAAAACTCAATCAAAGTAAATATTGCTTTAACTCACTTTTATCCACCTCTCTTTCATCCTTCGCTCAACCGCCAAAAAAGTGCTTGAAAACTTTTTCCATATCACTCCAAACGATCGTTGACTGAAAATGCAAAACTTTGCTTAAGACGAAAATAGAAAAAAGAAATCTGGTGTTGTCCAAAAACTCTGAAGCTCAATTTCTTCAATATCTTCCTAAACTTTTACGATTTTGTGCGCTATAATTTTGATAAATATTAAATTGGCGCTTAATGTGCGCCCAAGTTTCCACAAGTTAGTTATGCTTTGCATTTATCGGTTGCCATCGCCAAGGAGCTATTGTGCCCTATATTTTTCTTAATAGCAGTACATACCTACGCAACAATCAACTTCCGTATTTGTGGCGCACTCAGATATTAACTTTTCATGTACTGTGTTTGGTGAAGCCTCAACGTCAGTGGGCCGCACGCAGTTCACATGCAGAATGTGTTCGAGATTTCCCAAAATCGTTTACATGGAGCATACGCGCATGACTACCAGCTCATAGTACAAAGGATTATATAGAGTTGGTGGTTTGCAGCGCGTGCCGTGTAATTGCTAGCTTTTAAAACGCTTGTCTTACTTCTAAATTTCCTCCTATTACCCAACACTCTATCATCCACAACCGCAGATCCCGCAAACTGCCACCACAATACAAGTCGCAAGCACTTCATTTGTTTATGGTGGTGTTGGTTCATCGATTTATTGTTGTTGCTTTGTTGTGGTGGCGTTGTGACACGAGATATCGAATTGCTGAGCTTTTTTGACTGTGCGTCAGCACATAGTTACCCAGTACCGTTACTCGTACTACAGTTACTCCTGCTAACATACATACGAGATTGTGCTGGTGTATTGTGACCTGTTTTTTGTTTTGTTGTGCTGCCGACATTTGATTGTTGCAAACAAACCGAATCGTTCACGGATGTTATTAAAGCAGGTGTTTTAAGCTGAGGCTTTTCGTTTTTTTTCGTACACGAAGTATTTTGTTCTTGCATTAACAACATTCGGTACAATTCTTCGCATTATGGTTAATTTAACCGAGTTTATGTCATGAGAACGGATTTGTTTAGTAATTTCAACAGAAGAGAAACAGTTGGTCGCAACAGTATTCTGTAAAAATAACAGATTCCCGGTCAATATAAATGATTTTCCTCTTAAAAGAACTGATTTCATTAGTCATTTGAACAGCGCACAACTGTTAATACTACGCAAATCATCGCCTAATTTAAAAGAGAAACTTACACTCACAGTACTCACTTCTTTCTTCTTATGATGATGGTGCCACAGAAATCTCTGTCATATCAACAGCATTCTTTGTTATTGACGGAAATTTGTTATTTTAACAGTTTTCATTGGTATTCTTAGGATTGTCACCCTAAAAAATAAAAAATTGTGAAATGAACAGAGCTATGACATACGTATGATGACGTTTTTTTTTATACTCAGTTGAGCAGAGCTCACAGAGTATATTAACTTTGATTGGACAACGGTTGGTTGTACAGGTATACAGGAATCGAGATAGATATAGACTTCCATATATCAAAATCATCAGTATCGAAAAAAAATTTGATAGAGCCATGTCCGTCCGTCCGTCCGTCTGTCCGTTAACACGATAACTTGAGTAAATTTTGAGGTATCTTGATGAAATTTGGTATGTAGATTCCTGGGCACTCATCTCAGATCGCTGTTTAAAATGAACGATATCGGACTATTACCACGCCCACTTTTTCGATATCGAAAATTTCGAAAAACCGAAAAAATGCGATAATTCATTTCCAAAGGCGGTTAAAGCGATGAAACTTGGTGGATGGGTTGACGTTATGACGCAGAATATAACATTAGTAAGATTTTGGACAATGGGCGTGGCACCGCCCACTTTTACAAGAAGGTAATTTAAAAGTTTTGCAAGCTGTAATTTGGCAGTCGTTGAAGATATCATGATGAAATTTGGCAGGAACGTTACTACTATTACTATATATGTGCTTAATAAAAATTAGCAAAATTGGATGAAGAACACGCCCACTTTTTAAAAAAAATTTTTCTAAAATTCAAATTTTAACAAAAAATTTAATATCTTTACTGTATGTAAGTAAATTAAGTCAAAATTCAACTCCAGTAATGATATGATGCAACAAAATACAATAATAAAAGAAAATTTCAAAATGGGCGTGGCTCCGCCCATTTTCATTTAGTTTGTCTAGAATACTTTTAATGCCATAAGTCGAACAAACATTTACCAATCCTTCTCAAATTTGGTAGGGGCATAGATTCTATGACGGTAACTGTTCTCTGTGAAAATGGGCGAAATCGGTGGAAGCCACGCCCAGTTTTTATACACAGTCCACCGTCTGTCCTTCCGCTCGGCCGTTAACACAATAACTTGAGCAAAAACCGATATATCTTTACTAAACTTAGCCCACGTACTTATCTGAACTCCCTTTATCTTGGTATAAAAAATGGCCGAAATCCGACCATAACCACGCCCACTTTATCGATATCGAAAATTACGAAAAATGAAAAAAATGCCATAATTCTATACCAAATACGAAAAAAGGGATGAAACATTGTAACTGGATTGGTTTATTGACGCAAAATATAACTTTGGAAAAACTTTGTAAAATGGGTGTGACACCTACCATATTAAGTAGAAGAAAATGAAAAAGTTCTAAAAGGCGAAATCAACAGCCCTTGGAATCTTGGCAGGAATACTGTTAGTGGTATTGCATATATAAATAAATTAGCAGTACCCGACAGATGATTTTCTGGATCACCTGGTCCACATTTTGGTCGATATCGCGAGAACGCCTTCACATATACATCTAAGGGCCACTCGCTTTTAAAACCCTCATTAATACCTTTAATTTGATATCCATATCGTACAAACACATTCTAGAGTCACCCCTGACCCACCCTAATGGCGATATCTCGAAAAGGCGTCCACCTATAGACCTAATGCCCACTCCCTCTTAAAATGCTCAGTAACACCTTTCGTTTGATACCCATATCGCACAAACATTCTAGAGTCACCCCTGGCCCACCCTAATGGCGATATCTCGAAAAGGCGTCCACCTATAGACCTAATGTCCACTCCCCCTTAAAATGCTCAGTAACACCTTTCGTTTGATACCCATATCGTACAAACATTCTAGAGTCACCCCTGGCCTACCCTAATGGCGATATCTCGAAAATGCGTCCACCTATAGACCTAATGCCCACTCCCTCTTAAAATGCTCAGTAACACCTTTCGTTTGATACCCATATCGTACAAACATTCTAGAGTCACCCCTGGCCCACCCTAATGGCGATATCTCGAAAAGGCGTCCACCTATAGACCTAATGCCCACTCCCTCTTAAAATGCTCAGTAACACCTTTTGTTTGATACCCATATCGCACAAACATTTTAGAGTCACCCTTGGTCCACCTTTATGGCGATATCTCGAAAAGGCGTCCACCTATAGAACTAAGGATTACTCCCTTTTAAAATACTCATTACCACCTTTCATTTGATACCCATATCGTACAAACACATTCTAGAGTCACCCTGGCCCACCCTAATGGCGATATCTCGAAAAGGCGTCCCTCTATAGACCTAATGCCCACTCCCTCTTAAAATGCTCAGTAACACCTTTCGTTTGATACCCATATTGTACAAACATTCTAGAGTCACCCTTGGTCCACCTTTATGGCGATATCTCGAAAAGGCGTCCACCTATAGAACTAAGGATTACTCCCTTTTAAAATACTCATTACCACCTTTCATTTGATACCCATATCGTACAAACACATTCTAGAGTCACCCCTGCCCACCCTAATGGCGATATCTCGAAAAGGCGTGCACCTATAGACCTAATGCCCACTCCCTCTTAAAATGCTCAGTAACACCTTTCGTTTGATACCCATATCGTACAGACATTCTAGAGTCAACCCTGGCCCACCCTAATGGCGATATCTCGAAAAGGCGTCCACCTATAGACCTAATGCCCACTCCCTCTTAAAATGCTTAGTAACACCTTTCGTTTGATACCCATATCGTACAAACATTCTAGAGTCACCCTTGGTCCACCTTTATGGCGATATCTCGAAAAGGCGTCCACCTATAGAACTAAGGATTACTCCCTTTTAAAATACTCATTACCACCTTTCATTTGATACTCATATCGTACAAACACATTCTAGAGTCACCCCTGGCCCACCCTAATGGCGATATCTCGAAAAGGCGTCCACCTATAGACCCAATGCCCACTCCCTCTTAAAATGCTCAGTAACACCTTTCGTTTGATACCCATATCGTACAAACATTCTAGAGTCACCATTGGTCCACCTTTATGGCGATATCTCGAAAAGGCGTCCACCTATAGAACTAAGGATTACTCCCTTTTAAAATTCTCATTACCACCTTTCATTTGATACCCATATCGTACAAACACATTCTAGAGTCACCCCTGGCCCACCCTAATGGCGATATCTCGAAAAGGCGTCCACCTATAGACCTAATGCCCACTCCCTCTTAAAATGCTCAGTAACACCTTTCGTTTGATACCCATATCGTACAAACATTCTAGAGTCACCCTTGGTCCACCTTTATGGCGATATCTCGAAAAGGCGTCCACCTATAGAACTAAGGATTACTCCCTTTTAAAATACTCATCACCGCCTTTCATTTGATACCCATATCGTACAAACACTTTCTAGAGTCACCCCTGGCCCACCCTAATGGCGATATTTCGAAAAGGCGTCCACCTATAGACCTAATGCCCACTCCCTTTTAAAATGCTCAGTAACACCTTTCGTTTGATACCCATATCGTACAAACATTCTAGTGTCACCCCTGGCGCACCCTAATGGCGACATCTCGAAAAGGCGTCCACCTATAGACCTAATGCCCACTCCCTCTTAAAATGCTCAGTAACACCTTTCATTTGATTCCCATATCGTACAAACACATTCTAGAGTCACCCCTGGTCCACCTTTATGGCGATATCTCGAAACGGCGTCCACCTATGGAACTAAGGATCACTCCCTTTGAAAATACTCATTAACACCTTTCATTTGATACCCATATCGTATAAACATATTCTAGAGTCACCCCTGGTCCACCTTTATGGCGATTTCTCGAAAAGGCGTTCACCTATAGAACTAAAACCATTTCCCTTTTAAAATACTCTTTACCACCTTTCATTTGATACCCATATCGTACAAACACATTCTAGAGTCACCCCTGGCCCACCTTAATGGCGATATCTCGAAAAGGCGTCCACCGAT
This sequence comes from Eurosta solidaginis, assembly GCF_040869045.1. Lineage (NCBI taxonomy): Eukaryota > Metazoa > Arthropoda > Insecta > Diptera > Tephritidae > Eurosta > Eurosta solidaginis. Next base: position 13,658,158 of record NC_090319.1, read on the forward strand.
AGACCTAAGGCCCGCTCCCTCTTAAAATGCTCAGTAACACCTTTCATTTGATACCCATATCGTACAAACAAATTCTAGAGTCAGCCCTGGTCCACCTTTATGGCAATATCCCTAAATGGCGTCCATCCATAGAACTATGGCCTACTCTCTCTTAAAATACTCTTTAATACCTTCCATTTGATACACATGTCATACAACCACATTCCAGGGTTACCCTAGGTTCATTTTCCTACATGGTGATTTTCCTTATTTTGTCTCCATAGCTCTCAACTGAGTATGTAATGTTCGGTTACACCCGAACTTAGCCTTCCTTACTTGTTTTATTATAATTTTTTTTTTGATGAATTCATAATCAACAATTCGAGCAGCTATTTTATGCGATGGATAAAAATTTACAGGTTGAATTGGTCCGTAATTCGGTTCATTTTACTATTTTACATCCTAATAGTTAACTTTTTCCGACTCGACCTCGGTGGTGATCTTTGTTTATGATGACCCAACGTATCCATATTTCGCTGCTGCCACCGGTGGATTTCGAGAGAATTTCTTTCTAAGCCCAAGCATCAACGCTAACATGCCAACCCAATATAAACGCACGCAAGCATGAGATGCCGAATAGTTTTAGGGATTAACAGAGTTAATCGCCCATGCTAGTAAGCTTTCTTCATGAATGCTTTAATTACATTTTATTGATATTGGAAGTATGGATGTCCAAACGTCAAACACAAACAAGCGGCACCCGTTTTCTACAAGAAATAGCGCCGAATCGGGAGCTTTTAATGTGCTTTCGGAGCAGAAACTTTAAGAATCAACTCCTGATTACTTTCCGGATAATATCAATAATCTTCCATGATCATATCAGGATAATTTTCGGATAATTGAAAGGTAATATCTGCATTGTTTTTGGGATAATTCCGAGACTATTTCGTTGTCATTTCGATACTGTTTTTATGATGGTTTTGGGGCTAATTCAGGATCCTTCCTACACTATTTCGAATTATTTCCTATTTATTTGATTGTATTCAGGATTATTTCGGGGCTATTTTTACACCAATTATCTCTAGATTATGTTGTCTTAAGGACCATCGTGAGACTATGTTTGGGAACCTCGAAAATTTAAATAATTTTTCATTTATGAGAGGTTCGCACGGCTTATGAACTTTGTGAGCTTTCATGACTGGTGCTTATATAATTTTTCTAAGACGCATTTTTTTACAATAAAATAAAAATTATGTGCATTGTTCTCTTTCCATGCAGCTTCTCGATATGCTGAAATTTTATACACGCTTCGAAATTAGCGACGTCACCGGTGACTCACTCACCGATCATCAGATGACACAGCTACACTATAAAAAAATCACTTCACTACAACGTGCTGCTTTCGCCAAGTTTCCCGATCTACGCCTATTCGCATTATCGAATGTCGCAAATGTCGACACTCGTGATTCTCTACAACGTCACTTTGGCGCTCTAAATGCTGCGGCACTCAAAGCAATTGCTTCGTTTTTGAATTTGGTACCCGAAGTACTAGAACCACCTTTTCAATGGCATCGTCTCGATGATGAGTTTCTCAAGGAACTTTTGATAACACGACACGAGCGCCGTTGCTCACAACTGGAAGCACTCAATGAGATGCCACTATATCCCACAGAAGATATTATTTGGGATGAAAATATTGTACCATCTGAATATTTTTCGGGTGAAGGTTGTTTAGCTTTGCCGAAGTTGAATTTACAATTTCTCACATTGCACGATTATTTGTTACGTAATTTTAATCTCTTTCGTTTGGAATCTACTTATGAGATACGACAAGATATCGAGGATGCTGTAAGTCGTATGCTACCATGGCAATCGGAGGATGGTGATGTGGTTTTTGGTGGTTGGGCGCGAATGGCGCTACCAATCGCCTCATTCGCTGTGGTAGAGGTAACAAAGCCACATATTGGCGAAAGAAAACCTTCGAGGGTGCGCGCTGATGTTTCGGTAACATTGTCGGTACGCAAAGAAATCAAGGAAGAATGGGAGAATTTGCGTAAGCATGATGTTTGTTTTCTAATAACAGTTAAGCCAACAAAGCCTTATGGTGAGTAAACCTCAAAGTATACTAAGTATTCTGAAAATTTATTTTGCATCTTTCTTGAAGGTACCAAATATAATGCACGTGAGCCATTCATACCACAAGTTGGCCTAGTTTATGTGCGTGGCTGTGAGGTGGAAGGTATGTTAGATGCAAATGGACGTGTTATTGAAGATGGCCCGGAACCAAGACCGCTCTTGCCTGGTGAACAACGTACCTACCGTGTTTGGTTGGACTCAAATCAATACCGACTAGATATGGATAGTTTGCAGGAAGTGAGTAGAATATTTTAAGATATACATACATAAATTATTTGTTTAAATAAATAATAACATTTGTCATCTTGCGAATTTGAAGGGATCCGATGATGTTTATGAAAGTTTTAACATTATAATGCGTCGCAAACCTAAGGAGAATAATTTCAAAGCTGTTTTGGAGACTATAAGACATTTGATGAATACAGAATGTGTAGTGCCGCCTTGGTTGCATGACTTACTACTTGGCTATGGCGATCCAGGTGCGGCACATTATTCCCAAATGCCAAATCAGGAGCGCAGCTTAGATTTCAATGATACGTTTTTGAATATTGATCATCTGCAAAATAGCTTCCCTGGCTACGAAATCAAATGTGAGGCACCCCAGCAAGAACGCGTTCCTCCCTTCCGCTTGATATTTAAAGATGTACTCGAAGAAAAAGATAAGGCGGTGGAAGCTCAGGAGGAGAGTGAGCAAGCGAAGCCAGCATTAGAGAAGGTTATTATTGTGCAGCCATATGCGCCCGAAAGTCGTGGCCCTTATGTAGCAAATAAGCCGAAACAGTAAGTAATAGTGATAATTGTATATATACCTAGATGTGTTTAGCATAAGTTAGGAATAACAAGTAAGGAAGGCTAAGTTCGGGTGTAACCGAACATTACATACTCAGCTGAGAGCTTTGGAGACAAAATAAGAGAAAATCACCATGTAGGAAAATTAACCTAGGGTAACCCTGGAATGTGTTTGTGTGACATTGCTATCAAATGGAAGGTAATATAGAGTATTTTAAAAGGGAGTGGCCCATAGTTCTACAGGTGGACCAGGAGTGACCCTATAATGCGTTTGTACGATATGGGTATCAAATTAAAGGTATTAATGAGGGTTTTAAAAGGGAGTGAACCTTAGTTGTATATGTGAAAGCGTTTTCGAGATATCGGATCAGGGTGACCCAGAACATCATCTGTCGGGTGCCGCTAATTCATTTATATATGTAATACCACGAACAGTATTCCTGTCATGATTCCAAGGGCTTTGGATTTCGCCCTGCAGAACTTTTTCATTTTCTTCTACTTAATATGGTAGATGTCACACCCATTTTACAAAGTTTTTCCAAAGTTATAATTTGCGTCAAAAAACCAATCCAATCACCATGTTTCATCCCTTTTTTCGTATTTGGTATGTAGTTATGGCATTTTTTATCATTTTTCGAAATTCGAATTTCGCCCATTTTTAATACCAAGATAAAGTGAGTTCAGATAATTATGTGAACCTAGTTTAGTAAAGATATATCGATTTTTGGTCAAGGTATCGTGTTAACGACCGAGCGGAAAGACAGACGGTCGACTGTGTATAAAAACTGGGCGTGGCTTCAACCGATTTCGCCCATTTTCACAGAAAACAGATATCGTCATAGAAGCTATGCCCTTACCAAATTTCACAAGAATTGGTAAATTTTTGTTGCGCTGGCATTAAAAGTATTCTAGACAATTTAAATGAAAAAGGGCGGAGCCACGCCCAATTTGAAATTTTATTTTATTTTTGTATTTTGTTGCACCATATCACTATTGGAGTTGAATATTGACATAATTTACTCATATACTGTAAAGATATTAGACTTTTTGTTAAAATTTGACTTTTAAAATGATTTTTTTTAAAAAGTGGACGTGTTCGTTATCCGATTTTGCTAATTTTTATTTAGCACACATATAGTAGTAGGAGTAACGCTCCTGCCAAATTTCATCATGATATCTTCAACGACTGCCAAATTACGGCTTGCAAAACTTTTAAATTACCTTCTTTTAAAATTAGGCGGTGCCACGCCCATTGTCCAAGATTTTACTAATTTTCTTTTCTGCGTCATAAAGTCAACCCACCTACCAAGTTTCATCGCTTTATCAGTCCTTGGTAATGAATTATCGCAGTTTTTTGGTTTTTCGAAATTTTCGATATCGAAAAAGTGGGCATGGTTATATCCGATTCCGTTCATTTTAAATAGACATGGCTAAATGAATTTCTTTTTACGCCCAGATCATTTTGATATATAGAAGTCTATATCTATCTCGATTAGTTTATGCCGTTACAGTGTTCCGTTATGCGAACAAAACTAATATACTCTGCGAGCTCTGCTCAGCATTAGTTTTGTGTTTAGATTGAACATTTCTGAAAAAAGTTTTGAGAAATGCCGACTGACGATGCCCGCTCTTATTAAAGAGATGCCTTCGTATGCATAATAGTATATCAAAGCTACCGAATTAAGCCTTTTTCACTCACTAAATTTGTATTTCTCCAATTATAGAAATACCGTGCGCTTTACGCCGACTCAACTGGAAGCTATACGCGCTGGTATGCAACCCGGCCTCACACTTGTCGTCGGTCCACCAGGTACGGGTAAAACCGATGTGGCTGTGCAAATCATATCAAATCTCTATCATAATCATCCCAATCAACGTACGCTGATCGTAACACATTCCAATCAGGCGCTTAATCAACTTTTTGAAAAAATTATGGCTTTAGACATTGATGAACGTCATTTATTACGTTTGGGCCATGGCGAAGAGGCATTAGAAACAGAAAAAGATTTTAGTCGTTATGGACGCGTCAATTATGTACTCACACAACGTTTGAAGTTACTCAAAAAAGTGCAAAAATTACAAGAATCACTTAATGTGCTCGGCGACAACGCATACACCTGCGAAACTGCGGGATATTTCTATCTTTACAATGTGGTAGCACGTTGGGAAAAATTCCTTACACAAGCCAATGCTCTGCAAGCAGCTGCTAGCGATCCCACTGTTTGGCGTACCGTCTTCGAGAAAGATTTTCCATTTTCGCGGTTTTTCGCAGATGCACCACAACCCTTATTTAAGGGCGACACCTATGATGATTATATGGAAATTGCAAAATCTTGTTTCCGTTATATAACGCATATATTCACAGAATTGGAAGAGTTTCGCGCTTTTGAGTTATTACGCACCGGTTTAGATCGCTCAAAGTATTTGTTGGTAAAAGAAGCAAAAATTATAGCAATGACTTGTACGCATGCAGCACTGAAGCGTAAAGAATTGGTTAATTTGGGTTTTCGTTATGACAACATTTTAATGGAAGAGTCAGCGCAAATTTTGGAAATTGAGACATTCATACCGTTATTATTACAAAATCCGCTCGATGGTTATAATCGTTTGAAGCGTTGGATTATGATTGGGGATCATCATCAATTGCCGCCTGTCATTAAAAATATGGCATTCCAAAAGTATTCGAATATGGAACAAAGTTTATTTACGCGTTTAGTAAGATTAGGTGTGCCCACTGTGGATTTGGATGGACAAGGACGTGCCAGGTCCAGGTGAGTTGATTATATATATTTTTTTTTTGCATACCTACGTATGTATACCCTCTTTAGGGGTTAGTGTTACCGAAATAGCCTTGCGTTGTCGGATTTGAATTCAGCTATTGCTAGATTCAGTAATATATCGAGGGCCGTGCGTACGATTTGTTGTGATCATGAGGAATATTCTACTTCTTTTCCAACTGTCTTTGAGAAAAGGGCAAATGTATATGAGAACAGATCAAAAACATTAATAAAATATTTTTTGGAAAAACATATTATATCCATAACTCATTCACGGTACTACGACTTTCAGTTGTAGGGCGCCTGATATATGTGACAGCAAAGGAGGGTACCCCACAGAGAACCCCTAAAGTCCTCCTCAGTTTGTTGCCGTCATTTGGCAGTCTAAGTCGCATTAAGCAGTACTTAAAGAAGGAGTTAAAGTTGACATAGTTATAACGCCATAGTCATAACCATATTTTTACTTATCCATAGCAAAGTGGCATCAGTTATTGGTATCTTACTCTAAAAATCGTGAAAATTTCATAAAAATGAAGAAAACGCAAAAAATTACAAACATGTACCACAAAAAATAAGTATCTTAGTCAAAACGTATCTAAAAGAATAAATAAAATCTACAAAAAGTTAATAAATCCTCCAACTCAAATATTTTTAGGTTATGGATATGGCGAAAAACCAAAAACTAATTGGTTGGCTATGATATTGTTATGGCTTTAGCGTTAAGGTCTAATTATACTAACAGCGCATTGCATGACAAAACAGTACATAGCATATGAAACATAGACCTGATTATACTTTACGTAGCGTACGTAGACTATCGCTGACAAAGGCAAACAGACACACAAATAAAGTTAGTATTTAAAAAATATACACAAACTCAAGCAAGCAATATGGTTTACTCTGAGAGTGATGCTCATTTTTCCACTCTTTGCAATAACAATGTTAACAGCACGAAGAGTGAGAGTCGCGCGCATAGCGCATACATGGAAATCAAAATTCAGCAGACTTTCATGCAGTGCACTGCTTAGTCTAATCAAGCACACGCAAATCCCATTGAACAGATATTGTTTGTGAGAGCAATGTTGTTGTGCCCTGCTATGCTATGTAAGTATAATTGACCTTTTATGGTATGGCACCATTAATCGATTACATAAGGTTGGTTCGATCAGCTGTGTTATCTGGTTATGGTTATGTCATCATTAACTGGCCCTTTAATCGATTACATTGTTTTCCATAAGGTTGGTTTGATCATCTGTTTCATCTGATTATGGTTAAGTCACCACTAACTGGCCCTTAAGTGCTATACTGCTTTAAAACTCTTGAGTGAAAATGACTACTTACTAGATTCAGCCCTTTATGAAAGCCGCCTGAAGACTTAAAGAAGCCTAAATTTTCTCAGTCAAATACTTTCCAAAACCCATTTAAAACGAACAATCGTTCCTAAGGTTTGATCAACGTGATATTCTATAGCGACGTGGTTAATATCACCATTTTCTCATCAGGTATCATGCTTTCTTAAGTATTTGTGCTCGAGCTTTAGCGACTCTGCTGAAAGAAAAGTGGACTTTTATTCTTATTGAGGCTTTAAAAGAACTTTTTTTGATTCAATTAAGTCCCATTTTTTTGCAGAAACTAGCCACTGCAATCTGACCTCATTTATTTTTTAATTGTTCTTATTTCCATTTAGTATCTGCTCCTTATACAAGTGGCGCTATAAGAAGTTGGATGATCTTTCACATATTTTGGAACGCCTAGAGTACCGCAATGCAAATGCAGGATTTGTTCATGATTATCAGCTTATCAATGTCGAGGATTTCAATGGCGTCGGCGAAACAGAGCCAAATCCGTTTTTCTATCAAGTAATGTAGTTTATTGCCTTTACCACGTCACATTTCCTTAAAATTTGTTTATTTGTAAATTACCTAACTCACAGAATCTCGCCGAAGCTGAGTATGTAGTCGCCGTTTATATGTATATGCGTTTGTTGGGCTATCCTGCCGAAAAAATATCTATATTAACAACATATAACGGCCAAAAGCATTTGATACGTGATGTGATCAACTCACGTTGTGGTAATAACCCACTTATCGGGTGGCCATACAAAGTCACCACTGTGGACAAATATCAGGGTCAACAAAACGATTACATACTAATTTCATTGGTACGCACGAAGGCGGTGGGACATTTACGCGATGTACGTCGCTTGGTGGTAGCAATGAGTCGTGCCCGCTTAGGCTTATATATTTTTGGACGTGTGGCATTGTTTAAAAACTGTTTTGAATTGCAGCAAACATTCAAATTGGTAAGTTACAAAACGCACAATTTTTTTTTAATTGCTTATGGAGCTTTTCGTCCATTTTTTACTCATACGCGTGACAGAATATTGTTCGTATATCGGCCTCTGCTTCGAGATCTTGCACTGTTGTGAAAAACCTTGTTTTGTTTTTCGTGTTATTTCCGTAGAAGTGCTAACTCAATTCAATTTGTTAATGAGTGCATCGTAGTAATCAATTACATGTTGCAAAAGCTTCCCTGTTCTGGTTCTCTGGGAACTTTGAGGTATATTTTTTACTCAGCTATACGGCATAAACTAATCGAGATATATATAGACTTCTATATATCAAAATGATCTGGGCGAAAAAAGAAATTCATTTAGCCATGTCCATCCGTCCGTCCGTTAACACGATAACTTCAGTAAAGTTTGACATATTTTAATGAAATTTGGTATGTAAGTTCCTGGGCACTCATCTCAAAATGAACGAAATCGGACTATAACCACGCCCACTTTTTCTATATCGAAATTTTCAAAAAACCGAAAAGTGCGATAATTCATTACCAAAGACGGATAAAGCGATGAAAGTTGGTAGGTAGATTGACCTTATGACGCAGAATAAAAAAATTAGTAAAATTTTGGACAATGGCCACCAAATGGCACCGCCCACTTTTAAGAGAAGGTAATTTAAAAGTTTTGCAAGCTGTAATTTGGCAGCCGTTGAAGATATCATGATGAAATTTGACAGGAACGTTACTCCTATTCCTATATGTGTGCTAAACAAAAATTAGCAAAATCGGATGACGAACAAAACATTTAAAAAATTGAATATCTTTACAGTATATAAGTAAATTATGTGAACATTCAACTCCAGTAATGATATGGTGCAACAAAATACAAAAATAAAAGAAAATTTCAAAATGAGCGTGGCTCCGCCCTTTTTCATTTAATTTGTCTAGAATACTTTTAATGCCATAAGTCGAACAAAAATTTACCAATCTTTTTGAAATTTGGTAGGTGCATAGCTACCCCGGTAATTGCTTTTTGTGAAAATGGGCGAAATCGGTAGAAGCCACGCCCAGTTTTTATACACAGTCTACCGTCCGTCTTTCCTCTTAGCCGTTAACACGATACGCACGTACTTATCTGAGCTCACTTTATCTTGGTATTAAAAATGGGCTAAATCCGACTATGACCACGCCCACTTTTTCGATATCGAAAAAAGAAAAAATGCCATAATTCTATACCAAATATGAAAAAAGGGATGAAACATGGTAATTGGATTGGTTTTTTGACGCAAAATATAACTTTAGAAAAAACTTTGTAAAATGGCTGTGACACCTACCATATTAAGTAGAAGAAAATGAAAAAGTTCTCCAGGGCTAAATCAAAGGCCTTGGAATCTTGGCAGGAATACTGTTCGTGGTATTACATACATAATTAAATTAGCGGTACCCGACGGATGATGATCTGTTGTTGTTGTTGTTGTTGTTGCGATAAGGTTGCTCCCCGAAGGCTTTGAGGAGTGTTATCGATGTGATGGTCCTTTGCCGGATACAGATCCGGTACGCTCCGGTACCACAGCACCATTAAGGTGCTAGCCCGACCATCTCGGTAACGATTTATGTGGCCACATTAAACCTTCAGACCATCCCCTCCCTCCCCACCCTCAAGTTCCATGAGGAGCTTGGGGTCGCCAGAGCCTCGTCTGTTAGTGAAACAGGATTCGCCGCGGATAGGTGAGGTTGACAATTAGGTTTGGAGAAGCTATATATTGCGCTGGCAACCTGAGGGGTTGCGCTACACACCCCTTGAATCTGGTATTTTAGTCGCCTCTTACGACAGGCATATGATGATCTGGGTCACACTGGTCCACATTTTGGTCGATATCTCGAAAACGCCAAATGTAACGTGTGACGTGTGTGTTAAAACCCTCATTAACACCTTTCATTTGGTACCCATATCGTACAAACACATTATAGGGTCACCCCTGGTCCACGTTTATGGCGATATCTCGAAAAGGCGTCCACCTGTGGAACTCTTTAATACCTTCCATTTGATACCCATGTCATACAAACATATTCCAGGGTTACCCTAGGTTAATTTTCCTACATAGTGATTCCCCCTTATTTTGTCTCCAAAGCTATCAGCTGAGTATGTAATGTTCGGTTACACCTGAACTTAGCCTTGTTGTTGTTGTTGTTGTAGCGATAAGGTTGCTCCCCGAAGGCTTTGGGGAGTGTTATCGATGTGATGGTCCTTTGCCGGATACAGATCCGGTACGCTCCGGTACCACAGCACCATTAAGGTACTAGCCCGACCATCTCGGGAACGATTTATGTGGCCACATTAAACCTTCAGGCCATGCCCTCCCTCCCCACCCCAAGTTCCATGAGGAGCTTGGGGTCGCCAGAGCCTCGTCTGTTAGTGAAACAGGATTCGCCGCGGATAGGTGAGGTTGACAATTGGGTTTGGAGAAGCTATATATTGCGCTGGCAACCTGAAGGGTTGCGCTACACACCCCTTGAATCTGGTATTTTAGTCGCCTCTTACGACAGGCATACCTACCGCGGGTATATTCTGACCCCCTTACCCGCTGGGGGATGATGTTTTAGCTTAAATTTTTTTAGATCGGAAATCCAGTTGCCTGGCTTCGAAGAATAGGAATTTTGCATATACTTATTTCGAATTTAAGAAAATCTCTATCAATTTGAGGCTACCTCACAGCCTTACGGCACTTGCAATCTTGCGTAATTTCATCCAAAGTACCGAAGGAGAACTACAAAAATTGAGCGCTGGCAATAGTTAACGGTCATATTAATGTGTACTGTATTTAACCGTTATAAATTTCCAGAAACTCAGTCAGAAATTACGAAAACAGTTATATTAGAAATTAATTACTCGTATTCTTCTCAGTTACAAAAATTCTATTCCCGCTTCGTACAGGATTTTGGTCACTATACTCCATTCTTTCAACGGCAAGCTAAACTCGTATATCGGAAGTTTGTGAGCTAAACTAGAAGAAAAGTTCAATAAGTTAGCTAGGCTCTGTATGTATCCATTATAAATTTCCAGAAAAAAATATCTCTATATCTAAAAGATTGTTGGCCTTAAACACATTCTTCTCACTTAAAATAATTCTATATTCGCTTCATTCAGGATGTAGGCCACTTCTTTGAACAATCAATATAACTCGCAGTTAGGAAGAAATTGGGTTCGGTATGTATCCATTATAAATTTCCAATTTCGACCTGCAGAGAATACAGAATACAGTTTATTAGAACCTTTACATTTTTTTACACTGTCTTATTTGTTAGGACCACAATCCGAAATTGATTTTAAATTTAAAAATAAACTCCATTCTATTTAATCTCATTTAATACAGTTAACGCAACGCCCACAACGTCTGCGATTGTTACCGCATGAAATTTATCCAACAGAACGTCTAACCAATGAAAGGATGAATGAGAAGAACATCAAAGAAGTTTACAATATGTCACAAATGGCGGAAAATGTCTATGAGATGTATATGAAACATATGGAGGAGCTCAAAGATAAGTTACCGGAGGAGGGTGACTTACAAATGTATGCAAACATACCACAAGAGAGCGATGCTGAAGAGGCACATGTAATGCACCAAAATGAAAACGATGAACCGCCTGCAAAACGGGCTACAAAAGATACCACAAAAACTGCTAGCACTACAGCTTTTACACCAACTCCTATTGTTAATGAAATAAATATGGATGTAGATGAGGAGCAAGTGGAGGTAGAGCAAGATTCTGCCGTAGCTGCCGAAAGAACAAAAATAACCGATGACGCACACACAAAAATTGGAAGTGCTTATGCCGCGGAAAAAACGCATTCTGCAATAGATGAGACAAATACGGAAACTGAAAGTCCAGAACCTGTGGCAAGCATAGGCACTGCAAACGCAGATACTTCAAGTACAGAAGCTACAGCAAAATCAGACACTGTAGCAAACGCTCAAAACAAAGATCCTGAAAATACAGAAGCTGCAGCAAAAATGAAGTCTGCATCGAATGAGTCACAGGCGGAAACTGACGGTCCAGAAGCTGTGGTTGACAAAGGCACTGTAAACGCCGCGAAAACTGAAAGTACAGAAGCTAAGGCAAACGCAGACTATGTAGCAGATGCTGGAATCGCAGAAACCGAAAGTCCAGAAACTGTGGCTAACAAAGACACCTCAAACAAGGAAACTGAAAGTACAAAAGCCACTGCAAAATCAGACTCTGTAACGGATGATGAAAAGGCGAAAACTGAAAATCCAGAAGCTGCAGCAAAAACAGTTTCTGCAGCGAATAAGGCAAAGGCGGAAACGGAAAATCCAGAAGCTGCGACAAAAGCCACTGCAAAAGCAGACTCTGTAACGGATGATGAAAATACGAAAACTAAAAATCCAGAAGCTGCAGCAAAAAGAGATTCTGCAGCGAATAAGGCAAAGGCGGAAAAGGAAAATCCAGAAGCTGCGACAAACGAAGGCACTGCGAACGCAGAAATAAAAAGTACAGAAGCTAGCGCAAAAGCAGACTCTACAACGGATGCTAAAAACGCGGGAGCTAAAACTTCCGAAGCTGATAATGAAAAACCCGACAGCGGCGAATCTGAAAGTGTAGAAGCTCCTGTGAGCAAGGAGCCAAAGGCTGATTAGTAGGCGCTATTGAATTTCACAACAAATATTAAAGCGTAATATGGTTTTAAAATCTAGATTAGTAAAATTAATAAAAAAAAATATTATATAACAAAACATGAATTGCACATAATTTCTGCCGTATTGCACGGATATCAAATATAGTAATTAGCTCTCTCTTATTTTTTGGGAGCAGTAATACCCTCCAGTTGAGCCTTGAGTTGGGTGTTGGTCTTCTTGAGAAAGGCAACCTCTTCAGCATATTTCTTTTCTTCAGATGCACGCAATTCTGCATTACGTCGTTCTGCTTGTTCTTGCTTAATCTTCATATCGTTAATAATCTCTTCGAGTGCTTCTTTTTCAGTTTCCAATGTTTTAACGCGATCTCGCAACATTTCCTTCTCTTCATGTGCCTGCAATGCTTTACGCATACCAAACGCAACCGAACTGCAGTACAGCGTTTCATACGCTTCCATAGACATCGCGATTTCGTCGCGAATACGCAATAGCAACAATCCGCGTTCTGAGCAGTTTATCGTAACCTGACGTATGATTTCATCTGGAAAGGTAGTGAAATTAGTTTGTTATAAGTAGGTTATGCTTTTTACGAGTTTTTGCCTACCAAAACATTGCGTATACAACTCTCGACGTATGGGACAAATGCCAGTTTCCCGTGCTTGCGTTTGTTGAAGTCGTGTATCGAGCATCTCTTGTAGATTGATAACATCTTGCCTTGTAGCTGGAGTACTTGATACCTAATAATACCTAAGAGGTATTAGTACTAAGCTTCTTAGCTTTAGGATAGGTTTAGAATTAGAACAATTTAGTATGTACTGAATACCTTCAACTAGGAACGTGAGGGCAGAATTCGTCTAGGTGGAATTCCCTAACTTGGTTGTAATTGTGTTTTTGTAGTTAGCTATACCGTCCTAAGGCGGTATATACCGGGATTGCAGATCCGCGAAGTTTGGAAAGAAAGCTTGTTCTTTGAAATGGTCAAGCGGCATGTGATATAAAGTTTCTATATAACGTTTTATAACAACCACAGCATTGTTTTGAAGATTTTGGAATCTTTCACACTACTCAGGACCTTTCTCTTAAAAAATCATGGCAACAACCAAATAGATAGTTTTATTGTGCCCTTCTCACTTTACAAAAAACTCGACCAATACAAGCGCTCTCAAAAAATCGAGTACTTTATCCGTACTGTATCCGGCTTCATGGAGGGTATGTGTGTACCCTCGAGCCTAGGCGGACTATATAACTTACTTTGTACTTTGGAACTTTTGCTATTTTCTTTCATCGGCTCGTCCTTTATTGTGAAATATTTTTCTTATCAGACTTTAAGTATTGCGAAACAAAACTCATATTTCTTTATTTTTTATTGGCATCCTGTAAATTTGTCGAAATAGTGGCAATATGCAAGGAAGAAAGAAGACTATAGTTTATATCCAAAAAATGTGAATGCCAGACAGTCGATACAGTGCCATGTACGTGGATACCTAATGGAATTCTATTCGCTTGACCATTTCTTCAGCTTTTTTTATATGAAAATTTATATTTCTTGGTAGGTGAGAAGTCAGCTTAATACTTGCTTCTATTCCCTTCTTCTTTCGAGGTACTAATATATACTGACATGTCTCTGGTATAGCCTAGCTCATGTTGTTGTTGTTGTTGTTGTAGCGATAAGGCCCGAAGGCCTTGGGGAGTGTTATCGAGTTGTTGGTCCTTTGCCGGATCCAGATCCGGTACGTTCCGGTACCAAGCCCGACCATCTCGGGAACGATTTGTTATGACCACATGCGATATTCTAGGCCATCCCACCTCCTAGATCCATGAGGAGTTCGTGGTCGCCAGAGCCTCGGCTGTTAATGATTCGCCACGGATAGGTGAGGTTGACAATTGGGTTTGGAGGAGCTATATATTACGCTGGCAACGTGAAAAGGTTGCGCTACACAACCCCTTGAATCTGGCATTTTAGTCGCCTCTTACAACAGGCATACCTACCGCGGGTATATTCTAACCCCCTAACCAGCTGGGGGATGACCTAGCTCATCTTTGTTGACGTATTGAATCAAATGTTAATATTTATTTTAATTTGGTGAAGTTCCTCTTCTCCTCGTAACTGCCCTATTATTTCTTAACAGAAGTGTGCGTTCTCCGGTATCCAAAACGTATCGCCTTTTAAGGAGAACTTTTTCATTTAAACATTTAATTAAAAGTTAATTCTTTTAGTATTCAACTACGCACCGAAAAATCTTCGATATGACAAAACGTATAAGATACCTCAAAAGGCCCATCCCTCGAAACTTGAAGCGAATATGTTACAATCTTAATGAATGAGGAAACGATAGAGCACATTTTGTGCTCGTATACCGAGCTCGCAAGGCTAAGCAAATAGGATAGGGCCTAGAAATCTTCTTATATTTGTAAGAGGATGGAGTTATGTTTTTGATAGGGATAACATGTGATCTGGTTTTGATAGGGCTTTTCAGTTTGCCCGTTAATCAAATTTCGGGTAATAGTGTGGAAACGTTCAGTTTATGAACCGGTCCATTTATCCCTTCCACCTACGTACCGTTTGCTGCCATAATTGTCCATCCTCTTCCCAGCAACGTGGAGGTAATATGGAATTGAGGATCTCTTCTGTTTCACGTTTTGTATCCAATAAAGCGCCTGCCGTCAATGGACGCCTCATTTCCTGTCAACAAATAACAAGATTTAATTTGCTTCAATATACACATATAAAACTTCCGCATTCTAACTCACCATCTCTGTGGGCACAGTTTTTTTCTCCGGATGTTTAACCACCAAAATCGGATTATCATAACGCACCAGCGTTTGGTACTGATCAACCGTCGTTCCATCAATCTCCTCCATGTTGGTTTAATCCAATTTGCAAACACAATAAATGAATTTCAAATAAGTTCCTTCGTTATATAAAAATAAACAAAATTATAAATTTTCCTTCAGTCGTCAGACTAGTAGTGTTATTTTCTTTTTGCTATTTTTGTTTATAGCAACCGGAAGAGGAAGCGTCAAGTAGTTGAGGTAAAGGGTGAGTATTAAGCGACTCTATTTTGAAAATAAACGCGCAGTTGCCCTGTGTTTAATTTGAAGCACGGCAGTAGTAATAAAAAACCACGTATCAAATGAACGGCTCGAAATAAAAAATGAATTTATATGAGTTTTAAGCGGGGATTACCCTTATTGCTTTAAATGTATGAAAACATTTGTTTGAAGCAATTTATAATTTATTTAATAACTAGCTTATACCCCCCGTGGGTTTCACTCCACGTTGCTATAAAAAATATGGAAAATAAATAAAACACCATTAAAACACTTCTTGTTTCACATTTATAAGCAATTTATATATATTTATTATTTGTGTTAACATTTTCTGATGAATAGTTAATTATTGTAATTAGCTCCAAAACTAAATAATGTAATTATATGATTTTTTTAATTTAATGAAACCTAATTCTGGACTGGTATTCGACCAGAAAAGGAAAATATTTAAGAAAATTCCCAAAAAAAAAAATTGTAAGCAAATAATTTTCGTAGGTATTTGGTATGGAACAAACAAAGTGCCGTTAGCTACTTATCTTGTTTGGTTGATTTTCCGACAGGGTGGATAAATGATGTATATTGGAACGATTTTCCGTCATCCCTTGTCAAATTTGGTTTTGAGACAAACCGGTTTCGGCGTTGTGCCATCATCAGTGTCGATTTTCGTTCTGATCTGTTGTTGTCATTTGTCCTGTATTTATAGTTCGTAGGTATATGAGCAGGTATTGTCAAATTGTTGCTTGTGTATATTTAGTTATGTGTATGTGCTGTGTGTTCGTTCAGAACCGAGGGTGGTTTACTAATCGATTTGTGTGGCTTACTGGGGTAGGTAGAAATCTGTGATTTTAGTCGTTTGACCTTCTTTGTCGGTTTTTTGTTTTGGTGTGTTAATTGTTTTGTGTTTATTTGTTGTTGTGTGTTTGTCTGTTGTACCTGTGTGATTAAGTTGTTTCCTGTAAACAAGTTTTAAAGGCTCGAATATTGTGTCAGAAATTGTGTTTATCTGTTCGTTTATTATTCTACCGTCGAATGTTTTCTGTTTGTAGATTTCCATGTTTTCGAGTACGTTGAGACGTCGGCCCTTGTATGTGAAGAACCCAACTGCTTTGTTGATGTTTGCTGGGGAACATTCATTCTCGACCATGTGATTCGCGAAGTTAGACTCGGGTATAATGTTTGGATTCCGTATTTTTTTGTTGTAATCTCTAATATGTTCTCTGAACCTCGTTCTTATTTGCCGTCCTGTTTGTCCTATGTAACTATGCTGGCATCCGCAGGTAAGCTTGTATACGCCGTGGCTGCTAAACGGATCCTCTGAGTTAATGTTAGTTCTTAGTTTTCGCCCTAGATTGTTCGATGTTTTGAATGCTGTGTTAATGTTGTATTTTTTAAAGAAGTTTGCCAATTTATATGTTGCTTTTCCAGTATATGTCATAGTCGTCCAGCTATTATTTTCCTTTTCATTATTTCTTTTTGGTTCTCCATTTGTCCTTCTGAGCTTTCTACTAGTGCTTTTTTATATCCGTTGTTTGCAGCGATATTATATATGACCTCAAGTTCTCTCTTATATGCCTCTTGTGTAAGAGGTGTTCTTTCAAGTCTATGTACCAAGTGCCTTAATGCTGCATTTTTATGATGTTGAGGGTGATTTGAGGTATTGTGTATTATTGTGTCGGTGGCCGTTGACTTTCTATATATGTCATAGTTAAATCTTTTGGCTTCTTTATCAATATTTAGCGTGAGGTCTAGATAGTTGATTCCTCCGTCTTTTTCGGTTTCCATTGTAAATTTTATATTGCCGTGCTGTTTGTTGAGGTACTCCAGTACGAGCTCTTCGTTATTAGTAGTTAAAACGCATATTATGTCATCCACGTATCTAGCATAAAATGACACGCCTAATTTGGACTTCAGCTCCTGTATGTACTTTTCTTCCAGATAAGAATTGCTGATGTGGGGCTTCCCATTCCAAGACCGTTTGTTTGTCTATATATTTTATTGTTGAATTTAAAATAGTTTTGACGTAAAGTGGTTCTTAGCGTATTTGTGATTTGCATACTTTTCACTTTGTTTTTTGTGTTATGAACTATTGTTGAGCTAACTATGTCCAAAGTCTCCGATAGTGGTATAGATGGGTATAAATCTTTTATGTCAAAAGATACCAATTTGCTGTTTCTTGTTAGCTCTACGGTCTCGAGTCTCTCTATTAGTTCTGTTGTGTTAGCTATTGCATATTCGTTCCTTAGCTCCAGAGTATCTATCAATATCGTTTTTAAATATTTGGACAGTTTGTAACATGGTGCCGATTTAAAATTAATGATGGGCCTCATTGGCGTGTGCGGCTTGTGGATTTTTGGTAGCGCAACCAGTGGAGGAGCCGAAGGGTTCATTTGTACCAATCTATGTGCCATGTTAGAATCTACTATATTTGTTGCATTTTTTATAGCAACTTTGATTTGTTTTTGGTATTCATCTGTGGTGTAAAGTGGCATGCTGATGCCACTCAACTTTGGGCTTGCAGCCCCCAGCGCACCGACACACACCCGCAATAAAACTATTTTTAATTTCTTTCTGTTTAGTTTGTTTTATTTAAAATTTCTTTAGTTATCGTTTCTTTAGTTAAACACACACTCTTTTCTTTCTTTAGTCAATTATAAAAAACCCACTTTTACTTGTAATTTCTTTTTTTCAACTATTTTCAATATTTTATTTCTACCTTCACTTATTTCTTTAATGCGCGCTTAAGTGACGCGTTCACCGGCTCATTTCAAACTGAAAACTGTGGAAAAAAGCTGAAGCTTCAAAGCGGCCCTGCCGCTATGCCAAAAGTGCATAGCGGTAAAATCGAATGATGCAGTGGCGTGATAGTCGAGTAACGGAAGATTCAGCCAATCAGAATTCTCTCCGTCACTCGACTCTCTCACCCAGTAACACCAAGTGCATACATGCATGGTTGCATGTGGGGGTGATGCCAGCTATTTTAGTTTTTAGTTTTATTTTTAGTTTTTAGTTGGCTGGCACTACATGACGCTACATCATCCCCCTTTGGAAAAGAAGAATTTGGCAAGGTGATCAGTCTTGTCACATTCTTCTTTAGGCTTTACTAGGGTTAAGATATAAATTTATAAGAAAATGAAATATGTAAAAAATAATGTTTTTAGTTTGAAGTGAACCGTTACTATTTATATGCTTATTATTAAATTGAGTAAATATATATTTATTAAGTATTTCAATTTAACATATGAATTTTGTACATTAGGCCGTATTAAGAATTAACATTAATAGTTTGTTTAGTTTGGCCTTCATTGGCGTGTTCTTAAAGTAGGTTTATATTTAAAGATTATTTTCGGCTATCAATTTAATTAATTTTTTGTATACGATTTTTGTGTACAATTTTTTCAATTTTATTAATTTCATCAAAAATTTTTACATGTAGGGACCTTGATATATATTTCTATGTTTATTTCTCGGTTCTGTTTCCACTAAAACCCTATCATTAATTTTAATTTCTAAAGGCTTAGCAGTTTTATCGTATAATTCTTTATTTCTAATTTTATGTTTATTAATCAAATTTCTTGCCATTTTATGAGATTTTTGCATTCTATATTTTAGTTCTTTTGTATAATTTTCTACATTATAGATCGGATCGATTTGTTCCTTTTGTAATTCATGTGGCATTGTAGATTTTCTGCCAAATATTAATTCGAAAGGAGTAAATTTATTATCAAAAACCGAACTACTTGTAGTATTATGTAAAAATGTAAAATACTTCAAATACGTATCCCAATCTGAATACGTTTCATCTAGATATGCACGTAAATATTCGTTAAAGACTCTATGGTTTCTTTCAACAGTACCAACAGTTTCGTGGTGATAAGCTGTTGAGAAATCATGATTAATCTTTAAAAGTTTTGTTAATTCCGAGAATAATTCATTTTTGTATTCCGTCCCTAAATCGGATCTAATGGCTCTCATTGTACCATATGTTAGTATAAAGGTTTCAAAAATAGCACATGCGATAGTTTTTGCTGATTTATCTGGTACAGCTACTGTTACCAGGTATTTAGAAAAGTCACAAATCATAGTAACAGCGAACTTGTTACCATAGTTTGATTCTGGAAGTGGACCTATTGTATCGATAATCACTATGTCAAATGGTTTACAGGGTGTTGGAGTAAGGACAAGATTTTCTTTTGTTTTTGGTCTCGCTTTATTTAAAAGACATTTATTGCAATTTTTCACGAATTTCGCTATATCACGTGTCATGTTTTTCCAGTAATATTTAGTTCTTAATTTGGCATATAACCTTTTTGTTCCGCAATGGCCTCCTAACAATGGATCTTCGTGATAAATTGTCATAAGTTTTTGTTTCTGTTCATTGTCTGTTACGGTCTCTACAGGGTCCGTCAATATTATTTGTAATGATTTTAAAATTTCATTTCCGCGGATTTTAAAATTCGTAATTGAAAAATTATTGAAAAAGATATCATTTTTTTGCCATTCTAATTGTTTAATATTGTGATTGTCGGCTGCTTTTTCCAGCCTCGAAAGTAACTCATCTAAATTCGTTATTTCGTTAGCAGTCACGATATTAAGTAAATTATATTTTTTATGTTTTAAATGCGCATAAATTTGTAAATTGGAGATCTCCTTATGTTTATTATATTGTATTGTTGATTTTACTCGCGGTATCTTTTTTGAAAAATCGTATGAAAATTTATCATAAACTTGTACTTTATTATCGTTAGAGGTCGTATCATTTAAACTTATTTTTTCATTTTGTAATTCTTGTTGTTTAGTTTGTAATCGCGTTTTAACGGCTAAAACATGTTTTGTCGAATCTTTAATCTCGTCTATACTTATACGCGAAAGAGCATCAGCCACAACATTCGATTTTCCTTTAATATATTCAATTGTAAAATTGTATTCTGATAAATCTAATCTGATTCTAGAGAGTTTCGAGGAAGGATCTTTCATATTGAATAGATAAACTAATGGTCTATGGTCTGATTTTACCGTGAAATGTGTACCGTAGACATACGGCCGAAAATGTTTTATAGCAAAATGTATTGCTAAAAGTTCTAATTCTATGATTGCCTTTTTCTGTTCGGCTTTATTGAAAGATTTTGATGCAAAGCAAATCGGTAAGTCATTATCTCCATGCTTTTGGCTTAATATAGCGCCACAACCACTCTTAGATGCATCTACAGTGATAATAAATTCTTTTGAAAAATCAGGGTATTGTAATAATTGAGGAGACATTAATGATAATCTTAATTTTTCGAAAGCATTTTCGCAAGCATCATCCCAAACAAATTCAACTTTTTTTCGATTTAGACGATTTAAAGGGGCTGCCAGTGACGCAAAGTTAGGTATAAAACGCCTATAATAATTTGCAAATGCAACGAATCGCCTAACAGCGTCTTTGTCTTTTGGCTTATTGTATTTTTTAATTGCGTCTATTTTTGAGTCATCTGGCAGCAGGCCTTTGGAGGTGCATTTATGGCCTAAAAAAGTTACTTCAGAACGAAGGAAATTGCATTTGTTGGGATTTAACTTTAAATTGAATTTTCTACAAGTTTCGAAAACTTTTTCTAAATTTTTGAGGTGATGTGTCTCGCTACATCCGATGACGATAACATCGTCAATGTACATAAAAGCTTGATTTGGCGAAATGCCTGAAAATGCTAATGACATCATACGTGAAAAAGAGTTTGGTGCTATATTTAAACCGAAAGGTAAAACTTTCCAACGAAAAGCTCCTCGATCTGTACTGAAAGATGTAACGTCTCTAGAATTAACATGAAGTGGTATTTGGTGAAAACCAGAAAAAAGATCTAAAGTCGAAAAATATTTGGCTCTGCCAAGATTGTCGAGTATGTCGTCTACGCGTGCCAACGGAAATTTGTCTGCGATAAGCTTTTTGTTGACTGCTCTGAAATCAACGCACATACGGTAAGACTTTTGGCCTGTAGGATCCTTTTTCGGCACCAAAATTAAAGGGCTGTTATAATTAGAAAAGCTGGGTTCTATTAAATCATTTCGCATTAAATTTTCGACTTGTTTATTAATTTCTTCACGTTGTGTATATGGTAAACGATAATTTTTTATATAGACTGGATTTTTATCATTTAAACGTAGCTTTTGTTCGTAAAAGTTATTTAAAGTCATACGATCAGTTTTTAAAGCGAATACATCGGCATATTTTAAGCATAAATCTAGTAATTGTTTTTGAGCATAACTCGGCATTTGATTTTTCAAAATTTTCGTTAATTCCTCTAAGCGTTTTTGATCTTTTGAAGTTTCATTGATTTTGTAGACATTGTAGTTGGTGATATCTTCCGTTACGATATTGCAATTGTTGACATGTTTTACTTCGTCAGTAATATTTAAAATTTTTATAACTGGATTATTTGTGTCAACAATGCACTTTGCCGTAAAAACACCATTACAGATTTCTTGCGAGTCTACAAAAACAGGATTATCGCATTTTGGTAATTTAAATAACCGATAAACTTCACATCTCGGAGGAATAACTAAAGAATCGTTACTTGTGCCGTGTAAAATTGGTATATTTGCGTTATCTAATCCGGTATTAATGGTTATGCTATCGCTTGCGTAATTAATAATGCATTTATTAAATTTTAAAAAGTCTTTGCCGAGTATTCCGTCTGAAGGTATATTGAAATCGTCGTTAACTACATGTAAAGTATGCGGTATTAAAAATTTATATGCAATTAAGTTGGTTTTTAAGGTTCCTAAAGTTGAAATTGTTTCAGGCGTTACGCCTGTTATGTTTGTTATTTCGTTAGTATTAAAGTTACAATTTTGATATAAACTTGAAATTTTGATTAAAGAAATATCTGCTTGTGAATCTACTAGAAAAGTACATGGTTTGTAGGAATCGCTACATTGAAGTTCAATAAAATCTGAATAATTAAGGTTCAAGCAGTAGATGGATTTTAATATTTTTGAAGAAGATTCGTTTAATTGTCTAAATCGTGATCCCGATCCCCCAGTGTTCGCTCCTGAGGGTCGTTCACGTTTAAAGCGCGTACATTGGCATTACTTCGCGAATTTGAACGTCTATTATTATTAGCATTATTGTTACTACTACTAGGCTGATTGTTTCTATTAGTGCTATATCTGTCATTATTACCTCTATTAGAATTAGTGTACCCGTAATTATTATTGTTGTAATTATTTCTATTGTTATTGTTGAATCTTGCGTTTGGATTGTTGTACCTATTATTGAAATTATTACCTCTATAATTTCCTCGAAAACTATTTTGCCAATTACCACGAGTACGGAATGCTAGTACTTGTCTTTCTTTTACCTCATTATTACGTTCGACTATCATTTTTGCAACTACGTCTTTTGAATCACTGAAGGTAGTTGAAGCCAGGATGGATTTGACCAATTCTGAACGAGTGTTCAACCTGCACACATTCACTGTTTGCTCTACGGCCATTTCATGTGCCTTGGCTTGTGTCATACCTTCAATAATCAAAGAACGTTCCAATGCGTCGGATAGTTCTTCAACGCGCTTAGCAAAGTCTGAGTAATTATTATTGATGACATGTAAAGACGCGATTTTACCAGAAACAACTTTCGAGTTGTCGGGTTTTATTCTATTTCTCAAGGCAGTCTTTATGTCATCGACTGAATTTATTAAGGTTGGTAATGCTTCGCGTGCTTTTCCCTCAAGTTTGGATTTCAAAAATGCAATAAAAGTACTATTTAAATTTTCATCTGAGAAGATTTCAATTAATTTTATTTTGTCGATAAAAGATTCTAATGCCAGTGGATCGCCGCTGTAGTTGTCCCTAATAATTGAGGCGCAACTGGTAATGAACACCTTTTTCTGTTCTGAGGTTGCCATGATTGAAATATTGTTATTCGATTGTAAATCTGAAGAATTATTTGTTGAAGGCAAATTAGAAGAATTTGAAGTAGAGTGAGAATTGGAAAAGTCAGTTCCTGACTGAAAATTGGAAGTGCTAGTTAGTAGGTTGTCTGAATTATTAGACGAATTTGCTGAAGGCTGAGTGTTTATAATATTAGTTACTGACTGAAAATTTGAAGTATTATTTTCTGCGATATCTGAGTCATTAAATCCTAAAAAATCTTCTTGACGAGCTAGTGAACACCTTCCTTTAGGGCTTGATTTATCGCTGGAATTGCCCTCAGAATCGGACATGTGTTTGAAACAGGGTAATTTTATTGAAAATTATTTTAAGAGAAAAAATTTTGTAAATCAGGTAAATATTTTGTAAATATTATTTGAAAATCCGGTTAAAATTTGTCGCGTTTGGTATGAATTTTATAAAATGGTAAGTCTGGTTAAGAAAATTATATAATTTGTTTTTTTTTGAAAACAAAGGAACATCCGGTCTGCGGATTTTCTCTAAATTATAGGCTAGAGAAATGCCTACCCCCCTTCCGTGCCGAACTTAGTCGGACTTACCGACTGTCCCCCACTAGGTTAGCCCCGCTAGCTAACCAATGGACAGGCTGTCCTAAAAAGGACACTTGGTCTGTGGTTTCTCGCCCCCCAGAATGGGCTTTGTAAAAGGAAATAGGCAAGCGTGTTCCGGTTTTTCGAAATTTATTTAGTGAAAACCGAAACAGGCTGGTATATTTTTTTTCGGACTATTGGAAAAAAATAAAAAAAAAACCGCACTTGTTTTCACAAGCCTAACCAAAATTTTTCCGAATATACGGCGATGTTTACGACCACATCGCTTTATATTGAAGGTATGAAAAGTATGACGTATATTATATCACGGACGCACCGCTTTTAATAAAATTTCCAAAATGTTTCTATAATTCCTATAGCAATCGAACGAAATGAATGCAAATATTTTATTGTTTCCAAGTTAAATTCAATTTTTGTATATGAAGGCAAAAATTTCATTTCCTGGCATATCAGAGGACGATTTTATTATAAAAATAATAATTTTTTTTGATTTAAAGAGGCTTACAAACAGATTTGCTGTGATAATAATATAATAGCGTTAGCTTTATATAATAATGTTTCATATATTTTAATTTTCCCAAAAAAAACAATTTTATAAGCGTTGGGAGAACTGTTTATGAATATCTTAACTGTGAAATTACGAAAAATACGAAAAACTATTGCAACTTTTTGACTTGGAAAAACAGAAGTTTAGAATTTTTAGTTTTAATATGAAATTATTTAAAATGTTATTTAGCTAAATGAAGTTACATGAAATTGTTTAATTTATATTTCGATTTCAATAATATCTGAAATTGTAATTAAATAATGGTAACTTTTTGTAAAGTGTAGAATTCAGAAAGTTATTAAAGCGAAATTTTTTTTTTTTTTTTTTTTTTGTAATGGCAAAATCAATTCGATATACATACATACATATATTAAAATAAACCTTTATGCATACATACATATGTACATGACTGTACTTTATTGCGCTCCTCTGAATTGCTATGATGCGGCTGCTCTGCCTGCTCTTCCGCCTTCCTTTTTCCTCTTCTGCTGCTACCGTGATATACCCTGATTTTGCTTAAGTGCCGTTATTTAATTGCGCTTATTAATGCTTTAAAGATGATTTTTCGGCTTTACTGCCGCTGTTTTATGTTTTACAGGTGATTTTACGGCTTTAGTGCCGTTATTTTATGAGACTGACTTTTTGAGCGGCTGTACGCACCAGCACATAAAAATATGTACATATATCATTAAAAATTATAAATTTTTTCAATTCAAAGTTTTGGTTTTATAGAAAAATGCTTTTTTTCGTTAAGTTGCCTTTTTAAATATTAAGTTGAAATTGTCTTGATTGGATTGTTTAGTAAAATTTTAGATTCTTGATTTTTTTTTTTTTTTTGGTCTAAGTTTTACATATATATATGTTGTAGAAAATTAAAGTTTCGTAAATTTCGTCTCACATTTTTTTTTTTTTTAATTCTAGAATTTCATGTATGTATATTTGTCCATATAATTCTGGATTTTTAGTATTTTGTAATGTTTTCAGTTTTTGAATTTTTGTAATTTTTAGATTTTATATATGTATGTATTTCTGTATACTTTGTTGATTTACCCATTTTTCAATTGCTCTTTTTTTTTTGCAATTGTATTTTGATGTGATCTTATAATTTAGAGTCATGTGATGCGACATCGTCTTCACTTTGTTCGCTGTAACGTGGACGCTTTTTATTACGTGAACCACGCTGTTTACGCTTTGGACTACTATGATCGCTTCCTCTGTGTCGATCTGAGCGCGCTCTTTGATGCTGACGCATCCGCTCCACTTCATAATCTTCATCATCACCGTCACATAGGAACGAATCGTCACGGTCGCCATGTAAAGTGGCATGCTGATGCCACTCAACTTTGGGCTTGCAGCCCCCAGCGCACCGACACACACCCGCAATAAAACTATTTTTAATTTCTTTCTGTTTAGTTTGTTTTATTTAAAATTTCTTTAGTTATCGTTTCTTTAGTTAAACACACACTCTTTTCTTTCTTTAGTCAATTATAAAAAACCCACTTTTACTTGTAATTCCTTTTTTTCAACTATTTTCAATATTTTATTTCTACCTTCACTTATTTCTTTAATGCGCGCTTAAGTGACGCGTTCACCGGCTCATTTCAAACTGAAAACTGTGGAAAAAAGCTGAAGCTTCAAAGCGGCCCTGCCGCTATGCCAAAAGTGCATAGCGGTAAAATCGAATGATGCAGTGGCGTGATAGTCGAGTAACGGAAGATTCAGCCAATCAGAATTCTCTCCGTCACTCGACTCTCTCACCCAGTAACACCAAGTGCATACATGCATGGTTGCATGTGGGGGTGATGCCAGCTATTTTAGTTTTTAGTTTTATTTTTAGTTTTTAGTTGGCTGGCACTACATGACGCTATAGTGGGATCCTCTCTCATTCTACGACATTTCATTTCCTCTATGAGATCCTCGGTTTTGGATACATATTGCTCTTTTTCGATTAGCACAGTGGTGTTTCCTTTGCCCGCTTTCGTTGTGACAATATTGTTTTTCCTTAGTTTATGCCGTAGATTCCTTGTTGTTTTCTCCTCTGTATTCGGTTTTTGTCCTTCCTGTGCTTTCACCTCCTTTTTTATGATTTCCCTGCACATGTGTCTTGCGTGCTCCTGTTCTTCCTGTGGGATCAATGATATTGCGATCTCCGCATCTACAATCGCTTGCTCCATTTTTCTTACTGTATTCTGGTCCATGATATTGTGCTTCAGGCCCTTTTCGAGAAGTTGTGCCTCTTCCTTGGTAATGGCCACTGTTGTGAGGTTAACGAACTTGTCATGAAACTGGTGAGTGTTTTGGTTTTGGTTACCCTCTCGTCGTCCTGCCAGCTTGTCCAATTTTCGGTTCAGCGACCTGTATTTTTGTTGTAGTTCCTGATCGACCTCTGTCTTAATGCGGTCGAAACATTCCATTAATGCGTCGTAGGTAGTTGTTCTGCCAATCTTAAATGGATAGATAATAACTCGGCATTTATCTCATCCTTCTTCGAGTATAAGCTTTCCAACTCATATTTTAAAAAATCCTTTTCCGCTTTTCTAACTTTTCTAAGCTACTATGCTTATAACTGAAGAGCGCATAGACTGATGTCGATGATTCACACCAATTGTTCCTGATTATGACGAAAAGACTGACTCAGGCAAAAAAAATATCATAAATTACAGAACGTACTAAAAGGAAAGTTCAAAGTTGTGGGAGTTCTCATTCCGAGAATTTCAACGCACTGATTTCAATTTCTGTTGCCCATCAATGGCACGCATGCAAATAGTCTGCCATTCCGGCGGTATGCCATTCGAGTTTAGCGAATCCAAATTTCAATTCTCCTAGCTTTCATCATGACAATCAATAAATTATCATGACAAAAAATAAATCGTTGAGTGTGGTCTTAATATGTGAAATTAATATTTTTCACACGGTCAACTATATTTCTCATGTTCTTGTGTCCGAAAACCATTCACTTTGATGGTTTTTTTTTCAGTTAGGTTAGGTTAGGTTTAACTGGCCGGTCCATGAGGACCTCACATAGAGTGATTGAGTCCGTAGTGTTACCAGAAGTTTGTTTTAACGACCAAACTGAAAAACCCTATCAAAAACCAGAACCTATGTTATAAAATAACTCCGTCCTCTTGGCAAATACTAGAAGCTTCCTAGGAGTTAAGCCACTTGCTGCTTCTAGATCTTACAGCTGTATAACTCCTAATAGTTGGAGTCTTAGCCTGGCAAGTGCAGGGCACGAGCACAGAACGTGCTCGATCGTTTCCTCCTCCAACCCGCACTTCCTACATCTGCTATCACTGACCAAGCCTAATTTAAAGGCATGTGACGCCAGAAGGCAGTGTCTAGTCAGAATAACCGTCATGAGTCTACATTCCTCTATCTTTAATGATAGAAGCAACTTTGTTAGTCTAAGGTTGTCAGACCTACACATAATCTTCTACACTTTACAGCCCCGCGCTTGAACCCACGCCTTTCACGCTTGGTCGATCATGTGCACCTCTCTCCTTCGCTTAATCTCGCCCAGTCTTATTGGACGTCTACGGAGCAAGCTTCGCCCTTCGGATGCGCCCTTTTTAGCTAGTTCGTCCGCTTTTTCATTCCTATCTATTCCCATATGCCCTGGGGCCCAATATAGATGTATGCTTCTCCCTGTCCCGATTCTCTCCAGACTCTGCTTACACTCTAACACGTATTTAGATGCTGTGCTATGCGAAATTATTGCCTTAATTGCTTCTTGACTGTCAATATAAAAGTTAACACGCTTGCAGCTTAAGCTATTCTCTTCTTCCAGGGTTTCTACTGGTTTGGTTACGGCTAATATTTCCGCTTGGAAAACGCTACGGTAATCCGGCAGCCTGTAGGATCTGCTTATTTCCGGATCAGCACAGTATACCGCAGACCCTACTCCTTCCACTACTTTGGAACCAACTGTGTACACATGTATCGCCTCGTCCGCCATTTGCGCACCCTTGCGCCAACCGTCCACCTCTATTGTGGCCTTAAGATCTCCCTCGAAGCGCAGATAGGGAATCAGGTAGTCTGTTCGTCTATGGCCATATGGTCGGCGCTCAAGTTGCCCGAGGCACTGAGCCTGGTTGCGGTTGTTAATGCTTTGTTCTTTGCTACCAGGTCTACAGGTGGAATGTGCAGAATGGCATACAGTGCAGCCGTCGGGGTTGTTTTCAGTGCTCCCGTAATGCTAAGCATCGATAGTCTGCATACCCCCTCTAATTTTTTGAAGAATGTTGTTTTTTGTGTGGCTTTCCACCAAACAAGAACTCCATAGTATAGAATAGGGCTTACAATCGCTGTAAAAACCCAATGAGAAAGAGAGGGCGATAAGCCCCACGTACACCCCAGCATTCTTTTACATGCATAGAGTGCCGTTGAGGCCTTCTTGACCCTCTCCTCCACGTTGAGCTTCCATGACAGCTTACTGTCTAGGATGATTCCTAGATATTTTGTGCAAGGTTTCTCCTGTAAGGTCACCCCTCCTAACTTAGGCCTGGTCCAATTGGGACCTTGTACCTCTTTGTAAACAAGACCATATCCGTCTTCTCCGCATTGACTTTCAACCCGACATTAGATGCCCAGGTATGAATATCCCGAAGCGCCCGATCCATCAAAGAACTAATCGTTGGAAGGCACTTTCCACTTATGACAATTGCAACGTCATCCGCGTAAGCCGTAGGTTTTACGGGTCCCCCATCAAATCGTCTGAGCAGTTGGTTGATGACCAGCGTCCACAGCAGAGGTGATAGCACCCCTCCCTGCGGCGTTCCACTGTCCACTGATTTCGTGGCCTCGTACAATCCCCATTGTGATGTAATCTTCCTGCAATTTAACATGCAGCTGATCCATCTGGTTAAGGCTGGATGTACTTTAATGTAACTAAGGCCATCCATAATCGCCCATTTAGAGACATTATTGAAAGCCCTGGCAATGTCTAAGAAGACTACTAGAGGACATTCCTTATATTATAGGGCTTTCTCTGCGCTTATCTACCGGCTTGCCTTTGGTGTACGATTTTTGTGTTGTGGAGAGCAGCTTTTCATCCACGTTGGACTTTATGTACACATCTATCAGCCTCTCAAAGGTTTTCAGCAGAAATGATGTTAAGCTAATGCGTCTACAATCTTTGGGATACACGTGACCGATCTTTCCCGCCTTTGGTAGGAAAGCTACACGAGCAGTTCTCCAAGAGTGCTGTACATGATTCAGTCTTATGCACCCATCGAATATTATTTTAAGCCATTCCACGACCGCCCCACTTGAAACTTGTAGCAGGGCCGGGAATATACCGTCTGGGCCCGGCGATTTAAACTTAGAAAACGTCTTCACTGCCCACTCGATCTTGGTATCGGTCACCAAGCCCGGCACTACCCGCTCCGTGATCGAAGTGTGAGTGCTGTCTGCTGGCTCTTCTAAACCATCTCCCGCTGGGAAATGTGTATCGAGAAGCACCTCAAGGGATTCCTCACTATTACGTGACCATTCCCCGTTATCTTTCTTTATTAGTCCCTGGACTATATTTCCCCTTGCTAGGACTTTTCTCAACCGTGCTGTTTCGCTGGAGCACTCTATGTCCGTACAGAAACTTTTCAATGAGATTCTCTTCGCCCTGGAAATTTCACGCTTGTAGATCCTCAGATCCAGCAGATCCTGCTGAAGCTGATATACGCATGGTCCATCCAATCATACCTTGATATATCACGTTCGGAGCTCAGTGTAATATCCAAAATATTGCTGAATGTTGGACCAATGTATGTAGGGACATTTCACGTGTTGGCTATCTGCAAATTGGTTTGCAGGATGTAACAAAATAGAGATTCGCCTCTCTCGTTCGTATCTGCTCCTCCCCATGCATTGTGGTGCGCACTTGCATCCGCGCCTATGACCAACCGCCCGTTGCGCCCTTCGTCCTGTACTAGCCTCTTGCACTCCATCGGTGGATCCTCCGCAGCATGGGCCATATAGCAGGATGCCAGGATAAGTGCCTGCTTATTCCTTTGCTCAACGGCCATCACTTTCGTTTGGGTTTGCGCATAGTAAACGCCAAATCCGCGCGCGCTAAATCCAGAAACCTTTCCTCCCGATGAGAGTCTCGGCTCCTGGATCAGCGCCACGTCAAACGAACCCTCCACAAGGGTTAGGAGAAGTTCGCTCGACGCCACTTTACTATGTTGGAGGTTAATCTGTAGGACTCACAGCACCATTGGGCTGTTTTTCCCCCTCCAGCACCTTCGTCGTGACGTCGTCGCCCTCCCCTTGCCCTTTTGGTTTAGAGTGTTCGAAGCCCCCTTCTGCCTCTTGTAACTGTTGTGCCGGGTGTTCCTCTGTGCGACTCATAGCACCATCTGGCTGTTGGTCCTCTTCTAACACCTTCGTGGTGACGTCGGCTACCTCCACCTGTCTTTTTTCCTTTAGGCTTTTGAGGACCTTTTCGACTTCGACCACCTCTACCGTGTTAGGGTTTTTATCCTCGTGACTTCCTTTTCTGAGTCGCATGTAAATTTTGCTAGTGCCAAAGGACATTTTGCCAAGCTGCGTGTACAAAATATCCTCCGCCTGCTTGTTTATTTGGAAGATGTAGAACTGACCATCCTCGGTAGGCCGAGATACAGTAAGTACCTTCCAGTCCTGTGTCGGTATGTTCGGATTCTGATTCTGCAGAAGTCGCAGTGTATCCTCCGACTTCATCACGCATGGTATCCATACCTTAACTTTTGGTACCGTGGGGATTTGCTCTTTATCCACCACCTCAAACCGCGCGTTCGTGCCTTGCCTTTGTAGGTTTGGAACCACTTCCTCCAGCCACCGCAAGTTCGCGATGTTGTCGCACGCTATCATTTTCACACCATTATACCATCCCCCCGAATCAAAGGTTGGAAGGGGCTTACTTGGTTGTTCCCGCATCATCTTAAGCATCAAGCTAATAAGCTCCCTTTCCACAGATCTTCACCTTTCAGTAGTCATTTGTCCGAAAGGACTGCTACGATCAACCAGCGCAACAGTCAGTGACTACTTTGCCACATCACTCATCTTCTCGGGAAAAGCCGGAGTCTTAGTGTTATCTCCCTTTGGCACCTCCGAGAAAGCCGGAGTCTTAGCGTTAAACCCCTTTAGCATCTCCGAGAAAGCCGGAGACTTAGCGTTATCTCCCTTTGGCTTATCTCCTACTTCCGTAGTTGGAACTTCGCTCTGACTCGCAGCTTTCGAGGTACTTGCTACCTCGCTATTGGGGCCCATCTGTCTTACAGCTTTGGGCCTAATTGTTTTGTCTATGCGACTGCCCTGCCTCGCGGCTCTAGGACTAGGTCCTTCCTGCCTCTTGAAAGCAGGCTTGTCGCCTTCCGCCTAACGTTGCCTCTTCATTCTGCCATTCGACACTGCTTCCTCCACGTACCGGTTGCAGAACCGAGGGTTTCTCGCACCAAATCTTTTGAACTGCCTTCGACCTACTTCTACCGCCTCATGGACCCATTCCAAGCGCTCGATCTCCACTTCTGTTGGATCGACCACTGCTCCCAAGCGTTGTACAATTCTTAGTGCTACACGGTACTGCGAGAGAGCTCTTTTACTTCCTCTGCTCCGTATCCTTCTCCACTCTTCTACTCCGTTTTCATTTGTGTGCTTCTCCAACACGGAGTTCATTGAGTCAGCACTACTCTCGCTCCCCGAGTCCGACGCATCGCTTAATTCGTATTTGTCGTCCTTGGATTGCGACTCAGTTCTTCTCTTTACATCGTCCTTATTACAATCAGGTAATGAGTCGTTCATCTTGGTCGTACGACCACCTGCCCGACAAGGCGGGCTCAGCGGTCCAGTATTATATACGGGGAAAGAACCGTCGGCCACAGCAGCGCCCCTTACTGTGGTAAAGCCATAAATACTTCCCGAGGTGGCCCGGTATCGGGAAGGCTCCGTTCGAATACAGCCGAATTTATCCCCTGGCTGCAAATCGTCCAATAGGCACGGTTCGCATAACACCCTGGATTAGGGGGTTGGCAGTTCTTGGTCACCGACATCCCGCCGCCCTCCTATGAGGCGAAACGGCGTAGATGTTAGTCCTAAACAGCTCCGCCTCATAGTCGGGCGCTATGGAGTTCGGCTAAGCCCTCACACTAACGACAACGTGCCTACCTTAGTGAGGGTTTTTTTTCAGTTAAATAAATAAAAAAAAATATTGTCTTTAGTTTTAACATTAAAGTACGTGTATTTAGAATATGATATGAAAAAGGTTACATTAAAAACTCAAGCGCATGCGTCGGCTTTTCTTTGCCATTTCATCTAAAACTTCACCAACTCAACCAACGGTAACAATTTTATCACGGTGGATGCTTAGTGATGCACAGCCATTCAATCGATTTTCACTCATCGTGTTTCTCATATAGTTTTTAATCAGCCTAAGAGTTGAAAAAGATCTCTCGTTCGTTTCCGTTGTTACTGGAAGCTTACACAAGATTTTCAACAACACGTGAACATTAGGAAAAGCCAAAAAAAATACATACCTGTAATATTAATCATAGATAATTTGATAAAAAAAAAATCGAAGTAGAATTCATGCTTTTTGAGCCTATGCATGAGATCTAACGTATACGTATGTAAAATTCCAAAGAAAGAAACTGATCGAATAGAAAAAAATTTTATTTAAAAAAGTCATATCTACACGGAAAAAACTCTGTGTTTTTTACATTTTTTTACATTTGTTTTTTTTTCATTTATCAAATAATTTGAATTTTACATTTTTGAAATATGTTTTTGATATGAAAAAAAATGTAGATATTACATTATAATAATGTAATAATAATTCCACATGGAAAATAATGTCAAATTTGCATTATATTTCAAAATTGGAAATGTGTACTTCGAATAAATGCTGTAAATTTAACATTGTTTAAATGTGGAGAATAAAATCAAAGCACGAGAATTAGTATCGTTTAGTTCGGCAAATAAAAAGAACCGTAAGCAATGTTTATATGTATGTTTATATGTAACGACCTAAAAAATCAAAGGATCCTGAGGCAAGGGGGGTTTAAACCCCCAAACCGCCCCCTCCCCCCGTCGCTACGCTCCTGCTGCTCAGAAACAAAATGGGTGCCTACTATCGCATTACGGAAAGCCAGTCAAGGGTATTCAAAATTAGTACAGAAGTATTCTAGTTGTAAGGTGGGTTTCGTCGAAGGCTGGGGTAGCACTCAGCCAATCCAGAGTCGAAAAAGGATACCTATTTCCTTTTAAAATGAACACACGTCGATTTGTTGTTGGTATTTTAGTAAAACACACACACACCGTTGCAGAGAGGTAGACCCGGCCGACGGATGGAAGGTGTACTGTAGCCGAAGGTTGGTGAGTCGGTGGATCGATTTCCCCAAACAACCGGAGGTCGGTGGAATCGATGCACGTCACAAGTGGGCAGCTGGTGGATTGCAGCGGGCCGGTGGATATGGCTGGTGGATCGTTGGATCGTTTCCAAGCTACCGAAGGTTGGTGAATCCGATACACGTCGTTGGTTGACAATATGGTGGATTCCGACGGATCGGTGAATACGGAGGGGGCTCGTTGGATCGATATCCAAGCATCCGAAGGTTGGTGAAACCGATACAAGTCCCTGGTTGACAAGCTGGTGGACTATTGTGAGCCGGATGGTGGATCGATTTCCGAGCAACCAAAGGTTGGTGAAACCGATACACGTCACCAATTAATAAGGTGGTGACTTCCGGTGAACCGGGAGTCAGTTACTGAACCCAATTTATTCGGTGGTATCTTCCCGTAGATGGGGAGGTGACTCACCAGTGTCGGAGGGAAACTGTGAGGTGGAAATTAGATCTCCTCACTCACTACTCCCTGGGCACACCAAAAGGAAGCGACCAAGGTCGCCCACTTCGAACAGGATCGAAGGTACCAGACAAGGTAATGTTATCCGCTCAAAGGCATGGGGTGCGGATCTTACCTTGCTGGTAGCTGAGCTTTCGCTAATCATGAAATGCAAATTATTTGTACTTAACCCTTCTTTGCATTATTTTTTATTTTTATGTGAAAAAAATCTGGGTGATATAACTCAAGCTCTATATTCACAGAAAAATGTTTAAAAAATCCTAGTGTATTTTTTTTTTTCTGAAATAACAAAAAAAACTATGATGGAAATTTCCATCATTATGCAAATAAGTATGTTAACCTTTGTACAAAACATATAAAACTTATGTATGCAATATATTTTTGTATCACATTTTATTGATGATGATAATTATCAAAATAATTGTTTTTCTTATTAAGACACAAATTAACTCCACATTTGCTGCAAGAAATTGTAGAATAATCCTTCCATTTAGGGTATTTGCACCGAAGTGAGCCACCTACTTTCCGCATATGATCGAAACCAGGTCTGACGAGAGGGGAGGGGGAATGGGGGGATTCCACCGGGCCCGAGGTTTCTGAGAGGGCCCGCGATTTAGATGTACTAAAACATTTTTTTTTAATTCAGGAGGGTCTTTAGTTGTTCCATGTACAAATTTGAAGGCGGATTTCAAAAGTCAACGAAATAATTCGTCGAGATCGTCAAAAGTGTTCTGTTATTTTTCCACATTATCTTCATGACGAGGCATTTCCTACTTCATTGTTAAACAGAATCTTACCAAATGGAGAGAAAGTGGAGCGTCACTGGTTGGTGTGGAGTGCCAGTAGCAATGCTTTTTATTGCCTACCATGTCGTCTGTTAAGCACCAATACTTTAAATCGACCTAAAATTTGTTGTCCTGCCGGATATTCGAAATTTCAGGTGTGGAAGAATATACGATAAACTGCCATCACACGAAACTACTCAAGATCACATTAAATGTTATATTCAATGCCGATCTTTACAAAATCGAATTCAAAAGGAGTCTACAATTGATACACTTATCAATGAACAGCTAATCACTAAACCTCAAAAGTGGAACGAAATTTTATATAGAATTTTGGACACTATTTTATTTTTAGGTGAAAGCGGCATAGCTTTCAGATACGAAAGTATATATCTTGGTGAACGAAACAATGGCAATTTTTTGGGCATCTTAGAACTCATAAGCCATTATGATCCGATGCTTAGAGATCATTTGGAGAAAGTTAGGATTTCACAACAGCAGCACAAACATTTACAAGTTCACTATCTTTCCCCAGATATTCAGAACGAGTTTATGGAAATTTGTCCAAACCACGTGAGGAAAACTATATTAGATGAAGGCAAGAAAGCCAAGTATTTTGCTATTATCACTGAAGGTACGCCTGATGCTAGTCACGTTGAACAGACTGGATTGTAACCAAAAAACTGGTAAGGAAATGGCGGATTTAATTTGCCATACTTGATTGAAGATTGTCGTGCACAAGGGTACGATAACGACGCCAATATGAATGGAACTTACAACGTCGCATTCTAGACAAAAACTCGATTGCTGATTACTCCCTTTGTGCAACCCACAGTCTCAATTTATGTGGTGTTGATGCTGCAGAATGTTGTACGGCTGCAATTACTTTCTTCGGAGTTGTACAAAAATGTTTTACTATTTTCAGCAGCAGTCCACAACGATGGGACATCCTCAAAAAAAATGTAGCGCGCTCTCTTCACAGTCTTTCAGACACTAGGTGGTCGGCTAGAATTAAGGCAATCAGACCATTCGCAAACCATGTTCCAGGATTAACACAAGCACTAAACGCATTACTTAAGCTAAATTTGACTGTACAAGCATACGGAGATGTTACCGGCATTCTCAAGTACATCAACAAGTTCGAATATATCTTGCTGTCCTCAATTTGTTTCAAAATACTGACAACCATTAATGAAAGAAACGTCGTACTCCATCCAAGCTAGAGACGCCACCATAGGTGTTGAGGTCCGACATCTAGATGCCTTATTAGCTGATTTTAAATTGATCAGGAACCAATGGGAAACAATTTTAAACGAATGCAAAACAATTGCTATTCAATTGAACATCTCGCCATAATTTCCGGACATTCGAAAGAGAAAACCCAAAAGACGTCTTGAAGATAATGGAAATGAGATGATTACGGATGATCCAGAACCTGATTTTAAAAACAATACATTCTTGGTGATCGCTGTTTCGGTAATAACTGGCATTATTGAACGACGATTTGAACGAGACGTTTTCCTTTTTGTGGCAATTTGAAAACATGGATGAAACTACAGTTCGGGAGAGCGCAGCAAAATTGGGTAATAGTCTAGTTGAGGGGTCGACTGCTAATACGCGTCAAAAAATATCGAGAGGTATCAAAAGACGCGTATTAATCTCGAGAACAATAATCCGAAGGCGGAAAAGAAGAATTTTATCTCTGTCCGGAGATATTTGCAGTTGAAGTTGGCGAGTTTCATGTTGTTGTTGTTGTGTAGTACCCCCAAAAAAATTGTGCACCACCGTGGCGGTAGCCACGGTTATACCACACACCCGGACTTGGCATGGCGTAGCCCAGGGTTATTTTTTGTAAGCGCGGCCGAAGGCCACCAACGCAGAAAGGTGTTCTACGCAAAAATACTATGGATCCCATCCCCGGTTTCGGAGGTACCCGCGGGTCTTTTTTCGGTTTTTCGTTAATATCTTTTCCGCCTTCGGATTATTGTTCTCGAGATTAATACGCGTTTTTTGACACCTCTCTCGATATTTTTTGACGCGTATTAGCTGTCGTCCCCTGAACTAGACTTTTACCCAAAATTGGTCGAAAAAGACAAGTCGGACGTTTCTGTTGTTGTTGTTGTTGTAGCGATTAGGTTTCTCCCCGAAGGCTTTGGGGAGCGTTATCGATGTGATGGTCCTTTGTCGGATACAGATCCGATACGCTCCGGTAACACAGCACCATTAAGGTGCTGGCCCGACCATCTCGGGAACGATTTATATGACCACATTAAACCTTCAGGCCATCCCTCCCTCCCCACCCCCAAGTTCCATGAGGAGCTTGGGGTCGCCAGAGCCTCGTCTGTTAGTGAAACGGGATTCGCCGCTCGAAGGTGAGGTTGACAATTGGGTTGGAGAAGCTATATATTGCGCTACACAACCCCTTGAATCCCTCAAAGCTTAGAATGCGAAATAATTCACTTGAAATACATTTACGAAGCAATTTTTGATAAAGGTCTGTCACCATTGGCATTGCTAAATTCCATCTATGTTCAAAATATGTATACAATTTTCCCAACATTTGTGTTGTTTTACGTATCTTTTGCACTATACCTGTCACTCTAGCTAGTGCAGAAAGTTCTTTCAGCGTCCTTGTAAGAATCAAAAACTTCCATAGATCGTGTTCATATCAAGAGCGAGTTTCAGGACTTGCCACGCTTTGTGTTGAATCCGTTTTGGCAAGACAGTTAAATTTTGATATTGTGACGAATATTACCATCTCTAAGGTTATTAAATAAAGGCACAACAACAGAAACATTAAGCAAGCTACATAAACACATTAATCATCATTTACCCACATACATACAAGGCAACGAACAGATAACTCACATACAGATGTAGTCATCGGTGGAAGTAATACTCACATATACACGCGCATATGGCTATACGAGAGGCTATAAACGTGAATCTGTAGTTTATAGCTGGTAATGTATAGCTGGTAACCAAGTAGAAAATTCTAGCAGAAGATATGTCTAGACATTTGGGCACAGCGTATAAAAGCAGCGAAAGCTGAGTAATCTGTAATCAGTTTGATGTAAGCACGCTATTGGTTGCGAAGTATAAGTGTTATTGTGAAGTACTTTCAAAGTAGTCTAATAAAGACCATTTTGCATTATTGAATATTGGAGTTATTTATTCAATAATTTAGCGATACGAACGTTAGTAGAAGGTGTAAAATAAGCGGAGTTTCCCTAAATTCGTGCAATATTATTATAAAAAATTTTGCAGCGAAAAAAGCAAGAAAATCCGCTTTTTGATATCCGAACCATCTAAAATTTGTAATCATCATTATATTTATCAGAAATGTACTATAATGTTACCAAATAACTAAAAAGATTATTTAAAATAATATGTGGCTGTTAAAAGAGAATTTTATTTCTACGTTACAATAAAACAATATAAATAGTAAATTTTCTGTGTTAATTTTATTTTCAGCTCTTAGTCCAAAAATCATTTAGTTGATGTTGCAAAAATTTTGTTTGATGAAATCCATTAATAATGATTAATGAATTGAGATGCCATTAAAGCATTTTTTATAGGGGAACCGTAAATTGTTTAGTCCTGGGCCCGGATTTTCTCTCTACGGCCCTGATCGAAACCATCATGTCTTATATCTTTTGGGGGTGGAGGAGCTGGGGAACCCTTTTTTCTCTTTGTTGTCATTTCCTCTTCAAGACTACTGTTGCTTGGGCGCCCTCTTTTAGCACTTGTACAGGGTCATTTGTTACATAACACAAAGGCGACTTTATTTCGAAACTGAGCCAATGTAAACAAATTTTTCTTAAGTACATTGCTTTCTTGAGAGTTTTTTTTTTTTTTGTAAAGAATCCAAGAATTTGTTGCCGCAAGATCCAGTAAATGAAAAAATATACGCAGGTACCACTTTTTAGAAGGCACAGTGATATGGTTTTTTCCAAGAGAGTCTCTGACAGATGTAGTGGAATTGGGATTACATTGAGTTATATATAAATCTGTTTGCTCTACTAATCTGTTGGTGAAATCTTTTGTGATAAAGTGGGTGAAATATTGATATGGGATTTCCAGTTGTGATATCTCATTAGAAACAGAAGAATTTCCAAAGAAACTGATATTATCTCTATGGTGCACCCACCATATTTCTCTTTTTGCATATCAACTTCCTTTTATCAAAAGAAAAAGTTGCCAAATTAGTCAGAGATGAAGATGAAGGAGTAGTTTCTTGTTCTTTCGAATTTTTCCCCTGTATAAAAGAGGGTTCATCGTCAAGAATTTCATCTGCTTCGTCACAATCGTCGCTACCCTCTTGTAACACTCTTTTACATCATCTGCATCGCGACACTCGTCATCAGAATTTTCGTCATCAAGATCATATTTTGAAAGCCCACCGTCTTCTAAATAGTTAAAATAAAGTTCAATCTCCCGATCGGTTAGGTTTCTCTAAAATAAAAAATAAAGCATAATAATAGAACACCACAATTTCACTGGCACTAAAGGTAGAGTAACTGCACAGTGATGTACATTTCTGTCACATCGTTTTGGTCCGATTATATGTGATACGCCTTATATAATTTACAGAAAGTAATGAAAACATAAAAACAAACCTTTTTCGCACTCATAATTGTATTTTTTTATGAAAATATCTTTCAAATTATTTAAAAAAAAAATTCACGAAATTGCACGAATTGCTCCCAACCACAAAAAACTGTAAAATGTCAACTTTAAACCGTTATATTGACGGCGTTAAACTTTTTATTTAACAGGGATGTTACCAACTGTTTATAAGATGTCAATAGACATGCCAGATGCAAAAAACTACAATACATATCTTTGGTACTAAATGTTTTGATCTCAATTGCAGTCATCCAGTGAGTTTTACAGCTCCGGCTCACGCTCAATTCTCACGGGAATGCTCGGGATTATTGAGAGACTTGAGAAGCAGATGTCGTGATATTTTCGCACACGTGAAATTTGATATGCAGATGTCGTTGCTGTTTTTCATTTAACTCATATGGCGAAAGGTGAAGCAGCGACATCTATTTTTGAAAAAGTAGGTTTATTAAAGGCAGCGTTGCCAAACTAAAGACAAGTAATTAACAAATTATATGGCTCACAAATTGAACCACACTTCTATCTGGATTTATCTGGCTCAAATCGTTGTTCTTGCATTTATATGCAAATTTTTTTATCTGGCTCAGGATCTTTCCACCGGATGATGGCTTATATGTTGTGATGGAAATTTCCATCACCATGCAAAGAAGGTTTAAGTCGAAGTGGATATGAAAGAGTTGAGAATTACACGCAGCCTTAGCTAGACGATCGGTGCGCGAATGAAATGCTTGCCCATTATTACTTGCATTTGTCCATGCCAGTCATTCGCTTGCAGCCAGCTGTTAGAGTGGTAGCGTATGTAATATGGACAGTGCATTGGTTACAGTGGGGTGCATGTAGAAAATATTTGTAATGCAGGTGAAACGGCATTACATAGTAACAGTGGATCTGGTAGTAACGTCTTAACAGCTTATGTAGTGGTCTCTATAAGGAATGCTCATGCCTATAGCCCTATGGATAGCACCCCCGGTATCGGAGCGCTCGGGGGTCATTCATCGACTTTTCTTTAATAACTTTTGATAGTTCCAGAGAGGATAGATAGAATAAGAGACATCAGTTCATACATTTGGCGAAATTTATTTGTAATGTCCCACTTGAGGGGTAATTTTAAATTGCTATTACACATTTTCATGAGGTATTTTTGATTGTTTTAAAGGATCGTATTAATTAAGCAATTCATTCCCCTTCCAACAATCACAATATATATTAATATAAACTTCTCAAAAATGTGTAGAAGGTAATTTTCTAATACCCGCCAATCAGGTACATTACAAATAAAAGTTTAACTGACGTCTCTTATTCTATCTATCCTCTCTGATAGTTACAAACGTGTTTTGATAGCCGCCTTAAAATTTTATCACGTGTATTAAGAGGGCCATGCTTTCGTATAGAATTGCCAAATTTAGTTGATGATAACTACTTTAGTGACCCAGTGGAAATAGTAAGTTGCTCGCGTATTACGTTTTTTCTATTGCTCCTCAGATAGGCGTCGTTTTCACAATAAACATTTTTCGCCAGAAATTTTCAGATAAACTGATAGATAGAGTAAGCTGGAAATAGAGAATATCCAGTCGATTCCTTCTAAGCTATGTTGCGGAACGACTTGTAGGCTAAAAATTTGCATTGTTTGCATTATCGATGTGCTTGTTCTATAACTCTTTCATGACAACCTTAAACTGATTCTTGCTTATTTGTTAAAACAATGATACGTGCATCTCTGGAGAAATATATGAAAGAGTGGCGCAGGTTGACTGAAGCTAAATAGTAGAGGCACTTGTCGACCATTTAATTTTCGGCTTTTATGATCGTTAAATGGGAAAACAGATTTTCGCCGTCTGGCAGCACGTAACATAGTGCAGTCAACCGGCTAGAGCTGCATAACTGTCGATAGCGCAGTAGCTCAAAACGCTAGTTGGTGCTATCGCTATCAATAATTTTTCTTTGGTATGGTATATAATTTGATACACAGCTGGCGTGTCAAAAATTACAGTTAAATCTTAAGATCAAAGTAGTGCAAAATAGCAAACACTATTGCCAAGCCCTATTCTTGTCAAATCATAAAACATAACTGCTGGAGGAATGTCAAACTAAGCTATCGATAGATTTAATACAGCCGACAGCCTGCTATTGGCAGAAATGCTATCACTGTCGAATAGAGTTGTGCTTTTTCGTTCATTTCAGAGATTCGAATCTTTAGTTCTTTTTCTGATGAACGAACAAGTTGTTCTCTTTGTTCATCTGTTCTTTTTTTTTTCAAGCAAATTTGATCACTGCTCCTCGCACCCGCGAAAAAAGCCAACAAGTATAGATGAAGGTGTGTATGTAGCAATGCTTTGTGTAGGTATATTTAAATGAGTAATGAAAAAGTAAGTTAATATATAAGTATAATTAACTTCAAAAAAAGTTACAAATTTCGGAAGGTCCAGGAAATTGAAAGAGTACAGACACAAATTGTAAATATGAACTTTTCAAGTTTAATAAATGTAAAAATAAGTTTCTTACACAGCGTGTTTTTCATAAATAGTCCATACATATATTGTTGTAGCAGTGCCACACACAAAGATGACCACACATATATTTAGTGTAAGTGGCATCATCGACATTCGTGCTCAGAATTTCTGCGTATGTATGTGTGAATTTACAATGTTCGCGAACGAGAAGAGAGAAAGAATAACATTAGATAAAACGGACTAAAAGACAAATGAACTAAAAGAACAAAAAGAACCGAAATCGAAGATCTAGTTCACTTGTTCAGTTTAGAGACCCGGTCAATTGAACAAGTTCAGAACGAAACGACCCAACTCTACTGTCGAAGCTTACCGCCGTTTTGTAGTAAACAAACCGACTATTTTATAAAAATTAATTAATCAGTGGAAAATCTATAGCATCATGGCATTTTATAATGAAAATCTTGGTGTAAGTAAATAAAATTTAAGTGAAACGATTAAGTTACAATTTAACATCAAATGGCTATATGCCAACATGCACCCTATCGCCTCTTTCAGAATCGTATAATGGAGCTATTAAATTACCCTATAACGGATCGATGTGTGGAATTGACACAATTGTTTGAACGCTGTAGCTTGCGTGAACTACAGGATATATTTCCGGCAATTATCCAGTCCGTGTTTGGCATTGGAAGTGGTGGACTTGGTTGGGGTCTGCGTGCAACTACAAAAGAAAAT
Organism: Eurosta solidaginis; assembly: GCF_040869045.1. NCBI lineage: Eukaryota > Metazoa > Arthropoda > Insecta > Diptera > Tephritidae > Eurosta > Eurosta solidaginis. Next base: position 13,701,285 of record NC_090319.1, read on the forward strand.
TCACCAATGTGCTTTGACATATTACACGAATTTTTTTCACCTGTGGGACCAATGCTGCGCCTATGCTATCGACTACTTAATGAAGCAATTAAATTTGATTTTAATTTGGATCTCTTGCCTGTGAGTTGAATGAGTAGGCATGAATAATTACATATTGAATAATTTACTTGCAGCACAAAGTCAGTGAAATGATACAATCAGGCCAATACTCACTCTTCTATGCGGATCTCGTCAACATTGATCCATTTCGGCGACAAGTCACCTCGCTCGTATTGAACGCTTTTGATTATTATATGCTACATTTTGTTATACATGCTACATTTCCATTGCATAAAATGTATCCAGCTGCCTTGCAAGTACACAATGAACGTATGAAAACTGTCTATTTTTTTCTGACGGCTGAATACCTTTGCACATTTTTACCCGGCAATCCAGATGCGATCGTATATCCGACAAATATTTGTACATCGGTTAAGGCACCTCAACCGTTGCAGCCTGTACAGCCGCTGCAACCGCAACGCTCTCCAAAATATTTAAAAATTCCAACAAATACCAGTTTGTTTCATCAAACAGATGGTCCATCAACGTCAGCAGCGGCAGCGGCTGTACATGCCGCGCGTAGTTGTGAATCGCCGCGAACGCATTGCTGGCGCACGGAATCAGTGTTACATTTTTTTGTGGATACTTGGCTACGCTATGACATTGATGAGGCAAGGGTGAGTTAAAATGAGTGCAGATTTTCATTTTGTACTATCTTTATGATATCCCAAGAGCTGCTGGTAACTGGTAATATCGAAGTTGAAACCGAAAGTAGGTTTTTATATAACTACCATTATGCGATGGTCATTAGAAGTTGCATTAGGGCTACGATTTGCTGCCAAGCACCCCGGTTTCTATTTACATTAATTGTAGAATTAAGCCAACTACAGAAGCCACCATGTACCGTGTAGCGGATATGCTGGTGCGATAGGGGGGGCCGATATAAAATTTCAGGCTGATGTTATTACTTTTATGAATAACACTAAAATAATTAAAAAATCAACTTGTTAACTTATGAAGTTAGGACTATCTGCCAAGGCTATTGACTATATTTAAAGGCATCCCTGCTAGACAGCGGTCAGTCATTTGAGGCATCAATTTACATATGGCTGATGGAAATTTACATCAGGGCGTAAAGCAAAGTTTCTATGAGGTTGTTAGAAACGACATTGATGTCAACATTCTGTATACGTGTATGCATAAACATACATACCATGGTTTTCCATGCGAATAAAAGGAACAATTTATGCGAGTGTATTAATGATGCCAACAATTTTGTTAATGTGTTGGAGTTTCCGTCAGCTCTGTCTAGCAGGGATCTGGCTTCCGGACTATGCGAGATCATAAAAGGCATAAAAAGCAAAATGTATATACATATGTGATATTTTCCATCCCAAGTATCAAGTTTTAACGGACTTAATTTTTTGATTGACATCAAATTTCATTTTTCTGTCATATATTTTAAAAACTTAGGAGCGAATAAAATATCGGTTTCGCGAGAATTCTCGAAATTCTAATTGCGTTCCTTCGACTTGAGAACTGCAGTATATGTACTTGCAAACAAATTTAATGACTACATTTTGTATTCATTTTGATTTAACATACACAACAAGATGATTGTTTGCTCAAACATACTAAACCCTATTTTCTAAATTTTATAGGATCTACCTAGCAGCGAATTTATACGTGTAGTGCGCATACTCGTTAAACAAGTACACAGCTTTGCCAACTCAATGCACATGGATCACACACCTATGGCCATCCTACGAAAGTTAGCTCATCCAATGATAAAAGCACGTATTTATCCATTTCTAAAAAGTATTATTGGACGATGGCCACTGGATAGCTCACTTTCAGTTGTGTTAGAACTTTGGCTAAGTTATATACAACCTTGGCGTTATATGTTCGATGGACAAAATATGAATTGGTAATGTGATTTTATAATAACGTTTGCTTATTGTGGGGTTTGATTTATATATGTACAGTAAACAAAATTATCCGCTGAAAAACTTGGCTACCATCCGATCAGTTGAATTCGCGAAGAAAGATTAGAGGAAGCGACCGAGGAATGCTTTAAGTAGCGTTGACTCCAACGCAAAGTTGAATATTTCATGATCTTTGCGTATAAAAAGGAAATTACAAAGAAGATAGGTAACGAAACCATTCAAGACAACGACTTCGCCTCGATTTAATCTAGGATCTATTTACTGTTATTATACACTGACCACTTGGCTATCATTTTGAGAATAAGCTCCTGAGTAATCTAATACCCTAATTTTGGTATATATATATTGAGTTTAAACTACCCTCGATTGCTGGAGTTGCTTGCTTTCATATTCCACAGATGGTGATCTCATCTGATACACTATATTAATAATTTTTTATACGAATGAACTTTAGGTTAGCCGATAATTCAGCCTATGGATCATAGTTTTTTGGCGCGTTTGGGTCTTAGTGAAAATTCACTTTTTTTTGGGTACAATCATCAATAAAAGGTTTTTTTGTTAAATATTAAATAAGGCACTTATTCATCTTTGGTGCTAAAGATATTCCGGTGGTCACAAGAACAACGTAATTTTCACTTAAAGCTGTTCGCAGGACTTTGATACAGAATATATACAATTTAAAATGTAATGTTCCTTTTTATATAACATTCTAGTTATAGCGGCACTATTAGCGCAACTACTAAAGGATCTAATAATATGAATCCTGGCGCCAGCGGTTGTGAAGTGGCAGTAAGTCAGCGATTTAGTACATTCATAGCTGAGAATTTAGTTATATATACGCAAGTATTTGTGTACATATTGCCACGTTTTGAACGGTTAGATTTTACTTCATTCAGGAACGTGATAATGTTGCATCGCTTGGTGAAGGTGATTAATTCAAAATAAACAAAAAATTTGGCAGCCCGTTTTCAACCAATAATGACCACTTTTAAATCTCTAAACTTGTAGGTCTTCAGTCAGCCTAACCTACCTAATATGTTATGTCAAGCAGAACAGGCGTATATTTGCCAACTTGGCATCGATTCACCGCGAAAACATGCAGTCTATTCCAGGTATTTAACTCCTCTGTCATGCTCTAACGCTTTGATTTCTTTTACATTTTGCTATGTTTTTCATAGGCACGGTAAAAGTGAATGGGATGGTGTTTATCAAGAAGAAAGTTATACACCATTATTTGGTCCAGCTGTAAAATGTGAAATAGAACAAGTAATTAAAACAATATGCATATCACGTTTATATGTACTACAAGAAATCGATAATATACGAAATGATGTTGTACAATTGCGTAAATCACATGGCTTTTTACGGAAAATATTTGCTAGCCTTTTTGAGGATGTTTCACCAGCAGAATTGAAATTGCAAGAAATTGGCAAAATACCAGATATACTCGATTTGGCTGTGCGTTCATTATCTATTATGTTTGATGTGAGTTTCTATTATTGGATTAAATCATTGAACACATTTTTTAATGTAGTATTGCTTTTTGTTTTAAAGGCGCGTCTGCCGGAAATAACATTGGAGCAAGTGCATGATCGCCATAGTCCACCGTTAAACTTTTCTGCTTACGATAGTAGTGATTATTTGGATATTGCAAAAGTAACACCAATGCAGGTGCGTAAGTGCAACATTAGCTTTGAACGAAATGATTTTGAGTCAGAGTTGATAACGGGAAACCCCAATAGGATTTGGAGACGCAAAAAACTAAAACATTATTCTCTAATTTAATTCATCCTCTGTTATATCCATAGTAATTTCATCATAATTTTTTAGTTGGTTTTAAAAACCGTAATATGTAGAAAGAATCAATTTTATTTTAGAAAGTGTAAAGTAAACTTTCCCTTTTCAAAAAAAGATTTTGAGTTTCCAAAAACTAGTTGAGTATTATTAAATGATCTTCTTTTATTGTGATAGCAGTTCTTTGCCGAATATGATTCCAGGAGATATAGCGAAATAGGTAGACAAAGATATGGAAAGAGTTGGATTTAAAAAGAGAGAAAGAGGGACAAATTGTGAGAGATAGAGAAATAGTGAGAGAGGCAGACAAGTAGAGAGACAGTGATAAATATCGAGAGAGATAGAAAAAGTGAGAGCGAAAAAATAGTGGGATAGAGGGATAGAAAAAGTGATAGAGAGAGAAATAGAGTGAGGGAGAGAGAAGTAGTATAAAAGAGTTCTGGGTTCTCGGTATTAGATAAAGAATGAAAAAAGTGGGTGCTGCGGTAAATGAGGACAAAGCGGAGTACTTGCTGTCATCCAAGAATGAATCGGCGCATTCGCGCCTTGACAGCCACGTCACTGTTCACGGATATAAATTCGATACTGTGAAGGATTTCGTTTATTTGGGAGCCAACCTTAACAGCAAAAACAATGTCAGCTTAGAAATCAAAAGGAGAATAACTCTTGCCAACGAGTGCTACTTTCGTTCCCGATATGGTCGGGCTATTACCTTAATGGTGCTATGGTACCGGAGCGTACCGGATTTGTATCCGGCAAAGGACCATCACATCGATGACACTCCCCAAAACCTTCGGGGAGCAACTTTATCGCTACAACAACAACAACAACAACAGTGCTACTTTGACTGAATAGGCAATAAAGTCCTCTGTCGCCGAACAAAAATCACGCTCTACATGTCGCTCATCATACCTGTCCTGATGTATGGCGCCGATTCATAAAAGGTGTCGAGAGAAGATGAGACGGCCCTTGGAGTGTTCCAGAGGAAAGTTCTCTGGAAGATTCGTGGTCCTGTCCATGATGCCGACGATGAGTATCGACTGAGGTTTAATGATGAGCTATACACAGATATGACGATAGTGCAACGAATTAAAACCCAAAGGCTTCGCTAGCTAGGTCATGTTATGCGAATGGACGAAGACGCTCCGCTCAGGAAATTATTTTAGTCCACACTGCAGTTTGAAAGCAGGGGAAGACGGAGACCTCCACTGAATTGAGAGAGGCAGGTGGAGGAAGACTTCATCTCCTTCGGTGCTCCAAAATGCCGTCAGTTATCGCGAAACAGGGATAGCTCCCTAAATCGCTTAGTCGGTTAAGCCCAATTAATGATGATGATGATGAGAGAGAAATTGTAGGAGATATAGTGTGAGCGAAGCCGAGATAGAGAATATAGCGAGGGAGCAACCGAGAGAGAAAGAGGGGGAAGGAATGTAATTATATATTTATTGCAGTGATATTTACTTACCATTTTAAAATCTATGATTTCAGATGCAAAGTAATTTAGTGAATGTATCGGCTACTGTAGATCCTGCCACATTACCTATACAGGATTACGAAGTGAAATTTTTAGTGCGATTTTTGCATAAGGCGTCCTGTCGTTTTAATGAAATGGTAGACCTTTACTCCCATAAAAGTAATACAGTGTTATAAAACAAAATAAATCTCAATTTTTAGTTCGTTGACGAAATTGAAACGTTATGGTGTCGCTCAGACTTTTTGGGAAAATTAGTGCGACAATTATTATACCCACCGATGACGCAACAGTGGTTTGACAAATCAAGGGGTATGTTGTACAAGCAAATAAATATTTTTTTTTAATTCAAGTTTCATAATCATTGTTTATATATATTACAACTATAACAATTATAACTTAAATAAATTATTCACTTATAAAGACTTGTACATATTAATATATTTTAAGGTGTCAGTGAATTATGTGAGGAACGTCTACCCGCCCGTATATGCTTACGTCCATTAGCATCATATAAAGTGCTTGGACTCATCACATTATCCATGCTACTAGGATATTCTTTGTGGCATGCGCCTATCTACGGACTATTTATATTTATACTACTTTTTTCTATTTATATAACTATACTAGCTGTATGTGCGTAATTTTATGATGTATACATAATTATATAGATATATAATTATTATTGTCCTTATTCTCTTTTTTTTTTAAATGTATTTGAAATTTCTTAGCATATATATATATGTATGTACGTGTGTCTGTTTAAAATCTAAAAATTGAGTGCAAAGATTATTATTTATATATAAATAATATATATGGTATGTTTATAAATCTGAGTGTGTGTATGAATTATATATTAACTTATTTAAAGCTATGCGATGTCACGAAGTTTTATAGCCAATCTTAATGGCTGATCGGGTACTGTTACCAGTCGCAGCTTGCAGTCTATTGGTGTAGTATTGTTGCATTGCAATTCAAACGAGCTTATAACCTGCAAATTATAGAAAGAGGGATGATGAGATATTTATCTATATATTTACACGTATATTTATGCATTTTTGACATACCGTCGCCAGCAAGGAATGCATTTGCTTCATAGCCATACGGCGTCCAATACATGAACGATTGCCAATGGCAAACGGCATAGAACCATGCGCTTGTAGTACACCTTGTAAGTCACCTGTTTGCTCATTGCGTTGCCACCGTTCAGGTTTAGCCACCTCTGGATCTGGAAAATGTTTAGGCTCACGGCCGGCAGTGTATAGCGATAAAATCACCAAACTCTGAAAGATGCAATATGTAAAATATAGTGGGAAAGAAGGCAACTGAATATAATTGCAAGGTGAATACTTGGAATTATTTAAAAAATACCACCAATTAAATTACTTATTTTTTAACTTTCTTTGCAATCTAGACAAACAGTAATAAGGCATCAATTAGTTTGGATGGATTTTCGTATACATACTTGCTTATAAGCAACACAATTTAAACTCAAATAAATATTCTACTAATAAGCAATTAATATTGTGACGAATATTAGCAACACTAAGGCATACTATCATCTCTAAGCCGATACTAAGCAGTCACTTGCATCTACATAAACAAATCAATCATTATGTCTACACATATGTACATACAAGAAGCGGAGAGATATGCACAAACACATGCATATATCTGAGATACTCACAAAACTATGCAATCATCGGAGGAAGTATCACTCACATATACACGCGCATATGAGAAGCTATAAACATGCATCTGTAGTTTATAGCTGGTGAATTTATAGCTGGTAAACAAGTAGTAAATTCTAGAAGAAGAAACGCCTAGAAGTATGCGAAAGACACAGCAGAGAGTATAAAAGGAGCAAAAGCTGAGTAAGCAAAGCCAGTTTGATTTAAGCACGCTATCAGTTGCGAAGTATAAATGTTATTAGAAGTATTTTCAAAGTAGTCTTATAAAGACCATTTTGAATTATTGAATATTGGAGTTATTTATTCAACAGTTTAGCGATACGAACGTTAGTAGAAGGTTGCAAAGAAGCGGAGTTCCCTGAAATTCGTTACAATATTTTAGATACCACGATAATTTTTTAAATTTTTACTAAAAATAATTAAAAGCTTGAAATTATTAACGAAAAATTTTAATTATGCAGCAAGCAAGTCTTGTAACAATTATATATATTTATAGAAAACATTATAATCATCGCGCAGGAATAAATCAAAAAATGAAGTCTACTTTTTTCTTTATATAAATTTTCATACATACATTTCTCTCAATATCGTAGCCGCCAAGATTCGCTTCGGTAGCTAAGTAACGGCCTATGAATGGTGCAATTGGATATAGACGCATTGTTTCCCTAATAAGACCATGTACCAGCATATTGCCACGACCATCATTCGCAGCCATTTCTGTAGCCAAACACTGTTGCATTTTCTGATTTTGGGTAAGTAAATAAAAAGCCCATTCTGTAGTGTATGCTGTCTGTAGAAATAGAAGAGGTTGAAAGAAATTAGTATATGAATCCTAAGATAACACAGGCCGACAAAATTTAACAAATTTTCAGACCCAGAAACCAGACTATATAATTCCGAAGGTTTATAATGCGCTGAATCCAAATCTGGCCTCAGAATTGCTCTATCAGCTGTCAGATAACATAGACATCAGGGCTGGGACTATCCGCATATTCGAATATCGGGATATCCGTACGGATATCCGTTGACACTGATCAAATCCGGACGGCATGGATATCCGGTTAATATTCGTTTGTGAAACTATCCGGATATCCGGATTTATGAAGATCCGGTTAATAACCGTATTTTTGGATATCCAGTGAAAGCCACAACTTGATGTACCATATATGTTTATTTTACATTAATAACAATAAATTCGTGGGGCATTTACATCAATTAACAGCGTTTTTTCACAATATAAACAAATGGACCTGTTTTTATTTTCACTTGTTTGTAAAATTGTAGCTTTTTAATTTTTGACTTTAATTTAATAATCTACAAACCATGGCGGAACGATACAAGGTGGCAGCATGGTTACATACCTACAAACATATATACAAATTCTATGTATTTTGTTTTTATAAGTTCGATGGACAAATGTTAAAATAGTACTGCGCCGGAAGTTGATGTATCAAATCAAATAAAAAAGTTTATAATCAGCTGTCCCATGCTGCCACCTTGTATCGTTCCGCCATGCTACAAACATATTTTGTGAATAATTTCTCGATGTTTGCTTCGTTCAATTCTGATATGGAGATATGGAGATATTCAACTTTTATATTCCAGTATCCGGACATACGGATATCCGGATTTTCCGTTTATGAATCCGGATATCCGGTAGGTAGGTAGGTTGAACTGGCCGGTCCATGAGGACCTCACATAGACTGATTGAGTCCGTAGTGTTACCAGAAGTTTGTTTTAACGACCAAACTGAAAAACCCTATCAAAAACCAGGACCTATGTTATAAAATAACTCCGTCCTCTTGGCAAATACTAGAAGCTTCCTAGGACTTAAGCCACTTGCTGCTTCTAGATCTGACAGCTGTATCACTCCTAATAGCTGGAGTCTTAGCCTGGCAAGTGCAGGGCACGAGCACAGAACGTGCTCGATCGTTTCCTCCTCCAACCCGCACTTCCTACACCTGCTATCACTGACCAAGCCTAATTTAAAGGCATGTGACGCCAGAAGGCAGTGTCCAGTCAGAATACCCGTCATGAGTCTACAGTCCTCTCTTTTTAATGATAGAAGCAACTGTGTTAGTCTAAGGTTGTAAGACCTACACATAATCTTCGACACTTTACAGCCCCGCGCTTGAATCCACGCCTTTTCTGCTTGGTCGATCATGTGCACCTCTCGCCTTCGCTTAATCTCGCCCAATCTAATTGGGACGTCTACGGAGCAAGCTTCAAGGGATGCGCCCTTTTTAGCTAATTCGTCCGCTTTTTCATTCCCATCTATTCCCATATGCCCTGGGACCCAATATAGATGTATGCTTCTCCCTGTCCCGACTCTCTCCAGAGACTGCTTACACTCTAACACGCATTTAGATGCTGTGCTATGCGATATTATTGCCTTAATTGCTGCTTGACTGTCAATATAAAAGTTAACACGGTTGCAGCTTAAGCTATTCTCTTCCAGGGTTTCTACTGCTTTGGTTACGGCTAATATTTCCGCTTGGAAAACGCTACAGTAATCCGGCAGCCTGTAGGATCTGCTTAATTCCGGATCAGCGCAGTATACCGCAGACCCTACTCCTTCCACTATTTTGGAACCATCGGTGTACACATGTATCGCCTCGTCCGCCATTTGCGCACCCTTGCGCCAACCGTCCACCTCTATTGTGGCCTTAAGATCTCCCTCAAAGTGCAGGTAGGGAATCATGTAGTCTGTTCGTCTTGTGACTGAGGACGCTATACTACTATGGCCATATGGTCGCCGCTCAAGCTGCCCCTAAGCATCGAGCCTGGTTGCGGTCGTTAACGCTTTGTTCTTTGCTACCAGGTCTACAGGTGGAATGTGCAGAATGGCATACAGTGCAGCCGTCGGGGTTGTTTTCAGGGCTCCCGTAATGCAAAGCATCGATAGTCTGCATACCCCCTCTAATTTTTTGAGGTATGTTGTTTTTTGTGTGGCTTTCCACCAAACAAGAACTCCATAGTATAAAATAGGGCTTACAATCGCTGTAAAAACCCAATGAGAAAGAGAGGGCGATAGGCCCCACGTACACCCCAGCATTCTTTTACATGCATAGAGTGCCGTTGAGGCCTTCTTGACCCTCTCCTCCACGTTGAGCTTCCATGACAGCTTACTGTCTAGGATGATTCCTAGATATTTTGTGCAAGGTTTCTCCTGTAAGGTCACCGCTCCTAACTTAGGCCTGGTCCAATTTGGGACCTTGTACCTCTTTGTAAACAAGACCATATCCGTCTTCTCCGCATTGACTTTCAGCCCGACATTAGATGCCCAGGTATGAATATCCCGAAGCGCCCGATCCATCAAAGAACTAATCGTTGGAAGGCATTTTCCACTTATGACAACTGCAACGTCATCTGCGTAAGCCGTAAGTTTTACGGGTCCCTCATCGAATTGCCTGAGCAGTTGGTTGATGACCAGTGTCCACAGCAGAGGTGATAGCACCCCTCCCTGCGGCGTGCCCCTGTCCACTGATTTCGTAGCCTCGTACAATCCCCATTGTGATGTAATCTTCCTGCAATTTAACATGCAGCCGATCCATCTGATTAAGGCAGGATGTACTTTAATGTAATTAAGACCATCCATAATCGCCCATTTTGCAACATTACTGAAAGCCCCGGCAATGTCCAAGAAGACTCCTAGAGCATACTCCTTATATTCCAGGGATTTCTCTATGCTTATTACCACCCTATGCAATGCGGTGTCTACCGACTTGCCTTTGGTGTACGCATGCTGTGTTGTGGAGAGCAGCTTTTCATCCACGTTGGACTTTATGTACACATCTATCAGCCTCTCAAAGGTTTTGAGCAGAAATGATGTTAAGCTAATGGGTCTATAGTCTTTGGGATACACGTGACCGATCTTCCCCGCCTTTGGTAGAAAAGCTACACGAGCAGTTCTCCAAGAGTGCGGTACATGATTCAGTCTTATGCACCCATCGAATATTATTTGAAGCCATTCCACGACCGCCCTACTTGAGACTTGTAGCATGGCCGGGAATATACCATCTGGGCCCGGCGATTTAAACTTAGAAAACGTCTTCACTGCCCACTCGATCTTGGTATCGGTCACCAAGCCTGGCACCACTAGCTCCGTGATCGAAGTGTGAGTGATGTCTGCTGGTTCTTCTAAACCGTCTCCCGATGGGAAATATGTATCGAGAAGCACCTCAAGGGATTCCTCACTATCACGTGACCATTCCCCGTTCTCTTTCTTTATTAGTCCCTGGACTATGTTTCCCTTTGCTAGGACTTTTTTCAACCGTGCTGTTTCACTGGAGCACTCTATGTCCGTACAGAAACTTTTCCATGAGTTTCTCTTCGCCCTGGTAATTTCACGCTTGTAGATCCTCAGTAGATCCCTGTACTCGTCCCGACACGCTTCGCTTTCCGCGGTCTTTGCGAGTTTAAACATTTCTTTTACCTGTCTTCTTAGAAGACTCAGCTCATTGCTCCACCATGGCGGCTTTGCTTTTCCTCTGAATCTTCTTAGAGGGCAAGCTTTGTTATACGCAGTCATAAGCGTCCTTGTTAGGAATTCATTCGACTCCTCCAGTTCCTCTACATTTCGTTTCTACATGTTTCTGGAATTTAGTCCAATTCGTTGCCCTAGGGTTTCTAAAGGTTCCTCCCTTCTCTACCCTCTTTAGTGGGATGCTGAAGCTTATATACGCATGGTCGGAGAAGGATGGTCTATCGAGAACCATCCAATCATACCTTGATATATCACGCTCGGAGCTCAATGTAATATCCAGAACATTGCTGGATGTTGGACCAATGTATGTAGGAACATTTCCCCTGTTGGCTATCTGCAAATTGGTTTGCAGGATGTAACAAAATAGAGATTCGCCTCTCTCGTTCGTATCTGCTCCTCCCCACGCATTGTGGTGCGCATTTGAATCTGCGCCTATGACCAACCGCCCTTTGCGCCCTTCCTCCTGTACTAGCCTTTTGCACTCCATCGGTGGAACCTCCGCAGCATGGGCCATGTAGCAGGACGCCAGGATAAATGCCTGCTTATTCTTTTGCTCAACGGCCACCGCTACGAGATCCTCGGTGGTGTAATTAGGCAGCATATATGAATGCAGCTGTTTCCTTACCATTACTACAGCTCGCACCCGTCCTTCCGTTTGTGCGTAGTAAACGCCAAACCCGCGCGCGCTAAGTCCAGAAACCTTTCCTCCCGATGAGAGCCACGGCTCCTGGATCAGCGCCACGTCAAACGAACCCTCCTCAAGGGTTAGGAGGAGTTCGCTCGACGCCACTTTACTGTGTTGGAGGTTTATCTGTAGGACTCGCAGCACCATTGGGCTGTTTGTCCCCCTCCAGCACCTTCGTCTTGACGTCGTCGTCCTCCTCTCGCCCTTTTGGTTTAGAGTATTCGAGGCGCCCTTCAGCCCCTCGTGAATGTTGTGCCGTGTGTTCCTCTGTGCGAGTCACAGCACCATTTAGCGTTTGGTCCTCTTCTAGCACGTTCGTGGTGACGTCGGGGACCTCCACCTGTCTTTTTCCCTTAGGCTTCTGAGGTCCTTTTCGACTTCGCCCACTTCCAGCGTGTTAGGATTTTTATCCTCGGGACTTCTTTTCCTGAGTCGCATGTAAATTTTGCCAGTGCAAAAGGACATTTTGCCAAGCTGCGTGTACAAAATATCCTCCGCCTGCTTGTTTATTTGGAAGATGTAGAACTGACCATCCTCGCTAGGCCGAGATACAGTAAGTACCTTCCAATCCTGTGTCGGTATGTTCGGATTCTGATTCTGCAGAAGTCGCAGTGTATCCTCCGACTTCATCACGCATGGTATCCATACCTTAACTTTTGGTACCGTGGGGATTTGCGCTTTATCCACCACCTCAAACCGCGCGTTCGTGCCTTGCCTTTGGAGGTTTGGAACGACTTCCTCCAGCCACCGCAAGCTCGCGATGTTGTCGCACGCTATCATCTTCACACCATTATACCATCCCCCCGAATCAAAGGTTGGAAGGGGCTTACTTGGTTGTTCCCGCATCATCTTAAGCATTAAGCTAATAAGCTCCCTTTCCACAGATCTCCACCTTTCAGTAGTCATTTGTCCGAACGGACTGCTACGATCAACCAGCGCCACAGTCAGTGACTGCTTTGCCACATCACTCATCTTCTCGGGAAAAGCAGGAGTCTTAGTGTTATCTCCCTTTGGAACCTCCGAGAACACCGGAGTCTTCGCGTTAACTCCCTTTAGCGCCTCCGAGAAAGCCGGAGTCTTAGCGTTATCTCCCTTTGGCTTATCTCCTACTTCTTAGTTGGAACTTCCCTCTGACTGGCAGCTTTCGAGGTAGTTGCTACCTCGCTATTGGAACCCATCTGTCTTACAGCTTTGGGCCTACTTGTCTTGTCTATGCGACTGCCCTGCCTCGCGGCTCTAGGACTGGGTCCTTTCTGCGTCTTGAAAGCAGGCTTGTCGCCTTCTGCCGAACGTTGCCTCTTCATTCTGCCATTCGACGCTTCTTCCTCCTCGTACCGGTTGCAGAACCGAGGGTTTCTCGCAGCAAACCTTTTGAACTGCCTTCGACCTACTTCTACCGCTTCATGGGCCCATTCCAAGCGCTCGATCTCCACTTCTGTTGGGTCGACCACTGCTCCCAAGCGTTGTACAATTCTTAGTGCTGCACGGTACTGCGAGAGAGCTCTTTTACTTCCTCTGCTCCGTACCCTTCTCCACTCTTCTACTCCGTTTTCATTTGTGTGCTTCTCCAACACGGAGTTCATTGAATCAGCATTACTCTCGCTCCCCGAGTCCGACGCATCGCTTAATTCGTATTTGTCGTCCCTGGATTGCGACTCAGTCCTCCTCTTTACATCCTCCTTATTACGTTCAGGTAATGAGTTGTTCATCTTGGTCGTACGACCACCTGCCCGACAAGGCGGGCTCAGCGGTCCAGTATTATATACGGGGAAAGAACCGTCCGCCACAGCAGCGCCCCTTACTGCGGTAAGGCCATAAATACTTCCCGAGATGGCCCGGTATCGGGAAGGCTCCGTTCGAATACAGCCGAATTTATCCCCTGGCTGCAAATCGTCCAATAGGCACGGTCCGCATAACACCCTGGATTAGGGGTTGGCAGTTCTTGGTCACCGACATCCCGCCGCCCTCCTATGAGGCGAAACGGCGTAGATGTCAGTCCTAAACAGCTCCGCCTCATAGTCGGGCGCTATGGAGTTCGGCTAAGCCCTCACACCAACGACAAGGTGCCTACCCTAGTGAGGGCCGGATATCCGGATAGCCGGTATTTTTAGTTACCTATCCGGTTATTCGAATATCCGGTTTATCCGGATAGTTTAAAAATCCGGATGCAGTTCACAGCCCTGATAGACATCTCAATCGATTATCAGATGTAGGAAAATTTAGAAACATGAAAATTTCAAAATGCGATATCTCGGCGCAAAAGAAAAAAAATGATATTTGAGCAAACTCAACGCCATTTGAAAGAAGAAGACTTGTATTTAAAGATGCCATCCTTTAATTTTACTGAAAGAAAACATCTGCAAGGCTACATAACCTCAAATATGGGCAGAAACGGTGTTTTTTGCACTTTTAGGTTAGGATATCTCGAAAACCAGAGCTGATGGAGCAATTCTGAGGCCAGATTTGGATTCAACGCATCATTAACCTTCGGAAATATATAGTCTCGTTTCTGGGTCTGAAATGCTGTCGGCCTGTGTAATTATATGAAGGGCAGGGTTATTCCAGAATCACACCTACCCAAAAATGCTCTTGGTTTTTTGTTTTGTTTAATAAAAATAAAAATTTTACTAACCGTATCCCCAGCTGCAATTACCAAATCTACAAATATACGTTTGATTGTGTCCAATGGCATACCGGCTAACACAAGTTTCAGATAGAGCGCATCACCACCACAATCATGACAATCGATGCCATTTTTAATGCACGTACTTTTCGTTGAAGATGGCGGCAACTCGACAAACTGTTCAATTAAAACATTGCCTTGATTCAATACCGCCGCCACACTCGCTTCAAAATCACGCCAAATACGCAAATTTAAACGTTTAGCCAATTGTGGTGGAAAGGTCATTAGTGTAGAACTGGTTTCGAAAATTCTATGTACCATGCGTGAAAATTCATCCATTGTGGCAGCCATATGTGGATCGTCTGCAGCTGACACGCCAAACATTATAGTGCAAACAACTAAACAGATTCAAATATTATGTTTAAAGAAAATTCGTTACAAAAAAATGCAAATATTTGTCTACGAAGGTGTTAACAAAAGCTCGATTAGTCGCTGTTTTTCGTAATTATATCTTGAATTCTGTCTGTTGGAGTACAAATAGGCACAACAACTGTTTGCTGAGTAAGTGAGTTTGCGTAGCTTGCCTCGTGAATATAAAATTATCATCTGGTATACTATACGAAGGATATCACCGTCTTATGACACGCGTCTTTGAAATATAAAAATTTTACGCCTTGAAGTATGCAATATTTTTTCAGATTTTTTATTTAGTTCGATATTTCCATGCAAATGAAGTTCTTGGTAAATTGATTTAGTGCATATCTCAACATTACTACGCCTTTACAGAAAACAGAAGGTCAATACTGAGTTGCTCTTCTAAAACATTTACAAACAGACGAGTTTTCTCCGAGAAGCTTAACATGGCAGAAATACACTTGAGTGTTAGCCAAATCATTTGCGGGGGGCGACTCTATTTCGAAAATTTGTTTCTTATTCAAAAAACCTTTCAAAAGATTTTAATATTTCTTTTCCCTGGTCTTGAACCCTGGGCCTTGTTTGTTTTGTTTTTGTACCTGTACTTCGTCTCATTAAATAAATGCGATCACTCGCAAATTGTCATCAATATCCTGTTATGGGCATCCGTGGAAACACGCAGTTTGGACCAAAGAGATATGGGTGTTAGAGGCTTTGGTTCCGCATTCCAACTGAAAAGATGGTTGGTGTCATGTGGAGAAACCTTACAGGGGCAATACACACATTGGATATGTCGAGGTTGATTCTGGATATTTAAATAGTTTAACCTATTACAATATCCAGATCGAAGTGGCACTAGAGTGATGCGCGTCTCTCCTGGAAGGTTGCTTTCCTCCAGTGCGAGTTAAGGGCATTTGTCTTTGAGAACGGGGTTCGATTTCTATTCTGTGTCATAAAGTTATTCCGCTCGCCAAGCGTCATCTCTTTAACAGTATTTGTTAATGCATAGTCCCATATTTTTCTAATTCTTCGAAATTTTCGATATCGACAAAGTGGGCATGGTAGCTATGTGATTTCGAGCAATATTAATTTATTTTGACTTCAGATATCTAAATTTTTGCTCAAGCTATCGTGTTAACGGACGGACGGAAGTCTGGCGCCGTATCAATCATCGCCAATTTTTGCAAGAAAAAGCTTTTACATAACAAAATTTCCATGTTTATATGTATGTTTAATGGTGCGTTCAATTTTACAATTAATGAGCCTAACAACGGTAAATAATAATTGTTATTCAATTGATATTAAATTATTATTTTTATGGTTCGATCCCTGGTAAAACTTGTTAAAATAAATACAACATTACGATGATAACATGGCGGTTTTCGAAATGGTACCATCGAAATATGCCAGTAAATGTTTCCTTCTTTTCAGCTTTTCCCAATAAACAAAAAAATCTTAAATAAAAACATTTCCCATACCATATTTCGGAATGATTAATGGCCTAAGTTTCCATTTTGCGCAAAAGTCTTTGGTAATAAGTCATCGAATTTTTTCGAAATTTCGACATTCTTCTGCACGGCGAATTGGTTGAATTCGCTTTGCCAGCACCTGGTATGAATTCGCCTTGGATTTCGATTAACTGACATATTGACGTACGAAGGCGTTGCATGTATGGAAAATAATCAAGAAAAAGTAATCAGCCATTCGGATAACAACATCTGGTACTGAATTTGCCTTGCTTTACGGTTTGAAAAACGTTCTCATTTTCAAAAATGTTATCAATCCATCTATTTTTGTCATTAAGTCAACCCACATAACAAGTTCCATCATTTTATCGATTTGAATTACCGCATTTTTCTCTTTTTTCGAAACTTTCGATGTCGAACAAGAAAGGAAGGCTGAGAGCTTAGCTGCGTTGGTTTCGTAGATGATTTATAAGTGGTTTTTAATTCCATATCACATACATTTGGGAAATATCGACCCATGACGTTTTTTGGAACGATTTTCCTTCATCCTTTGTCAAATAAGGGAAAATCACCACGTAGGAAAATGAACCTAGGATAACCCTGGAATGTGTTTGTATGACATGGGTATCAAATGAAAGGTATTAAAGAGTATTTTAGAGGGAGTTGTATATGTGAAGGCATTTTCGAGATATCGACCAAAATACGGATCGGGTACAGCTAATTTATTTATATATGTAATACCACGAACAGTATTCCTGCCATGATTCCAAGGGCTTTTGATTTCACCCTGCAGAACTTTTTCATTTTCTTCTACCTAATATGGTAGGTGTTACGCCCATTTTACAAAGTTTTTTTTAAAGTTATATTGTGCGAGCTCAAGGCCACGCATAAATCAAAAACCAAATATTTTATATCTTTCAATAAATATATTTGTTTAATGATATAAAATATTTGGTTTTTTATTTATGCGTGGCCTTGAGCTCGAAAAATTGAATAATTTAAATATTGAAGGCCGAAAAACAACAAATAAAAGTTATATTTTGCGTCAAAAAACCAATCAAATCACCATGTTTCATCCCTTTTTTCGTATTTGGTATAGAATTATGGCATTTTTTCATTTTTCGAAATTTTCGATATCGAAAAAGTGGGCGTGGTCATAGTCGGATTTCGCCCATTTTTAGTACCAAGATAAAGTGAGTTCAGATAAGTACGTGAACTGAGTTTAGTAAAGATATATCGATTTTTGCTCAAGTTATCGTGTTAACGGCCGATCGGAAGGACAGACGGTCGACTGTGTATAAAAACTGGGCGTGGCTTCAACCGATTTCGCCCTTTTTCACAGAAAACAGTTACCATCTTACCCCTACCAAATTTCACACGGATTGGTAAATTTTTGTTCGACTTATGGCATTAAAAGTATTCTAGACAAATTAAATGAAAAAGGGCGGAGCCACGCCCATTTTGAAATTTTCTTTTATTTTTGTATTTTGTTGCACCATATCATTATTGGAGTTGAATATTGACATAATTTACTTATATACTGTAAAGATATTAAGTTTTTTGTTAAAATTTGACTTTAAAAAAAAATTTTTTTTTTAAAGCGGGCGTGTTCGTCATCCGATTTTTCTAATTTTTATTTAGAACACATATAGTAATAGGAGTAACGTTCCTGCCAAATTTTATCATGATATCTTCAACTACTGCTAAATTACAGATTGCAAAACTTTTGAATTACCTTCTTTTAAAAGTTGCCGGTGCCACGCCCATTGTCCAAATTTTTACTAATTTTCTATTCTCCGTCATAAGGTCAACCCACCTACCAAGTCTCATCGCTTTAGGCGTCTTTGGTAATGAATTATCGCACTTTTTCGGTTTTTCGAAATTTTCGATATCGAAAAAGTGGGCGTGGTTATAGTCCGATGTCGTTAATTTTAAATAGCGATCTGAGATGAGCGCCCAGGAACGTACATACCAAATATCATTAAGATGCCTCAAAATTTACTCAAGTTATCGTGTTTACGGACGGACGGACGGACAGACGGACATGGCTAAATGAATTTGCATTTTCGCCCAGATCATTTTGATGAATAGAAGTCTATATCTATCTCGGTTAGTTTATGCCGATACGGGGTACCGTTATGTGAACAAAATTAATATACTCTGTGAGCTCTGCTCATATGAGTATAAAAAGTGGGCGTGGTTATAGTTCATTCGGGGAAATTGTCAATATCAATATGTTCTGGGTTCGAATAAGCAAGTGTATGTTATCGTGTTAACGGATGCACATGGCTCAGTAAAAATATTTGTCGATGTTGATAAGGAAGTATGTATATCTATATTTCTTTATGCCATTATGCACAACCGTTATCCAATCAAAATTATAATAACCATTTTTAGTACACACTGGGGATAAAAAAGTGGAGAAAAGGCCTCCTAAGGTTAAAGGCAAGATTTAAAAGACTAGAGGGGTGCCTGTTTGGGAGAATTTCCGTCCTGGCCAACTAACTCAGCTTTTGTTGTCCCTCTTATATATATTTGTATGTGTAAATATAGTCAACGAACCATCAATAGCCCAGTTATAAAGTTGATGCTCAAGATCGAACAATTCAGTGTATGTTGTATGTCTAACAGCCTGAGCTTTCCACAAGTTCACTAAACGCATTGTACACGCCTCAATATGTCCATCCATCCATCTCATGGTGCCACCCAATAGAAAACGATTTAATATGCGTCGATTGTGTAGCCACTCTTCGCCTTCCCTATAAGAATTGGTGGTGTTGTCGCGACAAAATCAAAGTGTTAATGAAATTCATCAATAAACGCACACATACATACATGCACATGCATGCGCACACACACATTCATACAACAATGTTATCCCAGTCAGCATTTTTTGAAAATTTTGATCAAAAAATATTTAAATATCATACCCCAAGATGATTAAAAACGCTCAAATTTAAAAGTATTTTCTATTCGAAAATTAGTGTATCGTCGGGAGAAAAATGTACCTTAAATGTGATTATTCTTGAATTATCATGATTCCTATTTCTAAACGCTTTTCATTCATATTTGATATCATTGTAAAATTGAGCTTTAATTGTTTTAGAGTAATATTTGACTGCTTTTCACAGTCATTTTCTGATCATATTCGTGTACATATTTCATTCGTGTTGGTTGTGATTTTTGAATGATTTTCGAATACGATTATCATGCATTTATTCTTCATATCTCATACAAATTAAGATACTACATGGTAATCTTATTTCATCAGGGGAAGAAAGCATGCGGAAGTGAGCTATTTGAATCAAAGGTAATGCGCAAACAAACTTGACCGATATACACCTGCGACTACAACATCCAACATCACATATGATCGTCAACATCTTAGAATACGATATGGTACGGGTTGTTGAAGCCATATTCAGGTACATATCGCTCATTTACTTCAATAGTGTCATAACTCAAAAAACATTATTTTCCAGGAGAGTCATTCAAAGATTTTAATTGCCATACGTTGCCCATATAAAGGCATATTTTCAGTTTTATAGCAAGTGGTAAATTTTTAACTGATCACAACAATTTTTTTATACAACATAGATGATGATATTGGGTACGTTTATATGTTATTAACTCAAAAGTCATGTTTTTTGAGTTATGACACTATTGAAGTAAATGAGCGATATGTCAAGAGAGTTTCACTTACCTGGGGTTCAAATAGTTCACAACCTTTGTATTGTCTAATGGTTGGATTTGTATTTTCTGGGAAGCCGTAGGTGAGAAATGGTTGTGGACATCTTCGGTTACGAGCAGTATGTACATTATTTCTTGTCTTTGTATAAATAATAAAATTTTAATATATTTTTTCTGAACTTCATGATTGAAAAAATGTGTGTATGTGAAAAAATAAGATCTTCAATGAAAAGTAAAATTTTAACAATTATAAAATACATTATTCAGTCAACAATGATATTCAGAAAGATTCAGAAAGCTGAATGAAAAATGATTAAAAATTGTTGATCATCAAAAGTATTCATATTTGATTATTTCTTTTGTTCAATTGTATGATAACTCATTATTTAGTCAGAAAGGGTAATCAAATTGTATTGATATGTAGGGAAATTCAAAATTTAATCACCTAAATGCTGCGTGGGTATACTTACATAAAAAACAATCCACGTTTGCAATTATATTTTTTATTGTATATAATCCATGATTCTGGCAACGGATGCCGTGGATATTGGCCCTCATATTGAAACACAGCTCTCATTTGACTTGCTGATGAAACAAATATGGCATCCTGTACGCCACCAAGCCGTTCATAAAATATTGGACCAAGCTCGTCATGACGACGATGAATGTATTTATGTAATCTACAACAAAAAGAGAAAAAATAAATAACAAATAAAAATAAAAATCAATTTATGTTAAATTTCCAAACCCAGCAGATGACTAAACTATGGGCAGGTGTAAGTAGTTGATTGATTGTATATGATCCAGCTACATACCTACATACATACATATACATATGTATGCTAGAAAAGGTTTAATGAACTATGCATGATGTCAAATCTTATATATGTAAGATATGTTTGTATGTATGTATGTATTTAGTAGGATATAGTTCACACTTTATATCTTGCTCTCAAAAAAGTTCAAAATTTTGTTTATCTCCGAAAAAACGTTTATTTATGTTTAAGGGTGACAATCTGATGCGCAATATTCGGTTTTAATTTTGGCATTGAAATTTATTCGAATAATAAAGATTCAGCTTACAATAACCTTCATGAAACACGAACTGATTGGCAGTTAGTAAAGTCAAGTTGGTTTTGCATACATTCATACCCACCTACATACATACTGGACGATTATGCATGTATAAGCATGCGTATTGAGAAGGCGAAGGTTCTGCAAAAAAGCGTCATTCAAAAATGTAAAATATTTTGCATGTATTCATTTTAGAAAAAAAAAACATATGCGATCAAGTTGGATCTTTGTCATGCTCAATCTAAATCTTTATGCTCAACGTAGACAATCTACATACATGCCAAATTTGAAGACAGTAGCCCATCTAGAAGGATTTTATTTATGCGAAATATTTTATACTTGGCTATACCAGCGGCGCAGTCCGCACGAAGAAAATATAACAAACAAGTAAGGAAGGCTAAGTTCGGGTGTAACCGAACATTACATACTCAGCTGAGAGCTATGGAGACAAAATAAGGGAAAATCACCATGTAGGAAAATGAACCTAGGGTAACCCTGGAATGTGTTTGTATGACATGGGTATCAAATGGAAGGTATTAAAGAGTATTTTAAGACGGTCTAGGCCATAGCTCTATAGGTGGACGCCTTTTCGAGATATCGCCATAAAGGTGGACCAGGGGTGACTCTGGAATTTGTTTGTACGATATGGGAATCAAATGAAAGGTGTTAGTGAGTATTTTAAAAGGGAGTGGTGGTAGTTGTATATGTGAAGGCGTTTCCGAGATATTGACCAAAATGTGGACCAGGGTGACCCAGAACATCATCTGTCGGGTACCGCTAATTTATTTATATATGTATGTAGTACCACGAGCAGTATTCCTACCAAGATTCCAAGGGCTTTTGATTTCGCCCTGCAGAACTTTTTCATTTTCCTCTATTTAATATGGTAGGTGTCACACCCATTTTGCAAAGTTTTTTCCTAAAGTTATATTTTGCATCAATAAACCAATCCAATTACCACGTTTCATCCCTTTTTTCGTATTTGGTATAGAATTATGGCATTTTTTTCATTTTTCGTAAATTTCGATATCGAAAAAGTGGGCGTGGTCATAGTCGGATTTCGGCCATTTTTTGCACCACTACAAAGTGAGTTCAGATAAGTACGTGAACTGAGTTTAGTAAAGATATATCGATTTTTGCTCAAGTCATCGTGTTAACGACCGAGCGGAAGGACAGACGGTCGACTGGGTATAAAAACTGGGCGTGGCTTCAACCGATCTCGCCCCTTTTCAGAGAAAACAGTTACCGTCCTAGAATCTAAGCCCCTACCAAATTTCACAAGGATTGGTAAATTTTTGTTCGACTTATGGCATTAAAAGTATCCTAGACAAATTAAATGAAAAAGGGCGGAGCCACGCCCATTTTGAAATTTTTTTTTATTTTTATATTTTATTGCACCATATCATTACTGGAGTCGAATGTTGACATAATTTACTTATATACTGTAAAGATATTAAATTTTTTGTTAAAATTTCACTTAAAAAAAATTTTTTTTTTTAAGTGGGCGTGGTCGTTCTCCGAGTTTGCTAATTTTTATTAGGCATACATATAGTAATAGGAGTAACGTTCCTGCCAAATTCCAACATGATATCTTCAACGACTGCCAAATTACAGCTTGCAAAACTTTTAAATTACCTTCTTTTAAAAGTGGGCGGTCCCACGCCCATTGTCTAAAATTTTACTAATTTTCTATTCTGCCTCATAAGTTCAACTCACCTACCAAGCTTCATCGCTTTATCCGTCTTTGGTAATGAATTATCGCACTTTCTCGGTTTTCCGAAATTTTCGATATCGAAAAAGTGGGCGTGGTTAAAGTCCGATATTGTCCATTTTAAATAGCGATCTGAGATAAGTGCCCAGGAACCTACATACCAAATTTCATCAAGATACCTCAAAATTTACTCAAATTATCGTGTTAACGGACAGACGGACGGACGGACATGGCTCAATCAAATTTTTTTTCGATACTGATGATTTTGATATATGGAAGTGTATATCTATCTCGATTCCTTTATACCTGTACAACCAACCGTTATCCAATCAAAGTTAATATACTCTGTGAGCTCTGCTGAACTGAGTATAAAAATGTATGCGATATAGATGCTCCAATATGATCCTGAAATAAGTTCCTAGGCAGTACCTACAGAAAATAATCGTGAAATAGTCCCGAAAAGATTTCGATACTATAGCGCACATATACTGGATTTTTTAAAACGGTGCTGCCCAATACTCCCCTAAAACACTTACGAATGGTCTTGAAAAAGTTCCGCAAACAATCTTGAAATGATGCGGCGAAAGTTAAAAAATATCTCATGGCAAATCTTCCGTTATGATTTCCGAACATCATATAAATGGCTCCGAAAACATTCCCGATTCAGTCCGAAATGATTCCGAATCAATCTCGAAAACAATCTCGAAACTATACGCAGATAATCATGAATTGTTGTCCACAATATAATTACAAAAACAACCAAAAAGCTGATCCGAAACAGTCCCGAGAGATCTACATCACAATCTTAAAACGGTCGCGAAATAATCCAAAAGTCTTCAAAAAGCCCATAAAAGCTCTCTAAAATAATCCCGAAACGGTCCCTCAATAGTCCCGAAGTAATCTAGAAATAGTTCGGTAACGATTCCGAACAAATGATGACAAAAGCAAATTTGTGTGCCATACTACTAAAAATAGTTCTTCTGAGAATAATATATTCAGGGCTAGCGATTTATAAAAAGGTTCCAGGGAATGGAAGAGTTAGGGTTGGGAGTACGGCAATGCTCACTTTTCCAAAATTGCTTTGAGCTTCATATGTATTCCACAATACCATATATTACACGGGTTAACACAAAATTTGACTTTGACTTCAAAGCATTAAATTTCAATTATTTAGATCGTAATATGACGGAAAAAAATATATATGACATGAAAAAGTTTGCTTTCCTATATAAAAACCGCTTGAACGAAACTTTTCAAAATCTGTGGTTTTAATTTTTACTTGAAAATTAAACAATTCAAATAAATATTTTTATTAAGTTTTAATATCGAAATGGCGGTCACCGTGGTGTGCTGGTTGCGTGCTCCGCCTACCACACCGTATGCCCTGTGTTCGCACCCCGGGCAAAGCAACATCAAAATTTTAGAAATAAGGTTTTTCAATTAGAAGACAAATTTTCTAAGCGGGGTTCGCCCCTCGGCAGTGTTTGGCAAGCGCTCCGAGTGTATTTCAGCCATGAAAAGCTCTCAGTGAAAACTCATCTGCCTTGCAGATGCCGTTCGGAGTCGGCATAAAACATGTAGGTCCCGTCCGGCCAATTTGTAGGGAAAATCAAGAGGAGCACGACGCAAGTTAGAAGAGATGCTCGGCCTTAGATCTCTTCGGAGGTTATCGCGCCTTATATTTATTTATTTTATTTATTTAATATCGAAATAACTTACAAAAGAGTGGAAAATGATTTAAAGGTGTACACTTTTACTTTTTCTTTTATGTTCATAAGTACTATCCCTCAATAAACCCCAAATATGTATAGTCTCCCATCATGTTTTCATTATATTGGCCTTGATAACGTTGTTCGGAGAAGAGCCTAAAAGCTCTGCTTTACTTTTTGGTAAATTTAAATCTCTAATCAAATCATTAAAATCTTCAGTAGTGATGAAATGATGTTTTGGTTGTTTTGGTGCCGGTAAAAACTCCTTATCGGCATTGCTTGTATAAGAACTAAGAGATGATCCACTTCTCTGCGATAATTTTTTCGGTGGCTCTGGTACTGGTCGTGTCAGATCGTGTGCGACTGGAGCAGAAGAAGATTCAAGATCAGTATATTCGATAGGTTTTGCATTTTTACCTCTACGTCTTTTACTCGGGTTCACAATGCAAAAGTAGCAGTCTTTAACGTGGTCTTTTTTTGGTCTTTTCTCACCTCGATACCAACCTAAAATATAGAGAGAGGAATCAATATGTCTACCTTATTTAATTTACTATTTAAATAAAATTTGCTTACCTTCCAAACATCTTCTACAACAAATACAAGAAAAATGTGGATCCCGTGTCTTGTATTGATTCCAAACAGGACAGCCAAAATATGCTTCGTAGGCTTCACAGAGGATGAGTGATATGTTTAATTTATATTTTATATCTCGAAATTTAATAAATTGCGCACATATATAATGAAAAGCATCAGCTTCATATTTACACTTTCGTGACGACATTTTAGGTTATTCTAGATTCATACAAAACACCTGATCGTTGGTTTAGTTATCACTCTAGCGCCATGATTATTGCTACTATAACTTTTACGAAAGCAAACTTTATATCGAAAAAAGATATATATTTTTTGTTTTTGGGTATAATAAAACAGAAATTCATGAAATAAACTTTAGGAGAAAGAACAAAATTTTTTTGTAGAGTCGTGTTATTTATAAATACATCTAAAGGAAGAGTAGGGGGGGAGGGGGGGTTTCTGGGAGGGGACTGCGCCACTGCTCACTGTTGTTAAGCATTTTTAACTAAGTCAGATACCAAATATTATTGGTACTGTTCCAGAGAGGGGAGTTCAGATCCTACCCCAAAAACTTCTCCAAAGTTGTTATACTTCTTTAAAGCCCGTAGACTTAATATCACTCTGCAAAGTTAATATACCTAAATTAAAATGGCTAAAAGTATTTAAAAAGTTACTGCTGGCACCCCTCTTTAAAAAAATAATAGGCAGTAAATCCTTCCACACTATTGTCTATTTGTGGACCGAGTTTCATCCGAATCGTTTCATCCGTTTTGGCGTAATTGAGCCACAAAACGGTGAAAAGGTTATTAAAAAGGAACTGTTCTCAGGGGGCATCCACCCCTTTTACAAAAAAAAGTAGCCAGCAGAGCTTTTGTTGCTGTTGTAGCGATAAGGACTTTCCCCGAAGCGGTAAGGTGCGGGGGCGTTATCGATGCTAATGGCCCTTTGGCCTATATAGATCCGGTACTTTCCGGTAGCAAGCTCCATTAAGGCACTAGCCCGACCATATAGGGAACGATTTAATGCGACCACTTTGAACCTTCTAGGTCAACCCGCCCCGCAACCCCCACTTCCATGAGGAACTTAGGATCGCCAGAGCCTCGCCTGCTAAATATGTGTATGATACTACATATTTGTAACAGGATTCGCCTCGCGTAGTTGAGGTTGTAATTGGGTTGTGGAAGCTATGAATTGCGCGTATCAACCCCTTGAATCCCAGTCAATCTTTTCAGATTATTGGCTATTAAATCCCTGCCGCCGTTCGGATGAGATTGAGTCACAAAGCCAAACGTATGTGGATTCAAAATGTTTACACATCCAAACTTTAACATTTATAATATTAATAGGTGGGTGTGGTTACATATTGGTTGCGGCCATTTTTAATAGAAACTTACTCATGATCAGAAGAAGTAATATGCCAAATTTCTTTACAAAATCTTAATTTTAATGACGATGAGCCTTCGGACGTATAGGTCGAGTGATGGGCGAATGGATGCATGAGCAATGCTTATCATTTTCGTACGATTCAGAGAGCACGAGGTGCAAAAGAACAACGCAATTTCATTCTACACCGACACGTCAGAAATGGACGGAAGGAATGTCTGTCGTTACAGTCGAAAAATATACATTGACTTAGAAGTTTTTTGAGAGCAAATTGATGTGTCGCTGTCAGCCCGTTCATACATCCGAGGACTCGCTGAGAGGGCGCTAGGCATGCATTTCCTCAGATAGCCAAGCCATCACTGCGTCTAAGATCGTCAGCAGCTGCAAGAGACCACTTCAAGCCGCAGCCAACTTCGCAAACAATTTTTATACGGGATCTTGCTTACAGAAGAATTGCCAACTTACGATAGTAGGTGAACAGAGGACAAACATAACATGTCAAGAAGAGAAATCTTTAGGGTTACTGCCGTAATCATAGGCCCGGCCGCTTGGTCTGCATGTTGAGATAATTCGGATCCATTTTAACAGCATCTCCAGAAGTTGCGGTAAAAGCAGCAGCCATTGGTTCTAGCTAAAAGTGAATCAAAATCGCGCCCCTTGGGCTCGGGTCTCTACTATTTGGGCAGCACAGTAAAAAACAAACCATCTTCCTAATATATTTCCATATTTTCTCAAGTCAACGAACATTGGTTATACTTTGGTCCGATTTCCGAAAATTGTAAGTATGCACTTGAAGTAGAATTCAATGAAATTTGGCAGCCATTTTTTTTATCTTCCATTAGATATTTGTAGGAATCCTTATTTTGACATCAGGAAACGTAAAAATTAGTGGTTTGGTTATAAATAATAGCGAAGATATCGTCGCTCCCATGGAAGACTAGCATGTTTCAAATTGTCATGGAAGACTAACACGGTTCATGTCCGCGTGGAAAACTAGCACAGTTCGTTATTTGCGTGGAAGACTATCACAGTTCTTTGTTCTCGTGTTCACGAACAACTGAAAAGTTCTAGTTTTCCACGCGAACAGCGAGCTGGTTGGTATTCCATGGGACCGACGATACATAGAAGATGTGTCTGGAAAAAAAGCAGTTTGTTCTGATAGTATACATTCGGATTAATGACAAAACGAAATTTATATTCCTTTGGGGCGTAGAACCGCTCCCTTATCAACCATTTTATATCGATTTCTGAGGGGATTGTCACCCTATCTGCCTTAGAAACTTTTTATCTCAGATTCGGCGGAATAACTCCCTATCTCAAAATTTGTTTCAAAAACGCCCAGATAGGGCATTCAATACATTTTGACATTGGCTGATGCGTATATAAAAAAATTTTGAAAAGGGCGTTATTAAAAAGTTTTCTGAAATTGAGCGTTTCGAAGCGGCAGGCGAGATAGGTTTATCTTCCACTCAGCCGTCGATTTAGCCTATGCTATAGCCACTGATCACACAAACCTACTGTGGAGGTTTCAAAACTATCGGCTGTGACCCTTGAACTCATGTATACATAAGTGTACATCCGACTTGGCTCTAGGAGTGAAGTTTTCCCGGGCTTTCCCCGAAAATTTTACAATTATTATCGCTGACGGTCCTTGGCTGGATATGGATCCAGCACTTTCCGGAAATTAGCTCCATTAAGTACTAGTCCGAATATCTCGCGTACGGTTTGATATGACCACTTCGAATCCTCTGGGTCTATGGATTTTAGTCACATCTTACGAAAGGTATACTCCGCGACAAAACCTCACCAAATGGGTTGAGACTGATCGAAATTTATTAAAGACCTGTATGAGGTTAACGCAGCTAAGAAGAAAATACTTCGGCCCAGAAGATATTCTAATGGACACCCACCTATGGAATGTTAGCAAGACTGAGACCTCCGCTCTGTTGGAGAACCAAGTGGAAAACGATTGCAGCTTCATTGGAGTTTTCTTTTGATGTCAGTTGGGTATATGCCATACACTGATACATACAACCATGATTAAGTTTACTTGAGCTACAGGTGTACTCCCATTTCTCACGGTGTAATTTCCTTGCATATCTTCTACGTTTTTTACAGTCAGTAAATTGCCTACTGGGATGACTGTATTCGAAATTTGAAATTCAAAATATTTAACTTTCGTCATTCAAGTTGATTTATTCGTCTTCTGCGGTCACCCACCAAATAAAGTACTTACACACACATGTAAATATGTACCCTACACCTTCACTTTAAACAAAATTTGCGAAAAATGGAGTTGTATGAGTCTAAGTAAAATTGTTAATATAGGAATTGCAAATAACTTTTGTTGTTGGGAAAAATGTAAGCCAAACAAGTAAGGAAGGCTAAGTTCGGGTGTAATCGAACATTACATAATCAGCTTCCAAATTACAGCTTGCAAAACTTTTAAATTACCTTGTTTTAAAAGTGCGCGGTGCCACGCACATTGTCCAAAATTTTACTAATTTTCTATTCTGCGTCATAAGGTCAACCCACTTACCAAGTTTCATCGCTTTATCAGTCTTTGGTAATGAATCATCGCACTTTTTCGGTTTTTCGAAATTTTCGATATCGAAAAAGTGGGCGTGGTTATAGTCCGATTTCGTTCATTTTAAATAGCGATCTGAGATGGGTGCCCAGAAACTTAAGATTCCTCAAAATTTACTCAAGTTATCGTGTTCACAGACAGACGGACGGACGGACATGGCTATATGAATTTCTTTTTTCGCCCAGATCATTTTTGATATATAGAAGTCTATATCTATCTCGATTAGTTTATGCCGTTGCGGGGTACCGTTACGCTAACAAAATTAATATACTTTGTGAGCTCTGCTTAGCTGAGTATAAAAATTCATACTGGATGGGAGAAGTATACCAATACGTTCCATATTACACAGTTTATCGATAAATGGATTCGTTCAAAT
The DNA here is from genome assembly GCF_040869045.1 of Eurosta solidaginis. Lineage (NCBI taxonomy): Eukaryota > Metazoa > Arthropoda > Insecta > Diptera > Tephritidae > Eurosta > Eurosta solidaginis. Next base: position 13,731,003 of record NC_090319.1, read on the forward strand.
TTTTTGACTTCGCTATAGCATTTTTAGATCAAATACAACTTTTTTCAAAAGAATTGAAACTTTTTTCAAATCAAAAAAAATATATCTTTTCAAGTCAAATAAAATCCTTTTCAAATGAAACCTATTCAAGTCAAATGAAACTTTTTTGATTTCGAATTAAACTTTGTTCTTTTCAAATAACTTTTAAATGATTCAACTGAGACCAATATCATTTTCGATTTTTTTTTGATATCCTTCCCTATAAGAATTGTATCGCTCCTCATTCTGAGATTTTTACAGGCAACTTTTTCGATGCAAAAAATATTTTCATTATCCTAAAAGGGACTTTTTTTATTTGGGCCATTCTATCTCGGCTGTCAGTGCGAAAACGTCCTATCTCAAACATTTTTTTTCAAAAATGCCCTATCTCGTGATTTGTTTCAAAAACACTCTATCTCAGAATTATTATCATAATTGCCATATCTCACGTAAAAATTTATGCTCATATAGGGCGTATTTCGCAAAAAATGCTGGGACAGGGATTTTTTGAATAAAAGTGTGAAGTAGTGCGTTCTTGAAACAAAATCTTAAATAGGTTGTATTCCACTCAGAAGTCGATATATAAAGCTACCACAGTACACTTTCAATACCACAATAGCTTTTATGGGGTAAAAGCAAGTTTTAAAACCTGTAGATATCATAAGCCGAAAAATAGATTGATTTGATTTGAAAAAAGTTTCATTTGAAATGAAAAAAGTTTGACTTGTGTTAAAAAAAGTTTCATTTGAAATGAAGAAAGTTTTATTTGACTTGAAAAAAGTTTCAATTGACATACAAAAATTTAATTTGATTTGAAAAACGTTTAATTTGTTTTGAAAAAAAGTTGAATCTGATGTGACAAAGTTTCATTTGATTTTGAAAAAAGTTTGATTTAGAAAATTTTCATTTGTTTGAAAAGTTTCCTTGGATTTGAAATAAGTTTCTTTTGACTTAAAGAAGTTTTATTTGACTGGAAAAAAGCTTCATTTAATTTAAGATGGTTTCAGTTGATTTGACAAAAGCTCGGTTGATTTGAATAAAGTTTAATTTGGCTTGAAAAAAGTTTCATTTGTCTTGAAAAAAACTTTCATTTGGCCTAAAAAAAGCTTAATTTGACTTAAAAAAGCTTCCCTTCATTTGAAAAAGTTTCATTTCACCTGAAAAAAGCTTTATACGGCTTGAAAAAAGTTTTATTGGTTTGAAAGAGTTTCATTTGGCTTGAAGGAAGCTTCATTTGTCTTGAAAAAATCTTCATCTGGCTTGAAAAAATTTACATTTATTTTAACAAAAGCTTCATTTAATTTGAAAAAAGTTTAATTTGGCTTGAAAAAAGTTTTATTTGACTTGAAAAACCTTAATTTGACCTGAGAATGCTATATAAAAGTCGAAAATATAAAAATTTTTTTTTAGTTTTTATTTTATCCTAAATATACATACGTTACTTTTCGAACTTTATACATATATAAAGCAACTCTTTTATAATAACATTTGAAACTTTAACGATCCCTGGCTTAATATGATTGAGAAAGACTGAGATTTGCATGAAATAAAGTATAAATATATCTTTATAAGGTTTTTTTTTTTTGTGAGTGTTCTGTATTCTTATATAAACTGAATTTGATTTCGATTTGCAATTAGGTTATCTGTTGTTTTGATAAGTTATGCACATAAGTAATCTCACAAATCAATCAAAATCAAATAAGCCCTACTATCGTCTTCATTTAAGAAAAAAAAACGTTGCTTCCGTTTTGAATATTTGTATTGATTCTAAATTTTTAAGTCGTGTTCTGCACACCGTTTTCGGTTGATGTCTTCGGAGTTTTCGTTTTGAAACCATTATAATATATATCATATTATGATGGTCATACGGCACCTGTCATTAGAAATTCTCTTTCGCGTGAGTCATTCATATAACGATACTTTACTTACCTTCTATGGAAACTTTGTCTAAATCTGACTACAGAGACTATCACATAAACGAAGCAATAAATGCAAAATTTCTTTGAACACAGAGCCAAATACTTATGTCTTCTGCAGCTAACCTTATAAGACTAGAAGTTACTGGTACGTAGACTAAACAGGCACTGCCCCTGTTTTCGGATGATCTTCGTTAAAGGTACAAGGATAAGGTAGATCTACTTGAAGACGACCTGAGATCGAGACTTCAACGCCAGAGCTTGTAAAGAGATAATGCCTCAGACAAAGGTTTGTTTTAAAGATGAATACTTGGCTTGGATTGGTTAACTGAACAACCCCATTTAATGTTGGCTGCACTTGCTAACGAAAAATCAATCACAATAAATTTTTGGACACCCATGCCTTTGATACTCGATCCTGATATTGCAAACGCGTTTGTGTGGAGGGTGATAAGGGATCATGCTGGAAGTGACCATAAATAAATCACATACGACCCCAATAACGACAGGACCGAAGCCCCCGACGCTACTGTTGAAGAGATCATATGTTGTGTGTGCCACGCCCGCAACACCACAATGTTATACGAAAGTATACAGGTAGAACAATAAAATTGCAGTGTACGAAGACTGGCAATCCACTCGTGTGTAAGATGCCATATGTACTAGAACATGCCGGAACATACAAAAGAGACAAAACGCTTTCGATCCCGCCATAAAATTAAGCAAACTTACTGATGGGAATTATACTCAATTCCAAATTAAGCTGGAGCTCTGGTCTGGTCGAATGCGCTAGACAAAAAGAGTAATCAACAGAGGATCGGGAAGATACAAAGGCTGGCATGCCTGGGAATGTCAGGCGCCTTTAGCAGCGCACCTCAGGAAGCGCTAAATGTAATTTTTCACTAGACGCCTCTACAAGTCTTCGTGCAGGGATAAGCCGCTAGAGGAGCTCTACGACTAAGAGAATCCAACATGTGGAAAACAGCTAAGCACGGACACGCGACGATTCTGGACGATATGACGAAGGGGTAATTAAACAGAATAATAACCGACCTAACATTCAAAACAGGCCACATCACAGGGGTTTTGGACTTCCAAGTTCAGAACATACGATATCCTTCAAGGGAGAAATGGGAAGTAGGCCTAGACCACCGCAGGGGCATCATAATATACACCGACGGCTCGAAAATGGAAAAGGGAACTGGGGCTGGGATGTACTCAACACATCTACAGTTTTGCCAATCATTCCGACTTCCTGACGCATTCATTGTATTCCAAGCAGAGGTCTTTGCTATAGACAGAGCGGCAAAGGCAAAGCTGCTCCAAGATAGTGCGGTCTCCAACACCGACGTTACAATCTTTGTTGAGAGCCAAGCCGCCTTAAGAGCAATAGAGTCCAACATGATAAAATCGGACATCGCGCGGAGGTGTAGAGCCTCTCTGGCATCTATAAGTCATCTCAATGTCTCCCTTTGCTGGGTCCCTGGGCACAGCGGCATTGAAGGGAATGAACTCGCGGATGAGATGGCTTAGACATAAGTGAGGTGGACAGCTCCGTTCGACCACCGCTGAGATATCTCCTAGGGAGAATCGACGAATATGAAAACAGGGCAACGGACTTGCTTTGGACCAATATGGTTGACTGCGAAGTCTCAAGGTCCTTATGGCCACGCTTGCATAGGAAATGCACCAACGTCCTTCTCAAACTGAAGAAATCTGCGGTGAGGGTACTTACGGGTGTCATCCCAGATCATTGTGCTATCGCACCAATGCTCTGACGGTGGCGAATACCAACAAGCTCCCTCTGCAGAAGCTGTCAGGATGAGGAGGAACCGGAGTCGATCTACCACTTTCTCTGCCAATGTCCGGCGCTTCAAAAAAGAAGGCGCAGATTTCTGGGCTCACGCTTCTTCGATAGCCTGGCAGAGGTTGGGAAGGTGGATGTCTCGCTTCTTCTTGGGTTCATCAGGGCAAGTGGTTCGTTGAGGACCACTAGGAGCTAAACACATTTTTCGTCACCAAAATGTCTCCGAGTGGAAGTTTGGGTAACACTCACGCACGCCCTCTTAACCTAACCTAACCTACTGATGGGAAAAGCTTTGTAAAGAAGTGGATCATGATTCTTGGAGAAAACTCCGTTCCACGTTATCAAACGATGGATAGCGACAAGATGCGAAACTTAGCAGATGCTCTGTAGCTCACTCTAGCAAACAGAGAGAGCGACAAGTCAGCCGATCACGGTAAAAAACAAGGATACTGCTGGAGCAATGAAATTGTGGAGCTGCACAGAGTATGACACTGAATGCGAAAACTGACAACAGAATATTTTTTAACGTACGAAAGAGCTGAAAAAGCTTCTTGAAGAAGCGGATCGCGATTCGTGGGGACAAGAGTACAAACTAGGAATGGAAAACTACGGCCATTTCAACAAACGCTGTAAACGACCAGATCCGAAATATGGCAGATGCTCTATTCCTCACTCGAGTAAACAGAGCAAAATGGTCGCCGTTCGCGAATATCACGACCTGATGGGATATCCGTAGTAGCATTTTTGCATGGTCTAAGGGCTAAAAAACTGATGGAGAGTCTCATGGACTATGGCCACAATGAGTCTATGTGAGGTCTTTAATGAATAGCGATTGGAAGCGGCCACTAAAAAAGGAATAGACAAGAGACGCCAAAGCAAAGGTTGCAAATGCTGGAAGAAAAGCCGATAAGGCCTGTCACTAAGCTCTTCCAATCTGGTCATGTTCGATGCGCTTAAGCATACATATCTACATTGAGGGACCACCCAAAAGATCGTTGGGTCATCTATGAAGCAAATCAAGGACAGCGAAAACTGACAATAACAGGCGAAGCAGCCCAGAGATTGCTGCTAGATCCTGACTTCTGGAACTCCACTTAAGAAAGCCCTCATGGCTAACACATGCAAAAAAGCGCTCTTTTGTCGCTTTCGCAGATGGGGCTTGGCAAGCTCACCTTCTCAAACCACTTTCAACGGGCTTGCGAGAATAGTGAGTACGCCATAGCGAATTTGATCCGATTAATAACAAACATAAGCGGGATAAACCCATATACATACGTATGTATATGCTGCGTACATCCGCTTCGGTTCAAAACTGTGGTATGGTGTAGAAATCAGGGCGGATGCAATGCTATTTCGGAGAAAATACCGATCAGCTATCACCTCGGTGCAACAAATACATAGGGGCATTATGAACTGCTTCAGCTTATTGCACGGGTTCCGCAAATGTTCTTCTGGTCGTTGTGGGGACTATACACTCAGAGAAAAACGCCGTTCTAAAATCCAGTACCACCGGACTCAATTCAAACTTTTCATGTTCTTACTTTTTTGTTCTTGAAAAACGAACGATCTGTTCTCAAAACAACAACCTTGTTCTTGAACTGACAACCATTTTCTTGAAAAGAGAACGGTTGGTCTTAAAATATGAACAAATGTTATATTAATGAGAACAATGTTCTTCAATTAAGTTCAAGAAAAAGGAAACGGTATAATTCTTGTGTAGTACAATGTTAAATACAACATTTGGCACAAGCTGTCAAGCGGTTGTAGTGGCCCAGTGGCTATGATGTTGCGGTTGCGATCATGTGCAGCGAGTTCGATCGCCGTCAAACTCTAAAGTTTTGTAAAACAATTTTTTTAACTCTTATTTTTCGTTCAGCTCCATTCACATATGGACAGGTAATTCTGAAGCTTGTTATGAAATGTTTTAAATATATATTCAGATTGCATCATCAAATAAGAAAAATTTCTCGATAAGAAAAATATATGAAAAAATGCATATTGTGCGTTTCTTCAAACCGTTTTGGAATTTTAATAATAATTTGTTTTGTTATTTTTATTAATGACAAAAAAATAAATTAATGGGTACTCCTTGAAAATATTACTTTCCCCCCAAAGATCAAGCACAAGCCGTTCTTGAATTGAGACCGAAAACTGCTAAATCGACCATAAATCGTTCTCGAAAAGTGAGAACGAAAAATTTTAAATCAAGCCCAAGTATTGCTTGAGATGGGCACAGAAGGTTTACACATCAATACCAAAGTGGTCAGAAAATACGAACGGTGTGCTTGGAAAAACTGTTCTTAAAACAAGCCCATCGGTCACGAGTTAAGAAAAAACGTACTTAACAGACTTGTCAACGAATGTTCTTAATTTTGAACTTGCTTAGTTCGTTTTACAACGATTTTTTCTCTGAGTGTACCAATCACCTTATCGGTGAAAGAAGTAGCCAAGAGTGTGCAAAGGGAATCGAACATCGACATCGCAGAGCAGCAGGAAAGTGGTCCAGTGAACAATTCTACGAGTTGGGTTCATGGTGGGGGATAGAGGGGTTCACTTCTTTTTGACCCAATTTCTAACTTGAAGCGACTACTTCCGTACATCTCTGCACAGAAGTGTAATGGTGCAAAAAGACGAATGGTCGATACTAGAAGCACATAGACCTGCGCCACTGCGACTGATAAAGACTCGTCAATTACACAACTTTGCCGAATCTTCATTAAAATTATGCAACGACGATTTCTTTTTTTTTTTTTGGAAATTTCACACCAAGATGGAATCTAAATTACAGTGACTTGATTCTGCCAGCAAGTTCTCAATTGCAGCCAGACAAAACCAAAAAAAAAAAAAAACAACCAGCGAAAATCGAACAAAACGAAAATAAGTAAACCATAAATTATGAAACTTGTTTAACTTATAAACGAAAAAACAAAGGCAAGTTTACTCACTGTTGTCCACCGCCAGCAGCCAATAAATCCCAAAATGTGCCTATCAAAGGTAAACCTTTGGGTCTTGGTAATTTCCGATCTGCTTCCGTTTCATATTTCGGCTTTTGTTGTTGCCAAATTGCCATGCATGGCGCTAAAGGTGCTGTTGTTGTTGTTGTTGCTGCCGCTGCTGCTGCTGCTGTGATTGAAATTGTTTGTGATTGTGATGTTTGTGAAGAAAATTGACGTTTGACGTTCAACCGGCATTTGTTATGATGATGACTCTGGCCGAAGAAGATGAGTACGAGTCGCAACCAAAAGGCGCGCAAAGCATTTGCCACCGTCGCTGATAACGAATTCAGCATTACCACGAGCGCGTGTTGTATCGATTTTAAATGACAGTTGGAATTTTACTTGTTTTTTTACACTTCTTGAGTCAAGCTTTAAGAGCTACGAGCGCAGCTTTGAGGTGACGGTTGTCACGGGCTTGAATATGCGCTGGATATGCTGATTGCTGATGATTGGGTGAAGTTTGTTGTGCGAACTGTGAGCGCGTTAATGGGGTGATGACTATGCGTGTATTTGTGTGTGCGTTTATGCATGTGTGTAGGTAGGAGCAATGCAAATGCTGTTTCGGCAAAACACAAAATTTTATTTTTATATTATTTTTTTTATTGCAAATTTTTACTTTGTTACTGCTCGCTTTTTTTCTTTCGCTTGTTAAAAAACGCGTACTCATAAATTTAAGGAACGAATTAAGTTGCGTTGGTTAATGAAAAAATATATAAATAAATAAATCCATTTAAATATGTAATTTTATACCCAGCTGTGCTAAATTTGTTCTTCTCGGGTCTAACGAGACAGACTTACCTTATGCAATTACATGCATACATATGCAAGTAAAAAAAAAATAATTTGCAAGTTTTATTAGTTATTTTCTTCTTTTTGTTTTTGTTGTTGACTTTAAAACCAACTACAAACCTATTTGACAAAATTACTCTTTTTTTTTTGAGAGAGAATATGTCATAGCAAATTTTTGTGGAGATTGATTTATACAGGGGCGGAAACTGTTATTCCTTTTATAATAAAATTCCTTGCAAAACTATTAATTTTGGACTTTTAATATATTTGGATTAAGACAAAAATTATTTTCGGATTTTTATTACCTGAGGCCAATAGAATTATTTAAACTCGGACTTTTAAAAATAAAAGTCCGGCTTGATAACAAAGAAACGGCTTATCCGAAATAAATATTTTTTTTTTAATTCGGATAAGCCGTTTCTTTGTTAATAAGCCGGACTTTTATTGTGGCTTTAAAAAATAAAAGTCCGGATTTAACTAGTTCTATCGGACACAAAAAATAAAAATACAGATTTTACATTTATATATGGACTTTTATGGAAAAAGTTCTAAAAATAACAAGTAAGGAAGGTTAAGTTCGTGTGTAACCGAACATTACATACTCAGTTGAGAGATATGGTGGCAACATAAGGGAAAATAACCATGTAGGAAACGGAACCGAGGGTAACCCTGGAATGTGTTTGTATGACATGTGTATCAAATGAAAGGTATTAAAGAGTATTTTAGAAGGGACTGGACCTTAGTTTTATAGGTGGTCGCCTTTTCGAGAGATCGCCATAAAGGTGGACCAGGGGTGACTCTAGAATGCGTTTGTACAATATGGGTATGAAACGAAAGGTATTAATGAGTATTTTAAAAGGGAGTGGGCCTTAGTTCTATAGGTGGACGCCTTCTCGAGATATCGCCATAAAGGTGGACCAGGGGTGACCCTAGAATTTGTTTTTACGATATGGGTATCAAATGAAAGGGGTTAATGAACATTTTAAAAGGGAGTGGGCCTTAGTTCTATAGATGGACGCCTTTTCGAGATATCGCCATAAAGGTGGACCAGGGGTGACTCTAGAATTTGTTTGTACGATATAGGTATCAAATGAAAGGTGTTAATGAGTATTTTAAAAGGGAGTGATCCTTAGTTCCATAGGTGGACGCCGTTTCGAGATATCGCCATAAAGGTGGACCAGGGGTGACTCTAGAACTTGTTTGTACAATATGGGTATGAAACGAAAGGTATTAATGAGTATTTTAAAAGGGAGTGGGCCTTAGTTCTATAGGTGGACGCCTTCTCGAGATATAGCCATAAAGGGTGACTCTAGAATTTGTTTGTTCGATATGGGTATCACATGAAAGGGGTTAATGAGCATTTTAAAAGGGAGTGGGCCTTAGTTCTATAGGTGAACGCCTTTTCGAGATATCGCCATAAAGGTGGACCAGGGGTGACTCTAGAATGCGTTTGTACAATATGGGTATGAAACGAAAGGTATTAATGAGTATTTTAAAAGGGAGTGGGCCTTAGTTCTATAGGTGGACGCCTTCTCGAGATATCGCCATAAAGGTGGACCAGGGGTGACCCTAGAATTTGTTTTTACGATATGGGTATCAAATGAAAGGGGTTAATGAACATTTTAAAAGGGAGTGGGCCTTAGTTCTATAGGTGGACGCCTTTTCGAGATATCGCCATAAAGGTGGACCAGGGGTGACTCTAGAATTTGTTTGTACGATATAGGTATCAAATGAAAGGTGTTAATGAGTATTTTAAAAGGGAGTGATCCTTAGTTCCATAGGTGGACGCCGTTTCGAGATATCGCCATAAAGGTGGACCAGGGGTGACCCTAGAATTTGTTTGTACGATATGGGTATCAAAAGAAAGGGGTTAATGAACATTTTAAAAGGGAGTGGGCCTTAGTTCTATAGGTGGACGCCTTTTCGAGATATCGCCATAAAGGTGGAACAGGGGTGACCCTAGAATTTTTTTGTACGATATGGGTATCAAATGAAAGGGGTTAATGAACATTTTAAAAGGGAGTGGGCCTTAGTTCTATAGGTGGACGCCTTTTCGAGATATCGCCATAAAGGTAGACCAGGGGTGACTCTAGAATTTGTTTGTACGATATAGGTATCAAATGAAAGGTGTTAATGAGTATTTTAAAAGGGAGTGATCCTTAGTTCCATAGGTGGACGCCGTTTCGAGATATCGCCATAAAGGTGGACCAGGGGTGACCTTAGAATTTGTTTGTACGATATGGGTATCACATGAAAGGGGTTAATGAGCATTTTAAAAGGGAGTGGGCCTTAGTTCTATAGGCGAACGCCTTTTCGAGATATCGCCATAAAGGTGGACCAGGGGTGACTCTAGAATGCGTTTGTACAATATGGGTATGAAACGAAAGGTATTAATGAGTATTTTAAAAGGGAGTGGGCCTTAGTTCTATAGGTGGACGCCTTCTCGAGATATAGCAATAAAGGGTGACTCTAGAATGTGTTTGTACGATATGGGTATCAAATTAAAGGTATTAATGAGGCTTTTAAAAGGGAGTGGTGGTAGTTGTATAGGTGAAGGCGTTTTCCAGATATGGACCAAAATGGTGACCAGGGTGACCCAGAACATCATCTGTTGGATACCGCTAATTTATTTATATATATAATACCACGAACAGTATTCCTGTCAAGATTTCAAGGGTTTTTTCTTCGACCTGCAGAACTTTTTCATTTCATTCTACTTAACATGTTTCATCCCTTTTTCGTATTTGGTATAGAATTGTGGCATTTTTTTCGTTTTTCGTTATTTTCGATATCGAAAAAGTGGGCGTGTGAACTGAGTTTAGTAAAGATATATCGATTTTTGCTCAAGTTATCGTGTTAACGGCCGAGCGGAAGGACAGACGGTGGACTGTGTATAAAAACTGGGCGTGGCTTCAACCGATTTCGCCCTTTTTCACAGAAATAAGTTATCGTCCCAGAATCTAAGCCCCTACCAAATTTCACAAGGATTGGTAAATTTTTGTTCGACTTATGGCGTTAAAAGTATCCTAGACGAATTAAATGAAAAAGGGCGGAGCCACGCCCATTTTGAAATTTTCTTTTATTTTTGCATTTTGTTGCACCATATCATTACTGGAGTTGAATGTTGACATAATTTACTTATATACTGTAAAGATATTAAATTTTTTGTTAAAATTTGACTTTAAAAAAAATTTTTTTAAAGGTGGGCGTGGTCGTTCTCCGATTTTGCTAATTTTTATTAAATATACATATAGTAATAGGACTAACGTTCCTGCCAAATTTCATCATGATATCTTCAACGACTGCCAAATTACAGCTTGCAAAACTTTTAAATTAAAATTAGAATTAAAAGGAATATAAACAAAAAGGCAACTCTTAGAGACCAATTGTACAGCGAACAACGGGACATTCATATGGCTTAGCAGCTAAAGGCTTGCACTGATATGAATGTTGGAGATTCGAGTTCAACGCTCAGCTCCCGAAAAGCTAGCTGATGAAGAAGTGGAATTCAGAAACATGTCCTAGTAACCATCGCCGTTTGTAAACTTACAATTTTTCTCTAATATCAATTACTTTTAAATTACCTTCTATTAAAAGTGGGCGGTGCCACGCCCATTGTCCAAAATTTTACAAATTTACTATTCTGCGTGATAAGTTCAACTCACCTACCAAGTTTCATCGCTTTATTCGTCTTTGGTAATGAATTATCGCACTTTTTCGGTTTTTCGAAATTTTCGATATCGAAAAAGTGGGCGTGGTTATAGTGCGATATTGTTCGTTTTAAATGGCGATCTGAGATGAGTGCTCAGGAACCTACATACCAAATTTCATCAAGATACCTCAAAAATTACTCAAGTTATCGTGTTAACGGACGGACGGACGGACGGACATGGCTCAATCAAATTTTTTTTCGATCCTGATGATTTTGATATGTGGAAGTCTATATCTATCTCGATTCCTTTATACCTGTACAACCAACCGTTATCCTATCAAAGTTAATATACTCTGTGAGCTCTGCTTAACTGAGTATAAAAAGGATGCATGATGCGACATGATATTGCTATAGGGATACCTGAGAACTCAACCATTTTCACCTAGGACAATTTTTTGACCCGGACTTTGTCGACTCCGAAAAAAAAATTATTTTCCGTCCCGGGATTTATAAGCAAATATGCATGATGCAATAAACCAAACAGGTGAAGTCAATATTACAAAGTGTTGCTTCCTGACTTGTCTGCAATATTGTGCTTTTTCAGTATCACAAAAAAACTACATCCATGCATTTCTGAAACATGAAATAACATGGAGGAAAATAACGCGTGCGATCTGTATTTCCTTTCCTCAGCGGTCTTATTTCCCAATAAGGCGCGCTGGCATTTCATTTTAACGTTACTTATGTGGACGTTATTTGAATGTATCAGAATTAAGGAGCTCTTGAGAGGAAATGCCAAAGTTTTAGTCAACGGAACGGAGTGGCTGGATCTTCAGAGTATCTCATTGTTCACAACTAAGGAATATTGAAGCAAACCGTTGACGACAATGAGATGACTGACAATTTCGATCAAATTCACGAAGGTCTGAATGAATGTCTCGAATACTCATTTTGGCCGAAACATTCAGTTGTGCATTTTTTTTTTTAATGGACGTTGTGGCAGCGCGCTGCCCTCAAGTGGCCCAATGAAACAAGGCTAATCCTGTTCACGCGATTTCTTTGATGGGCTACGGTTTGTCAAGCGTCGAGATCTGAGACTACGCAGCTACAGAAGATATATCGTCAGCCAAGCGTAATGCTTAAAGAGAACAGAATCAGTCGTTTTATACATTAATTATTTATTAAGAGTGGTGAGAACAGTCTTTTTTATAGAACAAAGGGAGTCCGAGATATCAAATGTGTTTGAGTGAGAGTTATAATCTTGGCATAAACACCCAAAAGGTGCATTTAGTTCGAAATTCGTTCTACATTGCTTCAGCAGGAGAGGTTTGAAGTGTCCCGAAGTCCGAGAGGGAACACAAAAGCTCACCCCTTCAAAAGGAATGGGATTGAAATTGATCCATTTAAAAGTTTTGTCATAAATATTACACCAAGCATTTCCTTTCGAGTAGCATGAGTTGCAAGATTGATAAGCTTTAATCGATTAGTATTAGGTGGAAGATTATATAAAGAATCCAATTGAAAATTTCTTAAGGCAAATAGTAAAAATTGTTTTTGTGTAGATTCGAGACTGCCTGCATGGACTTGATAACGCGGATTCCAGATTACTGAGCCATATTCTAATATTGGCCTAACTAATGGTGTAAACCAAAAAGTCAAATACCGCAAGAAATTCAAAAAAACTCAAACGTCTCTGTGGAAACAGCGAAAAAATTCCCATCAACTACCAAAATTTTCGCGGCTTACAATCGAAATTAATTACAATTTTCTGAATACTTTTTTTTTTCTTCTCAAGTTATAGCTTTTAGTGAAACCTGTTTAAAAGCGAATAATTTTAATTCTCAACTTTTCTCAAATAAATATCTAGTTTATCGGCGCGATCGTGAAGCTAGAGCAGGTGGTGTCCTAATTGCCGTTGACTCGAGCTTTTCATCTGAGGCGCTGTTGCTGGAAAACTGACATTGAGTTCGTGGCAGTAAAGCTTGCTTTGCACAATCTCAATTTGCTGCAGTTCGCATATACCGCCACGGTCGGATATACGGGTTTATACTAGTTATTTGTCACTTGTACTCGTAATTGCGGAACAAAGATCGCCTAGTAGATCTTGGCGATTTCGTTTTCTCATCAGTTTACCATCGAATCTACATTCTACGCTTGGGATAGTACCGGATCTTCTTCAACCTGCAATGCTCGTTCTTCAACCTGCAATGCTCGTTGTTCCCGTTGGATATGTTTTTCTAAGACGACCTTTAGTGCACTTAATGAATTGATTGCTGCTCATGACTGGTCGATTCTTTACGCGTGTGAAGATATAGAATCAGCGACTTCTTGATGATTTCTTTAAAAGCTGTATTCTACTCCGTTATTCTAGTGTTGCCACGGGTAAACCGCCATGGTTCTCAAAGCAACTATTAAGACTGAATAATATTAAAGCTAGACTCTATAAGCGTTTTAAAAGATCTGAAAAATCTGCGAATTTTCTAAAATATTTATTGGCTCGCTCCGACTTTCATCGTCTGAACCAGCAAAGTTATAAAGGCTAGTTATCCTGCCGTAATTACAACTTATTAACAACCCGACACATTTTTGCAATTTCGTTACTTTGAAAAGGAAAACTTCTGGTTTTCTATCTTAAAATTATTCAAACTTTCTCTAAAATCCACATCAGTCCCATCTATTTGGAAAAAAACGTTTATTATACCTTTGCAAATAAATGGTAGCAGGTCTAATATTGAGAACTACAGGGGCATAGCTAAGTTCTCAGGTAATTACATGCCAGCTTCAATATCTGTGTAGTTATTTAACGTCCCCATGCCAACATGGTTTTATGCGCCGGAGATCAACAACTAGCAACTTGCGTCAATTTCCGCCTTTCGTTCTAAATATATTTTAAATTGCAAAAAAAAAAAACCAATGTAATTTACATTGGCTTTAGTAAATCTTTTAACTCTGTTAGCCATGAGCTCTTAGTTCACAAACTTGATCTACTAGGTTTTCCTAAGCCTTTTTTAATTTAGATTGCATTACAAGTTATCTTGAAAATAGGGCTCAACAAGTTTTGTTCAAAAACAATCTTTTGAAGTCGATTGATGTAATTTCTGGCGTGCACCAGGGTAGCCATTTGGGCCAATTACGTTTTATCCGTAATGACTTACCACATGTTATCTTCCCTACTACAGCTTTTACGTCTTACATCTACCTGCCCTCAAACTCGTGGTGTTTTTCGTAGCTTTAGGCCGATCTGGACTCATTGCAAAGATGGTAAAGAGCAAATGTACTTCTTCCTTTATATAATCGCTCAAATTACAATCAGTGTCTAACAAACCGCAGACTTACTTACCCCAGCGGGTTGGGGCGTTTAGAATGTACCCGCGGCAGGTATGCCTGTCTTAAAAGGCGACCAAAATACCAAATTGATTCAAGTGGTTGCCAGCGCAATATATAGATTCTGCAACCCAATTGTCAAACTCACCTACCCGTGGAGAAGCCTGTTTCTTTAACAGCCGAGGCTCTGGCGATCATAAATTGATTTTGGATATAGGAGGTGGAAGGGCGGTATGGCCTAGAAGGTTTCTTGTGATCATACCAAATCGTTCCCGAGATGGTCGGGCTAGTACCTTAATGGTGATTGTTACCGGAACGTACCGGATCTGCATCCGTCAAAGGAACATCAACATCGATAATACTCCTCAAGACCTTCGGGGAGTATCCTTATCGCTACAACAACAACAAGAACAACAGCAAATTTACTTTTCACCGAGTCAAGCCGGTTCTGAGATACTATATCTGTTTAACTGATCTAGGCGAAACTAAGTTTTAAAGTACAAATCTCCATTACTATAATTAACCGGTGTACTAGGATTTATCAAACGTTGGGCTAAATAGTTTGATGACCCTTATAATGTCCGTTCTCTTCTCGAGTATTATTTATGTGTTTGGTCTCCAACCTATCGAAATCATATAAATCGCATTTAGTCAGTCCAGAAACAGTTTTTAATTTTTGCACTACGAGGTCTCAAGTATTCATCTTCCACCACACAGGAATGGGCTTCTTCTAATTAATTTGCCATCTCTAGAAAATCGTAAAGTATAACTCGGCGTTATGTTCATTCATAAGCTCATCATCGGCGTGATTAATTCCTCTGACCTGATCAGTCGACTAAACTTTCTTGTTTGTGTTAGGACCACCAGACCGCAATTGATTGACTAATAATATCTCCTCCCCTACCAACTTTGCAATCCAAGTAATATGCGCTCCACCTTTATATTTTTACTTCTCATAAATATTTTTGCAATTTCTATGTCAAAATTGAAACATCAAAGTTTAGCAAGAATATGTCTTTATATAATGATACATTTTTGGCTGATTTTTGTCCATTTATATAAAGGAAGTGCTGTAAATTTTTAGCTTCTAGCTCATCGAGAAGTTACCTAAAACCCGGTTTCAAATTTTCAATCCGTCCGCCACCTAACGGAATTTTTTTCTCCTTTTGTTCCTTTGTCACGGTGCCTTAACCTGTCTCTGAGGTTTAAAATCGATCTCAAAACACCAAATTTCCAAATTATTATCTAAATATTTCGATCCGTGCGCCACCTAAAGGAATTTTGTTCTCCTTTTCTTAAATTTTCTCGGCGTCTTATCCTATCTCTGAAGTTTTACAGTTGTAGCTCAATGAGAACTTTCATAAAAATCAATCCCAAAATTTCCTCCGTTTCGTACGATTTTTCTAAACATCTCATCCCGTGCGCCACCTAGCGAATATTTTTGTATCGTGTCATCGGCTGTCATCGACCTCTGAATTAAGTTTGAAATTTGAAGTTTCTAGCTCATCGAGAAGTTACTTAAAAGCTGGTTTGAAAAATTTCAAATTATTATCTAATTACTTCGATCCGTGCACCACCTAACGGATTTTTTTTTCTTTTGCTGCATTGTCACGTTTTCTAACATATGTGTAAAGTTTCACGTTTGTAGCTCAATGAGAAGTTACTTAAAAATCGATTGCCAGATTTGTATGAAAAGCGGACAAACATTCAACCGACCTAATATGAAGGAAGTAAAATCAATAATTTTTATGTAAATGTATGTAAATAGGCTTAGGCTGGTGTGCTGTTTGAGAAGGCAAATCTTCTAGGCGAACTATCGCCAAGCGAAATTTAATGCGTGTCAATATTATGGCTCGGCTTTGATCGATTCTTTCTATGGCTTTTCTTCTTTCAGTCGATTCACATATACATAGTACATAAGAAATATCTCTCCTTAGAATATTTTCAAATGAGAGCTGTAGCGTGCTCAGAAACTATTTTATTTATGAGTTATTAAAAAGCACAGCTGGGTATATAATGCAGTTCGTCAACTGAACTTGTACGTTCTTACATGTTCCCTTATTAAGTTCGCAAAGGCTCGATTTGTTAATTTTGTAATTGGGCTGCGCCGACAGTGGGCAATTGTGTAGTAGGTTTAGTCAGTCGGTAGAGATACGCGTTTAGAGTTGCATGCATAAAAAAAACAGAAACAATAAAAATGCTCCCAATGCACAAGATTATTCCACACACTTAACGCGCATTACAATATATTCTGGATAACAACAACAAAATCTCAACAAGCGACAATGACGGACACAATCAGCAAACACATGTAATACATTGAATTGGTAATTATTTAACAACAACAAAATTTGATTAACTGAACTACTTTCATGCCATTGAGTAGCATGCCTAAATGTGTAGTTGTAGTTGTAGTCATGTACGAGTATCTACGTGCGCCCCCCAAAACTTTTTTTTGGATCTTTTTATTTTTTCACTTTTTTTGTTATAACTTCTATTTTGTACACTTATTTATTTAGTAGTTGTTAGGCAGAGTAAGTTCTTGACGCGTTCACCGTTCGTGGTCATCTGAAACCGATCGAGCAGCTGTGCCGTATGTTAAAGGCAGAAGGCGATGCCGGAGTCAGCCAGTCAAAGCCAAAGTTAGAGCAGCTAAAAACCAAAGTCACAAAACGATGCAGCACACAAAAACAGCAACAACAACAACAACAGCAATGATAATCCAATCCCCACATCGACTTCGATTACGACTGCGACTGCGACTTCGACTCTGCTGCGCCAATGAATCCAAATTCAAATCCATTTTGCACAACTATGTTTGAGTACAGCGAGTGAAATTTTATTGCTTCAGCATCGGGAAAAAGGAGTGTAAATCTTGAACATGTAAGAAAGACTGAAATGCGGCTGAAATTTAACATTATATACCCCGCTGTACGTTGGCTCAAATAGCGTAGGGGTTGAAGCGTCATAGACATGAGCCTACAACTCTTGTCATGTATAAATTTAGCTTTCGTGCTATATCGTATACTAGCGGCCCCGGCAGCCGTTGTCCGGTCTGAACTTTGGTTTTCTTGCAAAGTTTTAGAAGAATTTGTATCGGTTTTTTACCCGTTGGCGGTATAGCAAGCTAAGTGCTGGCAGCCAATTATCACTTCTGATAACTGAAACGCCATCTACATAGGCCGTGAGTTTGACTGGTACCGTGTCGAAGCGTCTTAGCAGTTGGTTGATGGCCAGCGTTCACAGCAGAGGTGCTGGCGAGGCCACGAAATCAAGCTTTCTATGTACCAAATTTGATGCACAAAAGGTGTTCTTCTCTGAACCCGTCTATGGAAATAGTAAAAGGGGGAGACCCCTAGGGAAGGAACAGTTGGAAAACGATATGAGCTCCTTTCGTGTCTCGTTATTAAATAAAGGCACAACGCTTACTTTTGATGAAAGGCTTTCCTACAAAATTGTGCTGCCTAAATTTTGAAATTTTTTTCTCTCCATATCTCCTTCGCCTTCCCTTCCTGTGCTGCAGGTTTCTCACTCTTCCATATACTAACGCGAAACCTTGTTAGTATTCATATCCTTTTACCCATCGCTTATTCTTCAGTTGTGATCAATCACGTTCTCTGATCTCAAAATAAGTGGTTTCGTGTATTTAAGAACTTCATTACCAGTGTTGCCAGGTGATGCAAAAAAAAAGAAGCTAGATTGGCAAAAAAAAGGTTAGAAAAGGCTAAATTTAGAAAAAAAGAAGCAAAAAAAGGCCAGATATTTTTTGGTTAATTCATTAAATTTTTTTATATTTTAGTTTACACATTTGTAAATAAAAACTTATAAACATAACTTAAGCATAACTTCCTGTTTCAAAACATATCAGGCATATTTTCTTTGACTAGCACATGGAACTACTTTAAATGATTGCATATGTGTATATACATAAAAAAAAATATTACAAACTAATTATTTATATAAAATATTCCCCGTCTGAAGAATCAGAAGGGCTTAAGTCTGGGTATAAAGTTTGGCTATTTACCATAGATATGAGATCATCGGCAATTTCAAAGTTTATATATTAAGCAGCGCATTAAGCATTTTAATTTTTAGTTTGTTCCTTAATTTAGTTTTCAGAATTTTCATGCCACTAAAAACTCTTTCAACCTCCGCGTTACTGAGTGGTAATACTAAAAAACTAAATATGAATTCGACAAGTTCTAAACAAGGAGGTTCGTTTAATGCATTTTTATGTAAATTCCATGGTGGAGTGTAGATTTTTCCATTGTATTGTTATAAGTTTTCGCCACTGCAGCTCTATTAATGCTATTTGACTTGAAGAATAACTATACTTCTCTTTTTCAAAGTAAGAAAATACATCTGGCTTTGAAATTTTCAACGAATTTTCAGCAGAAAAAGAATTAATCTTTTGTAGAGAACTCATATTATTAGGTATTAGGTGTTCACAGGAACTATTGAAATTATTTTATTTTAGAAATTTTTAAAAATACATTCGGAGTAAAAAAGGCTAGAAAAAAGTCACGAAGCTAAACACAAAATTTCGAGGCTAAAGGCAAAAAAAAAAGGCTAAATCTAGCCTCGAAAAGGCTAAATCTAGCCTCGAAAAGGCTAACCTGGCAACACTGTTCATTACTTCTGCCAACTTTTTAGCTTAAGGCGTTCGTAACAGCCGAAGATAAGTTTCCATTACATTTTAATATGTATGTTACTCATACGCCAAGGCACACCGTAGTCGATTTGCATTCGCTAGCTGCGGAAAATTTAATTTTTACAGTTGAATAAAGCAGAAACTCTTATTTTATATCGATAACAGATAGTTCAATTGTTATGAAGTCTTGAAATATAAACATTTAAAATTTAATAATTCATGAAATATGAAAGACTTCAAAGAAGAAATAATTTGTTCTAAAATTGCAAATAAGAAATAATAAAAAAATATTTGTTATTCGGAAAAATAATATTTTTTAGACTTAGAAATATTTGTATTTTCCTCGAATAGGGAAAAAACATTTTAATTGAGAAAAATATTTAATTTTAGCTGTAAGAAAGATTTTATTTCGAATTTTGAAAAAAAAACTTAATTAATTCTTAGATTTAAAATAAAAATAAAATATAGTTCTTCAGGAAAAAAAATTATATTCCTAGATATTTCCCGACGTACTTTATAAAAATTATTAACTTAAAAAAGTACAGTTTTAAAAACAAAAAAATTTGTCTTGTATTTTTTTCCAGCTCAAAAAAAAAGATAAAGTTAATTAAAAAAAAACAATTTTTTCAAATTTTTCAGAACCATTTTCTTAGTTATTCCTTTTTCATTTTTTGTTTAAGAAACATTTTCATTATTCATACATTTTTCCGAAATTTGAGATATTGTTAATTTATAAGGAAATTTCTGAGTAAACATTTTTTAGAAAATGTTTAATAATTCTCACACTATGTATATTCAATAAAATAAGATGTTTGAGTTTCTAAAAACATTCTAATACTTCTTGGATATTTTCCGAACTCCAAATAAAAAAAAAATTGTTCGAAAAAAACCAAATTAAGAAAAAAATTGTTTTTTAGTTTATAGTAACATTTTAATCGAATTTCGAAAAAGAAAACCATTTAAATAATCCTTAGATTTTTTTCAGACTTTCTAGCTCAAAGGCAATTTTTATTAATAAATACTTTTTTCAGAATGCTGATTTTTACGAAAGTTGTTAATTAGAAAAGAAATTTCCAAGCTTCAGAAAAAAACTGTTTATATATATATATTTTTTTTTTGTTTTTGGGAACATTTTAGTTCTAAGGTTCTTTCTCAAGTTTCAAAAATAAATATTTTGATTTAAAAAAGTTTTTTTTAGCTTTTAGAAACATTTTTATATTTCTTTTTTTATTAATAAATATTTTTTTCAGAAGTTTTACTAATTCTAATTTTTTACCAAAGTTGTTAATTCGAAAAGAAATTTCCAATTTTTGAGGAAAAAACTGTTAATGTAATATCCTTTTTTTGTTCTTCGGTTCTTTCTCAAGTTGCAAAAATAAAAATTTTGATTGAAAAAACGTTTTTTAGTTGTTAGAAACATTTTAATAGTTCTTTGATTTCTTCCGAATTCAGGGAAAAATTGCCAATTTAGATAAAAAATAATAGATTTTTGAAAAAAAAAATTTTTTTCATTGCACTAATTATACTTCTAAAGACAAACACAGCAAAATCATATCGTATAAGCCGCAGCTAGGTATAAACGCACCTTTATGTATGTACATATATATATGTGTTTGTTCGCCAATGATCACAACTAAGGAAATGCTCGTTATTAAGATATCAGATCAATGGCGCTATGATCACTTTAATAGCGTAGCTCACGTACATACATACATACACACATACATACCTACATACGTTCAAATAGAAATGGAAATGAGTGAAAATTCAAGAAAGGAATACAAGAAAGGTAATGCAATGTTTTGGCTAAATACATACATACATACATGTAATTACTTTTATTCTTACATACGAAAGTGATGATAATGACAAAACGATTTATTCTACGCATCAGGTTTATATGGATTAATTGACCGTGATTCTTCAAGCAACTTAGATATTTTACGTGGCGATATATCAAGAACAGCAAAAACAATTAATAGCCAACATACTAAAATATACATAAATACATACATACATATGTACTTACATCCAGGCACACAATCGTCTTAAACAAAACAAGTAAGGAAGGTTAAGTTCGGGTGTAACCGAACATTACATACTCAGTTGAGAGCCATAGTGACAACATAAGGGAAAATAACCATGTAGGAAAATGAACCTAGGGAAACCCTGGAATGTGTTTGTATGACATGTGTATCAAATGAAAGGCATTTAATAGTATTTTATGAGGGAGTGGGCCATAGTTCTATAGGTGGTCGCCATTTAGGGATATCGCCATAAAGGTGGACCAGGGGTGACTCTAGAATGTGTTTGTACGATATGGGTATAAAATTAAAGGTATTAATGAGGGTTTTAAAAGGGAGTGGGCCTTAGTTCTATAGGTGGTAGCTTTTTCGAGATATCGCCATAAAGGTGGACCAGGGGTGACTCTAGAATGTGTTTGTACGATATGGGTATCAAATGAAAGGTGTTAATGAGTATTTTAAAAGGGCGTGCGGCTTAGTTCCATAGGTGGACGCCTTTTCGAGATATCGCCATAAAGGTGGACCAGGGGTGACTCTAGAATGTGTTTGTACGATATTGGTATCAAATTAAAGGTATTAATGAAAATTTTAAAAGGGAGTGGTGGTAGTTGTATATGTGAAGGCGTTTTCCAGATATCGACAAAAAGGTGGACCACGGTGACCAAGAACATCATCTGTTGGATACCGCTAATTTTTTTATATATGTAATACCTGCCAAGATTTCAACGGTTTTTTATTTCGCACTGCAGAACTTTTTCCTTTTCTTCTACTTAATATGGTAGGTGTCACAACCATTTTACAAAGTTTTTTCTAAAGTTATATTTCGCGTCAATAAACCAATCCAATTACCATGTTTCATCCCTTTTTTCGTATTTGAATTATGGCATTTTTTCATTTTTCGTAATTTTCGATATCGAAAAAGTGGGCGTGGTCATAGTCGGATTTCGTTCATTTTTTATACCAAGATAAAGTGAGTTCAGATAAGTACGTGAACTAAGTTCAGTAAAGATATGTCGATTTTTGCTCAAGTTATCGTGTTAAGGGCCATGCGGAAGGACAGACAACCGATTTCGCCCATTTTCACAGAAAACAGTTATCGTCATAAAATCTACGCCCCTATCAAATTTCATAAGGATTGGTAAATTTTTGTTCGACTTATGGCATTAAAAGTATCCTAGACAAATTAAATGAAAAAGGGCGGAGCCACGCCCATTTTGAAATTTTCTTTTATTTTTGTATTTTGTTGCACCATATCATTACTGGAGTTGAATGTTGACATAATTTACTTATATATTGTAAAGATATTAAATTTTTTGTTAAAATTTTACTCTAATAAAAATTTTTTTTTATAGTGGGCGTGGTCCTTCTCCGGTTTTGCTAATTTTTATTAAGCGTACATATAGTAATAGGAGTAACGTTCCTGCCAAATTTCACCATGATATCTTTAACGACTGCCAAATTACAGCTTGCAAAGTTTTAAATTACCTTCTTTTAAAAGTTGGCGGTGCCACGCCCATTGTCCAAAATTTCACTAATTTTCTATTCTGCGTCATAAGTTCAATCCACCTACCAAGTTTCATCGCTTTATCTGTCTTTGGTAATTAATTATCGCACTTTTCCGGTTTTTCGAAATTTTAGATATCGAAAAAGTGGGCGTGGTTATAGTCCGATATCGTTCATTTTAAATAGCGATCTGAGATGAGTGCTCAGTAACCTACATACCAAATTTCATCAAGATACCTCAAAATTTACTCAAGTTATCGTGTTAACAGACGGACGGACGGACATGGCTCAATCAAAATTTTTTTCGATCCTGATGATTTTGATATATGGAAGTCTATATCTATCTCGATTCCTTTATACCTGTACAACCAACCGTTATCCAATCAAACTTAATATACTCTGTGAGCTCTGCTCAACTGAGTATAAAAATGTAAAAATTATGTAGCATGTCCATTAAAAAAGGCAACAGCAGAAAAAGTAAGAAAGTAAAATAAAAAAAATTTTACTGCTACAGGTAAAAGAGAAAGAAGAAGATACGCCTGATGTATTACAGGTTCATTACTTCATTAATTAATTCAGTGTATGGGTAAATTTTGCAAAATAAAGTAAGAATTCGAAATTTCTATAAAAACGTTGATACACATACATACATATGCACATACGAGAGCCATTCGATAAGGTGGTGATAATTTTTCAACATTTTTAATTTAATAAAAGTATTTTCTCATGTTCTACTAATTCTTGAATTTTTTCCCCATTTCGAAAAAAAATTTCAATTAAAAAATGTTTTTTTTTTCTGTCTCTTTTGAATAATTCTCTGATATCTTCCGAATGTCGAAAAAACTGATAGTTTAGAAAACAAGTTCTCAGTTTTCAAAACATTTAATTAAATCAAAAAAACTCATTCGAAATAAAGGATAGAAAGGGAATGGGAAAAGTAGAAGGAAAAGTTAGTGTAAAGGAAACAGAAATAGGGAGAACAAGAAGTGTAAATATTATTACGATAATAATGTGGATGATTATAGTTATCTTATAAAAAAAAATAATGTAAAATGAATTAAAATAAAATGAAATACAGTAAAATATAAACTAGGAAAAAAATAAAATAAAGAAATATATAAATTAAATAAATTAAAATAAAATAAAGAAATAAAATGAAACGAAAAAATAAAAAAACAAAATGATCTAAAATATAATAAAAAAAATTAAAAAAAATGAAATAAAATAAAATAAGGTGAAAAATTTAATTTAGGTAAATAAAGAAGTCAAATAAAATTAATAATAATAAAAAATAATAAAAAAATAAAATAAGATAAATCCAAAAAAATTCGAATAAAATAAAATAAACAAATAAAGTAAAAAATATACAAAATGCTCGGCCGGGGTGCTTCTGATTCTTGCGAGAGGTGGACACACCGGGTCGATCTCAATGAACGGGTTGTATTTGGAATAAAGAAAGAAGATAAGACGAGATTTCTCATTATAATAGATAGGCTTTATTATGTAGAGTTAAGAAATACATAGGTTACAATATTACCTGAATAAACGCAATAATACGGCAGAGATAGCTGGCGGCAGATGTGTACAGGCTGTTTAAATCCAAGAGGAGGCCGATTGTATCGAAAGCAACAACCGTTGACCCGCAAAATCTTCCGTTTTGGAGGGGAAAGGCACACACACATCAACCCCGACATGTATATGCATGAGTGCTGACAAAAGGCACCCATACACGTGCATGTACATGCATGCAGATGCATATGGCGGTGATGGTGTGGGTGGTTATCGAGGTGGGTGATGTGGGTCGAGTATCGAATTACAGAGTTGCATTAGGGGGATCGCAATCAGATGCGTAAAAGTTAGGCATCCTGCCTAAACAAAATGAAATAAAAAATTAAAAAAAAAATAATGATATAAAAAAATTGAATTAAATAAACAAATAAAATAAAATAAATTAAAACAAAATTAAATAAAATACAAAACATTTATTTTGCTATATAAAAATAAAAATATAACAAAATGAAATTAAAGAAGAAAATAACAGGAAATAAAATAGAATAAAAAACAAGTAAGGAAGGCTGAGTTCGGGTGTAACCGAACATTACATACTCAGCTGAGTGCTTTGGAGACAAAATAAGGGAAAATCACAATGTAGGAAAATGAACCTAGGGTAAACCTGGAATGTGTATGTGTGACCTGGGTATCAAATGGAAGGTATTAAAGATTATTTTAAAAGGGAGTGGGCCATAGTTCTATAGGTGGACGCCATTTTGGGATATCACCATAAAGGTGGACCACGGGGTGACTCTAGAATGCGTTTGTACGATATGGGTATCAAATGAAAGGTGTTAATGAGTATTTTAAAAGGGAGTGGGCCTTAGTTCTATAGGTGGACCACTTTTCGAGATGTCGCCATAAAGGTGGACCAGCGGTGACTCTAGAATGTGTTTTTACGATATGGGTAGCAAATTAAAGGTATTAATGAGGGTTTTAAAAGGGAGTGAACCTTAGTTGTATATGTGAAAGCGTTTTCGAGATATCGGACCAGGGTGACCCAGAACATCATCAGTCGGGTACCGCTAATTTACTTATATCTGTCATACCACGAACAGTATTCCTTCCAAGATTCCAAGGGCTTTAGATTTCGCCCTTCAGAACTTTTTCATTTTCTTCTACTTAATATGGTGGTGTCACACCCATTTTACAAAGTTTTTTCTAAAGTTATATTTTGCGTCAATAAACCAATCCAATTACCATGTTTCATCTCTTTTTTCATGTTTGGTACAGAATTGTGGCATTTTTTCATTTTTCGTAATTTTCGATATCGAAAAAGTGGGCGTGGTCATAGTCGGATTTCGGCCATTTTTTATACCAAGATAAAGTGAGTTCAGGTAAGTACGTGAACTAAGTTTAGTAAAGATATATCGATTTTTGCTCAAGTTATCGTGTTAACGGCCGAGCGGAAGGACAGACGGTCGACTGTGTATAAAAACTGGGCGTGGCTTCAACCGATTTCGCCCATTTTCACAGTTATCGTCATAGAATCTATGCCCCTACACAAGGATTGGCATTAAAAGTATCCTAGACAAATTAAATGAAAAAGGGCGGAGCCACGCCCGTTTTGAAATTTTCTTTTGTTTTTGTATTTTGTTGCACCATATCATTACTGGAGTTGAATGTTGACATAAGTTATTTATATACTGTAAAGATATAAAATTTTTTGTTAAAATTTGACTTAAAAATTTTTTTTTAAAAGTGGGCGTGTTCGTTATCCGATTTTGCTAATTTTTATTTAGCGCACATATAGTAATAGGAGGAACGTGCCTGCCAAATTCCATCATGATATCTTCAACGACTGCGAAATTACAGCTTGCAAAACTTTTAAATTACCTTCTTTTAAAAGTAGGCGGTGCCACGCCCATTGTCCAAAATTTTACTAGTTTTCTATTTTGCGTCATAATGTCAACGCACCTACCAAGTTTCATCGCTATATCCGTTTTCAATAATGAACTATCGCAATTTTCGGTTTTTCGAAATTTTCGATATCGAAAAAGTGGGCGTGGTTGTAGTCCGATTTCGTTAATTTTAAATAATGATCTGAGATGAGTGCCCAGGAACCTACCTACCAAATTTCATCAAGATACCTCAAAATTTACTCAAGTTATCGTGTTTACGGTCGGACGGACGGACGGACATGGCTAAATGAATTTCTTTTTTCGCCCAGATCATTTTGATATATAGAAGTCTATATCTATCTCCATTAGTTTATGCCGTTACGGATTACCGTTATGCGAACAAAATTAATATACTCTGTGAGCTCTGCTCAGCTGAGTATAATAAAATTAAATAAAAACATTAAATTATAAATAAATAAAGAAATTAGGTCAAATAAAAAAAAATAAACCAATATAAAATAATTAATAAAATTAAAAAATAAAATAACATAAAATAAAAGAGTAAATTAAAATATCTAAATAAAAATAAAATAATAAAATTAAATGAAATAAAATAAAAATAAAATAATAAAATTAAATGAAATAAAATCAAATAGAAACAAGTAAGGAAGGCTAAGTTCGGGTGTAACCGAATATCATATACTCAGCTGGGAGCTTAGCTGCGTTGGTTTCGTACATGGTTTATAAGTGGTTCTTAACTCCATATCACATACGTTTGGGAAATATCGACCAAATTGTAGACCAAGGGTGACGTTTTTTGGAACGATTTTCCTTCATCCTTTGTTAAATAATTCACGGATGGGTCGAAGCTGGATGGAAAGGTTGGTGGGGGTGTCTTTTGTCAAGAGCTAAATGTAAGCCGCAAGTTTAAGTTGACTGGTCACTGCAGTGTATTCCAAGCGGAAGTTGCTGCGATTAAGGATGTGGCGGATGGAATGCTATCCAGTGCTACTACGGTTAGGGAATTTAACATCTAGCCAAGCGGCTATCAAGGCCTTGAGCTCAACTACAGTTCGATCGAGGGTGGTCTGGGAGTGCCTGACCTCGCTTGCGATTGCATCGAAGTATTTTACAATTAAGATTATCTGGGTCCCGGGCCATAGTGATATCCCGGGTAACTGTCAAGCGGATCTCTTAGCCCGCATCGGTACAACTGAACCGGATGAAGATGGATGTAGGAATTTCGAGATCCCGCTGGCCACCTGTGGATTGCTGCTTCATAGCTGGGCCTCGAGTCAGCTCAGCAAACGTTGAGCGGACACCACGTCTTGCAGGGTAGCAAGATCTCTCTGGCCGAAAGTGGATGGCAGGAGGTCTGCTGAAATAATTGGGTTCACTAAGGCTCACCTATCAATGGTCATTGGGGTTTTGACACGGCACTGTCCCATGGGTATCCATGCGGTACGTCTCATTATACTGGAAAATCCATCCTGCTGCAGCTGTATGGAGGATGATGAGGTGGAATCACCAAATCACTTTATGCTTGATTGCCCAGCTTTTGCCAAAACTAGGCGAAAGTACTTCGGTCGCGACTCACTTGGATCTCCCGAGGATTTATCCAAAGTTGAGATCGGTATCACTCGGATCTTTGTCGTTGCTACTCAACGATTCTCTAAGTAGCTAGATCTAAGTCACCGTTATTTTTGGTGTATGTAGTATCACAACGGACCTTCGTGTTGTCCAAGTGAGCTGTCCTTATCAGGGCAGCTACCAACTAACCTAACTTAACTTTGTCAAATAATGGAAAATCACCAAGTTGGAAAATGAACCTAGGGTAACCCTGGAATGTGTCTGTATGACATGGATAGCAAATGAAAGGTATTAAAGAGTATTTTAAAAGGGAGTGGGACTTAGATGTGTGAAGGCGTTTTCGAGATATCGACCAAAATGTGGAATGGGTACCGCTAATTTATTTATATATGTAATACCACGAACAGTATTCCTGCCATTATTCCAAGGGCTTTTGATTTCGCCCTGCAGAACTTTTTCATTTCTTCTACTTAATATGGTAGGTGTCACACCCATTTTACAAAGGTTTCTCTAATGTTATATTTTGAGTCAAAAACCCAATCCAATCACCAAGTTTCCTCCCTTTTTTCGTATTTGGTATAGAATTATGGCATTTTTCGAAATTTTCGATATTGAAAAAGTGGGCGTGATCATAGACGGATTTCGCCCATTTTTAATACCAAGATAAAGTGAATTCAGATAAGTACGTGAACTAAGTTTAGTAACGATATATCGATTTTTGCTCAAGTTATCGTGTTAACGGCCGAGCGGAAGAACAAACGGTCGACTGTGTATAAAAACTGGGCGTGGCTTCAACCGATTTCGCCCATTTTCACAGAAAACAGTTACCGTCATAGAAGCTATGCCCTTAAAAAATTTCACAATGATTGGTAAAATTTTGTTCGACTTATGACATTAAAAGTATTCCACACAAATTAAATGAAAGAGGGCGGAACCACGCCCATTTTGAAATTTTCTTTTATTTTTGTATTTTGTTACACCATATCATTACTGGAGATGAATGTTAAAATAATTTACTTATATACTGTAAAGATATTCAATTTTTTGTTAAAATTTCACTTTAAAATTATTTTTTCAACCTGGGCGTGTTTGTTTTCCGATTTTGCTAATTTTTATTTAGCACACATATAGTAATAGGAGTAACGTTCCTGCCAAATTTCATCATGATATCTTCAACGACTGCTAAATAACAGCTTGCAAAATTTTTAAATTACCTTTTTTTAAAAATGGGCGGTGGCACGCCCAATGTCCAAAATTTTACAAATTTTCTTTTCTGCGTCATAAGGTCAACCCACCTATCAAGTTTCATCGCTTTAACCGTCTTTGGTAATTAATTGTCGCACTTTTTCGGTTTTTCGAAATTTTCGATATCGAAAAAGGGGGCGTGGTTATAGTCCGATTTCGTTTATTTTAAATAGCGATCTGAAATGAGTGCCCAGGAACTTACATACCGAATTTCATTACCTCAAAATTTACTCAAGTTTTCGTGTTTACGGACAGACGGATGGACATGGCTAAATTAATTTCTTTTTACGCCCAGATAATTTTGATATATAGAAGTATATATCTATCTCGATTAGCGTATGCTGTAACGGAGTACCGTTATGCGAACAAAATTAATATAATTACTCTGTGAGCTTTGCTCAGCTGAGTATAAAAAAGAAAAGAAAAGGAGAAGAGAGGGCAGGAAAGGAAACAGAAAGAACGAAAACGAAGAGTAGCAAGAGAAAGAAGAGGAAAGGAAGGAGAGCGAAATCTGAACAGACCGAAACCAAAGTCGCATCCGAAACTGAAACCGAAACCAAGACCCGCTCCAAGCCCAAAGCGGAACCAACATCGAAGCTACTACCGAAACTGGGACCGAATTCCGCGGTGAAACCTGAAACGAATTCAGAATCGAAAGCATACTAGAATAAGATTCGAGTCCGGTACCAAGAGCCGAAATGAATTGGGTACCGAATCAAAACTAGAACAGAAATCGAAACAGGACCGAAACCAAAACTATTCGAACAAAAAAGTCCGCCTCTGTGCTAATTGAGTTTTCCTGTTGCACTTACTTAAGGCAATGTGGTATTTCCTCACTTTTTACTCCCAACAACAACAACAAATAAAACCTTTCTAAATCACATGAAACTGATGAAGCCTACAAACTGTGGTTTGGGTTCTTACATCCGCATTCTTAAAGGCATTTTCAGCAATCACATCTTTCATTAAACGCAGTTTCCACATTTTTCAATAAAGAGAGCGCAACAGGTTTCTTAAGCATCTAATAATAAAAATAAATAAATTTAAGGCGCGATAACCTCCGAAGAGATCTAAGGCCGAGCTTCTCTTCCAATTTGCGTCGTGCTCCTCGTGATTTTCCCTACAAATTGGCCGGACGGGACCTACATGTTTTATGCCGACTCCGAACGGCATCTGCAAGGCAGATGAGTTTTCACTGAGAGCTTTTCATGGCACAAATACACTCGGAGCGCTTGCCAAACACTGCCGAGGGACGACCCCGCTTAGAAAATTTTTCTTCTAATTGAAAAATCTTATTTCTGATATTTTGATGTTGCTTTGCCCGGGGTTCGAACCCAGGGCATACGGTGTGGTAGGCGGAGCACGCTACCATCACACCACGATGGCCGCATCTAATAATACTTATGATAATAATACCCCCAGTTTGAGCATTTATGTGTTACAACAAGCTAACTTGCAAATAAGGTCTGTGTGCCAAGTTCACATGGATCATGCTCGAAAGTAAGCAAAGATCATGGCTTCGATGTCAATAGAAGAAAGCAACTTCTTAAATTATAAAATCCAAGATAATGCAGTGTAGGGTCTTGTTGGATACTTTGCAATATCGTATCGTTTATCTTTGGGTACATGGAGGCACGGTTGAGACAACATGTTTTCATTTTGGCCCAAAATGCATCGAAAAAAGGACCAGATCTCAAGAAAGGACCAACTTTTAGTTTAGAGTGTCGTTTTAAGATATTTAATTGGTTTCCCGTATAAACTTTTAATACACATAGCGAATAAAATACACTTAAGTCCACGAACTCGCTCACATTCTCTCTGGAGGAATGCGAAGTGTTTCTCGTTTCGGGTTTCTCGCTTTTCTACGCTTTTCCATTTAGTCTGAATCTTTCAATATACGGAACTTTTCTATAAATAAAATTTACGAAAGTGTCTTACCGTACTTCAAATAGGGAAAAGATATGCCTTTATAGAAAAACACAAACCGATGCACCAAACAATGCCTCAGTGCAAACAGCTCGAGTCTCCAGCTGAGAGCATAAGTAGCGAGAAATTAGGGCTATAAAGGTAAAGGCCAATTATTTAGAAGAGATAAACAAGTACAGGTAGGAGGAAGAATCGCGGTGAGGAAGCAAAAAGCAGGGAGAAATAGGAGGGAAAAGGGAATGAGAGTGGGAGGGAAGTGAAGGAATGAAACGGAGTGGAAGCGGTAGGAGAATTAATTGGCTGGATTAAGAAGTGGAAGGAAAGTGAAAAAGAAAGAGGAGTAGATGAATAGAGGGGAAAAGAGTAGTGGATGAGCAAAAATTGAGGGGGCAGTTCAGGAAGCCGGTAAGGTATTTGTACGGAGGATATTTATCAAACTGCTTTGCACACAGAGTATATTAACTTTGATTGCATAACGGTTGGTTGTACAGGTATAAAGGAATCGAGATAGATATAGACTTCCATATATCAAAATCATCAGTATCGAAAAATATTTGATTTAGCCATGTCCGTCCGTCCGTCTGTCCGTTAACACGATAACTTGAGTAAATATTGAGATATCTTCACCAAATTTGGTAC
Organism: Eurosta solidaginis; assembly: GCF_040869045.1. Lineage (NCBI taxonomy): Eukaryota > Metazoa > Arthropoda > Insecta > Diptera > Tephritidae > Eurosta > Eurosta solidaginis. Next base: position 13,762,475 of record NC_090319.1, read on the forward strand.
ACGATCTTATCTGGACCCAGAATAGATTGGTATTGAAAATGAGCGAAATCGGATGATAACCGCGCCCACCTTTTATATATATAACATTTTGGAAAACACAAAAACCCTGATTATTTAGTAAATAATACACCTAGAATGTTGAAATTTGACGTGTGGACTGATACTGAGACTGTTGATAAAAATTAAAAAAAAATTTTAAAATGGGCGTGGTACCGCCTACTTGTGATAAAATCAATTTTACAAATATTATTAACCATAAATCAAAAATCGTTAAACCTATCGTAACAAAATGCGGCAGAGAGGTTGCCTTTACTATAAGGAATGCTTTGAAGAAAAATTCACGAAATCGGTTAAGGACCACGCCCACTTTTATATAAAATATTTTTAAAAGGGTCGTGGACGATTCAAATAAGCTATATCTTTGCAAAAGAGAGCTTTATATCAATGGTATTTCATTTCCCAAGTGGATATAATGTAACGGATTTACTTGCAAATCCCCTTATTTGCAACCCTCTGCTAAGTTGTCTGTTGAATAAATAATTCCAATATTTAAGAATGCAAAATGGCCTTTATCAAAGTACTTCACAATAACACTCAAACTTTGCAACGAATAGCTTGCTTAATAACCAAACTGATTGATAGCTCAAATGAAACTCACTTCCAAAATAATACTGCTATGGCTCGCTAGATAGCGTCTTAATCGAAACTGCTTGATAGCTCAAATCAAACTGAATTCCAGCGCCTCTACATTTGCTGCCTTTTATACTCTGATTTCAACGTTCGCATCTTCTAGGCGCTTCCAGAATCTACTAGTTGACATCATCTCTCAAACTTCTCAGCTGTAACTACAATTGTACGATTTTATAGCTTCTCTCATTGCATACTTTCAGGAGTATCTCAGCTATATGCATGTGTTCGTGCATTGATTCTCCGCTGCTCGTATACGTACATGGTACATATGTGTAGACGCAATTATTGTTTCGTTTATGTAGATACATAATGATTGAATTATTGATGTGAATTCACGTCACTGCTTAGCATCGGCTTAGAGATAGCAGCACCCCTCAGTTTTGCTAATATTCGTAACACTGCCCTCCACCTAAATCTGATCGTCCCGATCAGACAAATCTCCCGATCTAAACGTCGCTAGCATCTCCAAATGTACCACTCTTCTACTCCGTGGTTTCTCAATGCTTTGTATGCGGTAGATGGTATCACTGATCTTCTTCACAACCTTGTACGGGCCTTCCCAACTGCACCGAAATTTGGCTGGAACACCTTTCCGCCGGTGAGGGTTGTTTAACAGTACCAAATCTCCCTCCAAGAAACCTTCCGAATTTTTGTTCTCATTGTACCTGCGTTTCATCTTATTACTCATTATTCTTGTTCGTTCCCTCGCACTCTGTTGTTTGGCCAATGAACTTCTTCGCAGAGCTTGCACTTGACGGATTGACTTTGCATCATCATTATCGTCTGGACGTTTCACAACAGTAGTGCGCGCTGGCTTGAAACCACCCTTGCATTCTTTCTGAAAAATTCTTTTAGTCATTTTAGTGCGTCCATTAGGGTTTGTCGACGCCGGTCTTTTTCTCGCAGGTACTTTTCGCTTTATTTGGCCCATTCGATCCATCAACATTTTCTTTTGACTTTCGTTGCCTTTGTCGAGTCTTCTCCATCATTACTCGATTACTACTGAACCCTTTCTCCAACTTGAAGTTAAGTGGTATATCCTGGTTCTCATAACACATCACCCTTCTCTGCATATCGATCTTGATGTCATGGTCAACCAAGAAGTCCACTCCCAATATGACTTCTTCAACGATCTTCGCCGCAACGAATTTGTGTAGAACTGTGACCTTTCCAATCAAGACTTCACATATCACTTCTCCCTGAACTTGGTTATACTCGCCAGTGACCGTACGCAACCTTGTTCCCGGTAAAGGTTTTATTCTCCTGTTGACCAAGTCAGATCGGATCAAGGAATGAGATGCGCCCGTATCTACAGTCAGTACACGTTCTTTACCATCCACATTCCCTCTGACGGTAAGACTGTTCGATTTTCTACCAATTTGCAACGCAGATATCACAGGGCATTCAATAGCTGGATCTAGCTCTCGATCTCTACCTCTTACTCGCTCTTGCTCATCTCCTCCAGCTTTGCGTTTACGGCCACCCACATTGTTGGAACTATTGGGACCAAGATCGCAATGACGTGCAATGTGACCGGACTTCCCGCATTTGAAGCATTTGATAACTTTTTCACTCCGCTTTTGCGATCCCTTCAGCGCCTCCAATATTGCGTCTACCCACTCTGGCCTTTCTACTTCCACACGGCGTGCTTTGAAAACTGGCTTACACAGAAGCGACGCTGTTTCCTGAGTCAGCGCATGGGATAATGTTTCTGCAAATGTTGGCTTTGGGTTTGCCTATGTGGCTCGCTTCGTTTCGACGTCCCGTATGCCATTTATAAAGCTTTGAATTTTTACCCTTTCGGTGTATTCCACGGGTGCGTCGGCATTCGCCAAATGTGCAAGCGTTTCGACATCTGACGCAAACTCCTGCAAAGTCTCATTAGCTTTTTGGTAGCGGCTTTGCAACTCTATTTGGTGTATCTGCTTCCTGTGTTCGCTTCCGTATCGCCGTTCTACAGCAGCCATCAATGCGTCATAACTGTTTCGTTCGTACTCTGGAATAGTCTGTAAGATTTCGGCAGCTGGTCCTTTCAATGCTACGAATAGTGCAGCAACTTTATCTTCAGCACTCCAGTTGTTCACTGCTGCGGTCTTCTCAAACTGAAGCTTAAAGACCTGGAAAGGAACAGAACCGTCAAAGGATGGTGTTTTTACCTTTTGTTTGCTTGCTGAAACAGCTGGGCGATGTAATTGCAACTCCTGTATACGACCTCTCAAAGCATCCACCTCGGCTTCGATTTTTTCCTCAAACTGCGTTAATTTCTCGTTCATACGCGCTTCGAGTTTTGATGATATACGCGCCTCCTGCACTTCGAGTTGTATGCGTGCCTCTTGTTCTTTCAGTTGTGTTTCCATCTTTGATGTTATTCGTGTCTCTTGGGATTCCATCTGTGATGACATAAAAGTTTTCTGTTCTTCCAGTTGGGATGCCATATATGTCTTCTGTTCTTCCAATTGCGTTTCCATATTGGATGTAATCTTTGTCGACATTTCTGACATACGCGTTTTTGTGCTTCAATCTTCGATGTTATTCGTGTCTCTTGGGATTCCATCTGTGATGACATTGTCGATGTTTTAGCAGATATTGCAGCCAAAATCATGTTCAAGTCTGTGCTTGTAACTGTCTGCGATATTTCGTTTTTCTCTTCAATTTTTGTTGTTGTCTCGTCCCCATCAGGATAAAAGACATACTCGTCCACATCAATTCCTTCTGCTTCCATTGCCTCTCGTAGCCGTGCCTGAAGTTCGAGTTTAACGCCGCTTGTATTCAATCCACGACTCTCCAACTCCTTCTTCAGTTGCTGGATCTTCAATTCACTGAACTTTGCCATGTCCTTGTTGTCCTATGGAATTTATTCAACAATTCCTCTTCTGACACCAATTGTAACGGATTTAATTGCAAATCCTCTTATTTGCAACCCTCTGCTAAGTTCGAATCACTAAACTGTTGAATAAATAACTCCAATATTTAATAATGCAAAATGGCCTTTATTAAAGTACTTCACAATAACACTCAAACTTTGCAACGAATAGCTTGCTTAATAACCAAACTGATTGATAGCTCAAATGAAACTCACTTCCAAAATAATACTGCTATGGCTCGCTAGATAGCGTCTTAATCGAGCTGCTTGATAGCTCAAATCAAACTGAATTCCAGCGCCTCTACATTTGCTGCCTTTTATACTCTGATTTCAGCGTTCGCATCTTCTAGGCGCTTCCAGAATCTACTAGTTGACATCAGCTCTCAAACTTCTCAGCTGTAACTACAATTGCACGAATTTATAGCTTCTCTCATTGCATACTTTCAGGAGTATCTCAGCTATATGCATGTGTTCGTGCATTGATTCTCCGCTGCTCGTATACGTACATGGTACTTATGTGTAGACGCAATTATTGTTTCGTTTATGTAGATACATAATGATTGAATTATTGATGTGAATTCACGTCACTGCTTAGCATCGGCTTAGAGATATCAGCACCCCTTAGTTTTGCTAATATTCGTAACAATAACAATAAATAGGAAAAACATCAAATTTTAAAAAATGGGCGTGGCACCGCCCCTTTTATGACTAAGCAATTTTCTATGTTTCGGGAGCCATAACTCGAATAAAATTAACGGATCGTAATAAAATTAGGTACTCAGATTTTCCCTATAGCAGGAAATATTTCTAGAAAAAATGGACGAGATCGGTTAAAGACCACGCCCACTTTTATATAAAAGATGTTTAAAAGGGTCGTAGACGAAAATAATAAGCTATATCTTAGCGAAAAAGAGCTTTTTATCAATCGAATTTTACTTTGTAAATTGAATTATAAAATTAATTTGGAAAACATTAAAATTTTTGAAAATGGGTGTGGCACCGCCCCTTTTATGACTAAGCAATTTTCTATGTTTTGGAAGCCATAACTCGCAGAAAAATTAACGGACCGTAATAAAATTGGGTACACATATTTTGCTTATAGCAGAAAATATTTCTAGTAAAATTGGACGGGATCGATTAAGGACCACAGCAACTTAGATATAAAACAAGTTTAAAAGGGTCGTAGACTAGAATAATAAGCCATAACTTAGCAAAAAATAGTTTTGAATCAATGATATTTCACTTTTCAAGTTTTATTGTAAGAGGAAATGGGGAGCTTTTTTTTCAAACGGGCGGTGCCACGTGTTATGTAGAAAAGTAATTTACCTGAAATGAAATGTGCAATTGAAGCTCACGCTGAGTATATAATGTTCGGTTACACCCGAACTTAGACACCTTTACTTGTTTTTTTTTTTTTTTTTTAGGGGATTTAAGGGCCGTGTAGAGCAATGTTTGCCAGCGAAACTTACAGCTTCTCCAACCCAATTGTCAACCTCACCTCACGGAAGGAGGTAGTTCTATGGTCATGGTGCCATGTACCAGATTAATATCCCGCAAATAACCATCAACATCGATAAAAGTACCAACAACCTTTGTGGGTTTTTTTTTATCTCTACAAAAAGATGGTAAAGAGTTTTTTTTAAATAAATACGGAGGATGACAATCTAAGTGAGACTCAAGTAGAAGGGGGTGACGATTATATTTCATGACTACACGAATCGAGTTCGGTAATATTTTTATTAAATACTGAGGAAGTTGCGTTTTTATTTCATGACCTTGTTGTGGTGGGATTGTCCCGGTTAGAAAACGACGAGAAAAGTTGATAAATTCAAAGCAACATATCGCCTTCTAATTTGATATCAAAAGGCTCGGAGATGAGCTTCCTAAAGCTGATTGGCCTGGTTGTTGTTTTGCGAAAACACTAAAGGAAGGCACCGATATGGGTAGTCATTTGTCGGGTATGAATTCGGTACATTTCGGTACTAGCCCGACTGCAGGGGGAACGATTCTTATACCAATCGGGCCTCTGTGAATTTTTGTCGCTTATCGCTGAAATATTTTAAGCCCTTTACGCACTAGGGCAAGAGGACGAATCTAGTAGTTTTGCTAAACATCATTGAGCAAAGCCGCAGACCTTTGAAAAGGAAATTCGCAATTCTTTTTCAGGCGATTCTCTGCGGTTGAACCGCCACTTTGTACTACTCTGCTGCTGTCGAGCTAGAATATTATTAACCACACTTCAACTTCGCTCCTGCGTATTTAGCAATGTGCTCCTTATATTGGTATCAAGTTAAACGTGTCCAATAATTAGAAAAGTCTTCCTTCCAGATCAGAGTTATTGATACTGTTGGCGTTTTCTGTGTCGTATCACTGCCGTCTTCTCCTAATGGTATCACTTGAGCGAGAAAATTAAAATAAATAAATATAAGGCGCGATAAGCTCCGAAGAGATTTTAGACCGAGCTTCTCTTCCAATTTGCGTCGTGTTCCTCTTAATTTTCCCTACAAATTGGCCGGAAGGGACCTACATGTTTTATGCGGATTCCGAACGGCATCTGCAAGGCAGATGAGCTTTCACTGAGAGCTTTTCATGGCAGATTGGTATCCTTATATTGGTATCAAGTTAAACGTGTCCAATAATTAGAAAAGTCTTCCTTCCAGATCAGAGTTATTGATACTGTTGGCGTTTTCTGTGTCGTATCACTGCCGTCTTCTCCTAATGGTATCACTTGAGCGAGAAAATTAAAATAAATAAATGTAAGGCGCGATAAGCTCCGAAGAGATTTTAGACCGAGCTTCTCTTCCAATTTGCGTCGTGTTCCTCTTAATTTTCCCGGCAGATTTACACTCGGAGCGCTTGCCAAACACTGCCGAGGGGCGACCCCGCTTAGAAAAATTTTCTTCTAATTGAAAAACCTTATTTCTAAATTTTTGATGTTGCTTTGCCCGGGGTTCGCACCCCGGTGTGGTAGGCGGAGCACGCATCACACCACGGTGGCCGCGAGAAATTAAATATGTACATATTAGTAGCTTTCTTGAAAATATTTGAAAGTTGTTTTTGGCGATGCACATTGAAAAGGTTTCAGGCAGGCATGCTTAACCAACGAACCGATATCATTTCGTTACGATTAAAAAATGACTTTGTTTCGTTTATTAACGTTAAGAACGTCAAATTAACGAAATGATTTTGTTTCGTTTTCTGCCATATCAAAACGAAATCAAATCGTTTATGTTGATTATTAATTTGAAACTATGCTGGCAAAGCTGATTGATGGCGGAGTCATTAAAGGTGAAAGCATTAGCCAAGCTGATTGCAACTTTTCTCATGAATTTTGACAGTCCGAACATTTCTCAGAGTATTTTTGACATTACCACCAGCGAACTACACAAACAAATTACATGGAGTTTGTGTGTGTATGTCCGCTCGCTGTTAACACCTTACTGTTTCACCATGGCTATAGCATTGCCAGCACAATTCAAGCATAAAGTATCACGTTTTTGTTAACGTTTTTAACGTTAACGAAGGCTTTTCGTTTCGGTTAAAAACGAGATACAATTTATCTTGATAATTTCTTTATCGATAATATTTCGAAGTGTTTCAACGGAAACGGTGGACATTTTTCGATAAACGATTAGCTTAACGTTAAGGTGCATCCCTGGTATACATAATTGCTTGGGCAGTTTCCGCTGACTAAAGATGCCATGAACCGGTTCAAAACAAATTTTCTACACTCAAAAACTGTACCAATATGAAAATATAAAAGACAACCCTCGTATAAAGAAAGAGAGTAAAACACTCATTTGCTATAAGAATTTTATTATAGCAGCCGGCTACCGGCAACAAAAATCAAAATATTCTCTTTCCAATATTTCATTCCATAGTTTTCTGAGCGCATTATTCTCTCTCACAGCAAGATATGAACTCTAAAGGAAATCAAAGAGCGCAATTGACCAACCATTGCCGTAAGTTGGCCCTTTTGCTCCGAAGAGGCGAATACAAAGGGGTCTAAAATTCGCTTACTCAGCGGAATGAATACTAGCATAAATGTAGCCCATACGTATATATGTACATATATAAGTTTACCTAAATGTATATAAATAAGTAGGTACATTAGGCTGGTTCACAAAAAAGTTGCATTTCAATAAGCAGTCCTTGACTGTGGCACTGGTGAATTGCAGCAACACTGATGGACAGAGGTCTGCCGAAAGGTGGAGATCCGTAGAAGGGGGGCTGACTAGTTTCATGATCAAAATCAGCATAATGAACCAAATAAAGCGCTACCAGCTTTCGAAACAACTGGATGGTACAATAACGCGATTTCAGAAAGGCTGCACGGAGTTGATCCACACCTTCAAAAACAAGAAGTTGAAGGTGGTGAGCAGAGCACTGATCCCCACTATACCAAAGGCAAAGGTGCGGATACCACGTGTTGTGATGGCGGAGGGACGTTACACGCTGCACACTACAGCATGAAAACCCGAATATACCAAGACGGGATTGAAAGGTGCTTCATGTATCGCAACCCACGGAAGGGAGCCAGAACTACATCCTCCCAATGAAAAATTATAAACCTATTTTATTTTTAGTCAATAAGAGGATTCATAAAATGCTTATAGAAACTCAAAAAAAAAAACAACAAAAAAATGTGTAAATTAAAAAATTTCTCAAAACTGTATGAGTTAAACCCGTCATGTTAAGTGTTAAAATCACTATGACACGATTAATGTATGCCGAAAGGGAGCGCAGGGAAAAGCGCATGAGAAGCAGTGGCGACCAAATCACAGCGAAAATATGCTTTCATGATTTTTTTTTTTTTTAAAAGTTTGGAACCATGATGGAATTAATATTCAGATGTTCTCATCCCGTTGACGTTTTTTCTTATTAAGAGTTGGGTATCATATCCATATAACTGCCTTTGAATTGTACAACGATCGGAGTAGATTTTACTATACGTTTAAAAATGCAATATTTACATTAGAGCTGCAAAAGTATCGATATAAATATTGATACATCGATACCAGGTTCGTGGTGCGATTATCGATGTTTTTGTCTAAATATCGAGTACTTTATTCCCATTTCTTATTCCTTTTTGTAGCGGCAGAATTACCAGCTTCTAAAACTTTGGTAAGACAAATAAAACATGAATAAATAAAATTACATAAATTATGTAAGATTTGCGTTTATTTTAGGTGAATACCTAACAAGTTGGTTGCTCTGATTATTGAAAAATTCTTACAAAAGTTTAATGTAAAATTTACGTAGATATACACGCAACAGAAGACAACATTGAGTTTGAAGACAAAAATTGTACGAAGTACAAAGTCAAGCATTTGGACCCATTTTGACAAAATCAGTAATACTATTGCAAAAAATGTTATACTAGTGGTAATACGCCCAATTTGTTTCACCATCTAGAACGATCGCATACAACTGAAAATTTAGATTCACATAGCTCTCCAAATAAGATTAATTTTTATATAAAAAACATATGAAGATCCATCATCACGTAAAAGGCTTTTGCCAGCACCCTACTGGGGTTTAGCCGCCGCAGACGTTCGACCTTTTCCCATAGTGAATGACAAAGGGTGTCGTAACTTTGTATATACCCTCGCTTCGCTGTATAAGCTACCATCGCGGACAACTTTGCAGAATGTATTTTATGATCATTTCTAAGCTATGAAGATAATATTACATATATATGTATACATGTATATATTATATTTACATAAATGTCCGATATATACTTGATATTGCTTTTAACTTGAGTAAGCGCTTTTCACTATAACAAAAAATTCGATATATATCGCAATATATCGATACCCTCCCTCTTAAATATCGAGTATGCCGAATATCGATACTTTTGCAGCTCTAATTTACATAAGCCGCTAGCAGTATTTTTAAGAGAAAATGATTAACCTAACTTTGTACTCTCCAAAAGAATATAGAAAATATTTTGCCGAAAACTAAGTTTTAGGAGAAAATTTGTACAAAAAATAAAGCAATCGAAGCGTAATACTTTTGTAATACAAGTAAATAGTGGAAAATAGAGCTGCCAAAATAGTGAGGTTATGTTGTTGACATTAGCCGTGGTTTTTTTTACACACGTATGCGTTTACGTTTGCGTGTAAAAAAACGCTTATCGCTTAGATAATGCTTAGGAGACTCATCTAGCGGCAGTGGTTAAACAATTAGATACAGCACAGGGTGTACCGAAAAGCGGAGACAACTCTCTGATATATGCGTATTGAAATTTAGTGGTACTAATTTTATGCGCAGCAATTTCAGAGGTGTATTTAAAATTTGACGCTTCGCAGTCAATATAAAGTTTAAGCGTAAACGTCTATATATGTAAAAAAACACAGCTATTACCTTTATTATTGCATTATATTTAGAACAAAATGTGAACAAAAAAAGTTTATTCGACATGTGAGCCATTGTTTACTATATAGTTTGGCAGGTTAAGTAGAGGTTATGTTGCGAATAGAGTGGAAGGCAGTGGACTAGGCAGTCGAATGTCATATAATGAAGGAATGGTGTTCGGAGTTTTTTCAAAGCTAAAAAAAAAAATCATAAAAGCTTTAATATAAATAAAACCATTGTTTTAATAACAACAAACACGCCATATATATTCTGTATACATAAATTTGTAAGGATTATCTCACTTTAAAATTTGAATTAAATAATCAAAATTTTTTTTTGAAACTGAGTCGATAACTGTGCGTGTGAATGTGCGAATTTTCACCGATCAGCTGTTAGTTGCGCTACTTGGTAAAATTTACAATGATGTGAGCTTTTTGTGTCTGACATTTAAAAGTTTACCATATGGCTACTTTCTTCATAGTCAGTCGTTCATATATTATAAACTAGATATGTACATTCACTTGTTTTTTTTTTCTGAAATTCGGAACAACTCTTTAGTTTCAAAATAATTGATTACAACAAAAAATATAAATTTTCATTTTAAATTAATAATAATTTTTCATTCTTCATAAAAAATGGTGAAGGAAATTCACGTGGACATAGTAAACATTTTTTTGGCATCTGAGCTATCGGTGCCTGACAAACCTCACTGAACGCGCTACTATAGCACGTTATTCATCGATTATATCGTATTATGTTGTATCAATTGTGATAAAATCCGCTACTAACATTTTCATAGATTTTTCATCCTCACCGACTCTACTAATTGTGAGCTCATCCATCAAGGAAGATAGTTCATCCGCATTAAACGACAATGTTGCACTCATGGAGTACGAGATATAGAGGTAAAGGGTTAAGAAAAGGAAACGGCGTAAAAAACCGTCGAACGGCTTGGTGTGGTTATAGCGGAGCATGCCGAAGGTGCTCGCTTTAAGTCCATATATCTCCTCGGAGGTAAATCGCGCCAAGTATTTTTGTCTAATACGGCGGATGATGGCCACTTTCAAGATCTACGAATCGAGGTCCAAATTATGCTTGATATCTCTGCCCAAAATATTTATGTCCCAAGGATCAGACGGAAAAAAAGTTTATTGTGAATTTTTTTAAGGACCACCCTGATATGTGTAGATAATGGAGTAGTGATTTCTTTGTATGAAATTGAGCAGAGAGAAGAGCCTATCGCGGACATACCGTATTGCAAGAGAGCTCAGTTAATGGTGGCTACAATCCACCACAGATATTGCTCTTGTATGACTTCAGTTTTATACGAAACGCGTGAGCGACCAGTCATCGACGCGCAGATTTAGTAGGTCGTTCACAATAGTTGAAGGTTTGATTCGACTGAATTTGGCTAGCAGTTGTTATGCCGGTTTTTGGGTATCTGGTGCAAATTTTTCGAAGTGAATTTATGATGTTTTGTGAGCAAATGAATTTTTATTAGAAACACAAGTTAATAAAAGTAGGTACAGCAGAGTTTGGTGTGTTGATTACTTAATAGAAATGTGGTTAAAATAACAGTACAACAAAAAAACAAGAATTTTTCGGCTTATATGTATGTCTGATACGTCCGACTGACTTCTACAATTTGTTGCTTCTTGCGCGTTATAGAATATATGTATGTACAAAAGAACAACTTGAATTTTTGTATGCATTATTGTTGTTGCGAAGTGAAATTGTTATAAATAGTGAGTGTATTTGGTGTATATATTTATTTTTTTACATACTCATTGCACAACGTATGACATGAAAATATGTTGAAGAAAAAAGTAAATTGAAGAGGGGGGTGAAAGAGCTGATGAAGTCGATTTGTATTGTAATTTTCTTTTAAAAATGAAATTACAGCAGTTGTCCTCCCATTTATTGCGTGCCGTATCATTACTTTATCGTTAAATGTGTTACTAAGCTGTTTGAAAAAAAAGAAAAAAATTCCATTGGAATTTTACGAGTGTAAACAATGCCACAAGTGTCTTAGCGCACATGCAACTAACCAAAGTTTTTAAGTACGAAGTAAACGAGCGTGATTTGAATGACACAAAAATTGCAACTTGTTTCAAAATTACATGTGTACATACGCACATAACCTACTACAGACGACATATTTGCGTGCGTTTATTTATCTTACCTACTGATTTCTGCTTACTGCTAACAATAGAACAATTTTGTAAATAAATTTAACCAACGCAGCGCCACATTAGACAATCGAAGCGCTTGTCGTGGCATTAACTCGTCTTCCAAAAGGTATGATATTCACGGTATAGCTAGACACATATACTATGAATGTATGCATGTATATACTAGTGTTCAACCGAATATTCGACGCGGATTTTGGGTAACCAATGATTCCCAAAATGAGATATCTTTAATACCCAGTTGCAATAAATTGTATGCATACATGATGTATGTACGTATATATGTATGTATGCTAAATGCCAGAAAAAGCATGTAAGATTCATATTTTTAAACGGTTTTATTTAGCTTAACTTGACAGGCCGTCCGGCCGCACGGTGCACGAATTTTGTAATTAAAATTTTAGTAACTTCCTGATAAGCTACAAGCTTGAAACTTGGAATATAGTTCAGAACCCGTTGACAATGCAATAATGAGAAAAAAACTCCGATAGGTGGCGCATGGATCGAGATATTCAAAAAATCGTAATTGTGGTCCGATTTGGCTCATATTTGGAGCAAATATTACGTACAGTCCGGTAGAAGTGACATCAAAATATTTTGGATTTCGAGGAGGGACAAGCATACGTAGCGCAGAGTGGCGCAAAGTCTTTGGAAGGATTATGTATTGAGGACTTAGATTGTAACAAATTGTCAGGAAAAAGTCCCTGTAATAATGAGTCACTAAAAGAACTAAATAAATAAATGAAAGGCGCGATAACCTCCGAAGAGATCTAAGGCCGAGCTTCTCTTCCAATTTGCGTCGTGATCCTCTTGATTTTCCCTACAAATTGGCCGGACGTGACCTACATGTTTTATGCCGTCTCCGAACGGCATCTGCAAGGCAGATGAGTTTTTCACTGAGAGCTTTTCATGGCAGAAATACACTCGGAGTGCTTGCCAAACACTGCCGGGGGCGACCCCGCTTAGAAAAATTGTCTTCTAAGTGAAAAACCTTATTTCTAAAATTTTGATGTTGCTTTCCCCGGGGTGTGGACCCAGGGCATACGGTGTGGTAGACGGAGCACGCTACCATCACACCACGGTGACCGCCGAACTGAACTAAATAGAATGAGAAATAATAGGCAATTAAATAAAGACTAAAAACTTGAAAATAAAATAATTAAAAGAAAATTTTTAAGTTAAACGGTTTTATTGAAAACAATACTTACATTAATAATAATAATAAAAGCTAGAAAATAATTAGGTTGGTCATAGGTACTAGTCATCACACTCCTAATCAATCTAGGGCGTTGATCAGTCAATTAAATAAAAGCGTTGCACGCGTCAAATTTCTGTTGGTAGTCATAAGTAAGACCAATTGAACCTTAATAAGGTTATGCTTCGCCTAACATTTTTAGAAAATTCACGCGCCCAACGCTGTTATTTAATTGTGTGATCAATGCACTAGACTGGTGAGGAGTGTGACGACTAGTACCTATGACCTACCTAATTATTTTCTAGCTTTTAGTATTATTATTACTATATGTAAGTATTGTTTTTAATAAAACTGTCCATTATTTCTCATTCTAGTTAGTTCATTTAGTGACTCATTATTACAAGGACTCTCCTGACAATTTGTTACAATCTAAGTCCTCAATACATAATCCTTCCAAAGACTTTACTCGACTCTGCGCCACGTATGTTTGTCCCTCCTCCAACTCAAAAATATTTTTTTGTCACTTCTACCGGACTGTATGTAATATTTGTTCCAAATATGAGTCAAATCGGACATCATATGTCGCTTTCTATTCTTGTATGTATGTATTATGTGTTCCAAATATGAGCCAAATCGGACCACGAATACGATTTTTGTGAATATCTCAATCCTTGCGCCACCTAGCGGTGATTTTTCTTATTATTGCATTGTCATCGGGTTCTGAACTATATTCCAATTTTCAAGCTTGTAGCTTATCGGGAAGTTACTTAAATTTCAATTACAAAAAAAGTGCTGCCTGTCCACCCAGCCTGTCAAGTCAACCTAAATAAAACCGTTTAAAAAACAGGCGCAGCTGAAACCGACTTTTGCATCGCCGTTTCTGTGTAAAAATTTTAGGGGTCACTTTTTGTTTGGCATGTCGATATATTGTTTCGCAAGCTCTCATAACAGCAAAATGAAATCATACTGTACAAGTCACTTATCGGTCCCGGCCTGCTATATGGTGCAGAAGCATGGAGCATGACGACATCAGATGAAACGGCTCTGTGAGTGTTCAAGAGAAAAGTTCTTCGTAAGATTTATGGACCTCTACGCGCTGGCGATGGCGAGTACCGAATAAGATTTAATGATGAGCTGTACGAGCTATACGCAGACATCCACATAGTCCAGAGATTTAAAACGCATCGGCTGCGCTGGCTAGGCCATGTTATGCGAATGAAAGATGACGCTCCAACCAAGAAAGTATTTCTATCGGAACCCGCCTATGGGAGCATGGGTAGAGGGCGCGGCTCCCACTCCGTTGGAAGGACCAGGTGGGAAACGATTTAAAATCTCTTGGTGTGACCAATTGGCGCCGCTTGGCAGTGAGAAGGAGCAACTGGTTGGACGGCCATAACCGTTTAAACGGTTAAGCGCCAATTAAGTAAGTAAGCTCTCATAACCTATCGGTATGCTTGCACGCATAACTTGAACATAAAAACCTTGCCCAATAGCAAGTGCAGGGCACGAGCACAGAACGTGCTCGATCGTTTCCTCCTCCAACCCGCACTTCCTATATCTGCTATCACTAACCAAGCCTAATTTAAAGTCATGTGACGCCAGAAGGCAGTGTCCAGTCAGAATACCCGTCATGAGTCTACAGTCCTCTTTTTAATGATAGAAGCAACTTTGTTAGTCTAAGGTTGTAAGACCTACACATAATCTTCGACACTTTACAGCCCCGCGCTTGAACGCACGCCTTTCCCGCTTAGTCGATCATGTGCACCTCTCGCCTTCGCTTAATCTCGACCAGTCTAACTGGGACGTCTACGGAGCAAGCTTCCAGGGATGCGCCCTTTTTAGCTAGTTTGGCCCCTTTTTCATTTCCATCTATTCCCATATGCCCTGGGACCCAATATAGATGAATGATTCTCCCTGTCCCGATTCTCCCCAGAGATGCGGTGCTATGCGAAATTATTGCCTTAATTGCTGCTTGACTGTCAATATAAAGGTTAACACGGTTGCAGCTTAAGCTATTCTCTTCCAGGGTTTCTACTGCTTTGGTTACGGCTAATATTTCCGCTTGGAAAACGCTACAGTAATCAGGCAGCCTGTAGGATCTGCTTATTATCGGATTATCACAATATACCGCAGACCCTACTCCTTCCACTACTTTGGAACCATCTGTGTACACATGTATCGCCTCGTCCGCCATTTTTGCACCCTTGGGCCAACCGTCCACCGCTATTGTGGCCTTAAGGTCTCCCTCGAAGCGCAGATAGGGAATCAGGTAGTATGTTCGTCTTGTGATTGATGACGCTATACTGCTATGGCCATATGGTCGGCGCTCAAACTGCCCCGAGGCACCGAGCCTGGTTGCAGTTGTTAATGCTATGTCCTTTATACAAGGGTTAATGAAGGTTTGAACATTTTGTGGGTAGTGTTAAACATTTTTCCTCAGTGAAAAAAAGAAAACAAAAGTACTAAAATCTTGATTACAGCCTAAAAAGAACTAAAATTGAAAAAAGATACCAGCGGACCGAATGGGGTTGGAAATAACCATTTTTGGTCCAAATGCACCAAAGTGGCAACCGTGCTTAGTAACATTGGGTTTATCAAGCAGTACTTCCGCTGTTCACTATTATATCAATATTAATATTTGTATTTAATTAGCGAGACATGCTCATATTATTTTATACAATTGTTTTTGTTATTGATGTTAGGGAAAAATCATACATATTATTTCTAATTGCTGTTCATTTTTCGCTCTTATTTGGAATCTAAATCTATAAATAAAGTTTTGGTTGTAAAGATGGAGATTCGGGCTATTAGCAAGTTTTGGGCAATTTTGGTCTTAGAGCTTTTGTTTAGCTATATTTTATTAAAATAACTAGAAGACCCGGCAGACGTTATCCTGCCCCAAATTTGGCCAATCTGCATACATTTTAATAAGCTTTTTCCGTCTGACTCTGCCCTCCCCCCTCTTCACTTTTTCCTAATCCTTTTATTCACTCCTCCCTCCGTCTTCTTCGATCCATCTATCTCCATCTTCGTCTCATTCTATCTCTTTCTCAATCTCCTTCTCTCTTTTCTCTTCTCTCAATTTCTTCTCATTCTTCTGCATCCCTTATTGCCTGTCCCAGAAGGTGGTATGTATTTTATTCCAATCCCAGTCCCAGTCCCATTCCGAGTCTCAGTGCCAGTCCTAGTCCTAAATTACTCTGTACTAAAGCACTCATCAACAGCTTTAATTTGATATCCATATTGTATAAACACATTCTAGGGGTGCCCGGGTCCACGATTTGGCCTCTAGCTCGATTTGATATCCATATCCATAGCTCGAGACCCTAGTCACCCAGGGGTATGAAAATTACCCTCTACTGTAGCACTCATCAACAGCTTTCATTTGATATCCATATTGTATAAACACATTCTAGGGTTGCCCGGGTCCACGTTTTGGCCTATATATCGATACCCTAGTCACCCAGGGGTATGAAAATTACCCTCTACTAAAGCACTCATCAACAGCTTTCATTTGATATCCATATTCTATAAACACATTCTAGGGGTACCCGGGTCTACGTTTTGGCCTATATCTCGAGACCCTAGTCATCCAAGGGTATGAAAATTACCCTCTGCTAAAGCACTCGTCAACAGCTTTCATTTGATACCCATATTCTATACACACATTCTAGGGGTACCCAGGTCCACGTTTTGGCCTATATCCCGAGACCCTATTCACCCAGGGGTATGAAAATTATCCTCTACTAAAGCACTCATCAACAGCTTTCATTTGATATCCATATTCTATAAACACATTCTAGGGGTACCGGGGGCTACGTTTTGGCCTATATCTCGAGACCCTTGTCACCCAGGGGTATGAAAATTACCCTCTGTTAAAGCACTCGTCAACAGCTTTCATTTGATACCCATATTCTATACACACATTCTAGGGGTACCCAGGTCCACGTTTTGGTCTATATCCCGAGACCCTAGTCACCCAGGGGTATGAAAATTATCCTCTACTAAAGCACTCATCAACAGCTTTCATTTGATATCCATATTCTATAAACACACTCTAGGGGTACCCGGGTCCACGTTTTGGCCTATATCTCGAGACTCTAGTCACCAATAGGTATGAAAACTACCCTGTACTAAAGCACTCATCAACAGCTTTCATTTGATATCCATATTCTATACACACTTTCTAGGGGTACCCAGGTCCACGTTTTGGCCTATATCCCGAGACCCTAGTCACCCAGGGGTATGAAAATTACCCTCTACTAAAGCACTCATCAACAGCTTTCATTTGATATCCATATTCTGTACACACATTCTAGGGGTACCCAGGTCCACGTTTTGGCCTATATCCCGAGACCCTAGTCACCCAGGGGTATGAAAATTACCCTCTACTAAAGCACTCATCAACAGCTTTCTTTTGATATCCATATTCTATACACACATTCTAGGGGTACCCAGGTCCACGTGTTGGCCTATATCTCGAGACCGTAGTCACCCAAGGGTATGAAAATTACCCTCTACTAAAGCACTCATCAACAGCTTTCATTTGATATCCATATTCTATACACACATTCTAGGGGTACCCAGGTCCACGTTTTGGCCTATATCTCGAGACCCTAGAGACCTATCCTATATTTCAAGTTAGATCAAACTACACACGGGGTGCAAAACAAATTCAAAATCGGTTCAGTAGTTTAGGAGTCCATTGGCCTCAAGCCTCAAGTGTGTGACACGTGTTTTTTATAAATTAAGATTTGTCAATTGTGAGCACACAAAGAAATCTATTTGTACTTTGGCACTATTGTGAATATTTTCACTGCATTATTGGCAGTTGCTATCATACGCTAGATGGCAGCGCAAGCTGTGTAAGTTTTAATTAATTGATAGAACAGCTGATTTTTGATGACAGTTTTATATTGGTTGCGCAAGATGCGCACGGGTCCGGCTCGTTATATAATAAATTTAAATGCTCACTTTACATTTTTTTTTTTCAGAATATTAATAAAGAAATATGAATTCAAATAAAATGAGCCAAGTCGAACATGTTTTGAAATGGTCCTCAAGTTATTAAAAAAGCATCTTATCCAAAAAAGATGCTGATTTTTTCAAAAATTCTATATTCCGAACACCCTTGGAGTAAATCGCATTGATTATAGCCTATCAACCAAGTTTAAATATCACCTACGCGTTACGGCTCCTGTTACAAATGTGAATACATAGACATATATGTATATTTATCAAGTGAGGCTTTGTCCTTCCCAAGAAGACTCAAAGTGGTAAAGCAAAAGCTATCCCAAGACGGTCGAACAAATGACCTGATATGCTACTACCCTAACGTAGTGGACAGTCGAACTAGTCCGAAAACTGAAGCTACGCGGTCATTCATAATGAATTCTTGTCTCAAAAGTCGGGAAACTACAGTTTGGACTGAGCATATAACCTTAACATCTTTCTACTTAAAATCGGTCGACTTTCATTCTAAAACAAAGTTTTGTTTTAATGAAATCAAACTTGTTGTTTGTTTTGTAGTCTGCGAAGGTTTTAGAGAGTGTTAGCAGTTTAACTTTGAATACTAGGTCATCGTACCTCCTCCTTTCGTGAGGAAATTGGGGTCGCTAAAGCCTCGCCTACTAAATGTATATATGATACATTCATATTTGTAACAGGATTTACCTAGCGTGGGTGAGGTTGACAATCGGGTTGGAGAAGCAATGAATGGCGCTGGCAATCCCTTGTACGCAATCCCTTTGAATCCCTTGGACTTTTAATCCTTTGTAACTCAACTGTAAATTCTATTCTGGCATCTCACAAAGGTAATTTGCTTATTTTATCTGTATTAGTGAACATTGTCAAGTTCACCTACACGATTTAGCAAATTTGAATAACTTTTTGGCATAATGCTGTCTGAAGTAATAATCATTGGTATTAAGTTTGGACTTGCCTGAGTCTTATCTTTATACATACTTAGCTATGTTTATTTATAATTAGGGGTGATCATGCAATTTGTCTGAAAAAGTTTGATTAACTACAAAAGATATTGTAACGAATTTACTTGCAAATCCTCCTTATTTGCCCTTTTGCTAAGTTCGTATCACGAAACTGTTGAATAAATAACTCCAATACAGGCATGCTTAACGAACGAAACGATATCATTTCGTTACGATAATCAACGTTAATAAACGAAACGAAGTCATTTCGTTTCGTTTATTAACGTTAAGAACGCCAAATTAACGATAATTTGACGATCTTAACGTTAATAAACGAAACGAAGTGACTTCGTAGCGTTTATTAACGTTGATTATCGTAACGAAATGATATCGTTTCGTTCGTTAAGCATGCCTGCTCCAATAACACTTATACTTTGCAACTAGCTGGCTTAATAACCAAACTGATAGCTTAACTGAAACTGACTTTGAAAATAATACTGCTATGGCTCACTAGATAGCGTCTTAATCGAAACTGCTTGATAGCTCAAATCAAACTGAATTCCAGCGCCTCTACATTTGCTGCCTTTTATACTCTCTGATTTCAACGTACGCATCTTCTAGGCGCTTCCATTTCCAGAATCTACTAGATGCCATCAGCTCTCAAACTTCTCAGCTGTAACTACAATTGCACGATTTTATAGCTTCTCTCATTGCATACTTTCAGGAGTATCTCAGATATATGCATGTGTTTGTGCATTGTTTCTCCGCTGCTCGTATACGTACATGGTACATATCTATGTGTAGACGCAATTATTGTTTTGTTTATGTAGATACATAATGATTGAATTATTGATGTGAATTCACGTCACTGCTTAGCATCGGCTTAGAGATAGCAGCACCCCTTAGTTTTGCTAATATTCGTAACAATATATTTAATTGCAGCCATTTAACAGCTCACGCAACTTTTATAGCTGATTAGATAAACTAAAGTTTATTGATTGCTATTGTTGTTAAAAGTCACGCCTGAATATAGTGGGCGGGCGAAAACGTACAGTCTCAGCGTGTACGGGCAAAGATGAAGATAATACTATTTACCACTAGAACGGAAATAATTACATTTAAGTGTCCCTTAAAGACTTCTAATTAAGTTATTCATGCAGCGATAAATACTAAGTCCTTAAGCCACTTAAGTTGGAGTGGAAACTTGATACGGAAGATATATGTAGTTAAGTGGACTAAATGTAACTTTTATTATACCCAGCTGTACTTGTACGCAGGGTATTATAACTTTGATTGGATAACGGTTGGTTGTACAGGTATAAAGGAAGTCTATATCTATGACTTCCATATACCAAAATCATCAGTATCGAAAAAAAATTTGATTGAACCATGCCCGTCCGTCCGTCTGTCCGTTAACACGATAACTTGAGTAAATATTGTGATATCTTCACCGACTTTGGTACACGAGCTTATCTAGGCCCAGAAAAGATTGGCATTGAAAATGAGCGAAATCGGATGATAACCACGCCCACTTTTTATATATATAACATTTTGGAAAACACAAAAAGCCTGATTATTAACCCCTATTCTGCATTTCGATTACGTTCCCGTTCTACGGTCCGCTTTAATCGAAGTTGGGTATTCTGCATTATGACGGAATCATAACGAGAAGAGGAAGAGCAAATGATTTTTCTAAATCAGCTGTTTGTACGGAATGTGTGAACATTGGAACAAAATAAATTAAAGAAAATTTGTAAAAAACACTGAAAAACGTTTATATTTTATTATCCACGCCATTTTGTACAAAAAAAAAGCAATAGAATATATTGCCGCAGTGTTATATTTTTTTGAGTGAAGTGCTTTCATAATAGTATGTGTGTTTTTGTCGTTCTTTTGGCCAATTCCCTGCCGTGGCCACCAAGTTTTGTTAAAACGGATTCTTGCACGAATATAGTTGACATTTTCTGAATTTTATGGATGCAAATTTCATTGCACTGGCCTAAAATACTTTATGAAGATTTATTTATTCTTTCCGCAAGGATTGTTTACGTTTACGCTTCACCTTCCTCTACTCCGGCAGCTTGCTTTGGCATATAATTGGACCCAACGAACAGACACAAATTATAGCTGTCTATTATAATGGAATCAATAGCCGCGGCATATTTGTGGAGTTGGAAAGCAACGCATACGAAAATGGCCAGGCGAGAATGGAAAGGCAAATATTGCGAGATTTGTGTAATCCATTTGAGATGAGTGACGAGTTGTAAGACATTGAACTTAAAAGTGGTAAAGTTTAATGACTTATTTTCTTATTTAGTTTCAAAAAAACTTTCGACTTAATAAGGATGCTTTCAAGTATGTGTTAGATACTTTTGCGGGGCAAATACGTCCAAGGACTTCGACATGGACATGGTGTTTTTGACCTGGAAACATATAAAAAACAATCATCATCAAACCTTTTACGTTTCTTAACAAGTTTTACTTACATTTTTGTTAAAATTCTGTTATAAATTAATAAAAAAATAAAAAGAAAATATTTTTCCGCCAACAAATTTGCAACTTAGAAAAACGGAACTACGATCGGAATGCAGAGAATAAACAAAATCGAACGATTCAAAGTTGGATCGAAATAGATTGGAACACAGAATACCAAAATTGCCAAATCGGTAAAATTCCAATCCAAGTCGAAATGCAGAATAGGGCTGATTTAGTAAATAATAACCCAGAATGTTGAAATTTGACGTGTGGACTGATATTGAGACTCTTGATGAAAATTTGAAAACAAATTTTAAAATGGGCGTGGCACCGCCCACTTGTGATAAAATCAATTTTACAAATATTATTAATCATAAATAAAAAATCGTTAAACCTATCGTAACAAAATTCGGCAGAGAGGCTGCCCTTACTATAAGGAATGCTTTGAAGAAAAATTTACGAAATCGGTTAAAGACCACGCCCACTTTTATATAAAAGATTTTTAAAAGAGTCGTGGACGAATAAAATAAGCTATATCTTTGCAAAAAAGTGCTTTATATCAATGGTATTTCACTTTCCAAGTGGATTTATAATAATAAATAGGAAAAACTTCAAATTTTAAAAAATGGGCATGGCTCCGCCCCTTTTATGACTAAGCAATTTTCTATGTTTCGGGAGCCATAACTCGAAGAAAAATTTGTTCAGAATAGAACCATATGTATATGTATTGTTGCGCAGCCTTGTAACACCATTAAGCCTACAAAACAAACAACAACAGCATTTAAAGTGTAGAGCTGTGTATGTAATGTTCTGTTTCACCCGAACTTAGACTTCCTTACTGGTTTTTTATAAAGAAAGAATAAATAAATAAATTTAAAAAAATCCATAAATAGCTATTTAGAACCGATCTTTCCCAATGTTATCCTTTCTAGCAGCTCACTGACGAGAGTTTTACTGCGTGAAATCCTCGCTTTCGCAGCTGGAAGAAGCCGCGTGAAGGAAGAGGGGCAGCGCGACTGAAGACAAAAGCTAGCCGCAATGACAATTCCCAAACTTCCCCCAGCGGGTTATGGGGCTTGCAATATACCCGCGGCAGGTATGCCTCTCGTAAGAGGATACTAAAATACCAAATTGATTCAAGTGGTTGTGTAGCGCAACCTTTTCAAGGGGTTGCGAGCGCATTATATAGCTTCTCCAAGCCAATTATCAACCTCACCTACCCGTGGCGAATCCTGTTTCTTTAACAAACGAGGCTCTGGCAACCCCAAGTTACTCATGGAGCTAGGAGGTGGGAGAACGGGATGGCTTACAAGCTTTCTCGTGGTGATATTAAATCGTTCCCGAGAAGGTCGGGCTAGTACCTTAATGGTGCTTGTTACCGGAACGTACCGGATCTGCATCCGGCAAAGGACTATCAACATCGATAACACTCCCCAAGACTTTCGTGGAGTGTGTACATATCCGTAAGGCAGGGCTAAAGAGAAACTTGCAATAGCGCTGACCTATATACATCGAAAACTGCAAAGTGGAAAGAGGAAGGAAATAGTAGAGTACGTCAGGATGACAGAAAAAGGGGTAAAGAAGATGATCCATCTTACTCGATGAATCTACAAAAAGGCGCTACTTAGGGTCAGTATAAGAATGATGCGGATCGTACCAAATTTTTAAACCAACAATAATACCTTGAAATAACTAAAGGGTGTACTCCTAGACCTCCATGGCAGTAGCACATGGCTTGGGTCGAGGACAGAGTGCTGAACTCCACGATACCATAGTCCAAGGTATGGATCAAATATGAGGAGAAGCTGAAGGCCTCACTGAACCTGTTGCATCGTCAGAACCCCTTATATACTGAAACGGTATTGAAAGGAACTTCGAGTGTTTCGAACTAATACATCTTCCAAATGAACAAGCAGACGGCGGATTTGTTGTACCAGAGCTTGGAACATTTCTAAGAACAAAAATCATAATATGCTAGAAGCTGAGGGAACTCAAGAACTTAAACACAGCGGAACAAAATTAAAGCGTAGGGGCAATGACAGAAATGTTGGAGTGATAAAAACAGCGTAATGATACTGTGCTTCGGGAGGGCTGTAGGGATTTTGGCTCGGAGTCAGTAGGAAATGCGGTCAATTTAAGTTATGACTTAAGTTTTAATTTCCAGAATTAGTTCGCACAATTATAATAACGATAATCGGGTAATTCACTTTCATAACGACGTTAATTTGTTACGGCAACTCCAATCCTTAATACAATCCCAAAATTTTGCAAATATATGTCTAAATTAGTCTGGAAGATACAGCCGTGGTGTAGTGGTAGCGTTCTCCACCTACCACACCGATGATCATGGGTTCAGGTCCCGGACAAAGCTACATAAAAAGGTTAGAAACAAGCTTTTCAATTACAAAATCGTTTTTTTTTAAGCGTGGCTGCCCCTTGGCAGTGATTTAGCACACGCACCGAGTGTATTTCTGCATTGAAAATTTTCTCAGTGAAAACTCATTTGCCTTGCAGATGCCGTTTGGAGCAGGCATACAACATGTAGGCACTGTCCAGAAAATTTGTAGGAAAACTTAAAAGGAGCACGAAGCAAATTCGAAGAGAAGCTCGGCCTAAAGCTCTTCGGAGGTATATGGCGCCTGGATATAATTTATTTTTAATCTGGAGACAGAAATAACTTAAAAGCAGTTCCAGAAATTTAAAATTTTTCTAATATGATCCTTAAAAACTCCAACAGTGTTTTAAAAATAGTTTCGAAAAGATCCGGTGATCGAAATAATTTAAAAGCAGTTACAGAAATATCCGAAAAGACATCTCATATCCTCCTTAAAACAATCCCGAGGAGCTCCAAAGATACAAACGTTCTCAAAGATAGTTCCGAAATGATCTGGATATAAAAATAATATAGAAGCAGTTCCAAATTGGTCCTAAGACTATCCATAAAACAATCAGGAAATTCTTCCAAGTACAAAACAAAAAGGTCTCAAAATCGCTCTAATACAATGCTAAAACCAATCGCGAAATGTTGTAAAATAGTTCCGAAATTAACCCTTAAAAAATTTCGAATTAATCCTGAAAACAATAATGAAATGGACTCAAAATAGTAACGATTTTATCCTTAAAAAATCCTTAAGAATGTTACAAAATGATTCAGAGATAGTCTTGGGATCGTGGGAACAATCCCGAAATAGCGCAGAAATCACTACGAGTGTAATTCTACCATAATCGCGCCAATTTGTATGTGAAATCAAAAGTTGCGAACCACAAATGAAAGGAAAAATATCTAGGCAAATTATTATTATTATTATAGAGACTATAAACTAATTAAGATAATTTGATATAATTTTTCTGTATCGGCCATTGAACTGGTTCGCAAGAGCGTGCAAATATTACACAATCACAAAGCAATAATGAATGATAAAAAAGCAGGTTAATGAGGCAAATAACAACGAGACACTTGAATAATTGAAAAAATGTTTCATCAGGCGCATTCTGTTGCCAATCGATTTGCAAATTTTCTAGTTTTTCTAGTGCGCTTCACCATTCTACCAAGTGATCTTTTGCACACTTGCAAACAAAAGATAAAGCATATGGTAACGAATTTTGGGAAATTCCGCTTATTTGAAACCTTCTGCTAACGTTCGAATCGCTAAACTGTTGAATAAATCACTCCAATATTCTGTATTGCAAAATTATTTTTATTAGACTACTTTGTGAGTAGTACAATTATACTGGACTTCGCAACTAATAGCGTGTTTAAATCAAACTGATTACTGAATAGTTATTACTCAGCTTGCGCTGCTTTTATACACTCAGGTTCCTCGTCCACCCATTTCTCCTAAGGTCTAGTAACTTCGCGAACAGTTGTAGCTCATGCTTGGTTAGTTAACAGCTATATACACGTATATCTACAGTCCACCCGTCTCCCATATGAGCAATTAGCGTGTGTATGTGTGAGTAACTACTTCAGCTAATGCCTAAATATTTGTGTGTGGGAGATATCTCTTCGTCGCCTTCTACATAAGAGTGACTGCTTTATTGTTGTTGTGCATTTATTTAGTAGCAGCTTAGTGATGCTAATATTCGTCACAATCAGGGTTGTCATGGAATCCAATTGTTGTCGGAATCGGATTTAAAACCGACAAAATAATTGCTTTGGTGTCATGAAATCCAATGTTATCGGTTTAGTGTTCGAATTGGAATTAGTGTCGGTTTTAGGTGTCACAGAATCCGATAATATCGATTTTGCTATCGGAAATAATCCAATCAGTTAAATGCTGTTGGATTAAATTTTTTCCTAGTATTTATCTTGCAGTTGCGTATTTTCTAAAAATGTAAGTAAATAAAGGTTTATTTTATAAAAATAAATGTAAATTTACATACATATACATATTTTTATTCTTAATAGAGGAAAACATAAAAATTCAATGCAAAACAGTATTTTGACTGAATTTATGGAGAAACATCCAGATATTGCGAAGGGCTTCACGAAGCACATCATCTGAAATCGTTGACACCGTGCTTCTACCTACACTCATGCTAGAATCCTTGCTAACTGATCTTTGATAGGGTCCTTCAGCTAAAAATCGTAACCTAGCTGCTAGTTGCAGCACTGGCAGATCTTCCGACCGAGTTAAGCGTCCTTCAATGGTGTCCAATACCATTCGGAAAGCATTTATGCGATAGTATGCAATGTAACTGCAAATACACTATAAATATTTAGAAACCCACATTAAGAAATATTTTTAAATACGCTGTCTCTGGCAACTCAAATGGATTGCTGTGATCTCTCCAAATTTTACTTTTGACCTTCTCGCAACTTTCTTCTTCCAATAATATAAACTAGTATCGCCTGTGGTCGAAATTCGACCAACTTGTATTTTTTTCAACTCAGTCTATGCACCCAGTGTTGGGGGTAGTAAAATAATGTGTTAATAGTTAAGCAGTGAGTGGAAATATAGCAAACTGGTCTAACTTACTTAAATTTTTTATTAAGACGTTGTAATTAACACGCTTTTATTAGCTTGGCCTGTATGTAGCGGAATCTTTGAGCTTAATTTTCACCGGTTTCTAGAAGTCTGATTAATTTGAAACTTTGCATACGTATCAAGGACCGATGACAATGCATTAATGTGATGGTGTGGTGACATAAGGTCAATTGGCCTTATTACCACTTTGAATGGCCATAAGTTTGATTGAAACTTTGCACACATATCAAGGCTCGATGACAATGCATTAATATGATGGTGTGTTGACATAAGTTCAACGGCCATAAGGTCAATTGGCCTTATTACCACTTTGAGTGGCCATAAGTTTGATTGAAACTTTGCACACGTATCAAGGGTCGATGACAATGCATTAATGTGATGGGGTGGTAACATAAGGTCAACGGCCATAAGGTAAATTGGCCTTATTACCACTTCGAATGGCCATAAGTTTGATTGAAACTTTGCACACGTATCAAGACTCGATGCCAATGCAATAATGTGATGGTGTGGTGACATAAGGTCAACGGCCATAAGGTCAATTGGCCTTATTACCACTTTGAATGGCCATAAGTTTGATTGAAACTTTGCACACATATCAAGGCTCGATGACAATGCATTAATATGATGGTGTGTTGACATAAGGTCAACGGCCATAAGGTCAATTGGCCTTATTACCACTTTGAATGGCCATAAGTTTGATCGAAACTTTGCACACATATCAAGGCTCGATGACAATGCATTAATATGATGGTGTGTTGACATAAGGTCAACGGTCATAAGGTCAATTGGCCTTATTACCACTTTGAATGGCCATAGGTTTGATCTGCCGACCCTTGGCAATTTCGGCGAAAGACCGCGTTCAGCCGCCCTGCGTCTTGGCCCTTTTCGGTGCCGTGGGGTTGGATTCATCCATGGATCGTGGCGTTTCGAGGTTTCATCACTCTCGACTAAAACTTTTAAAATTATTTGAACTAAAAAATTTAAAATAAATAATAGTTTAAAAAAACTAAAAAAACACGCTTTTATAGCAAACCGAACTAAAAAATAGAAAATAAATTTCAATTAAAAAGAGTTTATATAACAGTAGTAGAAGGTTAAACAATCGTTTATAGTTAATCACCTCAAAATAAAATTATAATAAAATTTAAGTTATTAACAGAATAATTTAATTTAGAGGAAAAAGCGTGGGGTGCATTTGACTACATTTCATATCTTTCCTCTCAGATAGTTGCCAATATAATAATTGTAACATTCAATATCAAGCACCCCACGCTTTTTACTGTGAATTAAATTATTCTGTTAATAACTTAAATTTTATTATAATTTTATTTTGAGGTGATTAACTATAAACGATTGTTTAACCTTCTACTACTGTTATATAAACTCTTTTAAATTGAAATTTATTTTCTATTTTTTAGTTCGGTTTGCTATAAAAGCGTGTTTTTTTTAGTTTTTTTAAACTATTATTTATTTTTATTGTATTTTCTTAAATTTTCTACAAAATTTTCAAATGTAATTATAACGTTTTGGTATGGAGCTCCTTAAACAAAAATATAAAAAAAATGTAAAATCAAAAGAAATTGACATAGAATTAAGGGGAAATTACTTGACATTAAATTGAAAAATAGCTTTTTCCACACCACCCGGGAGGTCCACGTTGGGGCGCTACCGAAGTTAGTTTTGTGTGCTCGGTTCCCCAGTAGGCCTATATCACCCATATACATATATGTATCGCGCATTTACTTCAATAGTGTCATAATTCAAAAACACGAACTTTTAGTTAAAATCGAAGAAATGTGCTTAAGAATTTAGCCTATTTCACGCCACCCGAGTTTAATTTTGTATAAATACATATGTAGTATGTACATAAGTGTGACACAAAACGAAAATTTCGAATAGAATAGAGGATACCTTCATAAAAAATAAAAACATAAAAAAATTATGTAATGAGAAAGAAGGCAGATTTTACTAAAAAATTTAAATGAAAGAAAAAGAAATAAAGTACTTAAAGTGCGAAAAAATTAAGTGATGTGAATAAACAGTTCCACATAAAAACGCAATAAGTGTGCTTAGACCTTTTTCCGGGTTTTAATGTTATCATTGTGGAAATATGAAGATTCTAATATTCGAATATTTAATGTTGGGATTCCCATTGAGATCTATGTTCGTAATTAATTTGTACTAAATTTGTGAACATTCCATTTCATGAATATATATGACCATATCTACCATAAAATATCGTCTGAGAATGATATAATACTAAGATATAACAAAGCAGAATAAATTAGAAAGAAAAGAAAAACAAACAAAATTATTGAAATTATTCACGCAAACATATTTACTAAAATAAAATTGATTTCATAATTTTAAGCGATATAAACAAATTAGGATTATGGGATCTAAGCATCCGATTAATGGGCATATAATCAAACAAAGTTAGCCTAATAATAAATATAGTGGTAAATATACGGCCTATGCAATATTTCGACCTAAAATCGAAAACGTTTTGGGGTCGTTTTTTTTCGTTTAATATACAACGTGAAATTTTCCGATTCAATGAAATTGCATTTAAATAATAATAAACTAAGTTGAAATAAAAGATAATATAACAAAATAAAATAAGAAATATCAAAATAAATTAGCACAAAAGACAATATACATATTTTAATGTAATATCTTTGTAGCAAATTTATTTATTTTTTGTTCACTATAAGACGTGATATATCTAAAATGAGCATAAAATCTGGAAATGCAAAAAACATTTGGGTCAAATTTGCAATTAATTGTTACAAATAAATAAATTTAGTGAGTTTGAACAAAAGTTGACTCATTGTTTCTGATTTCATTTTTTTAAAGCACCTAAAATGAAAAACAAAGAATCTGTTAAATAAAGACCTATGCTTTTACGTGTAAGTAAAATTTGTCCAAAAAAATAGGCCGGTTAAGTTATTTAAAGTTTTTTTGTGCGCTAACAATTATTTTAGAACAATTGTTTAAGGATTTTGGTACAGACCAATATAGGTAATTGGCAACAATGGGAAACAATATTTTATTTCAACAGAAAATGAGCGAAGCAGTAGTTCTCCCACCGTTTGGCGTGTACAAATATATACATATGTAGAGATGACACATTTGAGCAACGCGACAATTGAGAATTTGGAGCTATGTACTCAGGGGGGTTTGTGAACATAATGCGTCCTACAGATGGCAATTTCGATAGTTGCACAGATTTTCGAATTTACAAAAAACTTTTTCTATTAATTATAAACAAATAAAGTAATATTTGTTAACAAAAATAGACCTATGCACTGCGGCTGATCAATACGAATCGATTCATATAACTTTTATATGATTTTACGTATGCTAAGTATGCGAAAGAGCCTGTCAATTGATTGTATGGAAATTTTGTTACGTATTAATATATAGATAGTGGGTAATATACTGCCTATGCAATATTTCGACCTAAAATCGTAAACGTTTTTGGGTCGTTTTTTTTCGTTTAATATACAACGTCAAATTTTCCGATTCAATCAAATGGCATTTAAATAATAATAAACTAAGTTGAAATAAAAGATAATATAATAAAATAAAATAAGAAATATCAAAATAAATTAGCATAAAAGACAATATACAAATTTTAATGTAATATCTTTGTAGCAAATTTATTTATTTTTTGTTCACTATAAGACGTGCTATATCTAAAATGAGCATAAAATCTGGAAATGCAAAAAACATTTGGGTCAAATTTGCAATTAATTGTTATAAATAAATAAATTTAGTGAGTTTGAACAAAAGTTGACTCATTGTTTCTGATTTCATTTTTTTAAAAGCACCTAAAATGAAAAACAAAGAATCTGTTAAATAAAGACCTATGCTTTTACGTGTAAGTAAAATTTGTACAAAAAATAGGCCGGTTAAGTTATTACTTCTCTTTAAATTTTTTTTGTGCGCTAACAATTATTTTAGAACAATTTTTTAAAGATTTTGGTACAGACCAATATAGGTAATTGGCAGCAATGGGAAACAATATTTTATTTGAACTGAAAAAGAGTGTAGCATTAGTTGTCTCACCGTTTGGCGGGTACGAATATATACATATGTAGAGATGAAACATTTGAGCAGCACGGCAATGCATTTGAACTGAAAATGAGCGAAGCAGTAGTTCTCTCACCGTTTGGCGTGTACAAATATATACATATGTAGAGATGAAACATTTGAGCAACGCGACAATTGAGCATTTGGAGCTTTGTACTGAGGGGGGGTTTGTGTACATAATGCGTCCTACAGATGGCAATTTGGATAGTTGCACAGATTTTCGAATTTACAAAAAACTTTTTCTATTAATTATAAACAAAAAGAGTAATATTTGTTAACAATAATAGGCCTATGCACTGCGGCTGATCAATACGAATCGATTCATATAACTTTTATATGATTTTACGTATGCTAAGTATGCGAAACAGTCTGTCAATTGATTGTATGGAAATTTTGTTAGCGTATTAATATATACTAGGGCGGGCCGATTTAAAAATCGCTCCGTGAAAATCAAGGGATCAAAATAAGAAACTTTTCCGAAGGAACCATACCTCTAAAACGAATCCTGATGTCCCCACCTTTGGGTCGAACTTTTGGGAAGGGGCAATTTCAATTCTACCTGCTGGGTCTTGTGGTGGCTTAAAAAACAACACAAGCAATTTTACGATCTGCAATTGTGTCACAGTGATACCTTCATTTTTTAAAACGGTTGAATAAAAAACCCACACAACTATGTTTACGACATGCAAATGCATCACAGTGATGCCTTGGTTTTAAAAGAGGGTTGTAAAACCGCTAATTTCTAATAATTTTTTTTAATTTCTTTTCTGTTACTAAGTTAAATTCATTTTTTCATTTACATATGTTCTGACTAAATAAATTTCTAAAGAGAAAAATAAACTCCAAAAAGAAAAAACATAGGCATTTCAAAGTGGGATTTTTCAAAATTTGCCCCTACGACCCAAAGAAGGGGTCCTCAGAATTCGTTTTAGAGGTATGGTTCCTTCGGCAAAGTTTCTTATTTTGATCCCTAGAATATGATTTTCACAGAGCAATGGGCGATTTTTTTGCCTCCCCACAAATCGACCGGCCTAATATATACATAGATGCTACAACTGCTGATGCCATTTTGATGTCAATAAATTTGTTTATTTCTGTTTAAATGCACAAAGCAACTATTTTATAAAATTTTGCCAAAAAAATTAACATCAAAATTGCCGGTGCACCGCAAAACAGCTGATTCGACCATCGCTTTTATTTACATTCGAAAATAGCAAAACCAATACGGTTTTATGACACCAATTTAAATCAATATTGGTTTGTAATTCCTACAAAACGCAAAACCGACTTGGATTCCATGACAGCCCTGAATATTATGGTTACAGTAAATTTAATTTTAAAATAGTGCATACTCTTAAGTTACTTGGTCCATGCCTGTACAAAAGAATACTGCATTTTATTGTTATCTGCAAACATCGCTTATTACACGCATGACTGTGTTGAGCTGAAATTCTTCCACGCCGTTATAGTACATACACTTTTTTTGTAAATAATGAATTCGTTTCATACGTTTCCTACATATTACAAGTCATTTATATGTTTACTTAAAAAATAGGGCTAGTTCCTCTCTATCTCTCGCTCAATTTTTATGCACTGGTAATTGCAATGGCGCACAGTGATTTGGGCTGTAATGTCAACCTGAAACAAACTCAATGGGTCACACGCATATTCAAAATTAAGTATGAACTTACAGTTGGTTACAGCTTTTTGACATACATTTCTATGGGCTATCTTCCAAAAAAGCTGCAAGTATGCCCCAATATCTACGCCAAACTTTTATATATTGTTGCGAGTTTTAAAAGTTCTCAATTTTCTGTGCCTTTTACTGTTGTTCAAATCACTGAATTGTCGAATAAATAACCTCAAATGCTTTGTATATAAAATGCTCTTTATTGACAGCACTGCTATGATAGTAGAATTTAACATTAATTTAAAGTATTCGCGCACTTCACTTACAGCGTGTTAAAATCAAACTGATTGACTATCACTTGAACTACACCGTTTTTGTACTCTCAGTTGCCTCGTTAGCCGATTTCTCCCAGGGTTTTGATTTTTTCGCGAACAACCTTCCCGATTACTTGTTTAAATAAATTCTCTCATATGCTCATGGCGGAACCAGGAACAGGTGACTGCCAAAAATCAGCTGTTTGGTACAAATAGAATGGATCACCTGATTTTCAAAGTGACAATCGTGCTCTCATCCTGTACCTCTTTCTATCACCCGGATAGGCGACCGTATTCGCCGCCATATTGAACATCCTGTCATAACGCTGCCAAAATGCCGCCATCTTGAGCATCCTGTCAGGCAGTTGACGGATCAGATATCAGCAGACGTCGGCAAAATGAAAATGCAGCTGTGTTAGTGAGGGTGCAATGCTCGCGCAAATCAGTTCATGCATCGTTTGCATGTTGTTCATTCGCTTATTAGCAAGCAACAAGCGAAGATGTTTTGTTTTCAATGGGCGGCAAATAGTGAAACATGGACAACATTCGTCGGCATGCTCCGCGACTACTAAATGGAAGAAATCAAGAATACGTGTGAATTGAGTGCGTGCAATTGTATCAATGTTTACTAACTAGCGGCTTAATGACGTATCGAAATTGACAATATTCGCCACAATATTAATTCAGAACTTAAAATTAAGGGACCTCCGGGTTCGCTAGCAACAAATACTGTTTTTATGTATTTGAGTTAAACCTCTCAAGAAAAAATCAACGCTGAGACTAAACCAGATTAAACTTTGTATGATATATAGGCTGCAGGAAAAATCGGAGAAGTTCTATATAAGAAATTGCTTTAAATTCTTTCATCTATACTTCTTCCGCATCTGAACCACTGTTTAGCGTTCAAGCCATAACAGTGGTTTACCGATCACTTATTGGATTGTGAGATTTTAAGCTTTAATTTATTATCGTTAACCTTAAGTAATTAATGCTGAGGCACCTAAGCGATTTTTTTGCGACACAAGTCACGACAATCGTTACTGCTTCGCGATAACTGACGCCATTTAAAAATACCGAGGAACTTGAGTCTCTTCCCTCCATCAGTCCCTCTCAACTCAGTAGTGGACGTCTCCCGTTCCTCAGCTGTCAAACTTTTTGAGCCGGAGCGTCCTATTTTATGCTCAAACATGGTCTAGCCAGCAAGCTTTTAGGAATTTTTTCGTTCCAGCTTATCATTCAAATTCCTTTGGCACCGAGGCAAAAAGCCTCTGTACATTATTTCATAAGATAGTACCGCAATGACATCACTGACGCTAGTCACACAGTCTAGTAGTACAATTTCTATATTTTTTTTTGTTCGAAACAACAATTCAATGGCAATGGTAGCGATAACTAACTAAATTCATGCCTGCCACAATCTACTTGACAGCGCCGGAAAAGCGCTTAGCGCGATTGCATTGACAAAAATTTATGGCGCTGGTTTCATAGTATTGACGTAAGAAAAGCGCCAATACCCGCGTCATGTATCAGGGTAGGCAAAAGACTTATGAAGCGTATTTTTTGTCTATCGAGAGAGGCCTTAATGTTTCAGTTGCTTACTTGGTACCAATTCACTTGTTACCAAGAGTGATTTCCCCCCGAATATATTAGTTTTGTAACTAAAATGAAATAAGTGTTTCAGCTTAAAGTGTTATTTTACTCCACAGTGCACCGAAAGGTCATATTCCCATTACCCATATTAAATTAGCTTATTGCACAAATTCTCAACTATAAACATAAGTTGTTGATTAGAACTGTAGTAAAATGCTGACAACCGCATTTCGAATGTAGAATAGATAAGAAATTTCTTAGTTATGTTTTTGCATTAATATAATGAGCAATTTACTTTAATCGCAATTTTTGTTGATTTATACATTTTTTCTTCGGAGGTCATTAGCCAAAAAATGCAGTGCATCACAAAAAATTATAGGAGTTCTTAAGAAAAAGCTCAAGAATTGTCGTGTATTTTCTGTATGAAATTGATCTCTTAGCTTCACATGAGAAAGCGAAAATGGCAGCAGCAGTTGGTAACAGTTTTCGTCAGTTAGTATATTCTTACTTTTTTGATAGTGTAACGAATTTTAGCAAGCCTTGATTATTCTGCAGCTTCTGTTATAGTTCGAATCGTTGAACTGTCGAATAAATAAGTTAAATATTCAGTATAGCAAAATGTTCTTTATTGACAACACTACTGTGGTAGTAGTACTTCACAATCAAACTACTCGCATACTTTGCGTATAGCGTGATAAAATCAAACTGATTGAGTATTCCTCAGCTTGCGCCGCTTTTATACTCTCTGTTGCCACTTTTCACGAACAGCCTTCTCGAACATCTGCCTATATATTTTTCATTACTGCATCTGATATTCACGTTTGTCTTCTAGTTATATGCGTGTATATTTAGTTAGTAAGTAGTAACTTGTATTCTTAGGTAATGATTACATGATGTGTGATTGTTTCTCTTTCTTCCTCGCACTTAGCTGCTGACTACTTGTGTGTATGTGAAATAATCTCTTCGCTCTTAGCTTTGCTGTTGCGTATATGTGTGGCTGATTACTTTGATATTGTTGTGCATTTGTTTACTAGCAGTATAGTGATGTATGGAACTGCTAATATTCGCCACAATAACTTTAGAAAATACTTTGATGAATTTTGAAACGAAAATTATGATAACCAATTTTAAAAAAATGTTGATGTTGCTTTGCCCGCGGTGTGAACCCAGAATCTTCGATGTGTTAGGCGGAGCACGCTACCATTACACCACAGCGGCCGCAATATTCAAATAGTCATTAGTAAATTAGAAAGCAACAAATGATAATGCGAAAGCAATTTATGGAAATGGGAAAGCGGCAGTTGTTAATGCTAAATCGTTATATGGAAATGAAAGTTCTCAATTGCAGATCGATATCAGTTTAGTCAAGTGTGGCTGATAAAGCACCTACTGCATATCAGTGTCTGAAGTGGTGTCGATCGACGGAAGGAGCAGTTCGTTTAGGTAATTTTTCATGCACAACTAAATATTCTCAATTACAATTGATGCTTTCGAATTCTAATTTGGCGCTTTCTTATTTACAATTGACTATTTTTACATGGAATGGCCGATTTCGTATTTACAATTAGCTATTCTCATTTACTGCTAAGTATTCTCAATTGCAAAAGACGACTTCACATTTATAAAAGAGCGCCGAGTACTCAAAAAGTTTCTTAAAATTCTGATACTTTAAGAAAAAAATTTACTAATCCCCTGAACTTTCGAACGAATTTTGGGAAAACACTTTTTTGAAATAGTATTCGTGATACAACTTATTAAAATATTTCTCCTAGGATTTACTTACTTTACTTAACTGGCGCTTGCCGGTTTAACGGTTCGTCGGCCGTTCATGGCGGAACCAGTAACAGGTGACTGCCGGAAATCAGCTGGTTGGTACTTTTTTAATATGATTTGACACTTCAACTTCCGGTTCAGTACCATCTTGACATTAGTCCATCGATTTACAAAAACAAAGTACATGGAACTTTTATTTATGTTTGTAGGTATGTCACCGTGCTGCCACCTTGTATGCTTCGGCCACGCAGCCGTCGAACAAGGCGCGCCAGTCGCTTCTTCGTTGGTCTAACTGGTAATACCAACGGATTGGGGACCGTCCTCTTCCTCTGCCAACCCATATGCCCAATCAAAAAATGAAAACGTATTTTGTACATCGCATTTACTTTACGATGGCCGCATCTTCGTCTAATTAGCGAAAAATATTTTAAAGAAAAAAATTTGCAAAATAAAAAACAAGATTATTAATTGGTCCTGCTATTTTTGTGTACACAGGTGTAGTCTCCTATATTAAATTTTTTTGTTTCACCCACACACTTTTTCAAATGGTGATCCCTTCAAAAATAAAAGTTAATCGAGGAAGTACCTTTGTACATCCCATTTACTTTACAGGTGTCCCGAGGTACTGGCGCATACCACCAAATGTTCTACACTGGCGCCTCCCTCTTTTGTGGTATAATTTGCAAACTTCGCGCTTATTTAAACAGTCGGGTTATTCTTTTTCTAACTTAATTGAAAAAGATTACAGTTATTACAATACGAGCCGGACCGTGCGCATCTTGTGCAACCAATATAAAAGTCTCTTATCAAATATCAACAGAAATCAGCTGTTCTATCAATCAATTAAAACTTACACCTTGCGCTGTCATCTAGCGTATGGGAGCAACTGTCGGTAATGCATGGCAAATATTCACAATAGTTCCATAGTACAAATATATTTCTTTGTGTGCTCACAATCGTTTATTTTTAACAAATTATTTTAATAAACTATAGCTAAACAAAAGCACTACAACCAAAATTTCCCAAAGCTCGCTAATAGCCCGAATCTCCATCTTTACAACCAAAACTTTATTTATAGATTTGGATTCCAAATAAGAGCGAAAAAGGGACCCGTACATAAAAACAGCAATTAGAAATAATATATATGATTAATAGTCAAATTGCTATATTTTAATGAACTCTGCTTTGTTTATTTACAGGTCTGGTAATAATAAGCTCTCAAACTCAAAATGGATAGTTCACGTAAACCGGAAAAATCAAATCCTCGCCGTCATGCAAATATTTTATCACAACTACTATTTGTTTGGGCCATACCTCTACTTTACAAAGGCTCCAAACATGGACTAAATACTGAAGACTTAACTAAGTGCCTGCCGGCAGATAATTCGGAAGATTTAGGAGACCGCTTGGAAAAGTGAGTAAAATCGAGTAATATTCTATTAAATTTAATGTTGATTGACTAACCCCGTGTTTCAATAGACAGTGCTCCAGATCCCGATAAAGAATTAATATGATCCATATGGATAATTTCGTTTTTGAATTTTTATCGAGATCTGGATCGCCGTCTATTGCAACGTGGGGTAAAATATACGTATAAGTGTTAACATATTTGTTGCTAGATTTTATCGCTTTATTGCTTGTTTCCAATAAACATTTAGGCTTGAGGCACATTAGAGCTCAAGTTGGTAACAAACACAGCTCTTAATTCCTAACATCTGTTTCTCAACAGTGGCTCAACTTGGAATCATTGCGTTATCAACAAAAGGCCATATTTTTTATGACAAAAAATGCTGTTTCTCAAGTTGAGAAAAATATAGTTTCAACTTGTACTAAAGTGTGATTCTCAAATGTAAGCTCAATTTCTGCAGTAATTACATTAAAAAATGAAATAAAATACGTATAAATTATTTTTAATTTATAACGCTTCATTAATGCTACCGCCGTGGTGTGTGAAGCAATACAAAAAAATTTTAGAAATAAGTTTTTTCGCTTTTTCTTAGCGGGTTCGCCCCTTGGCAGTTATTTTGCAAGGTGTATTTTTGCCATGAAAAACTTCTCAGTGAAAACTCATCTGCCTTGCAGAAAATTTCTCAAAGTTGGATAATGATTGAGAATGATGTTGGATATCAACTTGAGAACTATATATTTCTCGAAGGCTGCAGAAATATTTTTTCAATGTTTGTTGGGGTTCCAAAGCAGCTGTTAACACAAACTAAGGCAGCGAACAAAATAATAATTATTAGCCATAAAATTAAAAGAATGCATACCTAAATGTAAGAAACTTTGTTGGTGTTGTCGATCATACAAAAAGTTGTTGGGTAGAGCACGTGCTGAAATGAAAAATAAATTTTTCTTGTCTCATTATAGACTAACCAAGCGATTATTTAAGCTTTTCGCTTTGGCTAATTCAAAAACTATTCACACAAACAACACCACATGAACTTTTCGAAAAGCGTTTTATGTTGTTACAACAACAAGGCACGAAATAAAATGAGTTATTGCAAAAAAAAAAATAATAATGCAATCGTTGGACTGATTTATTTATTAATCGGCACGAAACAACTTCACAATTTGTGCCATTGCACACTGGTCGGCCTTATATGGAGTCGGTGGCCAAAAATACTTCCAGTAGAGATATCAACGTGAAACTTTGGTCACGGCTTTACAAATATGTGAGAGTAATTTTTTCATAAAATTGGTGCGGCTGATACCTTCAAACCGACCCACAACCACCCACTTAGGTTAGGTTAGGTGGTAGCTGCACTGATAAGGATAGCTCACTTGAACAACACGAAGGTCCATTGTGATACCACATACACCAAAAATAACGGTGACTTAGATCTAGCTACTTAGAGAATCGTTGAGTAGCAACGATAAAGCTCCGAGTGATACCGATCTCAACTTTGGTTAAATCCTCGGGACATCCAAGTGAGTCGCGACCGAAGTACTTTCGCCTAGTTCTGGCAAAAGCTGGGCAATCAAGCATAAAGTGATTTGGTGATTCAACCTCATCGTCCTCCAAACAGCTGCAGCAGGATGGAGTTTCCAGTATATTGAGACGTACCGCATGGATACCCATCGGACAGTGCCCTGTCAAAACCCCAATGACCATTTTATAGGTGAGCCTTAGTGAACCCAATTATTTCAGCAGACCTCCTGCCATCCACTTTCGGCTAAAAAGATCTTGCTACCCTGCAAGACGTGTTGTCCACCCAACGTTTGCTGAGCTATGGAGGAGCAATCCACAGGTGGCCAGCGGAATCCCGAAATCCCTACAGCCATCTTCATCCGGTTCAGTTGTACCGATGCGGGCTAGGAGATCCGCTTGACAGTTACCCGGGATATCACTGTGGCCCGGAACCCAGATAATCTTAATTCTAAAATAATTCGATGCAATCGCAAGCGAGGTCAGGCACTCCCAGACCACCCTCGATCGCACTGTAGTTGAGCTCAAGGCCTTGATAGCCGCTTGGCTATCAGAGTAGATGTTAAATTCCCTAACCGTAGTTGCACTGGATAGCATTCCATCCACCGCATCCTTAATTGCAGCAACTTCCGCTTGGAATACACTGCAGTGATCAGCCAACTTAAACTTGCGGCTTACATTTAGCTCTTGACAAAAGACCCCCGCCAACCTTTCCGTCCAACTTCGACCCATCCGTGAACAACTTAACCGGTCCCATGCCCCAGATAATTCCTCTTCCCCACTCCTCCCTCGGGGGAACGACTGGGGTGAAGGTTGCATAGGGAGCGGTCATCGGCATAAAATAGTCCGTCCTGTCCGGGATAAAGTCGAAATTAGTGAGAAGGCTAGAGTGTCCGAAATCAGAGAGCTCATAACCCATATCACGAAGCCTGACCAACGACCGGGTCGCGGCTGCCTTTCCCGCAATATCTACTGGATGTATGTTCAGCATGACATTCAGTGCCAAGGTAGGTGTTGTTCTCAGAGCGCCACTGATACCAATCAGCACCGTCAGTTGCACTGACACTAACATTTTGGAGGTGCTCGCCGTGTCCAGTGCTTTCCCTCAGACCAGCACCCCATATATCAGAATCGGTTTGACCACCATCTCATAAAGCCAGTGTACTACTCCTGGCGAGAGTCCCCATCTCTTTCCGATAGCCCCTCTGCAGCAGTACAAGGCAACGGCGGCCTTCCTGGCCTGATCTTCCACATTGGGTCTCCAGGACAGTTTCTTGTCCAAAACAATCTCCAAATATTTAACCCTATTAGAAAGTACCAACGGTACCCCCCAATCGAGGGAGTTCTGAAATCGGGCATCTTATATCTCCTTGTAAAAACAACCAATTCCGTTTTTCCCGGGCTAACCGCCACACATGATTCAGCCCACCTAGCCACAGTATCCAAGTAGCCCTGCAGAACATCGCGCAGGGTGCCCAAAAATTTGCCTCTGACTAGGATAGCGACGTCATCTGCATAGGCAACCACCCGACAACCATTGGTCTCCAGCTCCACAAGAAGCTCGTTGACTACCACAACCCAGAGCAGGGAGATAGGACACCCCCCTGTGGCGTGCCCCTGCACACCCTCTTAATTATGGCCCCTCCCCACTCCGCTGCGATAATTCTGCCGCATAGAAGTTTGTTAATAAATTCAACCAGAGCCGCCTCGACTCCTAAACCCACCAGAGCTCTTTCGATTGCCCCCGGTAAGACATTGTTAAAAGCCCCTCGTTGTCTAGAAAGGCACCCAGAGCATACTCTTTGTGTTCTCGTAGAGATATCAATCTATTTGCTTTACAATCGAATGGAGAGCCGTTTCCGTCGATCTGCCCTTTCAGTACGCATGCTGTGAAGCCGACAGTAACCCCCGAGGTATCCTTTCCCGTAGATACAGGCCAATCAACGGCTCAAACGTCTTAAGAAGAAACGACGAGAGACTGATTGGCTTGAAATCCTTAGGTGATACATGAGAGCTTCTGCCGGCCTTCGGAATGAAAATAACCCTAACCGTGTGCCAAGACTTCGGGATATAGTTAAGCCTGAGGCAGCTAGTGTAGATGATGGTCAACCAGCGGCAGGAAGTCCCCAAAGACTTTTGAAGTTGCGCAGGAATGATTCAATCCGGGCCCGGAGACTTATATGGCTTGAACGACCCTATAGCCCAGGTTATTTGACTTTCCCGTATTGGAATGGCAGGCACTTCTGCATGGTCAACGCCCGCCGAACATGCAGGCGAAGATCCCTGCGCAATTGGGACATCGGGAAAATGATATCCAGTAAAAGCCCTGGGGACTCCTCGCTACTCATCGACCAGTCCCACCAGCATCTCTCAGATACCCCAGAGGAGCGGGATTCTTAGAGATTGTTTTTCTAAACCTCGCCGATTCATTGCAGCCTTCTACGTTTTCGCAGAAACTTCGCCATGAATCTCGCTTAAATAAAAGAAAAATAAATGTAAGGCGCCATAACCTTCGAAGAGATCTAAGGCCGAGCTTCTCTTCCAATTTGCGTCGTGCTCCTCCTGATTTTCCCTACAAATTGGCCGGACGGGACCTACATGATTTTATGCCGACTCCGAACGGCATCTGCAAGGCAGATGAGTTTTCACTGAGAGCTTTTCATGGCAGAAATACACCCGGAGCGCTTGCCAAACACTGCCGAGGGGCGACCCCGCTTAGAAAAATTTTCTTCTAATTGAAAAACCTTATTTCTAAAATTTTTGATGTTGCTTTGCCCGGGGTTTGAACCCAGGGCATCCGGTGTGGTAGGCGGAGCACGCTACCATCACACCACGGTGGCCGCCATGAATCTCGCTTGGCTATCCTTATTTCAGATTTATAAATCCCCAGCCCACCTTCTAGAGCTCCCAGTCCGAGGGTAGTTTACTCCTCCTGGCTCTGTTGAAGAGCCGCTGACTGCACGCTCTTAGGTCGTCAAGAGAATCCGACCACCAGGGCGGCTTGCCCTTCCCCCTGTAAGTTTTCAATGGAGAGGACAGTTGAAAGGCGCTATTGCTTGCCGAGGTGAAGTTTTCCACCAGAACGTC
This sequence comes from Eurosta solidaginis, assembly GCF_040869045.1. Lineage (NCBI taxonomy): Eukaryota > Metazoa > Arthropoda > Insecta > Diptera > Tephritidae > Eurosta > Eurosta solidaginis. Next base: position 13,804,577 of record NC_090319.1, read on the forward strand.
TATCTCAGATTCGGAGAGGTCCGAACTAAAGGTAGGCGCCGCAAGCAACAGCTCTCCCATCTTCCTACAATAAAAGCCCCAGTTAGTACTTTTAGGGTTCCTAAAAGATATTTTACCGGGACGTTCTTCGTTCAGCGAGAACTGAATATATTGGTGATCAGAGAAGGAGTGCTCGTTGAGAACCCTCCAGCCAGATATCCGACCTTACACCTCTCTACTAACCAGGGTGAGGTTCAGGACCTCCTCCCTTACCGCAGTAATAAAAGTCGGGTCATTCCCCCTATTACATATACAAAGCCCCTCATCTACAATAAAAGTAAATAAAGACTCACCTCTAGTGTTGGTATCCGAGCTTCCCCAGATGCTATGATGGGCATTAGCATCGGCACCGATGATCACGCCAACACCTCTCCGCCTTGCTTCGGCGGTGATTTCGCCCAGTATCGCAGGTGGTGGTCCCGCTACGTCCCCATGGGGCATATAAGCTGAGACCACCCACATTTCATTACTGCCTCGCGCGAGGCAGACCGTGATTACGTCAGCATTGCTGAAATTAGAGAGAATAAAAGCTTTAATATCTTTTTTAACAAGCACACAGGATCTAGGCCTACCTGCCTCCCCATGTACAAAGGTGTTGAATTTTCTAGTCCTTAATCCAGAAATCTTTCTGCCGTTACTACTCAGCACGGCTCCTGGACAAGGACTATATCCACTCCGCCTTTTTCAAGGCAGAGCAACAAATTGGCGGAAGCCGCCTTAGAGTGTTGAAGATTGATTTGGCGGATTTCCATCAAAACCGCTCTTCTTCCGCACCCCACACTTGGCGGATTCGTGTTAGTCTTGTCCATTCTAAAAAGTCCCCCCTCAAGGCGCTTTCCGGAGCCGATTGCGTAGTCGCGGTATCGTGGTTATCTATGCTGCGGAGGGAGGCCACGCGAGGGTAATGCGTTCAGAGCTAGAGCGGACGCAAACCGGAAAATTTTTCAACCGCACCTACACCACCAACTTAACGGCTACGGAGCCGGAACGTACCTTGAGGCCCGCCACGGTTTTAATGGGACGTGGGCAGGTGCAAAATTAGCCTACCAGCCATTTCAGTAAGGTTTCACCCCGACCTACTGAGGTGGCAGAATACCGCACCTACCAGCCCAAAGTCATCAAGTCGAAAACAGAGTCAAAATCAAAATCCCTAACAATCCAGTTCGTCACCGCTGCGTACCGATCTTGACCCTTAACAGGGTCCTCCCTCTCCTGAGCTCGGCACAATGACTCAGGGGTGCGAGTTTTATCGAGTTGTCCTCTCTAGATCCCCCATTATCAGTAGAAGCAGGGGCACCTCGTGCAGGACGTGATAACTAATCACGTGTGGCAATTCGTCACTATGGCCGGTCTAAGACTGATACCAGTCCCTGATCCAGAGCCTGGAACCACGTATGATATCCAAGCCAAGTATCTTAACCGCTTACTTTCACCGCATACATACAAAAAGTAAGTAGATGTGGGGGGAAAAGTGGTAAGATGTGTCTATCGCAAATACAATGTTTAACAGGTTTAAATAAAGAAATTGAAGTTATTAATTAATTAATTAAAGATTTTGCATACAGAACAATAACAAAACAACAAACACACACAAAAGTTTACATTTGCATATCTTCGACTGGATAAAATAATGTGAGCACATACAACATACGACAATAATTTATCAGAGTGACGCTATCAGAAAACTGTGGCAAAACATAGTTAGTGGCAGAAAGTGGCAGCTGATATTAACACTTTAGAATCTTAAAACTGTGAATAATAATATGATATAAGTCCCAACGTGAGGATCGGTGAGGAACCCAATTGAATTCTTAGCTGATATTTAAATATTTGTGCAAATAAACACTAATAAAGGCATTGGTGAAATTTTGAATAACAAAAAAAAAAAAAAAAAAAAACACAACAAGCTAAAGACTAAAATTATTTCAAAATGAAATAAATACCTTTGACTTCAATATTCATTTTTATTTATTTCAATACAATGAGAAGCTCGACCTAAATCTTATCGGAGGTGTATGGCACAATAGTTATAAGTATATACACAATTACCTTATTTTAGAATAATACAAGCAGACCCGACAGACGTTATTCTACCCTAGCTTTGCAATATATTTATGAATTTTAATAAGTTTTTATCTCTTACTGTCCCTCTCTCTGTCTCGCTCTCTCCTTCCCCCTCTCCTCTTCTCCATTTATCCCTCTCCCCTCTCTAGATTCCCCTCCTTCGCTCTCCCTCTTTGCCACTATCACACTATTTTCGTTTCAACCTATATCTTTCTGTCTCATTCCCTTCTCTCTTTATTCCTTTCTCTCGTTTCCTCTGTCACAATTACTAGCTAATTATAACAAATCGTATCGTAAATTAGATGTTTTGCGCATCGATCGGTACCACCCAGAAAATTTTTTTTTTATTTTTATCAAGAGTCTCAATATCAGTCCACACGTAAAATTCCAACATTCTAGGTGTATTATTTACTAAATAATCATGTTTTTTGTGTTTTCCAAAATGTTATATATATAACAAGTAACGAAGGCTAAGTTCGGGTGTAACCGAACATTACATACACAGTTGAGAGCTATGGTGACAAAATAAGGGAAAATAACCATGTAGGAAAATGAACATAGGGTAACTCTGGAATGTGTTTGTATGACATGTGTATCAAATGGAAGGTATTAAAGAATATTTTAAGAGGGAGTAGGCCATAGTTCTATAGGTGGACGCCTTTTCGGGATATCGTTATAAAGGTGGACCAGGATTGACTCTAGAATGCGTTTGTACAATATGGGTATTAAATGAAAGGTGTTAATGAGTATTTTAAAAGGGAGTGGGCCTTAGTTCCATAGGTGGACGCCTTTTCGAGATATCGCCATAAAGGTAGACCAGGGGTGACCCTATGATATTTTTGTACAATATGGGTATCAAATTAAAGGCATTAATGAGGGTTTTAAAAGGGAGTGGTGGTAGTTGTATATGTGAAGGCGTTTTCGATATATCGACCAAAATGTGGACCAGGGTGACCCAGAACATCATCTGTCGGGTACCGCTAATTTATTTATATATGTAATACCACGAACAGTATTCCTGCCAAAATTCCAAGGGCTGTTGTTTTCGCCCCACAGAACTTTTTCATTTTCTTCTACTTAATATAGTAGGTGGCACACCCATTTTACAAAGTTTTTTTCTAAAGTTATATTTTGCGTCAATAAACCAATCCAATTACCATGTTTCATCCCTTTTTTCGTATTTGGTATAGAATTATGGCATTTTTCATTTTTCGTAATTTTCGATATCGAAAAAGCGGGCGTTGTCATAGTCGGATTTCGGCCATTTTTTATACCAATACAAAGTGAGTTCAGATAAGTACGTGAACTGAGTTTAGTAACGATATATCGATTTATATCAAGCCGCTACCGCTATTTCACAAGGATTGGTAAATTTTTGTTCGACTTATGGCATTAAAACTATCCTAGACAAATTAAATGAAAAAGGGCGGAGCCACGCCCGTTTTGAAATTTTCTTTTGTTTTTGTATTTTGTTGCACCATATCATTACTGGAGTTGAATGTTGACATAAGTTACTTATATACTGTAAAGATATTAAATTTTTTGTTAAAATTTGACTTAAAAATTTTTTTTTAAAAGTGGGCGTGTTCGTCATCCGATTTTGCTAATTTTTATTCAGCGCACATATAGTAATAGGGGGAACGTGCCTGCCAAATTCCATCATGATATCTTCAACGACTGCGAAATTACAGCTTGCAAAACTTTTAAATTACCTTCTTTTAAAAGTAGGCGGTGCCACGCCCATTGTCCAAAATTTTACTAATTTTCTATTTTTCGTCATAATGTCAACGCACCTACCAAGTTTCATCGCTATATCCGTTTTCAATAATGAACTATGGCACTTTTTCGGTTTTTCGAAATTTTCGATATCGAAAAAGTGGGCGTGGTTATAGTCCGATATCTTTCATTTTAAATAGCGATCTGAGATGAGTGCCCAGGAACCTACATACCAAATTTCATCAAGATACCTCAAAATTCACTCAAGTTATCGTGTTAACGGACGGACGGACGGACATGGCTCAATACATTTTTTTTCCATACTGATGATTTTGATATATGGAAGTCTATATCTATCTCGATTCCTTTATACCTGTACAACCAACCGTTTTCCAATCAAAGTTAATATACTCTGTGTGCAAAGCACGCTGAAGAGATTTTAGGCCGAGCTTCTTTTCCAATTCGCAAATTAGCGGGATACAAATTAGCGGGACGTGCCTACATGTTTTATGCCGACTCCGAACGGCATCTGCTAGGCAAATGAGTTTACACTGAGAAGCTTTTTATGGCATAAATACACTCGGAGTGCCTGCCAAAACACTTTCCAGTTGCGTCCACGCTTAGAAAAACCTTCATTTTATTGAAAAAGGTTGTTTCTAAAATTTTGTTGTTGCAGTCATATAAGGGGCGGTGCCACGCCCATTTTTTTTAATTTGAAGTTTTTCCTATTTATTGTTATAAATCCACTTGGAAAATTAAATACCATTGATATAAAGCTCTTTTTTGCAAAGATATAGCTTATTTTATTTGTCCACGAGACCGTTAAAAATATTTTATATAACAGTGGGCGTGGTTCTTAACCGATTTCGTTAATTTTTCTTCGAAACATTCCTTATAGTAAAGCAAACCTTCTGCCGAATTTTGTTATGATAGGTTTAACGGTTTTTGTTTGATGATTAATAATATTTGTAAAATTGATTTTATCACAAGTGGGCGGTGCCACGCCTATTTTCAAACATTTTTCAAATTTTTATCAGGAGGCTGTGTTCGAGTTTGCCTAAATGCTACCTAAATACACAAAAAACCTAAATCACTGGAAACTGTCGGCGAGGCAGTGCAAAAAAAAAATTTGAATTTTTTTGAGCATACTTTTCAACCATGGTTCAATTATATGGTTGGCTCATCTCATACCAATAGTTCAGCCCATTTTCTAGCTCCTTTAATAGGAAAAGAACCATTGGTCGTGAGGTTAAGCATGGCCGAAGGGATTGTCAAAAGGAGATGGCAAACTCAAAATGAAACCAACACATTGGCAACATTTTCTTACACATACACAGATTTTGACAATTTGGACAGACATATTTTGTTGCTTTACAGATGAGCCATGCTTTTCAACCTAAATTGAAATGTCAAATTTGAAGAACAAAATAAAATTGTTTTTTTGTTATTTTATTCAGTTTTCTTTTTGATTTCTACATATGTATTTATATGCCAATTATAGCTACTTTATTGACCAGAGGACGATGATTCGACTGCGGTTGTGTCCGATCAATAGTTGAAGGGTGCAGTGATGGTTTTAAATAGATTGGCGTTAACGCTGGCGGAATACAAATTAGATCCATGATCTTCAACGCTGGTTCAGATTCAGCAGTTACATACGTATGTGGTTCTCAACGCCCGCACCGCTTCCCTAAAATTTGTTATTTGGGGCATTCCCAATGTAGGTACCCGTCTTCAACTTGAGATGGAAGCAAGCGTCCAATTAGGCGGAGGCGCTGCATTTTCTTGTTCTGTGATCTAAGTAAAATGTATCCTCCCCTGATCCCTGTCCTGCAGAAGCATGTGTTCCTGAGTAAACTACGGTTTTGTATTGTGTGTATAAACAAACAACAATTAGTTGTCAAATGAACTCGCACAGTTTTTTCCGAAATTGTTGCAGTGCTGGAATGTTCCAGCGGAATATTAGTTTAGGTACCTAAAATTTAGATCAACTCGCACCCAGCCTTAATTGAAAAGCCGCGGCTTTATTTTATAAGATGTATATTTAGATATAAATTTTTAAATTATGAATTTTTTAGCGACCTTTTATCTTTAAATATGTATTTATAGCTGGCTTTAGGTCCGTGTTTTATAATGGAAAAATTAAAAAGAAAAATTAAAAGAAATAATCAAAGGGTGTTTTTAATTTTTTTAAATTTTTAAACGATAAACCTTTTAATACGTATTGCATTTCTGCCTTTTCTCCTAGAAATTGGTATAGCGAATTGGCGCGCGCCCATCGCAAAGGGCGCAAACCTCTACTACGAAACGCAATACTTCGTACTTTTTGGCTGCCCGCAGTTATGGATGGCTTAATATCGCTTATTTATATCACAATAAAGTAAGTTGGCTCCAGAAAGAAATACATATGTACATACATATGTATATTCTGCCTTTTGTATATTTTGTATATTTAATTTAACATTTTTTTGTTTCGCAGATCACTTATACCAGCAGTACTTGCACAATTATTGATGCAATTTCAAAAACAAGTTGCTGCCCCATCAATTCGCATGATTAATGCCACCATGCCGACTGATGAGACGGTGGCGGCGATAGTAAACGATACAAATCGTATGACACGTTCCATAGATTCAGTCATGAAAAGCGTTTCATTGTTATCATTGGTAGCTGATATTGGTGGTGCTGGTGGTGGCGCGAGCAGTAGTGGAGGAGGTGAGTGTATGTGTGTTTGAAAAAATAGGGCGTAAAGCATGTGTTGGTATCAGTAGTGTGCGGTACCTAAGGAAATTATTTGCTTTGTTGGGTCTTTTCTATCTCTGATTCGATTCTTGTAAAATGTCTATATTTTATTTCGTAGCTGAGTTGAACAACAAAGTTTCAATTCCTTCGCAGTGGATATTTTGTACAATCTTAGCCTTCGAAGTCTAACCTAGTTATCAAAAGGCTTATTTTTCATGTGGGTACGTTCCGGTAACAAGCGCCATCACGGAACGATTTCATATGACCAGCTTCTAGGCCACTCATTGGTTTCATAAGGAGGGTCACAAGAGCCTCACCTGCTACAGAAACAGGATTCGCCACAGGTAGATGAGGCGAAAATTGGGTTGAAGAAGCTATAAACCTCATGAAAGGGTTGCGCTATACAACCCCTTGAATCCTATTAAAATTTTATCGATGTGCTATCCCAAAAATATCGGTTTTCTATCGAAAAAATATCGATTTTTATCGAAAAAATAGCAATTTGTTATATTTTTGATAACGACTGAATTTTTTTTTCAATGACAAAGCGATATTTTGTCGATGGGACTCTTTGTATAATCTTCCCCCTTCACTAACCGATTAAAGCTTATCTATCTACCAACTCTTGCTAGTCGAAGGGAAATGCTTGGTGTAATATTTATGACAAAACTACTAAATGGATCGATTTTAAGCCCATTTCTTTTGAACGAATAAACTGTTGTGTTCCCTCTCGCACTACGAGACACTTCAAACCTTTTCTGCTGAGACAATGTAGAACTAATTTCGAACTAAACGAACCTTTCCGGTGCTTGTGCCAAGATTATAATTCCCATTCAAACATATTTGATAGCTCGGACTCCCTTTTTTCTATAAAAAGGACTGTTCTCACCTCTCTTAATAATTAATGTACAATATGTTTGTTCATGTTTTATTAATTTAAGTATTACACTCAGGTCATGACATCACTTCTGTAGCTAAGCAGTTTTAAATATCGACGCTTGACAAACTTCTGCCTTACGATTCTGCAAAAAAAAAAAAATATTGAAATAAAATAATCGCGTGAACAGGATTAGCCTGGTTGCATTGGGCCACTTGAGGCCAACGCGCTGTCTTAACCTCCAAAAACAAACATCGATAATATTGTAACGAATTTACTGAAATTCCGCTCATTCCAAATCTTCTGCTAACGTTCGAATCTCTAAACTGTTGAATAAATAACTCCAATATTGAATAATGCAAAAATGGTCTTTATTAGACTACTTGAAAATAACAGTTATACTTCGCAACTAATAGCTTCTTAAATCAAACTGATTTTTTGTGCCTCAACTCTTGCTGCTTTTATACTGTTTGGTTTCCTCATTGGCATATTTCTAGGCGGTTCTATTTCTAGAATTTACTAGTTAGTTACCAACTATAAAATTACCAGCTATAACCACGTTTATAGCTTCTCATATGCGCGTGTACATGTGAGTGATACTTGCACAAATTATTGCCTACTTTTGGGAGTATCTCAGATATATGCATGTGTTTGTGCGTTGCTCTCCGCTGCTTGTATGGACATATGTATAGACATAATGATTGATTTATTGATGTGCATACAAGTCACTGCTTAGTATTGGCTTAGAGATAATAGTATCCCTTAGTGCTGCTAATATTCGTCACAATGATCTTATAAGAACTTAATATTTTTTCGATAAAAAATCGATAGCTTTTCAATAATAAACCGTTTACATGTCGATAATACATCGGCATTTCTTCGAGAGCAGTTGTTATCAATAACATGCAGATAACTCGTCGATAACAAACGCCGATATTTGCGAACCGTGCTAAAATAATCCAAAATAGTACCAAAATGAACCCGAATTAGTCGCTAACATAATCCCGTAATTATTTCGAAATGACACCGGAATGAAGCAAAGATGATTATATAACACATTCAAAATAGGCCCCATATAATACCGAATTAATCCATACTTATCTCTAATCTGGACCAAAACTTGAAAGTGATATTTTTGTCCTAGGTATTACTGTTTGAATGGGTGAGACGGGGCCAAATCGAAAAATTCATTCAGTATGCATATACCAGTTTCTAACCGAAGATTTTTTCGTACAAAAATAAAAGTTTCTAAGTAAAAGACTCGAGTGAAATAAGAAACAAAAAACAAAAACCAATTGCGAAAAATCAAATTTTTTAGTTCCGCATCCGGTTTCGCTAAATTCACTTCCCTTACATCCCTAGTATGTACATATATTGAACGCATTTCGTGTTATAATCATTGCTTGTAATTGTTCCATTATAATAATTAGAGCATGAGGCAATTGTTGCTGGTGACACAAAATAATTCTACAAAGCAAACAAAACAGTACGCACATTTCAAAGACATCCATTCAATTGCGTGCCAATTAGGTGGTGTTCGTCATCAATTGATTGGTTTGACTGAACTGATTACAGCAATGATGATACATAGTTTGCATTTGTTTTAAACAGTTTATTGCTTTTACTTTTTTCCTTTCTCATACTATGTATATAGCATCTTCTAATACGATTGGTGTCACCGGAAAACCAACTACTACAGTCCAATTTTCAATTGCTGCTAATGATCAAGCGGATTTTACAGATTTTGACGATCCGTTATTGTATATATTACAAGATGTTTATTGGCTTGGTGCTATTTTGGTGTTATCTACATTACTTGGTTGCTTTATGATACATCATGTGGATTTGAGACAAAGACTCATGGGTGCGCGCATGCGTATTGCTTGCTGCTCTCTAATTTATAGAAAGGTAAGTAAGTTTGTATAATGAAAACGATATGCTAAGTACTTAAAAGTGGCGGTGCTGGGTCTTTATTTTTCGCTAAAAAGTTGGTAAATCATACCCTTTTAAGAGTGCCTTGGGAACTAAATATTTAGTTAAATTGTGAGGACTGATAACATAATCACTCTACAAGTCACTTATCGTACCCGTCCTGCTATATGGGGCAGAAGCATGGACCATGACAACAGCAGATGAAGCGGCTTTGGGAGTGTTCGAGAGAAAAGTCATTCGAAAGATTTATGGACCTCTACGCGTTGGCGATGGCGAGTACCGAGGAAGATTTAATGATGAGCTGTACGAGCTATACGCAGACAGCAACATAGTCCAGCGAATTAAAACGCAGCGGCTGCTCTGGCTAGGCCATGTTATGCGAATGAAAAATGATGCTCCGGCCAAGAAAGTGTTTCTATCGGAACCCGCCTATGGAAGCAGAGGTAGAGGGCGGCCCCACTCCGTTGGAAGGACCAGGTGGAAAACGATTTAAACTCCCTTGGTGTGACCAATTGGCGCCGGTTGGCGAAGCGAAGGAGCGACTGGCGCGCCTTGTTGGACGGCCATAACCGTTTAGACGGTTAAGCGCCAATTAATAAGTAAGATAACATAATCATTATAAAGCAGTAAAATCGTTATGTGAATCGATAATAGTACCCATTAATCGCTCCTCAACTATAAAAACTTGTAATCGGTAACAGGCAAAAACTCTTATTAAATAGTTATTCAAATTAATAAAAGGGTGTGTTCGAACAGCAGCTGTTGCAGCAGTGCTACATTAAGGCCCGGTTTTTCAGTAGTTGGTTAAGCTAAGCCTAAACTAAGTCTGCTTAAACTCTAGTCAAATTTAAACTTCAGTTAATCTACTGAGCAGTTTTTCAGTCACAGTTTAAGGCCGCCTATGGGTATGCTGGTTTGGGCGGTTTTTGGTTTTTTTTATTATCAAGATAATTTGTAGATACGGCAACAACTGGATTTTGTTTACCCAACAAACATGGAAAAAATTCTCCGGCGAAATACATATATATCTAGTTCCGGAAGTGATATCCAACATCATTATTTAATTATTCTTAAACCAGATAGTTATCGAGTTGATAACCAACTTCGTTCCCCAGTCACTATCCAACCTTTGAGAAATTTTGTAAAATTTAAAGTTTTCCAGTTTAATATTTAAAAATTAATTAATATTTTCCAATTATTATTCTAATTTCGAGAGGTTTTGAGAAATGTACAGTTCTCAAATGAATATTCAGCCCATTTCTCCAGTTAATATTTTACATTGGATATCGAGTTGAGGTGGAGCTGCAAAAAATCTGCAAGGGGGTACGACCAAAACCAACAGCTGTTTATTGTGAGAAATAAGCACCTGGTTGATAGCAGTAATGAAGCGTAATTAATCAAGAATAAATTATTATGGCGGCCGCCGTGATGTGATGGTAGCGTGCTCCGCCTACGACACCGAAGAAATCAACATCATGGAATCTTACATTTGAGTCCAGTTAGAGAGCCACAATTTTTATACTCAGTTGAGCAGAGCTCACAGAGTATATTAAGTTTGATTGGATAACGGTTGGTTGTACATATATAAAGGAATCGAGATAGATATAGACTTCCATATATCAAAATAATCAGGATCGAAAAAAAATTTGATTGAGCCATGTCCGTCCGTCCGTCCGTTAACACGATAACTTGAGTAAATTTTGAGGTATCTTGATGAAATTTGATATGCAGGTTCCTGAGCACTCATCTCAGATCGCTATTTAAAATGAACTATATCGGACTATAACCACGCCCACTTTTTCGATATCGAAAATTTCGAAAAACCGAAAAAGTGCGATAATTAATTACAAAAGACAGATAAAGCGACGAAACTTGGTATATGAGTTGAACTTATAACGCAGAATAGAAAATTAGTAAATTTTTGGGCAATGGGCGTGGCACCGCCCTCTTTTAAAAGAAGGTAACTTAGAAGTTTTGCAAGCTGTAATTTGACAGTCGTTGAAGTTATCATGATGAAATTTGGCAGGAACGTTACTCCTATTACTATATGTACGCTTAATAAAAATTAGCAAAATCGGAGAAGGACCACGCCCACTTTTAAAAAAAATTTTTTTTTAAAGTAAAATTTTAACAAAAAATTTAATATCCTTACAATATATAAGTAAATTATGTCAACATTCAACTCCAGTAATGATGTGGTGCAACAAAATACAAAAATATAAGAAAATTTCAAAATGGGCGTGGCTCCGCCCTTTTTTATTTAATTTGTCTAGGATACTTTTAACGCCATAAGTCGAACAAAAATTAACCAATCCTTTTGAAATTTGGTACGGGCATAGATTTTATGACGTTAAATGTTTTCTGTGAAAATGGGCGGAATCGGTTGATGTCTAGCCCAGTTTTTATACACAGTCGTCCGTCTGTCCTTCCGCATGGCCGTTAACACGATAACTTGAGCAAAAATCGATATATCTTTAATGAACTTAGTTCACGTGCTTACTTGAACTCACTTTATCTTGGTATGAAAAATGAACGAAATCCGACTATAACCACGCCCACTTTTTCGATATCGAAAATTACGAAAAATGAAAAAAATGCCATAATTCTATACCAAATACGAAAAAAGGGATGAAACATGGTAAGGTAATTGGATTGTTTTATTGACGCGAAATATAACTTTAGAAAAAACTTTATAAAGTGGTTGTGACACCTATCATATTATGTAGAAGAAAATGAAAAAGTTCTGCAGGGCGAAATAAAAAAACCCTTAAAACCTTGGCAGGTATTACATATATAAATAAATTAGCGGTATCCAACAGATAATGTTCTGGGTCACCCTGGTCCACATGGTCGATATCTGGAAAACGCCTTCACATATACAACTACTACCACTCCCTTTTAAAACTCTCATTAATGCCTTTAATTTGATACCCATATCGTACAAACTCATTCTAGAGTCACCCCTGTCCACCTTTATGGCGATATCTCGAAAAGGTGTCCACCTATAGAACTAAGCCCCACGCCCTTTTAAAATACTCATTAACACCTTTCATTTGATACCCATATCGTACAAACATATTCTAAAGTCACCCCTGGTCCACCTTTATGGCGATATCTCGAAAAGGCGAACACCTATAGAACGAAGGCCCACTCCCTTTTAAAAATACTCATTAACACCTTTCATTTGATACCCATATCGTACAAACGCACTCTAGAGTCACCCCTGGTCCACCTTTATGGCGATATCTCGAAAAGGCGACCACCTATGGAACTAAGAATTACTCCCTTTTAAAATACTCATTAACACCTTTCTTTTGATACCCATATTGTACAAACAAATTCTAGGGTAACCCCTGGTCCACCTTTATGGCGATATCTCGAAACCGCGTCCACCTATGGAACTAAGGATTACTCCCTTTTAAAATACTCATTAACACCTTTCATTTGATATCTATATCGTACAAACGCACTCTAGAGTCACCCCTGGTCCACCTTTATGGCGATATCTCCAAAATGCGACCACCTATACAACAACCACCACTCCATTTTAAAACCCTCATTAATACCTTTAATTTGATACCCATATCGTACAAACACATTCTAGAGTCACCCCTGGTCCACCTTTATGGCGATATCTCGAAACGGCGTCCACCTATGGAACTAAGGATTACTCCCTTTTAAAATACTCATTAACACCTTTCTTTTGATACCCATATTGTACAAACAAATTCTAGGGTCACCCCCGGTCCACCTTTATGGCGATATCTCGAAACGGCGTCCACCTATGGAACTAACTCCCTTTTAAAATACTCATTAACACCTTTCTTTTGATACCCATATTGTACAAACAAATTCTAGGGTAACCCCTGGTCCACCTTTATGGCGATATCTCGAAACGGCGTCCACCTATGGAACTAAGGATTACTCCCTTTTAAAATACTCATTAACACCTTTCATTTGATACCCATATCGTACAAACGCACTCTAGAGTCACCCCTGGTCCACCTTTATGGCGATATCTCGAAAAGGCGACCACCTATGGAACTAAGGATTACTCCCTTTTAAAATACTCATTAACACCTTTCTTTTGATACCCATATTGTACAAACAAATTCTAGGGTAACCCCTGGTCCACCTTTATGGCGATATCTCGAAACGGCGTCCACCTATGGAACTAAGGATTACTCCCTTTTAAAATACTCATTAACACCTTTCTTTTGATACCCATATTGTACAAACACATTCTAGAGTCACCCCTGGTCCACCTTTGTGGCGATATTTGGAAACGGCGTCCACCTATAGAACTAAGGCCCACTCCCTTTTAAAATACTCATTAACACCTTTTGTTTGATGCCCATATTGTACAAACAAATTCTAGGGTCACCCCTGGTCCACCTTTATGGCGATATCTCGAAACGGCGTCCACCTATGGAACTAAGGATTACTCCCTTTTAAAATACTCATTAACACCTTTCTTTTGATACCCATATTGTACAAACAAATTCTAGGGTAACCCCTGGTCCACCTTTATGGCGATATCTCGAAACGGCGTCCACCTATGGAACTAAGGATTACTCCCTTTTAAAATACTCATTAACACCTTTCATTTGATACCCATATCGTACAAACGCACTCTAGAGTCACCCCTGGTCCACCTTTATGGCGATATCTCGAAAAGGCGACCACCTATGGAACTAAGGATTACTCCCTTTTAAAATACTCATTAACACCTTTCTTTTGATACCCATATTGTACAAACAAATTCTAGGGTAACCCCTGGTCCACCTTTATGGCGATATCTCGAAACGGCGTCCACCTATGGAACTAAGGATTACTCCCTTTTAAAATACTCATTAACACCTTTCATTTGATACCCATATCGTACAAACGCACTCTAGAGTCACCCTTGGTCCACCTTTATGGCGATATCTCGAAAAGGCGACCACCTATACAACAACCACCACTCCCTTTTAAAACCCTCATTAATACCTTTAATTTGATACCCATATCGTACAAACACATTCTAGAGTCACCCCTGGTCCACCTTTATGGCGATATCTCGAAACGGCGTCCACCTATGGAACTAAGGATTACTCCCTTTTAAAATACTCATTAACACCTTTCTTTTGATACCCATATTGTACAAACAAATTCTAGGGTCACCCCCGGTCCACCTTTATGGCGATATCTCGAAACGGCGTCCACCTATGGAACTAACTCCCTTTTAAAATACTCATTAACACCTTTCATTTGATACCCATATCGTACAAACGCATTCTAGAGTCAACCCTGATCCACCTTTATGGCTATATCCCTAAATGGCGTCCACCTATAGAACTATGGCCCACTCCCTCATAAAATACTCTTTAATGCTTTTCATTTGATACGCATGTCATACAAACACATTCCAGGATTTCCATCGGTTCATTTTCCTACATGGTTATTTTCCCATATGTTGTCACCATAGCTCTCAACTGAGTATGTAATGTTCGGTTACACCCGAACTTAACCTTCCTTACTTGTTTAATTACATTTTTTCAACTTAAGTAATGGCATGTTTTGCTTTATAAAAAATTCCCTCTTTTGCTTAGTACGCTAAGATTCTCGAGTTGAGCCACTGTTTCGAAACAACTCTTGATATTTTAGAAGTATGCTTAGTTATCAACATGACCTCTAATTGTACTCAATCCCAAATGCTTGTTGTGTATATTCGACGCCATTTCGCACGAACGCAAATAACTGATAGGTTAACTAGAGTTTAACCCTGGCAGATCGGCTGCTTAAGCTTAGCTTAAACTTCAGTTAAAGTAGACTGAAAAACTGCAGAATAAGTTTAAATGTTGTTTAACTGGCAAACTGAGTTGAACTTATACTGAAAAACCGGACCTTAGTGATAGAGCATCACGTTCGTCAAAGTTTGACACAGCTGAGGCAAAATCTCGTGTTCGTTGAATGAAATGTTGACAATTTATTGATAATCACTAGCAAATCAAACGCGATTTGCGCTTCGGTCGGCATTTTCGAGATCCAATCCCATCTTACAGTTACCGGTGTCTTCTAACTAACTTGAAATCGTAAAATAGTGAAGGAACTATCCTATCACTTAATTTTATATATGATATTATTAATAGAACGGTTGATACGCCTTTTTCCCTGGAACAAATACGTTTCAACGTGCCATCTCGAACTCTGCGCAGTTGTGATTTTCTATTCTCTAGATAGAGTCAGAACAAACTATGCTTCTGATGCTCCTTTTGCTAGGTCGAGTGAAAACTTGGATTTCGATACGAAACGTAACATACGGTACGGGCCCAGAGCATCGGCATTTTCAAACATGCAAACAATTGATTTCGTCCGAGCAATAAAACAAATTCAAGACCATGATCAGTTGCGATTCAACTATGCAGCGGGTTTGACAGTTTGATTGGGCAATTCACAAGAGCATCGTATGCATGTAAAATTTTAAGATTTGAGTTGTTTCCAATATACAATTTGATTGAAGCATAGCACATACGGCGAATAGGCGACCTTGTTAATTGCCTTAATCTATTTTGGGTTATTACGCTCCCGTGCTAGTGTGAATAACTAATATTCTCATATCCGATATCTCTAATCAATTGCTTTATCTATACATTTTTCTTTATCAGACCCTACGACTCTCAATGCGCTCTGCTGGCAGAACACCTGCTGGTTACCTCATCAATTTGCTCTCTAACGATGTAAATCGACTCGATTATGGTTTCATTTATATGCACTGGATATGGATTATGCCATTAAATGCTATGCTTATATGCTATCTCATTTGGTTACGCATTGGTTTGGCCGCCGTTGTTGGTGTTGTAGGTCTATTACTCAAAACTATACCCGTACAAACTGGTTTTAGTAAATTATCCTCAAAATTACGTATGAAAATCGCTGAGCGTACCGATGCACGAGTCGGCATTATGAACGAATTAGTTCAAGGGATACAAGTAATAAAAATGTATGCTTGGGAGAAACCCTTTCAAGCTGTAGTGGGTGAAGCACGTCGTCGTGAAATAAAGCAAATACGTTATGCATCATATTTGCGTGGTTTCTATTTGAGTACAATGGTTTTTACCGAACGTTCCACACTTTATATTACGATTGCGGCAGCAGTTTTAATGGGCAATCAAGTTTCAGCGGATATTGCCTTTTCGGCGGCTAGTTATTACAATATATTGCAATTGGTAGCTGCGATTTGGTATCCGTTAGCAGTTTCATTTGGTGCTGAGGCACTAGTTTCTTTAAAACGCATTGAGGCGTACCTGCTGGAGGAGGGACATGATGAGAAAACATTTGGTCTGACACATAAAAAAGGTGAACCTAAAGGGGATGAACGGGATGCTGCCAAAGCTGTTCTACTTAAAAAGGTTAATGCAAATTGGGATTTAACAAAACCACAACACACTTTACAAGATATTAATATGGAGATAAAGAGAGGTCAATTGTGCGCTGTTATTGGACCAGTGGGTGCGGGAAAGGTAAGTTTATTGCTTAATTTTGTTTTGTTGATTTTGCGACAGCATCGATATTAGATTAAGGTAAATTGAAACGATTTTCTGTCGTCCCTTTTCAAATTTGATTTCAAGGCAAATCAGTAGTGGAATTCACTAACTTTTTTAACCACATTTGCCATCGCTTTATTTGCGAATCGTTAACTATAACGATTTCGTTATAGTTACTATTTTATATCGATATTCGTTTATCGACGATAAGCTGTGTTGCTAAATAAACGGCAAGTAAATTGGCTGCGTTTAAAATCACGAAATTAATATTTCTGGCAATTTCAGTTAAAAAAGAAAATCGGAGCTTTAATTAAATACTTTCAAACACGAATAGCTACTTTATAAATCAAATGGCATTTGAGTACTTGACGTACGTTTTGTCACAAGATGGAGAATTACTAAGTCCATCGCCAGTGGTACTATTAAAATGAAATTTAAGTGTCGTTTATTTCGAGTCGTTAAAACTAAGTTAGTGAATAGTACAATCGATAAGGCAAGCGACAAAATTTTTAATTAAAATTTCAACTAATCGCATCGTTATAAGTTAGTGAATTCCACTACAGGGTTCGTATCGTGTGTTACGATTCGTATCGGAATCCATTCTTCACCCAATTTATAAATATGAAACCTCCAAATTATTTATACAAGTTATGATAGATTCTAAATCCAACTAGTACGCGAAGTCTCTAGTTAACATATGTATGTCGTTATTCGGACTCACGATTTCAGAGCTATTTTGATTGAATGTTTGAGTGAAAACTTGATTTCGATACGAATCGATACACGATATGGGCCCAGTTTCGGCATAGGGCAATTTTTTTAATCTTATGTGTTTTTAATCGTTTTTTAAACGGTTTTATTTAGCTTGACTTGAACGTCCGGGCGAACAGAATTTTGTAATTGAAATTTAAGTAACTTCCCGATAAACTACAAGCTTGAAACATGGAATATAGTTCAGAATCCGATGGCAATGCAATAATAAGAAAAAACTCCGATAGGTGGCGCATGGATCGAAATATTTAAAAAAATCGTATTTGTGGTCCGATTTGGTTCATATTTGGAATACATACATGAATAGAAAGCGACCTATGATGTCGGATTTAGTTCATATTTGGAACAAATATTACATACAACCCGGTAGAAGTGACATCTAAATATTTTGGAGTTGGAGGAGGGACAAGCATACGTGGCGCTGAGTCAAGTAAACTCTTTGGAAGGATTATATATTGAGGACTTAGATTATAACAAACTGATAAGAAAAAGTCCTTGTAATAATGAGTCACTAAATGAACTAAATAGAATGAAAAATAATAGACAATTAAATAATGACTAAAAACTTGAAAATAAAATAATTAAAAAATGATCTTAAGTTAAACGGCTTTATTGAAAACAATACTTACATGAAGTAATAATAATATTAAAAGCTAGAACATAATTAGGCAGGTCCTATGTACTAGTCATCACACTCCTCATCAATCTAGGACGTTGATCAGACAATTAAATAAAAGCGTTGGACGCGTCAAATTTCTATAAGTAAGATAAGCAAAACCAACTGAACCTTAATAAGGTCATGCTTCGCCTAACATTTTTATAAATTTCACGCGCCCAACGCTTTTATTTAATTGTCTGATCAATGCCCTAGATTGATGAGGGGTGTGATGGCTAGTACCTATGACCTACCTAATTATTTTCTAGCTTTCAGTATTATTATAACTTGAAGTAAGTATTGTTTTCAATAAAATCGTTTAACTTAAATTTTTTTTTTTTTAATTATTTTATTTTGTATTTATGTATATTGTGAGGAATTTCATGAATTCTCAATGATTTTCTGATTTGTCATTGTCAATCCCCAATTAAGTAAGTAAGTAAGTAACCACACCAATGGTAGTAGAACTTCAGAATTGAATGTATTCGCGTACTTCACTTATGAGTTAAAATCAAACAGATTACTGACTCCTTAGATTGCGCTGCTTACATACCACGTAGTTGCATCGTCATTAATTTCTCCCAGAGTCTAGATTTTTGGCGAACGCCTTCCCGAATAGTTGCTTATTTACTCCTTGCTCTTCTTTGTCTCGTATTTGCTGTGGCTATATATGTACATGTGTCTGTGTAGTTTATGCAACGTCGTCTTAAGCTCACAGCGCTCGTAGTTGCTGTGTATATATTTGCTATTATGTACATTTTTGCTGTGTGTGTAGATGTTATTATTTCATCTTCGACTGCTGTTGCGTGCAGCATTTACCTGTTATTTAGATTGATTTTATTAGCGACACTATTATGCTAAAATACAGCATTAACAAAAGAAAAAAAAAAAAAATCAGAATTAAAATTTTCATTGAAGATGACGCAACGCCGATAACGGTTTATCTGCGAACCAAATTTGACAAAGAATGACGAATATACATAAATTTATAGCATACAATAGAGAACGATGGAATTTCGTTTCGTTGTTCGTCCTGTGACAGTTTGTCCAAAATAAGCTCGGTTTTATGGTATCTCGGTCGGGTCCAGAGATATAAGCCAAAATTTGACAAACATGAAACTTTATGTAGCATGTTTGTTTGCTCTAAACCTTTGTGGCAGAACTTTTGGGGGAACTTCCCGTAGTTACCTCGAAAGTATTAGTTTCAGTGTTTGCCCCAGCTCCATTTTATTCGCCTTCTCCTGAAATTGTCTTTAGTTCGATTCGGCCTTAACAAGCGATATTCGCTGGTTTCTTCATCATGCATAAAATACAATCTACAACCGTTTTTGTCAATTATTTATTTCTAAATTTCTTTCATTTGATTAGAGTTCGTTGCTGCAATTATTATTGGGCGAATTACCTATAACAGATGGCGAAGTGGTCATACAAGGTGAAATTTCTTATGCAGCTCAAGAGCCATGGCTATTCACCGGCACCGTGCGTAACAATATATTATTCGGTGAAGCTTATGATCGCAAACGTTATCACGAGGTTACAAAATGCTGTGCACTCACAACAGACTTTCAACAGCTTAGTAACGGTGATAAGACGATCGTGGGCGAACGTGGAGCCTCATTATCTGGTGGACAACGTGCACGTATCAGGTAAGTTGGTAGTTCCTTGTTTTTATACTCAGTTGAGCAGAGCTCACAGAGTATAATAACTTTGATTGGATAACGGTTGGTTGTACAGGTATAAAGGAGTCGAGATAGATATAGACTTCCATATATCAAAATCATCAGTATCGAAAAAAAAATTGATTGAGCCATGTCCGTCCGTCCGTTAACACGATAACTTGAGTCAATTTTGAGGTATCTTGATGAAATTTGGTATGTAGGTTCCTGGGCACTCATCTCAGATCGCTATTTAAAATGAACGAAATCGGACTATAGCCACGCCCACTTTTTCGATATCGAAAATTTCGAAAAACACAAAACGTGCGATAATTCATTACAAAAGACGGATAAAGCGATGAAACTTGGTAGGTAAGTTGAACTTATGACGCACAATAGAAAATTAGTAACATTTTGAACAATGGGCGTGGCTCCGCCCACTTTTAAAAGAAGGTAATTTAAAAGTTTTGCAAGCTGTAATTTGGCAGTCGTTGAAGATATCGTGATGAAATTTAGCAGGAATGTTACTCCTTTTACTGTATATATGCTTAATAAAAATTAGTAGAATCGGAGAACGATCACGCCCACTATAAAAAAAATTTTTTTAAAGTCAAATTTTAACAAAAAATTTAATATCTTTACAGTATATAAGTAAATTATGTCAACATTCAACTCCAGTAATGATATGGTGCAACAAAATACAAAAATAAAAGAAAATTTCAAAATGGGCGTGGCTCCGCCCTTTTTCATTTAATTTGTCTAGGATACTTTTAAATCCATAAGTCAAAAAAAATTTACCAATCCTTGTTAAATTAGGAAGGAGCTTAGATTCTAGGACGATAACTGTTTTCTGTGAAAAGGGGCGGAATCGGTTGAAGCCACGCCCAGTTTTTATACACAGTCGACCGTCTGTCCTTCCGCTCGGCCGTTAACACGATAACTTCAGCAAAATCCGATATATCTTTACTAAACTCAGTTCACGTACTTATCTGAACTCACTTTGTATTGATGTAAAAAATGGCCGAAATCCGACTATAACCACGCCCACTTTTTCGCTTTCGAAAATTACGGAAAATAAAAAAAATGCCATAATTCTATACCAAATACGAAAAAAGGGATGAAACGTGGTAATTGGATTGGCTTATTGACGCAAAATATAACTTTAGAAAAAAACTTTGTAAAATGGGTGTGACACCTACCATATTAATTAGAAGAAAATGAAAAAGTTCTGCAGGGCGAAATCAAAAGCCCTTGGAATCATGGCAGGTATTACATATATAAAAAAATTAGCGGTACCCAACAGATGATGTTCTGGGTCACCCTGGTCCACATTTTGGTCGATATCTCGAAAACGCCTTCACATATACAACTACCACCACTCCCTTTTAAAACCCTCATTAATACCTTTAATTTGATACCCATATCGTAAAAACACATTATAGAGTCACCCCTGGTCCACCTTTATGGCGATATCTGGAAAAGGCGTCCACCTATAGAACTAAGGCCCACTCCCTTTTAAAATGCCCATTATCACATTTCGTTTGATACCCATATTGTACAAACGTATTCTAGAGTCAACCCTGGTCCACCTTTAGAACTAAGGCCCACTCCCTTTTAAAATACTCATTAACACCTTTCATTTGATACCAGTATTGTACAAACGCATTCTAGACTTACCCCTGGTCCACCTTTATGGCGATATCTCGAAAAGGCGTCCACCTATAGAACTAAGCCCACGCCTTTTAAAATACTCATTAACACCTTTCGTTTGATACCAGTATTCTACAAACGCATTCTAGAGTCAACCCTGGTCCACCTTTATAACGATATCTCGAAAAGGCGTCAGCCTATAGAACTAAGGCCCACTCCCTTTTAAAATACTCATTAACACCTTTCATTTGATACCAGTATTGTACAAACAAATTCTAGAGTCACCCCTGGTCCACCTTTAAGGCGATATCCCTAAATGGCGTCCACCCATAGAACTATGGCCTACTCCCTCTTAAAATACTATTCCATTTGATACACATGTCATACAAACACATTCCGGGGTTACCCTAGGTTCATTTTCCTACATGGTGATTTTCCCTTATTTTGTCTCCATAGCTCTCAGCTGAGTATGTAATGTTCGGTTACACCCGCACTTAGCCTTCCTTACTTGTTGTATTTCATGTTGTTGCAAAGTCATAAACATAAATATGAGATTTTAGGGATTACTGCCACAGTGGTACTGCTAGGTTGGCAGTGAAAGTGGTTGGATCCGGTTTACGGAGCAGACTGCTGTTAAGGTGTGTACATATTGTATCGATTTTTTTTATCTTATCTGGGTTTATCCAGAAACGCATAGCCTATCTCAAATGTCAATGCCATTAAAATTAAAAATTTGTATTTATTTTCTACGAGTCTGACCCGTGCGCATCTTGCGCAACCAATATAAAAGTCTCTTATCAAATATCAACAGAAATCAGCTCTATTAACTTACAACGTGCGCTGCCATCCAGCGTATAATAGCAACTGCCGTCAATCAATTAAAACTTACAGCTTGCGCTGTCATCTAGCGTACAATAAAGCTTGCGATGTCATCTAGCGTACAATAGCAACTGCCGGTAATGCAGTGCAAATATTCACAATAGTGCCATAGTACAAATAGATTTCTTTGTGTGCTCACAATCGTTGTTTTTAAATCTATATATGTACATATATAAAAAGAAGTGTACATTTTGATTGTCACTCCATAACTCGAGAAAGAATAGAAAGTTTGCCATGAAGTTTTTAAGATAACTTAGTAGGAACCCGGAGAGTGTTTGTGAAAAGTTTTCTTTTTCGGGAAGTGGACCAGGGACCGATTTATTCTAAACTATGGTATATATGGCTCGATTTGTCTGAAATTTGGTATGTAGGTAGCGTTATATCTTGAATTAAATGTCGGATAATTGTTCTTCCGGGAAGTAGACCAGGGACCGATTTATTCTAAACTATCGTATATATGGCTCGATTTGCCTGAAATTTGGTATGTAGGTAGCGTTATATGTGGAATAAAATGTCGGATAGAGTTTCTTCCGGGAAGAGGATCAGGGACCGATTTATTCTAAACTATCGTATATATGGCTCGATTTGCTTGAAATTTGATATGTAAGTAGCTTTATGACTGGATTAAAATAATTATAATTTTTCTTCCGGCAACTGGACCCGGGACCGACCTATTCTAAACAATAATTTTTCTTCTGGGAAGTGAACCAAAAACCGGTTTATTCTAAAATATAATATTCGTAATGCGATTTAGTTGAGTTTTGTAAACTAGTAGCATTTTGTCTTAATTAAAATATAGCATAATTTTTATAGAATAGAGGTCCTAACAAATGTATACTAACTATTGTTTTTCGCACATATACCTATGCCTGTAGTGTTTACTCCAGAATGCATAATTTGCTTCCCCTATCTATATATATAAAAAGAAGTGTACATTTTAATTGTCACTCCATAACTCGAGAACGGATAGAAAGATTGCCATGAAATTTTTAGTTTGGTATATAAATTTGCCTATATTAGTACTTACGATCGTTTTTTTTCGGGAAGTAGACCAGAGACAGACTGTGACTGGGATTAGGACTAGGACTGGGACTGAGACTCGGAGTGGGACTAGGACTGAGACTCGGAAGGGGATTGGAACAAAATACATACCACCCTCTGGGACTGGAAATAAGAGATGAAGAAGAACTTGAGAGAAGAGAGAAGAGAAAGGAGAGAAGGAGACTGAGAAAGAGATAGAATGAGAAGATGGAGATAGATGAAGCGAAAAAGAGGAGTAAATAAAAGGATTAGGAAAAAGTGTAGAGGGGGGAGGATAGAGTTAGACGGAAAAAGCTTATTAAAATGTATGCAGATAGACAAAATTTAGGGCAGAAACAACGTCTGCCGGTTCTGCTAGTTATTTTAATAAAATATTGCTAAACAAAAGCACTACGACCAAAATTGCCCAAAGCTCATTAATAGCATCTCCATCTTTACAACCAAAACATTATTTATAGATTTGGATTTCAAATAAGAGAAAAAAAGGGACCTGCACATAAAAACAGCAATTAGAAATAATATATGTGAGCCGGGCTATGAAAAGGTGGCTTATGACTAAAAAAAATACTACTACTAAGAAACTGAAGAAATGCATTGTTTATCTTTAACAGCTGTTTCTCGCAATTTATTTTTTGAGTCATAAGCCACCTTTTCATAGACCGGGTCACATATATGATTAATATCTCAGAGGGCGCCCATGCTAATTCAATTTACATACTGAATATCTTTCAAAGCGTTCGCGTTAGGGCCCTAAAACTCAGTAAAGCTTTTATCTCTAATATTTTCAGAAATATTATGTACAACGAAAAAGAGCTTGGCATTACCTACATTAACCAAAGTGATTTTTCATAGTGAATATGTATCTCTGAAAGTAGTGTTGTTGTAGTAACACTCCTTTAAGGTTTTGCATTGTTGAGGTACAAGCCCGACCGTCTCGTAAACGATTTAATTAGACCGCATTGAACCGCCATCCTAAGGTTACGTGGAAGCAGAAGATGGTTAAGATTTATAAAAGTTTAAGCCCAAATACCCCCCGTAGAAAATTGGAAAAGGAGGTGTATAGGTCCGTTAATCTTTTGAAGAGTTTTTCTCTCCAAAACTGCCTAATATCTTCTTTTTACCTCCAATTATAATTTTCTTAACCAAAACTAAAAAGAAACCGTCTAAGAGTATTCATGGTAGAAGCGTGAAAATTGGGAGAGTTGATTTGGGAGCCGAAGGCGTATGAAGTTAAATTAGGAATAACATTACAAACAGTTGGGAAAAGGTGAGGCAGTGGGGGATCGTAAATGAGAATGAAAGGAAGGGGGAAAAGGAAATAGGAGTGTGAAACACTTGCAAACACTTAAAAGCCAAAGTTCAAGCTGAACAAAGTCTGTCGGGTACGCTACAATAAATAAAGTTCAAATTTTGTTTAATTTATTTAGAAAACTTTTAAAGAAATTTGGGGTGAAACTTGCGCATTTAAGGTGGTACAAAATGTTGAATAGCTGCTTCAAATATTTAGGTAGTAGTAGAAGGCGTAGCATCACCCACTTTATAAGAGGGCATGCATATCGCGCAACCGATCATTTGGGAGCTACGTTGAGCATCCGAAGTAATATATACTACATGGTTCTCCAGTTGCCCGGTTGCGATAGAAAGAAATGCAGGATGAGACCATGATAGTTACTTTAAAAGTCAGGTCTATTTGTGACTTATCCATTACCAGGTAAAACAGCTGATCGAACTAACCTTACGGAAATCAATGTAATCGATTAATGGTGCCATACCATAACGCTAACGCCATAACATAACGATACCATAGCCAACCAATTGGTTTTTGGTTTCTCGCCATAACCATAACCTAAAAATATTTGAGTTGGTGAATTTAATAACTTTTTGTAGATTTTATTCATTGTTTTGGATACGTTATGACTAAGAGACTTATTTTTTGTGGAATATGTTTGTAATTTTTTGCGTTTTCTTCATTTTTATAAAATTTTCACGATTTTTAGGTTAAGGCACCATTAATCGATCACATTGGAGATGGTTATGGTTATGGGTATGGTTACGACTATGGCGTTAGGGTTAAGGAAGTTAAATTGGCCCTTAATTTTGACGTCTATTACGAAGATATCACAGCGTATAAGAATCTGTTAAGTACTTTCGCCGCTTATAAAGCCAACTCAGACATATATTCCTTTTTATTTACATATGAGATTTGTATATTTTTGAAAAATCTTCTCTGGCTTGCAAAATTTCATTGACAATTCACCTGCCGTTATCAGGCTAATAACCTTAACAAAATATATGAGAGAGCTATAATTTCCAAAAAAAAAGGCAGGAAAAACAGCCTGTATGCCATAAGCGATTCTCCCACTAAAGCTCAAAGTTCTTAAAAATTTCGTCTGACATAAAAAATAATTAACGACACGAATTACCTCCACGAAGATTGAGGCTGAGCGACTATTCCAAACTGCGTCGTCTACTTTAAATTCTCCCTTAAAATTAGCAATGCGGAACGTACATGTTTTCATCCGACTCTGAAGGGCGGATAAATTTCTACGGAGAATATTTACACTCGGAAGTGTTTGCTAAACCACTGCCGAATGGCAAACCCGCTTTTTCTAATTGGAAACTTTTTTCAAAATTTTTGATGTTGCTTTGCCCGAGACCCACGACCTTTGGTGTGATAGGCGAAACACGCTACCACCGCACTACGGCGGCTGCTGTTTGTTCACATTGCTTTAAATTATATTCATTCAAATGTTGTTATTCTAGAAAAACATGTACATTCGTTTTAATCCCCATACATTTGCTCCGTTCCCTTTTTATTCGCCCAAAGCATTACGCTTAATTGTAAAGGAAGTGAACGTATTTACATTAAAATATGCGCTTTTGAAATTCTTATCTCTGTTATGACTTTCAACACCTTCAACCTTTTGCATTTATTATTATCATCGATACGAACATCGCAATAATAATAATTCGGTTTACAAAAAGTGCAGATTGGAATTTTTTAATCACTTTATTTGGCAGAGCCAGGTCCCCTCTCCCGCATCCATCTATCACCGACCCATTACGGAACATATCGATAGCTGAATTCAACATCATCATATCTGCACTGCCGATTGAAATACGTCCCCTCTGAGCACACGATTCAAAGACGCAGAATATTTTTTTAAAAAAGCTTTATCTCCATTCCTACACGGCAAGAATGGGTCTTCTTCTTGTAGCTGTGCTTCGCCCCATAAAATATTTGCGATCACTCAGAAATTGTCATCAATTATCCTATTACGTAACAGGACCAAAGAGACATGGGTGTTAGTGGCGTTGGTTCTACATTGAATTAAAAAGATAGTTGTTGTCATGTGGAGACACATCACATACAGGCCAGACATTGCACTGATTCAAGATAAGCAAGAGTGTTATCCATCACAGCATCCAGATCGAAATTATGCCAGAAAGACGCGCGTTTCCCTGACAAGTCTGCTTTTCTCAACTGCGAGGGCGCTATCAACATATCCATCGATGGCTTTAAGCTTAATGGGAAGGTATATTTGAACTAGGCCTGGGACAAGAGATCCTTTTCCACATTCACAACCACTGTAAAGTAAATCTACCGGTTATAAAATAGTGTAACGAATTTAGAGAAATTCCGCTTATTTGCAACCTTCTTCTTACGTTCGTATCGCTAAGATGTTGAATAAAACACTCCAATGTTCTGTATTACAAAATAGTCTTTATTAGGCTACTTTAAGAGTACTTCACTTCGCTACTGATAGCGTGCTTAAATCAAACTGATTCGTCATGCCTCAGCTTGTGCTGCTTTTATACTCTTCGGTTTCCTCGTTCACCCTTTTCTCCTAAGATGTAGTAATTTCGTGAACCTGATGCTTGTTTACCAGCTATATACACGTATATTTGTAATTTGTATCCATATGCGTGTGTATATGTGCGTACTACTACGGCTGATGCTGACATGCGTTTGTGAGTATCTCTATTGCCTTGTATATATCTGTGTAGATGATGATTGATTTGTTTATGTACATATTGCTTAGTATCAGCTTAGTGATGGTAGTTTCGCTTAGTGAAACTAATATTTGTCACAACAGCAACACTGCCGGCTACGTCCACATATATGTATGCGTATTTCGAACTCAAGGAATGTGGTCCAACTCAAAACTTTCGCTACTCAGGTGCTATGCACAGCATTACGAAACTCATATACGACCGAAAACTGGATAGCCACCGTATCTGATAGCCAGAGCTATCGGGTCAACGACGATGTTCAGGTTTGTTGCGGTATTTATGATCCACTAGACAATTTGCGTTCATGCAGCACAATATCTCATGTCTCAGCTGTAATCTTCCAAGTGCGAGGTACTCACTGTGCGACTGCGCAACGCACTGTGGCAGCAGAATGAAATTCCTTGAGAATTATTTTAGAGCCCCCCGCCCCAAAAGACAAGGACGTTAGGTATAGGGAGCTTCCGAAATATACTATAATAAACTCAAGGGTTTGAACAAAGTGAAACGGGACTGCCACTGGAGCTTTTGAACTTTCGTCAGCCGTTTTACACAATTTTTATTTTGTTATTTCAAAAGCTTTGCTATCAAAACGGCACGTTACCGCTTATCGGAGTCACGGAGGACTCGCCACACCAACCAACAGAGAGGGATAATACTTTAAACTCATTCGATAGGCCCATTCGTGGCATTAGTCAGTCAGTCCTAAGCTAGTCAATCAACTTTGTATGGGTTCTAGGTATATAATACTATTGATATTAATTCGGAAGGAACACAATGGCAAACTGACTAATTTGAACGCCCTTTTAATTATTTTATTGCAGCTTGGCACGCGCCGTCTACAAACCCGCATCTATTTATTTACTTGATGATCCTCTAAGTGCTGTAGATGCACATGTGGGTCGTCATCTTTTCGACGAAGTCATTGGTCCACGTGGTCGTTTGGCTACCGAAAAAGCAACACGCCTCCTAATTACGCATCAAGTACATTTTCTTACTGAAGCCGATTGGATTGTAATTATTGAAAATGGTAGAATCTCACGCCAGGGCACCTATGAAGAGTTATCTAATAGTGATTTGGATTTTGCTAAATTACTTGAACGCATCAAGGAAGAAGAAGTGGCGGAGAGTGAAAATGAATCTATTTTATCAAATGATTTGACCGCATACGAGGAAGAAGATATTCCATATATTGATGGTGTACGTGATGGTTATCAACCGTTACGTCGTAATAGCGTCAACGATGGCTCGTTAATACGTAAATCAAATAGTCTGCCCATAAGTTCAGAGCAAAATATCTCAGACGATTCAGACAATGCAGAGGATCAAGCAAAAGGTGGCGTTTCCCTTCACGTTTGGTGGGAATATTTTCGCGCTGGTAGTAGCGTTTGCGGTTTAGTCTTTATGACTTTGATTATGTTGCTGTCACAAGTTGTGTGTAGTGGTTCGGACTTTTTTGTAAATATTTGGACACAGCAGGAATATTTGCGCTCGCTAAATAAGCCCACGATGTTTACAACTTTTGAATGCTTGTATATATATGGTGCGCTCATTCTTGCTGTTTGTGTGGTAAGTAAATAAAATTGAGATTAATGTGAATTAACAAAATAGTCACATTCGTTGACTTCCAAATGGCAGCATGGACAGGATCCTTAATCTTTCAGTAAACTTTTATCTCGAAAGATCATCCCCATTTTTGTGGTTGTTGTTGTAGTGATAAGGATACTCCCCGAAGGCTTTGGGGGTGTTATTCGAGGCCATCCCCCCTCCCCAACCCAAGTTCCATGAGGAGCTTGGGGTCGCCAGAGCCTCGTCTGTTAGTGAAACAGGATTCGCCACGCATAGGTGAGGTTGACAATTGGGTTTAGAGAAGATATATATTGCGCCGCAACCTGAAAGGGTTGCGCTACACAGCCCCTTGAATCTGGTATTTTATTCGCTTCTTACGACAGGCATACCTACCGCGGGTATATTCTGACCCCCTAACCCGCTGGGGGTATCATCCCCATTCCCTCTTAATAGAACGTGATTTTTGTTTGTCGT
Organism: Eurosta solidaginis; assembly: GCF_040869045.1. NCBI lineage: Eukaryota > Metazoa > Arthropoda > Insecta > Diptera > Tephritidae > Eurosta > Eurosta solidaginis. The sequence continues at coordinate 13,834,178 of NC_090319.1, forward strand.
GAGAGGAGTATGTATGTGCGAAGTGCGTGGGGAATGTGCGAACACATGCATTGACGGGTTCTTTTAGCTCTTCCACCAAATACTTCTATAGGGATGTCAAGAATTCCATCAGCGCGTTCGAAAAGATCTGATTTGAAGTATTCTCAGCAAGAATAGTACTAAAATTAGGTGATAAGGAAAGCGTTAAAAGTATTTCCTACAAGTATACAGTCTTTCGACTTATGTTCACGATGAGTGTAAAACAGGTTGTAATTTTTGGTTCGCACTCCCATAATCTTTTGTGTGCTAGCTGTGTGGTTGTTGTTGTTGTTGTAGCAGTGCTTCGCCCCACTCAATAGGTGCGAGCGATCACAAATTGTCATCAATATCCTCTAACGGTAGTCCAAGGGAACTTGCTGTTTCAACAGGGGTGGACCATAATGAAAGGGGTGTTAGAGGCGTTGCTTCCACATTATAATTAAAAAGATGATTGGTGTCATGTGGGGACACATTGCAAGCGGGGCATACATTTTGTATTTCGGGGTTGATTCTGAATAGGTAAGAGTTTAGCCTGTTACAGTATCCAGAACGAAGTTGAGCTAGAGTGACTCGCGTTTCCCTGGGGAGTATGCGTTCCTCTTCCGCAAGTTTTGGGTACTGTTCTTTGAGTACTGGATTCACCGGGCAATTCCTGGCATAAAGGTGCGACGCCTGTTTGTGGAGTTCACTGAGGACTTGCTTGTGTTTTATTGCTTCATACGGCTGAGTTCTCAGGTGCCGTATTTCCTCATAATGCTTACGGAGATGACACCTTAAGCCCCTAGGCGGTGTAGGCTCATCAATTAGATGTCTGTTGGGATGCCCAGGTTTCTGGGTATTCAACAGGAACTGTTTGGTTAGCATCTCATTTCTCTCCCTGATGGGGAGTATTCTCGCCTCATTATGTAGATGGTGTTCTGGGGACATATGGAGACAGCCCGTGGCGGTTCTGAGAGCAGTATTTTGGCAGGCCTGTAGCTTCTTCCAGTGAGTAGTTTTTAGGCTTGGCAACCATATAGGGTACGCGTAGCATGCAATTGGCCGGCCAAATGCTTTGTATGTGGTAATGAGCGCTCATTACCTAGCTGTGTGGTCTTCTGTCGTTCTTCTATCGTTATAACTCCTATCTGCCGTCAGAATATTTGAACTTTGTATCCTCAAACATCTTTATTTTCAATACTCCCTCTATTCGTTTCCATTTAGACCACAGTTTTTCGTGGCTATCTCTTCTTCAAAATCTGTATGCACGCTTCAAAAGTACTGCACGATCGTATGTTTGGCAGCATACTACGAGCGACAATGCGTTTCTTTGATACGAATCCCTCTGGACGCATTTTGAATCGTTTCTCCAAAGATATGGGTGCCATAGATGAATATCTACCAAAATCTGTCATGGATTTCATACAAATCGCTTTGGTTATGTTTGGCATCTTAATTGTAATTACCGTTATCAATCCCATCTTACTAGTAGCCATATGCATTGTGGCTTTAGTTGATTACTGCATATTGCAGTTGTATTTGCGGCCATCACAAGATCTCAAACGTTTGGAGGGTATATGTAAGTAAATTGTATTGTATACTTTAGTAATAAAAAGTTATTAATTATGAGTGTTCATGCTTTCATAGGCCGTAGTCCGGTCTTCTCGCATCTCTCCGCATCACTGACTGGCATTGCGACGATACGCGCACGTGAATTACAGGATGTTGTAATAAAAGAATTTGACGCATTACAAGATGTACACAGTGCTGTCTGGCAACTGACGATGGCTTCTAATACAGCATTGGGTTTGTGGTTGGATTGTGTGAGCTGCTGTTTTCTTGCCTCGGTGACGTTTAGCTTTACACTTTTGAGCAGACGTCAGTATTGCAAATTCAAGCTGAAACTATAAAATACATTTTTTTTTTTTATTTAAAATTTAGAAACCTTCAGCGGTAACGTCGGTTTGGCTATATCTCAAGCCATGATTCTTACTGGTATGGTGCAGTATGGCGTGCGCCAAATAGCCGAATCTCTACAACAAATGACCAGCGTAGAGCGTGTTTTGCAATATACCGATATCGAGCAAGAATCTGAAATTACTAAACAACCACCGAATAATTGGCCGTCCCAAGGACAAGTTGAGTTTAAAGATCTATCGTTGAGTTATGATCTCAACAATCCACCTGTGTTGAAAAATTTAAATATCACCATTGAACCCAGCTGGAAGGTAGGTGTAGTAGGCCGCACAGGTGCTGGCAAAAGCTCGCTAATAGGTGCGCTCTTTCGCCTTTCACATCTCGAGGGTGACATACTCGTTGATGGTATTGAGACGGGCAGCATTTCATTGGAGGCGCTACGTTCAAAAATTTCGATAATACCACAAGATCCAGTGCTCTTTTCTGCTACCATACGTTACAATTTGGATCCGTTCGATAAGTATGGTGATGGTGATTTATGGTGCGCATTAGAAGATGTATGTTGTATAATTGTAGTTTTTTTATATGATATGTGAGTGTAATATCTTCACTTTTCTAGGTTGAATTAAAAGGTGCCATACCTGGCCTCGATTATATGGTTACACAACGTGGCAGCAATTTCAGTGTTGGGCAACGTCAGCTACTGTGTTTGGCGCGCGCTATATTGCGTAATAATAAAGTGTTGGTGCTGGATGAGGCAACCGCAAATGTGGATCCACAGTGCGTATCGAATTATTTTTTTTACTACCTTTATATTAAGTCCATTTCATGTTTGTCCCCTCATTTCCATACGAATTTTTGACCCACGGAAAAGTCTTTGTCGGTAACATCCCGTTGAGCTAGACACTTGGTACTTAGATCATAGTTCAGATATGGGGACATTACAATGCAAGTGGAAAAAATCCGCTAGCTGGCGCACGGATCGAGATATACAGAAAATTTATTTTAAAATGGAAATTTTGCGATCGACTTTTAACTAACTTCTCGGTGATCCAGAGACTTGAAATTTAGCACATAGTTTGCGAGTCGATGGCACTGCAATTCATGGAAAACAAAATGCCGCCAGGTGGCAGAGGAATCGAGATAAACGAAAATCCCTGAAAAAACGAGGGGAATCTTGCGATCGATTTTTAAGTAACTTGCCGGTGAGCTAGGGGCTTGAAACTTGGGCAGTGAGTCAGAACCCGGTGACAATGCAATATTTTATCAAAAAAATTCCGCTAGGTGGCGCATGGATCGAGATATTAGGAAAATTAATTTTAATTTGGGAATATTTCAATCCATTTTTAACTAACTTCCCGTTTGCCTAGAGACTCGTAACTTGGCACATAGTTCGAGACCCGGTGACAATACAATTTATAGAAAACCAAGTTCCGCTAGGTGGCGTGCTAATTGAGATATCTACAAATCCCTGAAAAACGAGGGGAAACTTGCGATCGATTTTTGAGTAACTTGCTGGTGAGCTAGAGACTTGAAACTTGGGCCGTGGGTCAGAACCGGTGACAATGCAACATTTGATAAAAAAAAATTCGCTAGGTGGCACGCGGATCGAGATAGTAAGAAAACAAATTTTAATTTGGGAATCTTTCAATCCATTTTAACTAACTTCCCGGTTACCTAGAGACTTGAAACTTGGCACTTAGTTAGAGGCCTGGTGACAATAAAACTTATAGAAAACAAAGTTCCGCTAGGTGGCGCGCTAGTCAAGATAGCTGCAAATCCTTTAAAAACGAGGGAATATTGCGATCGATTTTCGAGTAACTTCCCGATGAGCTAGAGACATGAAAATTGGGCCGTAAGTCAGAACCCCGTGACAATGCAATATTTTATCAAAAAAATTTCGCTAGGTGGCACATGGATCGAGATATTGATAAAACTAGTTTTAAATTGGGAATCTTGTTATCGATTTTTAGCTAACTTCCTGGATATCTAGAGACTTGAAACCTGAAATATAGTTTAAAACTCGGTGACAGTGCAATGTTTGAACAAAAAATTTGAGCTGCGTAACGCACCAGCCGAACTATTTAGAAGATTAAGCCATACTTTCATGGCTAGCCTCCTGAGTGTTGCAGGCGTTGTAGAATTCCACCTCGTTGAAGGCCCAACTCAATGCACGTCCTTGCATACTTTTAGGCGTACGCGGCTTTCAACACAATTCTTTTAGACTTTCAGGCGTATGCGAATTTCACCACGATTTTCAGCTGTGCAAATTAAGTAGCTGACAAACGAGGTGGAATTCTCTTGTTATGATGCGAGGTGGAATTCTGTTCTTTTCGCCAGTGTTGTCAGCGAAAATTCCGCTAATTCTCTTAAATCTTGCTATTTTGAACAAATAAATAAAGATAAGAATTTTCACTTAGGAATTACTTAAATTACTAATCAAAGTTGCAATTTCCTTTTTATATGCAGTACCATTCAATCACAAGAGGTTTGCTCGGCTGAGCAAATTTTTTGACATTTGCAGCCATTTTGCACCCAAATCGAAATGAAATCCGTCAACTGTGTTGTTTCTTTGCATTTTTTTGAAAAATTTAGAAAATTAGTAGTAGAAATAGGAAGCAATTAGTTTACAAATACCCGATAAGTACTAAGCTACATAGGTAGGTAGGTTGAACTGGCCGGTCCATGAGGACCTCACATAGACTGATTGAGTCCGTAGTGTTACCAGAAGTTTGTTTTAACGACCAAACTGAAAAACTATCAAAAACCAGGACCTATGTTATAAAATAACTCCGTCCTCTTGGCAAATACTAGAAGCTTCCTAGGACTTAAGCCACTTGCTGCTTCTAGATCTGACAGCTGTATCACTCCTAATAGCTGGAGTCTTAGCCTGGCAAGTGCAGGGCACGAGCACAGAACGTGCTCGATCGTTTCCTCCTCCAACCCGCACTTCCTACATCTGTTATCACTGACCAAGCCTAGTTTAAAGGCATGTGACGCCAGAAGGCAGTGTCCAGTCAGAATACCCGTCATGAGTCTAAGCCACATAACTCCTTACAAAGTTTTTTATAATTTTATGATGAATTTATTAACCATGCCATTGGTGTATTAGTGTGGAAAATAGGTAATTTTATGAAAAGTGAGGACACCGAGAAACCGTGCACTTTCGTCAACTTATGAATATACGAAACCTAAACCAATTTAAAATTCATCGTTCAAACTCGACTAGTAAATCGATTCACATAAAAATGTAATGGAGATGACATAACGAAATGTACTCATTCAGCGAGTTAACTTATTCATTCCGTATGTTCGGAACATTCGTCTGCATTTAAGAATTTGTTGAGTCGTTTTATATTTGGAATATTATGTATATACTTATTTGGAATATTCGGACCTCGTGAGGTAGTATTAAACGAACGTGTTCCGAATATTCTAAATTAACGGTTTATCCGGAACACTTCCACGAATACTTAAACGGAAAAGAGTTTCCGAAATTTCAGAATAAAAAGGTAAATACTCCCTGTGTAGCAGGATTCCACAAAAGCTTAACTCTTCTGCCAAAGTCAAGGCCGGAATATAAAGTTCTAAGTCAATAACTCATTTTCTTAAATTTTTTTGTTTTTGTCAAATCATTGTGGCTGCTGAGTAGAGTATAACCCTATGCCGGCTGCCAATTCGAAATCGCCCTATCTCAAAATACTTTTCAAAAATTTCCCATTTCAGGATTTGTCACAAACACGCTTTACATATATCAGAATTAGGTTGAAGAACGCTTAATCCAAAATTATTTTCCTTAACTCCCTGTTATGTCAAAATGCATTGAACTTATGCTCAGATAGGGAGTTTTTGAAACAAATTTTGGGATAGTGTATATTTGAATAAAACTCTGACGTAGGGCATCCTTCAAACAAATTCTGAAAGAATGACCAAACCAACAAAACTAGGTATATCAATTCACGAAATATTTAGTAGAAAATGAATTATTTCCTCAAAAACTTGTGGCATTTACAAATTTATTATCAGTACTAATATACTACTAAAGGTACTTTTCTAATAAAATTTTCTTGAGGGGGATTGAGTTATTCCCCTTTTTCGCAAGAGCTATTGTTAAAGTTTTTTAGTCAAAATTCAATAAGACTATGTCTGTATTAAAGGAAAAATTACCTTAAATTTTTTGGTCCATTTATATAAAGGTAGTCCTTAACATTTTTTATCATCTTTTTATTTAATATTTTCTTTTTTACAAAAAATGTATACAATTTTTTTCTCTCCCTTAGAACCGATGCCCTCATTCAAATGACAATACGCACAAAATTCAAAAACTGCACAGTGCTGACTGTTGCACATCGTTTACATACCGTTATGGATTCGGATCGTATTCTAGTTATGGATGATGGTCGTGCGCGCGAATTCGATATTCCACATTTGTTATTAAAGAAGCCGGGCGGTGCTTTAAGGCAAATGGTAGATGCTACTGGTGCTGAAGCGGAATCACTAAAAAAGATCGCCAGTGAGACATATCATAAAATGCAGCGTTCAGCGCGAAATGTTGTTGAATAATGTAGGATAAAAATACATTAGAAGTGAGGTTACACTGCATTTTTTTTTAAGTGAAATCTTAGCTTTAATTCACCATAGAAAAGCGCGAATAATGGCTAGGAAGATGAAACTGCCTTTATAAAACTCTTCGCCTTATTTGGAAAGTCTTCCAAGTTTGATCAAAATAGTAAAATAATACTAGTTACACCTTTAAAGATTAAAGTTTACATATATATTTTTTAAATTTGATTTTCAACCGAAACCTAATACCCTTAACATCTTAATAGTAACTTATCGTTGTTAAACATACATAGTTCGTAATCTGCCAAAATGTCTAGATGTTTCTTCTAGAATCCTCTACCTGGTCACCAGCCATACGCGCGTGTATTTGTAGTGTGTAACAATGAGAATTTGGTTTTTTGTAAAAATGTAAATAGTTGTGTGATATTGGATTTATCGTTGCTTAAGAATATTTCTTCAAAATTGTTGTACTTATTAAATATATCAAAGTTAGCACGAATAATGCTGAAGTTACGACAGTGAAAGGTCTGGTGAATGTAACCGCCAGTATCACCACAGACACCAGCGAGGTGAGGTGATATCTTTGATCATGTAAAGGTACTGTTTGTCCTATGTGTGTCCTGAGAGTATTCTATTTAAAGTTTAGATTTGTGTAGGAGGTGCGAAAGGTCTTTGAACCAAGGACTATTATTAGGACATTGGAAAAAAGGTTGGGGTTATCAATTGAGTGATCTAAAAATTTGTTACACCATTCCGTGTGAATGCTGTCCTTAATTAGCTTAAGAGTTTCGTTAATATTAAATTTCGCCTGTATGTTCGGACCATTGGTTATGGCTTATTTAGCCATTTGGTCAGGTTTTTCGTTACCAGCAATACCCATGGAGCCCATACTAAATTAATTTGTTGGAAGTTCTGGCTATTGATTAGATTGTGTATCGTATGGCTATACTATTGTAACGAATTTTGGGAAATTCTGCTTATTTGAAACCTTCTGCTAACGTTCGAATCGCTAAACTGTTGAATAAATAACTCCAATATTCAGTAATGCAAAATGGTCTTTATTAGACTACTTTTGAGAGTACTTTACAAGAAATTATAAATTTAAATCAAACTGATTACTGATTCCTCAGCTTGCGCTGCTTTTATACTCTCAGTTTTCTCGTTCATCCATGAGTGGTTGCTTCGTGTTTTTTTTTTATTGTTGCGTGATTACTTTATTAGTGATGCTAACATTAGTCACACTGTTATTAGTGTTTCTGCTTCTTAGAATGCATGAAATTAAGCCATCAGTGAAGATAGTTATTTTGTAGAAGCTTTCCTTGATTGCAATATTTATTGTTTCTTCGTGGCGAGTAGTTCTCCAAAAGCTGAGGAGGTTTTAAAGGGTATATGAAAGAGATGTTCGGTTTTATCAGAATAACGGTATATTGCGTATTCAGTTTTGTTATCTGAAAGTGAGCTATCAGTATAAAAACGTGAAATTTTTTGGAGGTGTATTCTTCTAGTAGCTGTGCATAGTGTGTTTATGCCATTTCAGGTATTAAAGCAGATTTTTTGATTGGTAAGTGTTTATCTATGATTTTTATGTTGCTGTATGTGATTAACGTAATCCAAGGAATCAAAATTGTTTCGAATTTGTTATAAACTGTAGAATAGCTAGAATTTATATGAGGGTTAGAGGAAATGACCATTGCATAGGGATCCTTATATGCGAAGAGTTTAACCAGCTCCATTGCGTTTAGCCAAATTGTTCTTTCGTTAGGTGGTAGTTCATTGGCTATGGCATATAGAAGATTTATGAGAGTCGATGGAGACAAGCCCAGACTTCTTCTTAAACACTTATTTTGTAATGTACGAATTTTTGAGTGGCTGATTTGGGACAATTTGCAGTAGTGGTATTGCAGTATTCGATTTTTGATCATACAAGAGATTTATATATGTTGAGAGCCTTTTGTGTATGTAGGCCAGATTCGATGTTGGTTATGTATTTGAACAGGTTGATGTTGTTAGTAGCATTTTCGACTATGTTATTGTTCTCCTAAGATACTGTAAGTGATTTGTTAATAGTTGCCAAGAAATTTAATGGAGGATACTTGTTCGGGACTGGTGTTGTTGATCTTACATGCATAATTTTGGTTTTGCTTGGGTTAAAAGATAAGTTAAGAAGGTTGCATTCCTCGGTGAAGGAATTCAATGTATGCTGTAAATTCTTTGTGGTTTCATACAAGTTAGAGCCTGAAGCTATGAAAATGAAGTCTGCAAATTGGTACATTTCTGTATGAATAGTATTTAGGCTCTATATATTGTAACGAATTTAGAGAAATTCTGCTTATTTGAAACCTTCTGCTAACGATGGAATCGCTAAACTGTTGAATAAATGACTCCAATATTCTGTATTGCAAAATGGTCTTTATTAGACTACTTTGAGAGTAGTACAATTATACTTCACAATTATACTTCACTTCGCAACTGATAGCGTGTTTAAATTAAACTGATTAGTCATTCCTCAGCTTGCGATGCTTTTATACTCCCTGTTGCCTTATCCGCATATTTCTCCAAAGGTCTAGACGTTTCTCCTAGAATCTCCTGCTTGGTGGCCAGCTATATGCGTGTGCATTTGTAGTTTATAGCCTCTCGCATAGCCATATGCGTGTGTATGTGTAACTACTTCGTCTGATGACCACATGTGTGTGTGTGAAATATCTCTTCGTTGCCTTGTATGTATGTGTGTAAATGATGACTGATGTATTCATGTACACCAGTGTGGCTTGCTTCATGTTTTTGTTTTTGCGTGATTATTTACTAACAGCCTAGTGATGTCAACATTCGCCACAATATATTGAAAAGAAGTGATGAAGACAGCTTCCTTGCGGAAGTCCGTTGTGAATTTCAGTGGTTTTATTGCCAAGTTTGAGAATCTTCAGAGATCACAAATTAATGAGCAAGTCAACGTAAAGTTGTTCAATGTTAAGATTTAGAAGTATTTCTTGAAGAGTAGTGATGTTTATGCAGTTATATGCATTGGCGATGTCTGTAACGCATAGAACGACCTGTTTATGTTGGCTTTCCTGAATTTTTTTGAATTTGGTGTTGATTTTGAAAAAAAAAAGTTATTATTGGTGAGAAAATTGTATTTCTCGATGAAAACGTCAAATCTGGTTTTAAAGCGGGAGTCATTGGTGCCGTATGTCGTATCGCTGTAGTCGTATCCCTAACGTAATCAGCTGTTTATCGTTACGACGGTAAACCAAAAACCAATTGGTTGGCTACGGCACCAATAATCGATTGCATTGATTCCCATAAGGTTGGTCGAATCAGCTGTTATAAGGTTACCGATACGGTTACCGATAAAGCACCAATGTCTGCAGCTTAATGCATGAGTTGATAATTAGAAGTATAACAGGTATAAGAGCAATGTTTGTATTTTTCAAAGTGGTTTAAGTCTTTATCCTTTTTAGGTATAGGAACAATTTTGATTGCTCTCCAATGCATTGGAATCTCATTAGATAAAAATATGTCGTTTGAGCAGTTTTGAGGTTGTTGAAGGAAAGGTCGGACATTGATTTAATCATACCAAATGAAATTCTGGCAATACCTGCTGCTGTGTCTTTTTTTTTTTTGGAAATTACAGTAGTTACTTCTTCAAAGCTGAGCGTACGATCTGGATTAGGAGTTGTGTGTGTGTTTATTGTTGGAGTTACTGTTGAATTAGGTACTTGGTTTTTAAGAATATCTAAATAGTTTTGATTGTGCCATCATCATTCCTCGATTTTGCCATTAAAGTTTTCTTTTTTAGTTTTTTTGACTGTTTTGTTTTTCAAAGCTTTTGCTGAGCTATGAGGTGCACAAAGTTTTCTGGGCTGGGGTTGTTTTTAACTTTTTTTGTTAACAGTTTTGAGGAATCGGTAAGTTTTATCAACTTCTTCATTCCACTAAGCTTTTGGAGTTTTGTTGTTTGTAACAGCATACGTGACCTTTTTTTATTATTTTTTTTCTGTATGAAGTTTTCAATGTTGCTGATTGAAGATGCAAATTGGATGTTTTTAATTGAATTTAGAAGTTGTTTTTGTTTGAAATCCATTTGTTTCAATTGTAACCAGGAAATGATGACTTCCTCCAATTCTAGTGTGATCTACATATCAATTACATTGTTTGTTACAATTTGTAAAGGAAAGATCAAGAATTGAAGCAATGTTTGTGTTGAGATTATGCTTGTAGGTGAAATCACCTTGATTTAGAACGCGTATATTAGATTGATGGATGTGATTTACTAAGTGTTTACCTCTGTTTGAGTCAATGTTATCCCCCCAATTTACTGCACGCGCATTGAGCAAGAAGAAATTTTATAGCGGTTCAATAAAAGTTAATATTCTTTGTATTTCAGAGTTAAATTCATTTATGCCTAAACTGGGAGGAAAGTATACATTAGCGATGACAATTTTAGGACTTAAATTGATTGATGGTTTTGATGAACAACTTACCCCAGCGGGTAAGGGGGTCAGAATATACCCGCGGTAGGTATGCCTGTCGTAAGAGGCGACTAAAATACCAGATTCAAGGGGTGTAGCGCAACCCTTCAGGTTGCCAGCGCAATATATAGCTTCTCCAAACCCAATTGTCAACCTCACCTATCCGCGGCGAATCCTATTTCACTAACAGACGAGGCTCTGGCGACCCCAAGCTCCTCATGGAACTTGAGGGTGGGGAGGGAGGCGATGGCCTGAAGGTTTAATGTGGCCACATAAATCGTTCCCGAGATGGTCGGGCTAGCACCTTAATGGTGCTGTGGTACCGGAGCGTACCGGATCTGTATCCGGCAAAGGACCATCACATCGATAACACTCCCCAAACCCCTCGGGGAGCAACCTTATCGCTACAACAACAACAACATGAACAGGACGTCATGGTCTGAATTAAATTGTATTTTTTTGAATTTAATATCACGTTTTATGGCAATGGCCACTCCTCCATACCCTGCATTTCTGTATTTTTTGATCGTGTTGTTAATGAGTTTTCTATTTGGGGTGTTGTGTGAGTGAAACATTTCATTTAAGCATACTATGTCATAGTTGTGTTTGTTAATATAATATTCTATGGTATCTAAGTTGGCTTTGAGTGATTGCACGTTATATTGAAGAATCTTCATAATTAGATTCTTCGGTTGATGACTCCAAAAGTTGGAGTTCATCATATTGGAGCGATACGAATCTATTTTTGATAGATTGAATCTCGTGGATGATTTCTGGATTTGTTTGCTCTCGAGAGAGCTTTTGTGTGATTTTTAGCATTTCGATCATAAGTTTCTCGATTTCCGAGACTAGACCTTTTTGGTACTCTGATTGGGGATATTGTTTGTAATGTGTCTGTAGTTGTTGTTGGTTTTGATTGTTGTAGTTGGCCTGTTGACAGGCTTACGTACAACCTGGCTGAAGGTGCGTTTCCTAAAATTTCTGTTAATTACTCCATCCTTGTCAAGTATGTCCTGATTTTCCATGCTGAGCATGGGGAATGTGGCTTCTTCATCCACTAAAATTTCAAATCTGTTTGAGTTTTTGGGAAAGTATTTGTCCAGGACCTCACGCCTGGAATGTTTTTAATAGTTTTAATTTGATTGATTTCTGCTTCTTTTTCCCCATTGTGGACAAGCACCTCGCTCCTTAGCTGTATGGTTTGCTCGACCCCATAGGATACAAACGGTTGTATTACATTCTTGCTTACCGCAATTAATGCAGCGATGCTTGCTTTTGCAAGACATTTTGGTGTGATCATTGACGCCCGCAATTGTCGCATTGTCTTAATGGTGGAAAGTGTGGTTGTACGTTGTTTCGTGTAGTTATATACGATATATTTTCGGAGTTCTTTACCTTCGAAGCCTATTTTTATCGTTGTCGTTGGGACACCTTTTCTGGTGAATCGTAATACCGAACTAATTCTGATGGAGCTAGAAGCTTGCAGTAAGATATAATTGTCTTCGAAACAGGTGGGCATACCCCTCACAACGCCGTATATTTGAAGTGCAGTGCGTGGTCTAGTGTCCAGTGTAAAATTGTTGGCTGCGTATGTATTTTTGAAGATTACTTTGTATACCGTTTTGCCTATAAGTGTAGTATGTCCTTAAAGCGTAAGTCTTTTATTTGTGCGAAAAGTGTCAGTTCGGAGGTCATTTTTTCATTATTCATGACAGAGTTGTCTGTAGCATCGACTAAGACGAAAATGTCACCGAGAAAATTTTGTGTGTATATAGTTATTTCTTTTTTGTCGTTGTCAGCACCAATTGTGGTAGCAGGTTTGGTTGTGCTTAAAGTACCGTTAGCGGTATGTATATCATCGTCCATGTTCATGTCATACGAGGTTAACGGTTCTTTATAACCGCTATGTGCGGTTTCAAAATCACCTAACCTCGCTGTCGTACTGTCCGAGCATGTGGCCCTAATGCTACAGGAATCGTGGTGTATTTTCACCAAACCCTTGTTGGAAATTTCATAAAAAGTACTTTTTGTTCTAAAACTTTTAGTTTTTTGTTGATGTTTCTATTTAAAGACTCAGACGCTAACGTTGCGCCATTTTTCCCCTTACACTTTTTATTGAAGCTGCGAACAAAGGCAGTGTTTTTTTTTCTTTCTTTCTTTTATGATGATTTAAAATTCTTTAACTAAAAAAAGGAAAAAACACACACAAAGCCAATATCACTCACCACTAATATGAGATGCGCAATGCCCAAAATTTAATAGAAGTCACAAGATATTTGTGTTGTAAAAACAGTTAACTTTGATGTATGTAAAAATCACTCGCTTTTAAGATACCCGCGCGTGTCCATTCTCGCCAGTTTCCAAAGTCCGCAAGAAACTTATTATATTTATCCTCTTTGGTAATACATTAAGTTAAGAAGCTATTAACATTTAACAGTCCCGAAAGCGTACTGGCTTTAATAAAATGTATAGCCAAGTATTTTTGTGAATTTTTAAAGAAAATTTGTAGTGTTTATTTTTCCAACTGTTAGCATATAGAATAACAAAATCCTATGTCCTCGAGTCGACTAGCAGTATAAGAGATTGTTTTCCATCCCGTCGACAATTGTAAACGCTCTAAAACGATATTTCACGATGATTTATAACACAAAACTTAGCTAAATTAATAAAAATCTACTTACTTTTATAAATAAACGGATATATACTTATATTTTGTAATACAATGTTATGTACTGAAGTTACTTAAGCTTTTATAATCACACTAGTTACCCCGGTTACTGAGTAGTGCTGGTGAAGGAAAATCGAATCTTCTTAAAACATACATAAGTTAGTCTATTAAAAATGAAAGCATCCGAATATTCCGTATATATGAATACTTTACTGATTATTGATATACTTTGTAGCCTGAGAATGGTTCTGCTATTCGTCGCAATGGGTCATGAGTTTCGAAGTCTGTCACAGCACTTAACTTTTTTTTTGCTTTCTTGAAACCATAACCAAATAAAACAGCGGATGGAAATCAATGTAATCGATTAATGGTGCCACACCATAACGCTAACAGCATAACCATACCATAGCCAACCAATTGGTTTTTGGTTTCTCGCCATATCCATAACCTAAAAATATTTCAGTTGGTGAATTTAATAACTTTTTGTAGTTTTTATTCATTGTTTTGGATACGTTATGACTAAGAGACATATTTTTTGTGGAATATGTTTGTAATTTTTTGCGCTTTCTTCATTTTTATGAAATTTTCACGATTTTTAGGTTAAGGCACCATTAATCGATCACATTGGAGATGGTTATCGATATGGGTATGGTTTCGACTATGGCGTTAGGGTTAAGGAAGTTTAATTAGCCCTTTACGCAAAGTGCTTACGATATTGAAATCTCTCCAGATTGACTACTACTTTTCTATTTTCGTTAAAAAGCATACTTTCGTTTAAAATATTAAAGGCCAAAAATTTTATATAAATACGTTTTAAGCTATTATAATTCAGCAAAGAAAATTTGTTTTTTAATTTTGTAAATTATATATATGTATGTACTATTAGTGATAGATATCTATTTTGAAAAAAAAAAAAAAACAGTTCTACTTATTTTTTAAACTAAAGTTCGCTAAGGTATAATTAGTATATACATATTTTATTCACTTTTAGAATGCAATATTTATATATTAGCTATAAATATATACGTATGTAATATTTACTTATTTTTATACTTTACCAATAAAAAGTTAAAAAAAAATTACAACTTTTATACTTTCCTTTATTTTCAAACACACAAGGTAAGAGGTAAGAGCAAAAATCGTTGCATAGAACCACGTCCCGCGATCTTGGAGAACGAGTCGAAGTCTTCATACTGACAGCGGGAGGAACCAGTCATTTGCACCCAAAAGACTACAGCCCTATTAGTTTGACATCTTTTCTGCTCAAAACCTTAGAGAGATTAAGAGATATTTATATCAAACGAGCCAGACCCGTGCGCATCTTGCGCAACCAATATAAAAGTATCTTATCAAATATCAACAGAAATCAGCTGTTCTATCAATCAATTAAAACTTACAGCGTGCGCTGCCATCTAGCGTAGGGTAGCAACTGCCGGTAATGCAGTGCAAATATTCACAATAGTGCCATAGTACAAGTAGATTTCTTTGCGTGCTCACAATCGTTTATTTTTAACAAATTATTTTAATAAAATATAGCTAAACAAAAGCATTAGCCAAAATTGGCCAAAGCTCGTTAATAGCCCGAATCTCCATCTTTACAACCAAAACTTTATTTATATATTTAAATTCCAAATAAGAGAAATTTATAAATAATATATATGATTGGATCTTATTGGCCTTAAGGAATTGGATCTGCTCTATGTTAAGCTGAAGAATGATAACGTCGCAATGGGATCCATGCCACAAAATCTGTATACCGAGGAAGGCGGCAACTGATCATCACTGATCATCAACTGATTGCTTAGGCGGTTAGGCATAGGTCCAGTCAAACTCACAACGTTTCAGCCATCATAGGCGGCAGATGTCCATTAATCCGCTCTCTGATGGATCAGGAATCTTTATTAAAACTTGGGATCGCCAGAGCCACGTGTGTTGAAGAAACAGGATTCGCCACGGGTAGGTGAGGTTGACAACTGGGTTGGAGAAGCTATATATTGCGCTGGCAACCGCTTGAAAGGGTTGCGCTGCAGAACCCATTGAATCACTTTGGTATTTTAGTCGCCTCTTACGACGGGCATATCTGCCGCGGGTATATTCTAAGTCCCATAAGCCCACAAGCCTATCCCTGATAGGAGTTGCATTTATAATATCTTGGACAAATCCTACAACGATAGACTCACATAGTTGCTCTCATCTCAAAGTAAAGAAAATTTAGGGCTCACGATGGGCATACCCACTGTGCACAGCCTTTAGGCGTCACACACTTATAAGTTATGCCTCGTCAGTAACAGCAGAAGTGCGAGTTGCACGAAGAAACGGTTGAGCACTTTCTGTGTCCGTGTCCTGCGCTTGCGCTACTCGCGCTACTAGATATAGTACAGTTGCCACATCTCGATGCAGATATAAGGCTTGGTCGTAGAAAACTATTATTATTCGCTAAGAGGAAGGAGTAATTTTATAACGTAAGTCTTAGTACCCAGTTGGGGGGTTTCCGTGTGGTCGTCAACCAAACTTTGGTAACACTATAAAAACATTCAGTCTATGTGAGGGCTCTATTGACTGGCCAGTTCAAGCTAACTGAAGAGCAATAATCTGCAATGGGACCGTCCCGAAATCGAATTTCTTTTTAGATTAACAAATTACGCGGATCGAATTTTGGTCAAATTAGATGTGCAATCCCGAAATTTTCCCGGGATCCTTCAAAATGATTTCTCAAAACATTCATGAATAGTCCCAAACTATCTTGAAATCGTTGAGAAAGTCATAACATGATTCCAAAAAACTATCCCGTGACGATTTCGAAATCAAAGTTAACTCCATGAACTAGTCCCAAGATAAACCTTTCCCGAAATATACTGAACATAGTCCGAAACGGTCTGAAATTATCCCGAAGTCTCCAAATTCTCCCGAAATAATTTCGAACAAAATCCCGAAACACTTCGAAATAATTCCGAAAACAGTTCCGAAACTGCACCAAAAAAGTCTTGAAATGATCCTGAACACAATCGCGAACCACTCCCTGCGGTAGGTATGCCTGTCGTAAGAGGCGACTAAAATACCAGATTCCAGGGGCTGTGTAGCGCAACCCTTCAGGTTGCCAGCGCAATATATAGCTTCTCCAAACCCAATTGTCAACCTCATCTATCCGCGGCGATCCTGTTTCACTAACAGACGAGGCTCTGACGACCCCAAATTCCATTAGGAGTGGGGAGGGAGGGATGGCCTGAAAGTTTAATGTGGCCATATAAGTCATTCCCGAGATGGTCGGGCTAGCACCTTAATGGTGCTGTGTTACCGGAGGGTACCGGATCTGTATCCGGCAAAGGTCCATCAGATCGATAACACTCCCCAAAGCCTTCGGGGAGTAACCTTATCGCTACAACAACAACAATTCCCGACATGATCCGAACACACGAAATAGAATTAAACTAAAAAACTTATTGAAAATTCAACTTACCGCTCTTTAGAAAGAGAAATGTGTCATTCTGGTTAATAAGAGTACCCCATTTCTTTCTTCCAATAGGATTGCAATATGAAAATAAGTAAAAAGAAATTATGAAAATTCTTAGTGTATGCAAGCGCAAACTTTATTATTAGAATTTAAGACTTTCTAATTTCGAATTTGTGTTCATACAAATCCCTGCAGAATTTGTGAAATCTTGAAAAACCCATGGGTGGCTTTCCGTAATTCGATATCGATCAAGAATTTGTATAAAATAATCGTTTTCCGTAACACAAATTATCGACGCGCCGTAGCGAACTTTCGATACAAACTGTTCGATATCAAATTAGGTGTCGAATTGCCTTTTTGAAAGTTATAATTTTATGCTTTGGTGATTATTTAGGGAACGACTTTTTCTTCAGGGATTAAGAAACAAACGCTATTTATAAAAGAAAATATCTGGTAGTTCCAAAAAGCTTCTAAACACTCTTCGACATCTGTAAACGAAAGAGATCATACCAAGATACGGGAACTAAAATGGCGTCAACGAGCGTGCGATATCGACTTGAAGTATTGAATCAACGAGTGTCGACTATCGAATTACGAAAAGCCACCCCAGTGTATATTTTGTTATCAAGATAGAAATACGCTATTTCCATTATGCATACAACCATTAAATTTGCTTTTTTGTTAGCATGATGAGAAATTAATTTTTCTACAAAATAATAAGACATTTAATTGCATTTTATTATATAAATTCTTGTTGCATACAAGTTTGAAGCCTTTTTTTTATTTTCTAACAATACATAAAAGTATACGCCTTAAAAATATCATGGTCTAAAATAAACCAAGTTAATTAGGCTAATTAAAAACATTTTGTGCATGAAAGCGAGTATGATTTTAAGTCTAATAAATAAGCTCAATATTTTGTTCAACAACATTCTACATGCAAATTGTTATATAAAATCTTTAACAAATAAGCTATTATGCTAATAACAAAGTAGCTGATTGCTTTACTTACAAAAATATGTATGAATCTCTGTATATATTTATATAAATGTGATATATATGTTATTTATTCAATAAGGTGAAATTTCGTCTAATTCCTAGTTATATGTGCAATTGAAGTTTCGTCGAGTTATTAAAAAAAAAGTTGGTCACAGTTGTGCTAAAATTAAATTCACGCCAAGCTGTATATGAAACTAATAAAAATTTCATCAATGTAATACCTAAAATTTGATATTGGGAAATTTCGATTTCGAAATCAATTAAATTTTGTAACTTAATTTATACAGTTAGCATTTGTCACTAAGCTATTTTCCAGTAATATTGGCTTCGTCGTCTGTATCCTTTTGATTTTGATCTTTTTTAGCAGCTGGTAATGGTGTCTTAGAGGGGTATGTACGTGTTATTGAACGTTCAAAAAATCGTACAGAAGATATACAACTTTCACCTGAGAAAAGTTGTGATGGCGTATTACCAGCACTACCACTTCCACTATGATTTCCACTACTACTGTGCGAAACTGAATGCGTAACTGGCGTTGAAGTCTTTTGTCTATCTAGTTGATTGCTGCCACCACCATTATTGGTGCGCGGTGTCATCGTATCGATAATGGAACGCAAAAAGCCACTACGTAATGATTCGTCTGTTGGTGTGGTAGAGCTTGAAGACGTTGCATGTTTTAGCAGTTCTTTGGTAAGAAAGTCGCGCAAATTTAAAGGACGTCCAAAATCACTAACAAATTCGCAATCGCTGGAGCGATGCGGACTGCCGCGAGGCTATAGGTAGGGAGATGTTAAAAATTAAATTTATGTTTCCATAAATAAATCTATTAACTTACACTTTTACTCTGTCCGCTTGCGTCATGCGCTGTCAGATCACGCTCTGTACTTCTACGCGGATGTCGCTTATTAGCTGTTGCATCAGCCGACACTTCGCGTCTAGAACTACCGCTTGACTGCTTTTGATCTACTGATCGCGCTGGAATAGGTGAAGGCGAACGCACTCTTGTGTGTTCTTCGAATTGCACCTCTTTCGTGGTACTAGTAATTGTTTCTGTGCATTTAGCACTTGCCTTTGGAGTTTGTTGAGGATTCTTTTGTTGCGCATCTCTAGCAGCTTTTCTGGGACTATCACGTTCACGCTGTTTAGTTGGTTCTGCACAGCCATCAGCATTCAAAACACGTTCAGGACTCGAAGAAGTATTACTTCTGCCTACTGCGTCTGCTTCCTTTGTACGCGCGCGCATACTTGCTGGCCATTTTATACCCAAACTAAATAATTGACGCTCAAATTCGCTAGATGCATTCTCTGATGTTGAAGAGAGTTTCTCAATACCGCTTTCTGTATTAAATGTACGCAAATGACCGCGCGCATGTTCGACGCCTTCCCTTGCTGTTGATGAGAAAATATCTTCCTTTCCTTTCGCGACGCGAAACGATTTTTGTAATATTTGGCGCCTTCTGAGCTCTTCTTCGATATTAATTGATTCGGATTCCGTTTCAGTATTGGTGCTCGTGCGTGCATCAGTGATGTTTTCTAAGCTGCCGGTGTCGAGGAATTCACCACCAGTGGAATTTGCAGCCAATTGGCGTAAATATTCTTGGCGCGAGGGAAAGGTTTTGATAGAGAGATTTGCAATACGTAGACAAGCTAAGAGGTCATCAATGGTCTCTGGTGCTCCACAATTTTCAGCGTTCTCTTGCTGAGTACTTAAATTGTGCAAATAGGCAGTCAAAGATGGAAACTCGTGATAATCTGGTAATACAGTGTAGAATAATATATTTAACTACATTTTCTTTTTTATTAGAATACTCACCGGCACCCCCCTGTATAGCACGCAGATTAGCAATCAACGCATCGAACTCTTGATGTATTCGTAAGCTGGTGTCTGCATTCAGTTGTGTAACATCCAAATTCATTGCACGCGCGTATTCTTCGAAAGTAGGGAATGGCTGTGGTTGCAAAAGTTTTTGCCGCGCTGCCTCCCCTGCTCCATTTACCGCTGATCCTGTTGTTGTGGCATTAACCCGTGAGGTACCCGGTGTGTCTACCTCAAGTATTGTGGATAGTTCGTGCACCACATCGTCTTCCGCAAAATTCGGACTATAACGTTGTATTGTTGGCGGTGGGCGGTTTTTACGTGACGCGCCGCTAGTGCTAGGATGTGTTCCTGTGGATGCTTGCGAAGGTAGTTCTAAATCCAGTGATGTCAACGGACGTGATATAGAGATACCACTATCACGACTAATGCCTGTCGGCTTGTGCTTTTCAAGAGGTGCATTTCCATGGCCGAGTGTTGATATTCCTTCGCCAGATGTGGTTATGGCTTGCTGCTCCGATGAGTCTGCTTCGCCTTTGCTTGGCATATAATCCAAAGAAGTGGTAGGTTGCGTTTTAAGTGCATCAAGTATGCTTGCGCCGCTACTTCGGCTGCTGCTAACACTGGAGGCGTTTGAGCGTCTTCGTGTGCCATCAGGTAATTCGATATATTCAGTTGAGTTGCGTTCTTCGCTAACCGAACTAAGTGTAATCTCCATGAGACGTTTCTTTTCGGTGCGTACTTTCTGTATTAACTCTGTAAGCTCCGCTATTCGGTGAGTGCAGTTCTCGGTGAGCTGCTCATAGCGCGCTATCTGTTCTTCAGCACGACGTTCTTCAGTGTTAACCGAAATATCACGCTTAGGTTGTGACTCCTTTGGCGCTTGTTTCGAGTCTGCACCCATGCGAGTGGAAGCACGTTCTGTTGACGAGCGCACTTTATTATCCTCTTGAGCAGACGGCCTCTGCACCTCTTGTTGTTGTTGCGCAGCTTTTGTAACTGGTTGTGCGCGTTGTTCAACCACATGTTGCTGTTGCATTTGCGACATTGTCGGGGGAGCAGGCTCTGTATGACGCTTTGCAAAAATTCGTTGTTGCGAACGTGAAGCTCTTCTCTCTTCTGAAAATCTTTTCTCTAGCGGTTTAAATGGTGCTTCGTTACGTTTTTCACACAGCACATTTCTTTCTGTTGAACGGTCCCGTTCCACATCTTTCTTTGCAGCGCCAGCTCCGAAATAGCGTTGCTCTGTTCTTAGTTGCTTTTCTTTCTGCTTGGTACCTATTTGTTCCGTCAACGGCTTTTCCTTGCGTGCTCCCTTCTCCATACGTAGACGTTGTTGCCAAATTTCTTCAAACATACGTATGCTTGTTTCTAGTGTAACATCACTTTGTTGTGAGCGTAATGTATCCTCTAGTTCATTAATAAAACTACGATTATCTTCTATAAATCGTTGTACACGCTGTATTCGCTCTTGTGGCTGAACCATGTCAGCAGAGGTACCCGTGCGATTCGTACTGATATTCATAACAGAAGAAGAGGGCGTCTCAATATCAGAAGAGCTAACGCCTAGTGCGCGAATGGAGCTACGCGACATACCCAGAAGGCGTTGAACATAGTGAGCTATAAGTGGATTTAAACGAGCGATACGCTGAGTTGACTTCGTTTGGCGTGCTGCCGCATGCGTTGCACCAGTTGAAGTAGGTATGCCAGTGTAGCTGTCAGTTAAATCTTTTTGTTTAGTTGGCGCGTTTTCATCCACTTCCTCGTCTTCTTCCGCAGAACCGCCACTCAACTCTAAACGATTTACTAACGCATCTACTTCATTTGTAATGCGTGGTGGCAGGCTACGATACGATGTCGAGTTTGAATCGTACGAGTTTTGACGGTTGATACGGCCTTGCGTGGCAGTTGTAGGGTGTTTAAGATGCTGTTGTGAGCGCTTAGCGGTTACTCTGCGCGTGGGTGTATCAATAAGCGTTGAGAGTTTACGTGGACTTTTTGTAGATTTTTGCCCTATCGATTTGCCACGTCTTCCGCCTTCATTCTTCAACTTTATTATTATCTCCAGAGGCTTGTTGTTCGCCGTCGTTTGTATTCTACACTCCTTTCCTATTGGCTCTAAAAAAAGTTGGGTAACATAAGTAAATAATATCAAGTCTAAAAATGTATATAACCTGTTGTACTTTTCATAGTCGGTCCTGCCCGCTGCCCGTTTGCATTTGGTTCTGGTTTTCGCATTTTACATAACTCACGTAACTTCTGTTCCAGCACAGCTTCCTTTTGTTCCACGTCATGTAAATGCTTTGCCAAAGGTGACACTCTACCCTCGTCCGAATTTAAATCATGTATGGCTATACGTTCACGTTCGCGACGTACATCGCTCACGCCATTTATTACCTGTTCCATGCCATCACTATTTCCATTGTTACCCAGCTCCTCACACAAAGCTCTACGCAAATCTTCAATACGCTCCAGAAGATTCAATAAGCGTTCTGCTTTTTTCACATTTTGTTTTGGCTGGCCACCACCACCAGCATACTTATGCAAATCATTGCGTATTTTTTGTTGTTGATCATCAACATAGCCCAATAATATTGTACCACAACTATCCGTGGAGCCAGTAATATTAATTTCATCACTCAAACCAGGTGCGCCCAAATTCAAGTCATCATTGAATTTTTTGTTGGTGGTGGTTGGGCATTGTTGGTTTGTGCTATGTTTTGGTTGCTCAGCAATTTCTGGGCATGTTATAATAGCTGGACGTAAAAGTAGTTCCTCTACAGCGGCGTTGCGTTTTTTCTCAGCACGTTGTGCTTGTAGTTGATGACTATGGAGATTGATCTATGGTGAGAGCCAGAAGAGAAGTGTGAGGCAGATTAGATTTGGAAAGTTTGTTATACAAAATAAAAGTTTTACTACATTTGGCGGATTCAACAGCTGCGGATACTGGTCTGTTAGCGCATCCAACTTTTCAGTAAGTTGCAGACAATCTCGTCGGACTTGTTCGCGTTCCAGCGCTCTGCGGCCTCGTTCCTCAGATCGTTCTCTGGAAAAATTCATAATAATTTTATGATTTTGTCTCTGTTGCTCAACCACTGGGGATATTTTTTTTTTTTTGTAGAAAAGGCGGTCCCTTACCCCCTTGAACGCAATTTCTTGTCAATCATACTTGTAGCTCAATCTCGCCAAATCGGCTAGACGGGTGTGAAACGCAGCAAACAGGCTTGAAGGATTAACTGTGAATTTAAGAATGGGGAGTGGACTTTAGAATAGGTATGCCTCCCGTTGCAGGATACTGAAGCCCACAGACCTGAAGGTTCCGACATAGTTATTGGTATAATCCTAGAAAACCGTTTTGATAGCTGAAGAAAAGCACGACAGAATTAGATCATACATAACTTGATTTTAGAGACATGGAAAACAACACCTCCTGGAACAGAACAAAGGACGGTATGATTCCCTAAGTCAACAATGGATTCAACAGTAGAGCTTTGAAAACCTGACGATTTCGCTGACATATTATGTTATATTTTAAAAAAGTTTGATATGTTATTATATTTTCTTCTTATTCGAAAACGTATCCATAAATATATCTTGCTGAATTGGAATCGTTGCGCCCTTAGATAATGACCCAAATAAAAATAAAATTCTTAGCGCTAATAACATCCGAGGTGATATAGGCCCAGTTTATTTTCCACTTTGCGTCGAGCTCCTATTTTTCCCTACCCCGGCGGGGTGGAACCTACAAGTTTTATGCCGAAGGGAAGCTGCAAGGCAGATATATTTTCAGTGAGAAGCTTTTCATGGCAGAAATACCTTTGGAGTGTTTGCCAAAACACTGTCGAGGTCCCCTCTTAAAAACACTTTTTAAAAGTTTGATGTTGCTTTGCCTGAGATTTGAAGCCAGAACCTTCGATGTGGTAGGCGGGTACGCTACCACCACACCACGGCGGCCGAGATGACTTGAATTGCGACATAGTAAAGTTTTAGTCAATAACTGCTATTCTACTTACCGTCTTCGCTCCTTTTCACGTTCTCTCTCCTTTTCCATTTCACGCTCTATTCCCGCTTGTTCTACCGCATTTGGTTCGTTACGTTCACGCACGCTGGGCTCACGAACAAGACCCTCAGTAGGATGTGGATAGTTACGGTGATATTTATTATTGTAATCATAACATTGCACTTGGCTACCACTGTTTTCGGGCCCACTTTTCGCGCTTTCACTTTTACGGTCACCATCTAAAACAACTGTTCCACGTGAAACAGTAATTGGGAAGTTATCAGCGGTCTTTGCTGATGTGCTACTTTTATGTGGTGATTTCTGTATAGAAGTAGAAGGTGTAGTACCAGCAACCGATGGTGGTGGCGCACTGTGTTGGGCGGTTTGTAGAACATTTGCGCCACCTCTTCCATTTAGTAGTTTGGACACTTGTGTAAAACGTGGTTTGTGTACCACGCTTGATTCAGATATTTTTGGTGTATTGGAAATATTTGTTGTGGTGCTGCTTTTTAGCGATGAACGTTTACGCTTTTCAGCACTACTATCGCGTACTACATGACTAAATTGTCGATTACTTTCGGCATGTCGATCCTTGATTTCCCCTCCATGTGTTATTACAACCGAATCATTGTTATCCACATCAATGTCAACTATTACTGCAGGATTTTTACTAAGTCTGGCATTTTTATTGCTATATCTAGCATTTTTAATGCTTATACAAGTAGGTGGCACGATTTCTTCTTCATCAGTGCAAGTGGTTGACAATGGTGACGAGGATGTGGAACTAACATCGCAAGGACATTTAATTACTTTTGGACATGGACAAATATGCACCGATTTAGTAGCTGGACTTTCAATGGAATCATCGCTGCACACTTGATGATTTTCTTGTTGTGATTGCCTAACTATTCGGTTAGCGTCTTGTTTTTGCTGCTGCTGCTTACGCTTATTTCCACCAACCCCTGGCACATCATCAGCACTGCCTTCTTCACTTAACGTTTCACTCTCCGCACTTGAACAGTGACACGTAGAAATGTGATTTTTTGGACAATTTTTTCGTTTTCGTTTTCTCGGCCTCTTCTTTTTTTGTTCTTTTAAAAGCACATTTGACGTTTGCGTACCAGCAGTATGCAGTGATTTCTTTGCTGTTGAATATTGTGTTGGCTTCGCCCCTAAACGTTCGTAGGTGTTCTTTTTAAACTGCTTACGTTGCTGCTCCAACTGAGCTCTGCGTTTTTCCATCGCCTCATTTTCTAACTTTGCAGCTCTATGTGCGGTACCAATTTCAAAAATTGCCTGACGATAATCGTTGTTTTTTTGGACTAACACATGTTCGCGCCAACATTCCAGTTCTTGCGCCTTCATCGCTTCAAGATTTCTCAGCTGCTTATCCTTTTCGGCAGCCACGTCATTTCTTATTTTGCGCGCTATATTTTTGGATTCCTCGCGTACCTAAAAATTGGCATAAGCACAAATATTGACTGATTTAATATTGCAGGCATTGTTATGAATGCTAATTTACCTCTAGCAGACGCTGCTTCCTCAGCTCACACTCGAGCTGCTTTTTCACACGCACTGGATCATCCAAAATGCTTGGCTTATTGCATGCTCTAAATTTCCCATTCACCGTAATATTCAGTGACATTGTATGGCGCACATTTAATACGCCACAATTTATTCATACATTTGTAAGTGCATTTGCTTTTAATTGCATTTAATTTCAAAATAATTAAAATGAATAACGTCAACAAATCGACAGCGCAGAAGCGAAAAAAAAATTTTAGTTCAGGAGTTACCAGGTGTCTATTATTTATTTTCGCCATATAAATTAGGGAAAATTAATGGTTAATTGTTCTATTTTTGACATTTGGGCATCGCATTTAAATAAGTGCTACCAAGTTTAGGTTATGCCCTACAAGGTTGCATCGTAGAGCCAAAGAGGATAGATATATCTAACAATGAAATAAAGGAAAATACCAGGCATGCTTAACCAACGAAACGATATCATTTCGTTACGATAATCAACGTTAATAAACGAAACGAAGTCATTTCGTTTCGTTTATTAACGTTAAGATCGTCAAATTAACGAAATGATTTCGTTTCGTTTTCTGCCATATCAAAACGAAATCAAATCGTTTATGTTGATTATTAATTTCAAACTATGCTGGCAAAGCTGATTGATGGCGGAGTCATTAAAGGTGAAAGCATTATCCAAGCTGATTGCAACTTTTCTCATGAATTTTGACAGTCCGAACATTTCTCAGAGTATTTTTGACATTACCACCAACGAATTACACAAACAAATTACATAGAGTTTGTGTGTGTATGTGCGCTCGTTGTTGCCACCTTACGGCTTCACCATGGCTATAGCATTGCCAGCACAATTCAAACATAAAGTATCACGTTTCTGTTAACGTTTTTAACGCTAACGAAAGCTTTTCGTTTCGGTTAAAAACGAGATACAATTTATCTTGATAATTTCTTTATCGATAATATTTCGAAGTGTTTCAACGGAAACGGTGGAAATTTTTTGATAAACGATTAGCTTAACGTTAAGGTGCATCCCTGGAAAATACGAATATACCTAAGAGCAAGTTTCACAATATTTTAGAGTTCTGCTTAAAAGACAACAATTATTTCGTGCACAACAACAACATGTATACACAAACATATGGAATGCCTATGGGCAACCCCCTTTCCCCAACCATTGCCGATATAATAATGGACGACGCGTTTTCACACACTTTGATTGAATTACAAAATCAACACAACATACAAATAAAGCTCCTAGTCACATATGTAGATGATATTTTCGCCATCATCCCAAGAAAATACACAAATATAATATTAGATGTTTTAAATATATACCATAATCGACTAAAATTTACGATCGAAAAAGAAGAAAACAACAACATCCCCTTTCTAGACACAGGTATACACAGGCTCAATAATAAACTAATATTGGATTGGTACTCGAAACCAACTTCTTGTGGGCGCCTCATAAACTTCATATCTTCACAGCCTTTCAAATACAAAATAAATACGGCGAAGAACTTTATGGACAAAATATTATCTATCAGCCATCAAAGTTTTCATGACGCAAATATTAGCAAAATTAAATTGACGCTTAAAAAGAATAATTATCCGGACCATATCATATCAAATTTAATATAAAAATAATAGACACCGAAAGGAAAGAAAAAGCGCGTTACACCTTAGAAAGCCTAAGAATTTTGCAAAAAAGAGGAAACACAATAAACAAAAAAAAGATACAGACAATATCGCCGCCGCGTACCTATTATGTTTGTTATTTAGTTTTTAGTATGACAAGTTTACCGCATGTAGGTGGTATCGATTTTTCCACTCTATTAACTTTTCACAATTTTCAATATTAAAATGTTTTTAAATGTTTAAATGTTTTAATGAAAATTATGTTTTTCGTTTATTTCCATTTTTGTAAGTAAGAAAATACTTCTTGAACAAACAATATTTAATTGCAATATTTTAAATTTTAATTCTATATGTATCTGATTGTGTTCTTTGTTGTTTTTTGTTTTATTAAATAAATACAGTGTCACGCTCCTGAAGATGCCAAGGAAAATTGGCGAAACGTCGAGCTGAAAGGTGGAATAATTTTTGTTTTATTTGCACCCAACACAATAGATTTGCCTAGCTTAAAATATACATAAATAAAGTGGTATTAACTTACACAAATCAAACAATTTAAATGGAACACAATAGCAAAAGTTAAATAAGTGGCTGCTTAAAAAGAAGAATAAAAAATGTATGTTTGTTTAATGGGGTGTTCAATTTATACTTATTATTTAAGAATTCATAAGATTAACACCGGTTTATAATAATTTAATATTCAATTATGTTTTTCTAAGAGAAACTGAAAAGAAATGAAGAAACATTTACTGGCATATTGCGAAGGTACCATTTCGAAAACCACCACGTAATCATCATCAGGCAATTTCGTAAAGTTATCAAAGGTTTCACCGAGATTCGAACCGCGAATCACACGGTAAATTTGGAGGTACCTTAACCACTTTTCAGTTTCCCTTAGAAAAACATAATAATTGAATATTCATTTATTATAAGCCAGTGTTAAGCTTATGAATTCTTAAATAATAAGAATAAAATTTTTTTTAATAATTAAACAGTTAAATGACGAATATTAAAAAATATTAAAATTTAATATTAGATACTTCATAAACACGTAAAAGTTGAGTGATCTTGGTTATGTCTTTAGATTGAAATATAGATTTAAAATCATTATTAGTGAAAATTTTAAAATTAGCTGTTAAATGAGAATAATTACTGCAATAAAAAGTTTTATGAATATAATTGTCAATTTCTCCACAACTGCACAGTGATGAATTGTACACCTTAATTATGTGTGAATAAGCCTTGTCATAAGTATGAAGGAAGGATTAATAACAAAACGGAAAACAACAATATAAAAAAAATTCATTCTGAAATGAAGAACTATAGTTCTGCATGTTAAATATGTTAGAATCCATTAGAATTTATTCTATCAATTCAGTAAAATGATATCGTCCAAGTGTTCACCGCCAGAGTTGATGATCATAATTATGGCAATTTCCTTTACTTTTACAAGGCAAGGAGGATAAATATGTACCCGAATTTGTAGAAGAACGTTACCAATTTGAGCAGTCCTTTGCTGGTACGCCCCTCATAAGCACCTTCTGAATACGATTCACTTTTGGTAACGTCTTACGCCTCTTAACCCATTGGAAGAGAAGATTCTCTGCTCTATCGCAGGTTTATGTATTCATTTAATAAAATGTTGGCCTTTGAACAAGCAAAAGGGCACTGCTACCTACAAATTTAGGCATCAGTTTCCGAGAAGGCCGATCCCGAGTACCGAGGTTTCCTAGCCCTTTTTCCATCCCATTTAGTTCTAGCCTGATCAGATGATACTTTATGCTCTAATATTTTAAATAAATTTTTCAGAATATATAACGAATTTTCTGAACCCTTATATAAGCCGTGTTTTTTAAACGGTTTTATTTAGCTTGAGTTGGCAGGCAGGCCGCATGCACGGCCGCACGGCCGTTGTGAACGAATCTTGTAATTGAAATTTAAGTAACTTCCCGATAAGCTACAAGCTTGAAACTTGGAATATAGTTCAGAACCCGACGACAATGCAATAATAAGAAAAAAATCGCAGCTAGGTTGCGCAAGGATCGAGATATTCGCAAAATTCGCATTTGTGGTCCAATTTGGCTCATATTTGGAACACATAATACATGCAAGAATAGAAATCGACCTGTGAAAAAAATCGCCGCTAGGTGGCGCATGGATCGAGATATTCGCAAAATTCGCATTTGTGGTCCGATTTGGCTCATATTTGAAACACATAATACATGCAAGAATAGAAATCGACCTGTGAAAAAAAATCGCCGCTAACTGGCGCAAGGATCGGTATATTCACAAAAATCGTATTTGTGGTCCGACTTGGCTCATGCTTGGAACACATAATACATACAAGAATAGAAAGCGACCTATCAAAAAAAAATCGCCGCTAGGTAGCGCAAAGATCGAGATATTCACAAAAATCGTATTTGTGGTCCGATTTGATTTGGTCCATATTTGGAACACATAATCTAATTATTTTCTAGCTTTTCGTATTATTATTATTTCATGTAAGTATTGTTTTCAATAAAACCGTTTAACTTAAAACTTTTTTTTAAATTATTTTATTACATGTATATACAACTACATTTTCAACTAGAAGCTCATGGAGACGTAGTAGTGCATGAAGAGATAGTGGAGACACAAAACTTTTAGGTCATAGTGTATAACGCATACCAAAATGGATAGTGAAAACACGCTTTGTTTAGTACTCCTTTTATGCTCAACAATTTCATTGGTGTAGATAAAGTTATGCACTTGGCAAAGTTCAAGTGCATATGTATAACATGTGAAAAATTGGATCACCATTTTACACAGATCGGGGTTTTTCCAAGAAGGAAATAAAACAAATAAACTTAAAAAACAAAATGCGTACAAAGTGACCGTAAGATCTTGAGATCCCGAGAATGTCATTTTGAAATCCCGGGACTGCAAAAGATCTTCCACAAGATTTGCAATAAACTAGGACCCCAATTTCAACTTTCGCTAACGCTAAAACTCCATCGCTAAAAATATTTAAAACAGGAACAAGTACACAGAAAAGTATACATTTAGTAGCATAGGATTACAAGGAATAACAGTCTAACTCTAATAATCTTACATGTGACTTAGGCGGTTATTCCTTACGACCGTATGCTACTAAATTTTGCATACTTTTCTGCACTTTTGACACTGTTTTAGACATTTTTAGCGTTAGCAAATGTTGGAATTTGGGTGCAGATCGTCATTGTTTTTATTTTCAGAAAAGAAAACACTGTAACGCATTATGCCGTACTTACATAGAACGCATGGTCCCCGAACAAAACAGCATGACTTTATATTAAGTGTCAAAGCGAAGAAACCGGTAAAAACGCGGTGGTATTGTGGCTGAGCTTGCGAAGACGCCGTTCACAATTTTGTATAGAAAATTCCAAAGTTTTTAAGTTCGAATCTCAGCGGCGCCACATAGAGTTCGATGTGTTTTTTTAAGTATTTTCTGTTTTTCAATTTTTTCTATGCTTTTTTTAAATTGGAGAAATAAAACAACATATTTAAAGCGTTTTTCGCAAATAATTTTCAAAATTTTTCTGAAAATTTCATGTTTGTGATCTGCCCCGGCCCAGCTCACAAATTAGTGATTGCTTTTGTGAGGCTGGAGACGCGAGACAGCTTAAGGCTTGGTTTCCTCCAAAAGCGGTACCGCTATGTTACGACCGCTAAAGAGCGGCCAGTATGCTCACCGTTTCTAGCGGCAACGATTTGTTGGAAACTATGAACTGTTACGGCAGACGAGTTTCAAAAGTTAATTTTACATTTTTGCATGTTTTTGTTTAGTTTTTTTTATAATTTTTCTTTTAATAAACTCACAAGAAAAAAAATTAAATTCAAAAATATTGTTTATTTTATAAATAATTTGAAATATTTGACAAAATATTCACCGCTCTGACAATAGCGGTGGGAAAAAACGGTGATGAACGAGTTTCTACCGCCATGACGGCAGGGTTGTTTTATGCCCGGCCGCTATATTACGTTACGGTGAACTTCACCGTCTTCTTAGTTTACACATAATTACTTTTACACAGCAACATTTTTGACAACGTACTCTACCGCTATGTAACGGCCGCTATATTGCGGCACCGCTTTCGAGGAAACCAAGCCTTTACAGAATGGCAAATTGTCTCAAAAGTGATTTTTGCCCCAATAGTGACTAGAGACGGCTTACTGAATTCATCTGCTAATTAAGCTTTAAAATATTTACGGTACCTGCTGATAAAATTCGATTAGACATTTCTATTGCGGAAGCGGGCTAGCGAGCAATTAGCTTGGCAGCACTATACATAACGGAAGCAGAAGTGATTTCCTTAATATGGCGCAAAGGATAAAGTGAAAATTTTGAAGTGATAAGAAAAGAAATTGTCTAGTTCATATTAAATACAGCAAAATTCTTCTTACAACTTAGGAAACCGAAAAACTCTATCTTGTTTGTATGTATGTATGTATTTGTATATTTATGAAATTTTCTATTTAGTTCAGAACATTTTGCTATTCTTATTTGTAAGTTATCTATATTTTTTGTACAGTTACAAAATCACAGCTTTAGTATCACATTGGTTTGAAGACATTTCTATTATTTGCCAATTAGCTTCCCCTGCCAGCGCTCTTATTTTCTTTCTTCAACTTATCTCCAACTTCAGTGCCGTTGATAATTACCAAGGTCGCCATAAATTGTCTGCTGTGCTACTTTTCTTGTGTGCAGCAGGTGAAGCAGCAGGACTCTCACAATCGCTGTGATATCCGGATGAGGCAGGACTCAATGGTGGTGAGCATTCAATGTGTAGTTCATATTGTGATTGCCGGTGTAACACTTGTTGTTGCTGCTGTTGAGCTGTGAGCTGCTGCTGATGCTGTTTTTGTTCTTGCGCTTGCTGTTGTTGTTGCAACCGATTGTAAGTACGTCCCAAATGTATCATTACGCTTTTGCCTATTTCCACATTCATGCCAGGCGTTGAAGCCATCACACGTGACACTTCATTAACTGCATTCATATAACCATGACGAAAATAATCTGCGTACACATGTTCGCTTAAGTGCGCCTGACCATGCCTTGTGCCCACGCTTTGTTTACGTACATATGAAAGTGTTTGTTCGAGTACTTCAGCCTTGTCCATGCGTAGAATCGCATCATCAGCTTGTAGTTCAGCTACGACTTTCTTCAATGCATCCAAACAATTATTGATACGAGCACGTCTTTGACGTTCCAATAGAGGTTTCTTGACTTTTAAATAAATTTGTGTTTTACTTTGATGTGCCATGTTTATGCTTATGTTAACTCTTCGTTAGTTGATACGAATATGTTGTGTTATCCTTGCTAGCTGCCTCCTTTTATATGTTGAGCATGCCAACCCTTAGCAGTAAGGACCTTTGTGTACAACCTTTCTCCCTCTCTCGCTCTTATTCAATATGTGCTCCATTTGCTCTGTGTTTTTCATTTGTGGATGCGCAGCTGAATTCAGTAACTACCCTCATGCAGTAGTGTAAAATGAATTAACCAACTTAAATGTATATGAGCAGGGGCTTAGGTCAGCTTCAGATACGGGTGGGGTGTAATTTTCTAATATCAAAGCTGGTGTGCTTTATGCCGTATGAGCACAGAATGCTTTGTTGCATTGTTTTGCCTGACAGATGAGTTTAATGTATGTCCATACGTATATCTTGCTACACAAGGACTATCTTGCTAGGAAAAAAGTTAAGGTAGTCTTAACTTATGGCGCCGTCAAAGCAAAACAACGCGACAAGAGTTGCATACAGATGTGGCATTATCCTCCTTCCGAATATGAAACAACTTAAAAAAAATAAATAAATGTAAGGCGCGATAACTTCCGAAGAAGCTTCTCTTCCAATTTGCGCCGTGCTTTTTATAATTTTTCATACAAATTGGCGGGACGGGACCTACTTGTTTTATGCCGACTCCGAACGGCATCTGCAAGGCAGATGAGTTTTCACTGACAGCTGTTCATGGTAGAAATACACTCGGAGTGCTTGCCAAACACTGCCGAGGGGCGACCCCGCTTAGAAAAATTTTCTTCTAATTGAAAAAACTTGTTTCCCAAATTTTGATGTTGCTTTGCCCGGGGGGTGAACGCAGAGTCTTCGGTGTGGTAGACGGCCGCCGAAACAACTTAGCGCTACTGTAATCTATATCTTGATCAATTATAGAACAACGTGAAAAGAAGCTCGTTGATCTGTTAAACCCTGCGATGAACAAGTGAAGTTCTGAGATTCTTGAACGATGTTTTTGCTGGTGGCTTGGGAAAAAGAATATCACTACTTTAAAACAGTAAATATCAGCGCAGTGTGTTCAGTTCAATTCCTGCCCATTATACGAAAGCCGTTTTAAAGAGTAAGCGAAATTTTCATTGTTCCTGGTATTCGATATCTCCACTTTTTTGTTTGTATACTACCCGAAAAATTTAGAAAAGCTTGCCTATGTGAAACTTTTTTTCCGGATGGTATTCGTTCCACTGGTTTGCTAATCATTGCTTTGGTATAGCCGAACGTGCAGCTAGTCTCAGGAAAAAAAGTTGATGGTACTTGTTATCGAATTGTACATCACGACCCTTTACGGTAGCAGTTCTCGCTGCTCGATAATTCTGCTTTATACATCATTGTGGATAAAACAAGTGTGATAACTTCTGCATAGATGTCAAAATTACAAATAGAACCAATCACCTAATTTTTAATTGACTATAGTGGTCTCATTCTGTATCTCTTTCTATTACCCGGTGAATATAGCCGGCAATATGCGCCGCCAAATTGAACATCCTGTCAAAACGTTAAAAAGTAACCATCTTGAACATCCTGACAGGCAGTTGAAGGATAAGATATCACACTTGTTTTATTCACAATGTTATACATGCCGTGTAATGCGGCATCAAAATACTTTTGATTCAGCAACAACAACGAAGAATGGGATTTTGTAGCTTGCATTAAAAATTAAAAAGATTTCACAGATATATAACTAATTATAATCGTAGTTGACAGCTGGCAGCGGAAACTCGAAGTGCCCAAATTGTTGCCATAGTAAGAGGGTAAGGACAAAAACTTAATATGAAACATATATTCATCAAATCTGGCAAGCACTACTACTCCGCAACAAATTCTTTTTCTTTAGCATCCTATGGATAAGTGCGACTTTTAATTTTTGCAAAAGAATTCAGGATATTGAAAATTTAAGCTTGCAATAATCCGAAACGAACTGCAACATAGTCCGTAACTTACAAGACGCGTATTTTCAGATTGTCCTTAAAATAGTTCACAGTGTAATAAAATGCAAACATCTTCAAACTAAGGCGACTTGTGACCCCATTAGCTCACCCCTGCGTAAACCAATTCACATACGTTTATGCGCTTACCTCGCAATGAATGAGTAACGACGAGAACACTTTACTGAAAATCGACGTACAAAAAATCCGTTTTTATAAAAAGAAAAAAAACCTGCCTTATGGCTCGTGGCGTGGGAACCAAGTCGAAAGTGAGTTTCTCACACTGCACTTTCCGTTCTCGGCATGTGTTCGTTTTTGTTGTTGGAATTGCTGTTATTATGCTGGCCACATGCTCCTTTTTAAGGATCTGAAATTTTGCAGCTGCTGTTATTTTTCGTTTTGGTATTTTGATCCGCTGTTTCGTCAGCAATGCACAAGCAACTGGCATACGTACACACCTACACATCCATATATACATAGAACTTACATGCTTTAGTGCGTTATGTTTGCTTTTGCGATTTATTGGATTTCCATGTTGTCGTTGGTATTATTGTATTTTTGTTCTTGTTTCGCAAATAGACGTGTGTTATACGAACGTAAGAGCTCCTCCTACGCAATGTGTGCGAGTCAGGAATGTGAATGCGTAGCATTTGGTTGTTTTTGTTTCTTAAATGATGCTCGAGATAATGGCATAATTGTTTGCTATTTATTAAGATCTGTGAGTGTGTGTGTGTGTGTTGAGCACTTCGACAGCTGAATTTGAGTGTGGGAAAGTTTAAAAAAATTTCGAGCAAATGTTGTTGATGGTGCATTTATACGAAAATTAATTGTTACCTTCTTGTGTCATCTTTGTTCTTGTCATGCCTTTTTTATTTAGCCAGTCGCAGTTACAAATGGCGCGAGCCAATAGTACGTGCAATGCACGAGTCATTAAAGTCGATTACTTATGTGAGATGCTGTATTTTGAATGCGTATAATTGATAAGCAGCTTATGTGTATATGGAATTTTTTTTTAGAATTTTAAAAAGGTCAAACTCAGCGCCCTATCTCAATCTGCTATTTTTTTAACACAAATTAGACAAAGATATTAAATTTGCATAAGGACAATTAGAGCTACGACCTACTTATCACAGTGTCAGCTTTACTAAACACTCACTTGCTTGGAAGACACATTTTTGGTTATCAGGTTTAGATTGCAAAGTCAACTTCATCGGCATCATTAAAAGGCATGACACTCATCGGTCGACACCACGCTGAATCGCTGAGTCTCTCCCAGTCCCCACATTGAGCAGCATGAAGGAATTCGGCAAGGTATAACATCGCTTTAATTTTGCTGGTGTACAGATGAATCATTAGCGATGTTAACCTGGACTCCGTCATTCGTTTGCTGAGTACTAACGCATATGGTGAGACCCGTGTTACTTTGGTACAACTTCGGATACTGTAATATTTATACTAAACTGTTCCTTATTTAGATAGACCCCGATATATATGCAACTTTTGTTCTTCATTTGTAGAGACGTCACGCCGCACCTCTTAACTAAAGAGGTTGAGGCCTCACGGAACCTGACACTAATGCATATATGTATACATGCTGTAACGAATTTAGGCAAATTCCGCTTATCTCCGCCTTCTGCTAACGTTCGAATCGCTAAACTGTTGAATAAATCACTCCAATATTCTGTATTGTAAAACGGCCGTTATTAGACTACTTTGGGAGTAGTAAAACTATACTTCACAATTATACTTCACTACGCAACTGATAAAAAAAATGTAAGGCGCGATAACCTCCGAAGAGATTTTAGGGCGAGCTTCTCTTCCAATTTGCGTCGTGCTCCTTTTTTAATTTTTCCTACAAATTGGCGGGACGGGACCTACTTGTTTTATGCTGACTCTTTGAAAAAAAATCTACAATAAATATATAAAAAAAACTTTATTTACCATTAAGGCGAGATTATGCCATTGTTGATCTTGTAGCGATAAGGTTGCTCCCCGAAGGCTTTGGGGAGTGTTATCGATGTAATGGTCCTTTTCCGGATACAGATCCGGTACGCTCCAGTACCACAGCACCATTAAGGTGCTAGCCCGAACATCTCGGGAACGACTTATGTGGCCACATTAAACATTCAGGCAATTCCCTCCCTCCCCACCCCCAAGTTCCATGAGGAGCTGAAGGAGCGTTCCACAGTTGCGGTTGTGCAAGTCTTGCAATGAGAATTTAAAGTGCTTCTCTTATTTTTGGATGTAATGCTCTCTTCTCAAAGGCACATACAAAATCTGCTGGTCCCTGGTTTTGGCAAGCCCTGTACCACAATTCCAGTTCATTATCAATACCATATAAATTATAACAAACCTTGGCATCAGCAAGTTTGCTTTCAATGTCTTTAAGACTCATCTTTTCGACAATATTTGGATGCAATGTAGTCAAGCAAAAAGCAGGATTATTTTGCTGAACTGAAAACCTTTTATGTTGTTGATGTTTAACTTTCAGTTTTATGTTCTTAGTTCGCGAAGGGGGAGGCCCGTTGCCCTGCATACGCCCTTGGAACGGACGTAAAAAAGAGGCCCCCAAATTGATGGTTGCCTAGGGCCCCGTTGATCCGGCTCTGCATAAGAAGGATTCACTAACTTTAGGAAAATGTTTCAAGTATCTCTATTATTTATTAATGGTCAATTTAAGTTCGAAAAACTTTTTGCGAGTCGAGTATGGTCGTTTTCTACCGCTGTTGGGAGTATTTCTGGGAAAGGGGCATAAATTCATGGAAATTATAAAACAATGTTTTAGGTTTTGTATTTTTAAGTAATATGTTATAATTTTTTATTTGCTCTGTTTTTTTTTTTATACTTCTGTTCTTAATTAACTAATTAGAACTACTTATGTAACTAATGTAGCTACAGTACAAATGTACGCATGAAACTAAAGCTTTTTCCTATCACAGTTCACAAAACTAAAATTCTAAAACATTTATATAATATTCGTATAACACCTAGAAATTAATTAATTACTGCATTATAAAAATAAAGAAATAATAAAAAAATTACATTTAGTTTTAATGAGACCGTTTGTGAAAAAATATTTTTATGTTCAGTCCGCTAACGCATCTGATGGCTATTGCTTGCTGTACAGTGCGTGCACACAACATTTCATTACTCCATCTTGACGCGTTATCACCAAGGACGCCACATCATTGCCGCGGACACTTGCAAAAGTCCATTGTTGGATGTGGTTGATTGATTCGAAGTAGTCGATTCATTATCGCTCGCATAACCGCTAGAAACTGGACTATACATTGAGTTGGTGCACGTAGCGGACGTCGACGTCGTACCACAATTAACGCTCAACGGTTGATTGACAGCCGGACGCACATCCACACACTGTGATTCTAATTGATTAAGACGTAAACCAAGTTGTGTCATCAGTTGTGTACCCAATTGTACGTCAACATTTGGTAATGTAGCAAGACAACGTGAAATTTCGTGCGCAGCCTTAATATAACCCGAACGGAAGCTCTGACGTGCATCTTCATTTGTGCGTTTTACTTTTGTTTGTTGCTGACGCATTTTACGCAAATGTTCCACTGTCAATTCGAGTATGTCCGCCTTCTCTAATTTCACTTCAGTATCAGCACCACTTTGTTGTTGCACACATTCGGCCATTAAATCTTTTAGCTCATCGAGGCATTGATTGATGCGCGCACGTCGCTTACGCTCCAGCAACGGCTTCATCACTTTACGATAACGATAAGTTTTTGATAATTCATAGGCTGTTGTTGTTGTTGTTGCCATTTTTTATTGCTTGCTTTATTTACTTTTTGAAAAACGTGTATTAATTTTTCTTGTTTTCAGTATATTAATGCTTTCTTTCTACTGCAACATTGTTTTCACTACAAATTCTGCAACGAGAATGCTGAGTACGCCTGGAATGTGCTCGCCTTTTATAGCTGCACGTGGCTAAAAAGGTCGCTTTTACTCCACACATTGGTTTATCATGCTCGTGCGCAGCGTGCGCTCATTTAACTTGTCTGTGAGTTAAGGAGATCTTATGAATCAGCAGTGAGAGCATTGCACAACCACTGTCAATGTATTGAGAAACACCTGCAGGAGTTTGTTAGACAGGATTGCCCACTCGTTGACTCAGTGAAAGTCTATAGTCGGCGGTGATGGTGGTTGAATTGAGCGCGTTTTGCTGCTAGGATGGTGTAATCGATGCACGCTGTGTAGATCCTGTTCCATCGCCGCTCACTGAACTTAAGGGCTGCTTGCCTTTTTTGTTGGTTGTTCATTTTTACTTTAGAGGGTGCAGCTGATTTCTCTTAACTGGATAGTGGTTAGACTTGTATTTATGTCATTTATGCCTCTGTGTATGTGTCAGTTATAGTAAATTAACCCCCTGTGCTCACTTGAAAGCTGCTACAGCAGTCCTTTTTCGAAACCGTGGGAAACACTTTACTACTCGGTTTCCCACACAATTTTTTTCTTTACACCCCATAATTTGGTGTTGTTGTGTTGTATGCAACGGCTTGTTATTGTCGTTGGTGTTATTATCACCGTTGCGCGAAACAGCACTCATCCCTTTTTTATTTGGGGTGACTGTGAGTTTTGATAATTTGTAATCGGTTACAGTGGGCACTTGTGTGATTTAAATCTTGGAAAAGTAGTCCAATTAGGGTTGATGATGAGTATACACTTTTATATATTGAAACAATTTTTTAAATGCTTATAGAAGCTCAAATCTAGCTGGAGCTCCCAATGGATAACTTCTCAAAGGCTGAGATTTTGTTAGGTTAGATTGAGAAGCCAGGAAGCTCGCTTCGACAACCTGATGGTTATTTGTAATATGACGGTGAGGTACACTGAAAGAAACATTGGTAAAATCAATCGAAATACAGGTCAATTCAACCGAAATTTCTGTAAATTTTTATCCATCGCAACAATATGTTGAATCAACTGCGCACAAATCGTTGATTCGTAATTCACGTTTTAGTAGTCAAATGAACAAAAAAAAGTTGTTGCGACAGCTTTGTACGAAAGTACTTATGTTGCGGCATTTGCAAGGCAGATGAGTTTTCACTGAGAGCTTTTCATTGCAGAAATACACCCGGAGCGCTTGCCAAACACTGCCGAGGGGCGACCCCGCTTAGAAAAATTTTCTTCTAATTTAAAAACCTTATTTCTAAAATTTTGATGTTGCTTTGCCCGGGGTGTGAACCCAGGGCATACGGTGTGGTAGGCGGAGCACGCTACCATCACGGTGGCCGTCAGTTGTGTTAACAAAAAAATCAGTTAGATTGATTAGGAATCTGTAAATTTTACAGAATTTTGTTAACTTAAGAGCGACAATTTCTCTTCTGTTGAAATGACTAAACTAATTTGTTCGCTTGACAAAGAACTCGGTCGAATTAACCATAATTCGATCAATTTCACCGAATCTCCGTTAAGTTAAGAACAACAGAACCGATTTCTTGATTTTACTAGCACCATTTCTTTCAGTGTAGCTATATCTACTTAGAGATCCTTTGCGTGCTAATGATGGATACAGCTTCGAATAACACCGATTTCAACACTGCATAAACCCTTCTAAGATCCAAGTGAGTCGGGACCGAACTACTTTCGCCAAGTTCTGCAGCTGCAGCAAGAAGGATTTTCCAGTTTGTCGAGACGTAAAGCATGGACTCCCATTGGACAGTGACCCATTAAAATCTCAATCACAACTGATATATGGGGATTGGTGAACACAATAATTTCAGTAGACCGCTTGCTATCCACTTCTCGCCACAAGGATCTCGCTGCAATGCAAGCGGTAGTGTTCCAGCGTTTGTTTAGCTGAGTCGGGGCCCATCTATAGAAGAGCAGATCACAGGTGGCCAGTAGTACTCTGTATTGTCTACAGCCATCAATATTCGATTAAGTTGCCTGGTATATTGCTATGTCCCGGGACCCAGATGATATTAATATTAAACTAGTTCGACGCAACGGCAAGCGAGGTCAGGTATTCCTATACCACCCTCGATCGCACCTCAGTTGATCTAAATATATAAATATTCGCTTTGCTATCAGAATAAATGTTGAAGCTTTGTACAGATTCAGATTCACGGTATCCTTAATTGTGACAACATCCGTTTTGAAGACGATGTAGTGATCAAGCAGGTTAAACTTGCGGTTTACATCGTACTCCTGACAGAAAATCCCTTCTCCAACCTACTCGTCCAACTTCTATCCACCCGTGATCCAATTAACCAGCTCACTGCCCCATATTAATTTCTTTCCCCACTCCTCTCTGGAGTGAATGAGCTGAATCTGAACTTGCACAGGGGTAGTTGTTGGCATGAAGTACCGAGCCTTTAGTTAAATATTATAGGGAGGAAAATTGCTTATAGATGGGGACCTCCTTTTATAATTTATAGGTATAAACATCCCATTTTTTAAAGAGCCAGGGTCACCGAAAATATTCTGGCCCCCCTGTGAGTCATACATAAAAACAACGATTGGCTGAAGGCAAAGCCTGCTTTTAAGGGGGGAGGGGAAGTGAAACGTCTCATTACTGGCACCGTGAAACAAACTAGATGTGATGACGAGATTTCTACATTTAAATCTGCAAAGCAGTGTAAATGCAGTTGTCGAATGATATGTCGATAGGTTTTATGTTGAATCGTACAGATCACTGCTCTGGTGGTGTCAAAGTTCATTGATTTTAATTAAAATCCTTTCATTCTTTTTTGGATAAAGATTAAGGACTTTTGTCCCACTATACATTTACTGATAACTTTGTATGCCAATCTAGGATATTTATCCGCATTGCTCCAACATTGATGACTCGGCCAACGATGATACTCAGTAGCTGTTATGTGGGCAACGAGAAGAATGCCCGAAAAACTACCACCTGCCTTTCGTCAAATTTCAACGACTGACGACTGAAGGAAACAAACAAACCCACACACACACACATATGTTGAATTAACTGTTGACTAAATGTTGGCTGCTGATATGCTTGTGGTAGCTACCACTCTCCAGCATTTTAATGGACGGACCAACGCACGAATGCGCGCATGGACATACATATGGACTTAAATGTTAGGCTTGGCGTACGGATGTGGCCACTAGAGCGACTTACTGACTGCTACACTAACATGACTGAGTGGCTGTTATAGAAAAAGGTGTGTGGTTGTGTATGTGCACACTTGTTGTTGTTGTTTTGTATGTAGTACGATCGATAGGCTGGCTGGCTTGTTTTTGCTTGGTAAGTTAGCTCCGAGTTGAGTGTGAGAAAATTTTTTTGGTTGCAGCTGTCGTTTGTTTATTATTTAATTCACTTTTTTGTTGTTATTGTTGTTCCACTTTTTCGTTATCTTGTTTTTGTTCTACACTTTGATTCGTTATTGTTGTTGCTTTTATTTAATTTTTATTTTCTTAATGTTCCTGCAAATTGGTCTATGCATTCAAACATATTTACGCATGCATGGATGTAGACTCTACATTGTAGAGTTATCGGTTTATCGAGTTCGCCGCGGTTGTGCGGAGTGTGGACAGCGTGTATCACATCATAATTGCCACGACGCGTCGGCGTTGTTGGGTGTCTGCATGGAATGAGTCGTTCACACGAGCGATAAATACAGCGAGTGCTGGATGGGCGAGGGGATGGACATAATACAAGTTTGGAGCGCTTATGGGATGTGGCATTAAAAGGATTAGGGTCACCCCATTATCAGCTTATAAAAATGTGCGTATGTGTACATGCATATGTGTGCAAGACCATTAAACTATATAAAGCGCAGTTAGCCAAACGACTTCGAATCCAATCGTCGGTAGTCATGTAACCATTACCTTACCATATCAAGACCGCTGAGTCCGCCCGAGTAGGTGCTATACCAATATGAAACATATAACGAGAACAAGGAGGAGAAGAGATCAAGAGAATAGGGCCAAAGGCCAAGGAAGTTGATATTGCAATAGAAAAGACTTCGATCGGAATGTGGACGAAGCTTCGAGTCGGAAAGGGCCCAATCAGACTAGTCCTGCCTACAAGACATGTAAGTTCAAATCTGAAAGACAGCGGGACACTTATAGCGAGGAAGCAACGGAATGACAGTCAAAAAAAGAAAAAGAAAAAATACTTTGCGAAATTTACAACAACTGGCGTCGTGGTTATTTTAATTTTTCCTACAAATTGGCGGGACGAGACCTATGTACAGTGAAATTCCTTATAACCGGAGACTCACCGTCGCAGTGTTTTTGTCCGGGTATGGGAGATGTCCGCTTTTAAGGGATGAAGTCACAAAATATATACCACACATATAAATT
Source organism: Eurosta solidaginis (assembly GCF_040869045.1). Lineage (NCBI taxonomy): Eukaryota > Metazoa > Arthropoda > Insecta > Diptera > Tephritidae > Eurosta > Eurosta solidaginis. The sequence goes on from NC_090319.1 coordinate 13,876,756, forward strand.
ATATTGTACATAGTTTATCTAATAAATTTTTGGAAGTAAAGAATATTTGCATACTTTGGTATTACATATAAATACATGTACATATATCGATTAAGTACATTGTACATTGCACTCCTTATCTCCAGCCATGTTAGCACAGCACAAAATTGTGAGTTTTCCTTTTGATAGTTTACCGCCCATGCATTTTTCGGATTTAAGAGCTAGGGTTTTGTGAGGTAAGGCACGAAAGAAAAAGCCAGTTTCGTCTGCGTTGTAAATGTCTTGAGGCTTGTAACCGGTCAACAGAGATGGCAGTTTTGTCCTAAACTGTTCGACACCATCCCGCAGCTTCACCAGATACGCATTTGAAAGCAACATTATTCCTTATTAGCCACTTGTTTAACCATCCATCTGAAGCATTAAAATTAGGTACACCCAGTTTGCCTGCAATTTCCATTGCCTTTGCTTTCAAAATGGGACCAGAAATCGGAATATTTGACTTCTAGCCTTAGCGAGCCAATTAAAACATATCTATCTTATCTATTTCAGAGCCGCCTTCTTTAAGAAAACTTCGCTTTTGATGAACATTAACTCCAGATTCCCATTCATAACGAATTGTTTCTTTATTTTTATTGATTCCAGCAGCTTGTGTTTTGCCAATATTGAACCTTTCAAAGCAAAAGAAACATGTACCTACTATTATTACATTTTTGGGCTCACTATACTTTACCTTTTTGCAACTCCACGTACTGGTAATTTATCTTTTCAAAACATTAATAATTTCCATTTTTTCTTTAATAAAAAGTACCTTCTTTTTCGGCGCCATATTATTACGAACTTTGAACGCAACCATTTGCATGCAACTGACTTAACAAACTGAATGGAAACCTACCCTTAATTTGAAACACGCGGCTTGAATGTGTGCATACATGTTAAAAGGGGAATCACCTATTTCATTATTATAATGAACAACAAAGCTTGGTTGTGATAGTTTTGAATTTTGTTCGATTTTGAGAATTTTTTTTTATGAAAATGGTTTGAAATACTTTGTCCGCGTCCGGTTATTAGAGTGTCCGTTTATTAGGATGATATTTGTATGAAAAAATGAATGAAAAACCTGTGTGCCCAAAATCTGTCCGGTCATTGGAGCTGTCCGGTTATAAGGACTGTCCGTAATGGGGAATTTCACTGTATATGTTATATGCCTGCTTCGAACGGCAGATGAATTTTGTATGAAAAGCTTATCTTACTTACTTACTTACTTAATTGGCGCTTAACCGTCTAAACGGTTATGGCCGTCCAACAAGGCGCGCCAGTCGCTCCTTCGCTCCGCCAACCGGCGCCAATTGGTCACACCAAGGGAGTTTAAATCGTTTTCCACCTGGTCTTTCCAACGGAGTGGGGGCCGCCCTCTACCTCTGCTTCCATAGGCGGGTTCCGATAGAAACACTTTCTTGGCCGGAGCATCATCTTTCATTCGCATAACATGGCCTAGCCAGCGCAGCCGCTGCGTTTTAATTCGCTGGACTATGTTGATGTCTGCGTATAGCTCGTACAGCTCATCGTTAAATCTTCTTCGGTACTCGCCATCGCCAACGCGTAGAGGTCCATAAATCTTTCGAAGAACTTTTCTCTCGAACTCTCGAAAAGCTTATCAGGGCGGAGTTTTACGATATATGTATGCGTGACGTGAATACCTCTCTTTGGAAGACCCAACCCGATGGTGTCAAACAACTTTTATTCAACATTTTTAGCTCAATTCACAATTTTGGGAAGAAGAGTCTTTGAAATTTTTATTGCTTAGGTTAGAACAAGTATTAAGGTAGTTTACCCTTGTGAGCGGACCAAGAGTAAACTATATGCCAATTTTCCAACGGAGAAGACCATATTACTCCGAAGAGAATACTTTATTGCCAACACCAGCGAAGAAGCGGCTGCATAACTTCGTTAAGTATGCTTTATTGTCAATTTCCTCAAATTGTATTCCTACGAATCCTGAGGGCAGGAGTCAAGGCCTGAATACAAGCATCAAGCGATACATTGTATTAGGTCACAATTGGCTTGTCTTGCTTTCCGCGGTACAGTTTTTAACGACCGTGATAGGGTCGCACAGGCGGTACACAGCGTCCACGTTGCTCCCTTTCGAGTAAACATTACTATTTGTTTATAAGCGTCACTAATACGATGACGTCAATTTGCTACATTACTTCGAATTTAGGGTGACTAATACGATGACAACAAATTTGCTCTTTGGTATTATAAACGCCTCTTACAATAGGTATACCAACCGCGGGTAAATTCTTGGCCGCTAGCCCGCAGAGGGGACACTCGGAGTGTTTGCCAGATCACTGCAGAGGGGTGACTAGAGTAAAAAAACCGTTTCCTAACTGAAACAACTTTTTTCAAAATTTTTGATGTTGCTCTGCCGGGGACGTAAACTCCGGATCTTGAGTGTGGTAAAGGGTGCGGATGAAATTAGTGACTAACCAGAAAGATGTAACATTGTGACTCCTTTAAAGCTGCAAAGTACAACGAAGGGGGGTCCGTTAGAAAACCATTTCCTTCGAAAGCTGAAAAATAAGAAAGGATTGTAGGTGATGATAGCATTTTAAGAAGCGAGAGGGTGTTGAAATTAATAAGTTAAGAGGAGGCAACAATGAGACTCACCTGATACTCTAATAGGATTTAACTTTAGCCATTCTTGCTTTCCCCGAGAAGAGTATAAAAGCAGACGGAGGATATATTGTAGGCAGTACTTATCAGCGCCTCATGAGGGGAATTCGCAAATACAATAATCATCGCAAGCTTAAAAGAGGCGGAGTGAAAAGCGATTGCGAGAATCTTAAAGCAAATACGCAGTACGAAGACGAAAGGGATCATAGAAAGCTTTTAGTATTTGCCTTGAGTATAAAATTCTTTTATAACACAGGTCCTGGTGCCCAAGGGAGTTTTCAGTTTGTGTCGAACAAACTTCTTTCACAATTCGAATTCTTTCTCATATTGTGGCTAATTGGGTAACGTAACAGCTGTGTATTGGTGTTGTAACTAAAGCCTTGACTTTTGTACATAATTGTGTGATTGTTAACCATGAATGGGATTGCAGTTCCTTGCTTCGGTGCTGTTTTCATTTGGATTATTTGGTTGTAATTAAAAATTCCTTTAGTGCTGCATTTCATACTTTCTCAGGATGAACATTAAAATGTTTTCAGTTAATAAGAGTAAAATTGTGTAGTAATGAGGATGAGTGGGGGGCATGTACAATTTGAAGTTTTGTGTGCAAAGTAATCTTACGCGGCATGTGGTTGATTTTTAGTTACAACTGATTTTTGTTTTCCAAGGTTGGTCACATCATTTGCTTGTGAAAGGGTTCATATACAAATTAATAAAAGTAGGGAAAATCTAACGTGGGAAAGATATTTTCCCCTGTTAATTTGTGCTTAGTATTATAATATTGTTAAAGGATTAATATTTGTAGATAAATATGTATGTACAGCAGCTCACAGAAAAATTTTAGTGGCATTTCGTCTATTAAAATCTTTTTAAATGGTTTTATTTAGCTTGACTCTGTGTAGCGTGCGTTGTGGACGAATTTTGTAATTAAAATTTAAGTAACTTCCCTATATGATACAAGCTTGAAACTTGGTATATATGTATGTAGTTCAGAACCTGATGACAATGCAATTGTATGAAAAAAAACTCCGATAGGTGGCGCATGGATCTAAATATTTCAAAAAATCATATGTGGTCCGACTTGGCTCATATTTGGAACACATAATACATACATGAATAGAAAGCAAACTATGAAAACAAAAATGCCGCTAGGTGGCGCAAGGATATTCAAAACAATCGTATGAGTGATCCGATTAGGTTCATATTTGGAACACATATTACATACATGAATAGAAAGTGAGCTATGAAAAAATCGCCGCTAGGTGGCGCAAGGATCGAGATAATCAAAAAAATCGTACTTGTAGTCCGATTAGGCTCATATTTGGGACAAATATTACACACATGAATAGAAAGCGACCTATGAAAAAATCGCCGCTAGGTGGCGCAAGGATCTAGATATTAAAAAAAAAATTTTATTTGAGGTCCGATTAGGCTCATATTTGGAACACATCTTACATAAATGAATAGAAAGCGACATATGGAAAAAAATCGCCGCCAGGTGGTGCAAGGATCGAGATATTAAAAAAAAATCGTATTTGTAGTCCGATTAGGCTCATACTTGGGACAAATATTCCATACAGTCCGGTGGGAGTGACATCAAAATATTTTGGAGTTCAAGGAGGGACAAGCATACGTGGCGCCGAGTAAAGTCTTTGGAAGAATTATGTATTGAGGACTTAGATTGTAACAAATTGTCAGGAAAGAGTCCTTGTAATAATGAGTCACTAAATGAACTAAATAGAATGAGAAATAAAAGGCAATTAAATAAAGACTAAGAACTTGAAAATAAAATAATAAAAAAAAAAATTTTAGTTAAACGGTGTTATTGAAAATAATATTTACATGAAGTAAGAATAATACTAAAAGCTATAAAATAATTAGGTAGGTCCTAGGTACTAGTTATCACACTCCTCATAAATCTGGGGCGTTAATCAGACAATTAAATAAAAGCGTTGGACGCGTCAAATTTCTATTTATAGTCATAAGTAAGACCAACTGAATTTTAATAACGTTATGCTATGCCTCACATTTTTAGAAATTTCACGCGTCCAACGCTTTTATTTAATTGTCTGAAACTTTTTTCTTCATTTTTGATGTTACTCTGCCCGGGAGTTGAACCCAGGACACTCGGTGTGGTAGGCGGAGCATGCTACCACAACACCACGGCGGCCGCCTCGATCAATTATAGCTTGTGTACATTTTTGGGTGAAAGTACCTGCTAAAATTAAAATTTTATTTGTGGCAAATAAAAAAGGCTCATTAAGCGTCACATGACATTCTCATATAAATTTTCTGTTATAGGAGCTCAATAAGCCTATTAAATAGCTTAATTTTTAATTAGTTAAACAAACAGATTCATATTTACGCGACTTAGCCAAAATATGTTGTTATACTATTTCATGAGAAAATTTCCTAGTAATTGTTTGTTTATATATACGTATATTTCCACAGTTGAATTGTGTTATTAAATTTATGCATGTACAATTTATAAAAAAAAATGTTAAAATTTAAAAATGTACAATTTATACAATACAATAAAACGCCCTAGATTGATGAGGAGTGTCATGACTAGTACCTAGAACCTACCTACTTATTTTCCAGCTTTTAGTATTATTATTACTTAATGTAAGTGTTCTTTTCAATAACACCGTTTAACTTAAACATTTTTCTAGAATTATTTTATAAAGATCTTAAATCGCGCTCACGTCATTTTAAATTTAAAATATCTTTTTATTTAAGTTGACTATAACAGACTTGAAATTATACTTAATTTAGAAGCATGTTAAAACCAATAAAACTCAATTTTAAATTGACTATGACTATGGGTCATTATTTTAGTATATGACCACATTGGTCAAGGTCTAGAAATGATGGTGAAGTGAACAGTTGCATCCCCTCTCCGCCTAAAACCGCTTTCCTAAGTCATCATTACTTTCGTTCATCCAGACATCGAACATCCCAACTTCCACATTTATAATATAATGTATGCACAGTTCATGGTTTGTATAGATGGTAGTCTAAAAGATTGTGTCTTCTGGTTACTAACAGAACAATTTCGGCATCATTCCGGGACCATTTCCGTAGTCCGTAGTCCGTAGTATGTCAAGACTGTTTGGGATATTTTCCAGGATGAAATATGAACTATTTGGGCCAGTTCGAAACCGCGTACGGAATCTTTTCGGGGCAACTTTTAGAATATCTTAGGATTATTTGGGGATTTTGCTCGGAATCGTTTCAGAACTGTTTATAGATTAGATACTTTGAGACTATTAAAGTACCGTTTGGGGATTATTTGAGGAACATTTTCGGGGCTATTTCAAATTTTTCCAAGACAATTTCGAGACGTTTAAAGACTGTGTTCGAGTTCTTCTTGGTGTTGTTTCGGATCCATTTCTGGATTGTTTTCGTAATAATATCGTCGAGACTTTTTGGGCACTAAATCCATATAGTTTCAAGATTGTTTTCGAAAGTATTTCACGATTGTTTAGGGAATCATATCGGAAGGACTGCCACCGAATATTTTTTAACTATCGCCGGAACTGTTCGTTGTTATCGGAAATATTTCCGGGTCATTAAAAAAAAAAGTATTTCAGTGGAGTATTGGATCCTCCTTTTTTAAGAACTTCACTATATCATTCCTTCTCTTTATCACCGTGTGCTTATCTCCGTGACTGTCAGTATTTCGCGATTTGTTGGGACTATTTAAAGATTATTTTCTGGACGGTCTCGGTACTTTTTTCAAGATCATATCTTGACATATCGTGCGGACTTGAACGCGGTTTTAGGGTAGTTTAACGAATATGTGAAATATGAAGAGATGTTTAAATCCACAACAAATTAACGCCTTATTAACACTTAACGAAAGATATTGATTATATCAGCCCATTCAAGTTCGAGCAGTGTTGTTTCTCAGAATTTCGTTCACTGCTCCCAACTCTGGTTTTGTGGCAGTATACATACAATAGAAACTATTAGCAGTTTGGAAACAGATAAAACTAATTAAGTTATTCATTAAAATTACGGTCATTGTACATGTATAAATTTAATAACACAATTCAACTGTGCAAATATACATATGTATATATAAACAAACAATTACTAGGAAATTTTCTTATGAAAAAGTATAACAACATGTTTTGGCAAAGTCGCGTAAATATGAATCTTTTTGTTTAACTAATTAAAAATTAAGCTATTTAATAGGTTTATTGAGCTGTATGAATGTACTTCTGCCATGAAACGTTCCTCGGTGAAAACTCATCTGACGTGCAGATGCCGTTCGGAGTCGGCGTAAAAATATGTAGGTATCGTCCCGCCAATTTGTAGGAAAAATTAAAAGAAGTACGACGCAAATTGGAACATAAGCTCGGCCTAAAATCTCTTCGGAGGTTAACGCGCCTTGCATTTATTTATTTACATATTTTATTTATAATGGACCGAGTGAAAACTAACAAGATTTTTTTATTTTATATGCTAACTTTAATTAAGATGTATTGTTATTTAACATTGCTGAAATTTTAACTGAGAAATGTTTGTTTATTTTTTAATCACATGACTCAATTAGGTATAAATAGCGCCCACAAAATTGATCGCGCTGTACTTTATATTTAAAAAGTGGTGTAAAAGTGTTTAAACTAAAATGAATTCACTTATTCATTTAGGGTGCCTGTTTGTTGAATTTAGCTTCCTCTGGTCCTATACGAATGCGCATTTACGCATTGTAAATGGCGCAAATATTGGAATAGAGGCCAGCTCAATTCGGTATCAATATTTATTTGTTCCAAATATCGTTGCATCGGTTCCTTAGTCACGTTGAAATCGGTGGTTACAGCCGCGCATTGCGTATTCAATGAAGAACCGAATGATATCACCGTTTTAGCTGGGGTAACCGATATAGAAAGAAACAGAAGAACTGGGCAAAAACGCAAAGTGCGCAGTATAATTCATGATCCTGATTATAATCCAGAATCATCATTCAATCAGCGGTCAAAGTGTATAGACATTTTAAATTGAGTATGGCAGTAATACCAGTAAACCTTTGCGATTTCGTATTAGTACCGGTCAAGGAAATGCAAGTTAGTGACTGGGGTTCGGTAACTTTAACTGGTACGGTTAATAAACCTCTTCTCAAAACTATTAAACTGCATACAATACAAAAGGATCAATGGCAGAACTGTTATCACAATTTACCAGAACCGACGGTTCTATCAACCACAATTGTTTGTGCTAGATGTGGTGGAAGTAATTTGAGTTGTGGAGATTCTGGAGCAGCGGCAATTGTGTATAAACGACTTTGTGCGGTGGTACACGGTGCTTGTGATAGACTCAATACTCCGAGTTTATTTACAGATGTAACACATGGAACAGTTATAAACTTTTTAACCAAAAATATATCTTGAAGAGTGTTGTTATAAATTCACTGTTGAGTGTAATATCACCATTCCTCGACAGAACACCAAATTTCGAAATATTTTGAGATAGATCGTTTTCGAAACAGCAGTTGAGATATGGTGACATTCCACTCCGCAGTCCATATTGTGTATATACATATATCATGTATAAATAAATTGTTATGCTTGCGAGTAAATTAATATTTTTGTTTGTATAAAATGAAAGTATGTATGTAAATGCCTTAAATTGTGAGATCAAAGTTTGATCACATAAAGTTCGCTCGTGTATGAACAGATCATGAGATAAAAACAAAAATTGATGATTTGATGCGCCTCCGAGGAGATGTAAGACTAAACTTCGCTTCCAATTTACGTGGTGCTTCTTTCTAAAAAGGAGCGATAATGCTTAGAAAAACTTGTTTTCTTATTTAAATAATGTTTTTCTTAGTTATATATGTTGCCTTGCGCGGGACTTTAACGCATGATCTGTAGTGTGTTTTGCGGAGCACGCTACCACCATCCCAGTGAAAGCAGTATCTAATGTCAGAGAAATATTGTGATTTTACATTAGAAATCTAATGTTGTTCTTTATACTTCTCATTCTATTTAGTTCATTTAGTGACTCATTATGACAAGGACTATTTACTGACGATTTCTTACAATCTAAGTCCTCAATACATAAACCTTCCAAAGACTTTACTCGACTTAGCGCCACGTATACTCGTCCCCCCTCGAACTTCAAAGTATTTTGATCTCACTTTTACCGAACTGTATGTAATACGAGCCGGACCCGTGTGCATCTTGTGCAACCAATATAAAAGTCTCGTATCAAATATTAACAGAAATCAGCTGTTATAACAATCAGTTAAAATCTACAGCTTGAGCTGCCATCTGGCGTGTGGCAGCAACTGCCGGTAATGGAGTGCAAGTATTCACAATAGTGCCATAGTACGAATAGATTTCTTTGTGTGCACACAATCGTTTATTTTTAACAAATTATTTTATTAAAATATAGCTAAACAAAATCACTACGAGGAAAATTCCCCAAAGCTCGCTAATAGCACGAATCTCCTCCATCTTTAGAAACAAAAATTTATTTATAGATTTGGATTCCAAATAAGAGCGAAAAAGGGACCCGTGTATAAAAACCGCAGTTAGAAATAATATATATTATTTGTTCCAAATATGTGCCAAATCGGATCACAAATACGATTTTTTGAAATATTTCGTTCCATGCGCCACCTATGGGAGCTTTTTTCTTATTAGTGCATTGTCATCGGGTTCTGAACTACAAATGTTCCAAGTTCCAAGCTTGTAGCTTATCGGCAAGTTACTAAAATTTCAATTACAAAATTCTGTTCGCTCGCTATATAGAGTAAAGCTAAATAAACCCTCAGAAAACTCTAAAAAAGTACAAATTTTCCAAAAATATTGTAGTTTTCGAGTTTTTTCGAAAAAGTGTTTGAGATTGATTTGCATAGTTTTAGTTACAAAATTTTGTAAAAGTTTGAACTTAAAATATTGTAACGAATTTTGGGGAATCCCGCTTATTCCAAACCTTCTGCTAATGTTCGAATCACTAATCTGTTGAATAAATAACTCCAATATTCAATAATGCAAAATTGTCTTTATTAGACTACTTTGAGTGTACTTCACAATAACACTTATACTTCACAACCAATGGCGTGCTTAAATAAAAACTGATTAGTCATGCCTCAGCTTGCGCTACTTTTATAATCTCGGTTTCCTCGTTCACCCATTTCTCCAAAGGTCTAGTAATTTCGCGAACTGCATGCTTGCCATTTACATGTATATTTGTAGTTTGTAGCCATATGCGTGTGGATATATGATTACTACTTCGGCTGATGATACATGTGTTTGTGAGTATCTCTCCGTTGCCTTGTATGTATGTGTGTAAATCATAATTGATTTGTTTACGTACATACGATGATGAAATTTAAGAAACTAAAATGCCACTGATATTTTTCTTTTCGCTGCTGTATGTGTGTATACAAAAATTTTCAAGTTTTTTCGACTTTTTGATGGGAATGGTCGAGAGATAACTTCTCTGCAATGGAGTTCCGATATTGTTGGTTGAATCAGCATACGACAATGGTGTACATGTGCATTAAATTAGGCCTAGGATCTGCATACGTTTAAAAATAATGGCCAGTCTAATGCCTACAAAATTCAACCAAAACCTAACTACCCCAATCACCAACTATTTCACAGCGTTAATATGCAAATAAAAATATGTTAATTATTTTATATTTAATTAAGCTTCATTTATCATCAATCAACTCATTGATCACCCTACAACAACTCTACACTAAAAATATATTAAGAGCTCCAATTACGTGGCGGAAGACTAGTGCACTTTAAATAAAATGTGTATAAACCTGACGCCATATAGTAATCTAATCGTCTACATAAATTTATATATAATTCAACCCTACTAATACTTAAAGGATTAAAATTTTCCGTTGTGTATTTTTTCTCACAAACAATCAGGTGCCGAAAAATCACAATATTTGTTTGTATTAGATCAACTATTTTACTCATAGACAAAGAGAGGCGTTTGTTGGAAGAATTTATGAGGTAGAAGTGATATTGATTTTAAGACTTGTCTTAATATTTTTTTTTAATGTTTAGACGACTTAGGCAGCAACAATCATTATGAATGAAGCGACCCATCTGATGTTAGTAAACGGCTAGAAACATAAAAACTTTTGTTTAATAATTTGGGAAAAATTTAAACAACGTCACATCAGGACGGACAAGGCGACAGCTGTTTCGATTATACCTTGTAAATCTCTTCAAAGCCTTTTCTCCCGGGAGTGGGAGTCGAACCCGCACTCCTACGATAGTTGAAATGGTTACAAACGCATTCAGCTTCGTCATGCCTTAGTTGTTGTAAAGTTTTTCCCAATTGCCTTTTTTCGCATATGTTATCTTCCACACATCACATACTTCGTATGTATGTAGTTATGTGTTGAAGTTATGCATGTTTGTAAGGCGGTTTCATAGAAACTTGGTATTTTGCTGTTTTTGTTCTATTTATAGAACTACAACGAATTAACCAAATGTTGTCTCTTTATATGAATTAATCGGGTGAGAAATCGAGGTTGACTATTGCGTTGTAGAGTTGTAAATTGTGCTGGCATTACCCTAAAAGGTCAAGTAGGTAAGATTGAGTGGGATTGGAGAGACTCCGCTCAGGCCGGACTATACATCTATACTGGGTTCCAGTTTAAAAAGGGATGGTTGGAAAAGGCCAACGAGTTGCTGCAATCGCTAAATCGACTGCAGGCGTTCCAATGCGCTTGGGAAAAATCAAAGAGGAGACAGGAATTGCACATGATCAATCACGCAGGATAGGTGCGAAAAAAACGCAGAACTGAAAAATTTCTAGTTTATGTGAAAATCCTAACAGATTTACAAAATTGTTCATATATCTGAAGAGAGAATACTTAAGGCTCATGGTTGGCATATTAAATGGTTATAAATTACGCCTTGTAAGTAACAGCAGATGCGGAAAGGGCGGGCTGCAGGATAAAATGGTTGAGTGCATTTTGTGTTAGTGTTCTGCGCTCGCAAGGCGGCAGAGTGGCCAGATCTAGATGCAGCAATTAAGCTGGATACTAGAAAACTTCTAGTATTTGCCAAGAGGCCGGAGTTATTTTATAACATAAGTCCTGGTGCTTAATTTGGTGTTTTCATTCGGCGGTCAATAAAATTCTGGTAACACTATGGCCATATTCAGTCTATGTGAGGTCTAATTTGACCGACTAGTTTAACCTAATTTAACCTCGTAGTGGACCGGATTCATATACGACATAGAACTCTACCCACATTCATAGCATTCCTCTATGCAATGCTAATAACCCCCAATGTGGAAACATTTAATCACGTGGAGCTCATAACTTATTTGGGAATAATAAAGGCTATTCGCGTAGAAATTTAATTTCAAATAATCCACCCAAAACTTTCTTTGCGCATGTTAAATAATGTGATCCAAGAGAAATCTTCCGCCAGATGACTAAGAGCGCGACTTTTTCATATTTAGAAGAGCAAAGGATACCCCAAAACTTCATCACAGCTTTCGAAGATGAAGGAGGACTGCCTCGTCGACAGCCTATGCCTATGCGATTAGCTTTGGAGTAGCCAAAGAGTTCACATATTGTGCTTACCTATGTGAAAGACTGCCAAATCGTGGCCCAGTTGCTTGAAAACTTGTCAGTCGTATGAGATTCGGTACTATTGTGTGAGGGGAAGAACGAAATATCCTATGTTAAATATACATTTTGTGCGTAAATATTTTATTACTTTTTATCTTCATATTAATTTTAAAACAAATATAAGTAATTTTTACATTTATGAAATATCAAATTAAAATCTAACTATGGCAACACTGCTCACACTGCATAAACAGCAATTAGTTAAGTGCATCACATTAAATGCACAAGCCCACAAACACACGCTGCTCAAATGGCCTCTCCAAAAGATTAAGCTCTCCGTGCAACTCATAATGCAACAACAATGCAGTTATACCAACATTCATTCATTAAGCAGCTTTTTTCATGGCGCCAAAAAACAACAAACAGCTTGTTTAGTATGCATGCGACTAAGATGAGCGAGCTAGCTGTTAGCACCGGTTTGCGAGATTACGTTACGCTACACGTAAAATATGCCGTTGCATTTATGCAACAACAAGCTCCATTCATTTTTTGTTCATTCATAGGCGAAGCTTAATGTTCGTAAATTGCTTCGGTCGTTTGGGGCAGTTTGTGGCGCGTTGAGCAGAAACCAGTTTCGCCATTCATAGCCTTGTTCGTCGATGTTGGTCGTCAGCTTTACGAAGCGCAGTTAATAACGACGTTAGCCAGACATTGGCTTTGGCAAGAACCGACTATAATTCTGTGTAGGAAGCTCGGGTTTTGTTTCATTCATACATTAAGCAATTTGTAGCAAGTAGTTTTTGTATTGGAGGTTGCTGAGAATGTTGCTCATTGCTTCAAATATTTTTTGTTTTATTCTCTAACCGACTTGCTTGCCTCTCTGTCTTGGCTTGCCTCGCTAACTGTTACATGCAACATAATCAAAATATTTTTGTTGCATTTTCTTGCTAGACTTTTTTATGCTTTCCCACTTTTAAACAGCTTCGCGCTGCTTCACAGCCAAACACCTAAAACAACTTGTTGGTGCTCTTCTAATGCTGCAGTTGAATTCCAGTAAAAGTGTCCTGCATCGGTTTGAAGGCAAATCACGTGCGACGTTTCCGCATCTTCTCCTGTGTCCGGTGCGTAGTTGACGGCAGCGCTAATGTCGTAGACAGCCTGTTCAAGTAGCCATTCATTGGCGGCATTTTGTGCCATTTCACACGTGAGTAGCAATGATAATTTGCTAATTTCATTGTTATTGTTGTTATTATTTTCGTAGTCATAGTTGGTGTTGTTATGACTAGCGCTGCTGCTCCCATTGTGATGTGGCGCGTTTTTTGCTTTACCGAATTTAAAGATTTGGCGCATACGCGTGGCTAATAATTTGAATTTGTTCAACATTGGCGCGCGCTTTAAGCTTGAAACGTGCATTTTTAAATATCGTTTAAATCAAAAACTGTGTTTTTTCTTTAAATATTAAGTACGAACTTCTTTTTTGCAAAACTTTCAACTCGCTTTTGCCTACTTCACTCTTGACTTGCTTTGTATTGAATGCGTGTTGGCCTAAGAGACGCGCGTGTTTTTATAGCTGGCGCATCATCTGGTCTCGCGCCTCACCATTCAACTCTCGCTGACAAAGGGCGCAGGGTTGTGTGAGGCGCGCGACTGCATGGAGGACAAACAGTGTAAACAGAGCACATAAATAAAACCGCATATGATTCACATGTGGTTGCAAGCAGCAGCAGCTTTAATGAGGACTACACGTGCTGAGCGTGCGGCAGCAAGAGCAGCACAAAAACACAAAACTGGAACAGTAAATAAAAGCAACAAAGTAAGAGTAACAAAAGCCACAACACTTGTCGCTCTGACAAGCCAACAGGCGCGCCCATCCCCTTTTTTTCAATTTTTGTTTTTTGCACAAAGCTGAATCACACACAAAAACACATGCACTCCTGCATCCTGCGCATAGCGGCGACCTCATTAAACAAGTTTCGGTTTCGATGACGTTCTCAGCAGCGCGCACAACGTAAGGGCAGAGTCGGTGGAATTTCGAAAAATTATCCCACGGTTTTCGGCATTTGGGTTTTATTTTTGTTTGAGCGGCAGATGTTTGCAATTTGGCACCGCTGATCATACGATTGTAGGGCGAGGCATACAAATAAACATAAAAAATGAATAAAACAATAAAAATATAGCAGGATTGAATAATATGTATGTGCGGCGCCCATGAAGGGTGGTTTCACATTTTTTACTGCGAATTGAATTTTATGCAAATAAGTACGCGCGCAGGGTGCGGAAGTGGGATGCGCTGACACTTGCTGCTGTTGATGCTGTTGCGCGTCGTGTACACCATTCTTTCGAAAAGTGTGGGAAAGTGTTTTGTAAATACCTTAAATTAACATATTTGTATTACGTATGTATTTGAAGGAAATATTTTTTTTTTTGCCAATGGATGAGCTAAAATTTCAAGGTCGCAGAGGGTTAAAGTTTTCTGAAGACATAACTCTGTTGAATATTTCTACAAAGAAAACTATAATTCTTAGTTTTTTTGTTTTGGGCTTCCAGGTTCAGAACATACGATATCCGGCAAGGAAGGAATGGGAAGTAGGCCTAGACAACGAAAGGGGCTTCACAATATACACCCACGGCTCGAAAATGTAAAAGGGAACTGGAGCTGGGATGTACTCAACAAATCTACAGCTAAGCCAATCATTCCGACTTTCTGACGCATGCGGTGTATTCCAAGCCAAGGTTTATGCGATAGAGAGAGGAGCAAAGTTGCTCCAAGATATTGCGGTCTCCAACACCGACGTAACAATCTTTGTTGACAGCCAAGCCGCCTTAAGGGCATTAGAGTCCAACATGAGAAAATCGAACATCGTGCGGAGGTGTAGAGCCTCTATGGCTTCTATAAGTCATCTCAATGTCTCCCTTTGCTGGGTCCCTGGGCACAGCGGCATTGAAGGGAATAAACTCGCGGATGAGATGGCTAGGAAAGGTTCCGACTTAGACATAAGTGAGGTGGACAGCTTCGTCCGACCGCCGCTGAGTTGTCTCCTAGGGAGAATCGACGAATATGAGAACAGGGCAACGGACTTGCTATGGACCAATAAGTTTGCGAAATCTCAAGTTCCTTATGGCCATGCTTGGATAGGAAGGGCACCAGCTTCTTTCTCAAACTGAACAAATCTGCGGGAAGGGTACTTACGGGTGTCATCACAGGTCATTGTGCTCTCGCACCAATGCTCCGACGGTGGCGACTACCAACAAGCTCCCTCTGCAGAAGCTGTCAGGATGAGGAAGAAGAGGAGTCGATCTACCACTTTCTCTGCCGATGCCCGGCGCTTCAAAGAAGAAGGCTCAGATTTCTGGGCTCACGCTTCTTCGACAGCCTGGCAGAGGTCTGGAAGGTGGACGGCTCGCTTCTTCTTGGGTTCATCAGGGAAAGCATGTGGTTCGTTGGAGACCGCTAGGAGGTAATGGGGCTAAACGAATTTGCCGCCACCCGGTACTTACTGAGGGCACTCGCAATGGACAAAAATGTCTCCGAGTGGAAGTGCAAGTATCACCCACGCACGCCCTCTTAACCTAACCAAGGAAGAGTGATTCTTCGCTGGATTTCTAGATCGACCTTGTGTTTGTATCAATGCAGGTTCCCAAATAACCAAATCCCTTTCCTATTTCGAAATAATGACTGTCAACAGTGACGTGGTTGCCAAGGGGGACATGAGCTGACTCTTTGCTTGATGACAGCAGGTAATTAGTCTTGTCCTCATTCACCATCAAATATATCTTTGCCGCTTCTTTTACAGGTTGGAGTAAGCAGGACTACGGTGCTGTTATTCAGGCCGATGATGTCGATGTCGTCGGCAAACGCCAGTGATTGAGCGTTGAAAATATGATTTCAGAGCGGTAAAGCTCTGCAGCTGTTTGAAAACTCAAAACAAAAAGTTAGAAGGTATTAGAGAAAACTTTCAATATTTGCGCACAGTGGTGGTACTGAGACATATTTCTGAGTTTCACTTCTTCATCAGCAAGCTTTTAGGGTGCTGAGCTTTGAACTGGAGTATGACTGTATGCCTATTGGTGTTAAGGCAGATTGCTCTATCGACTCAGCCGTTTGAACGCGCCTCTGCTCACTTTGTAATATTATGACTTCTAACTTAACAAACGTATAGAAGACATTTTAATTTAGAAAAATGCGGCAACTGTACCTAAACACTTCTGACCAAAGGCCGTTTATTATCTTCTTCAGCCACTTATCTATAAACTTTCGTAATTTTCGTTTTCTGTATGCTCACTGGGTAGTTGGCCCACCCTGTATGAATGTTAACGAAAATATATAATCAAGGTATCCGAAGGATTGCAAAATATTAAGACTAATTGAATTAGACGGCAGCCCTATCCGAAAACATTGCCGAATTAACGCTTTCGATTCGCGTCTTATATACAATGCTTCTTCCACCCTTTGAACCCTTTTTCAAGCTTTTCGTATTCGTATTATTATTTAAATTGCAGCCCTACCCCAGACGACATCCCACATAGTCTCCATGCAAAACGCAAAGCACGCGCCAAAAACTTCAAGCAATCATCCTCATCATTGATACTTTGGCAATCAGGTGCATATGCACACGCGCCTAGCTGCCAGTTTTGTTCGCCTAACTTACGGTCACGTGCATGCCACACGTTGGTCTTGAAATGCAAGGCGATTGGGCGTTGGGCGACGTTTGGTATTGCCAAATAAAGTGCCGAAAGCGTTTGAAAAACTTGATTTGGTCGCGTGCTATTGTGCGCGTGCGGCTAACGTTAGCTAAATTGCAACTCAGCGAGTACCTTTTCTCTAATTATTAATGTTGATCCCGAAATATTGGGAGGTTATGGAATTCGGCATTAAATTATTTATGTTTTTAAAAAAACTTTGGGGTAAGACGTTCTTTGAAACAAGCAAGGGGTCATCTCCGTAAGCATTATGAGGAAATACCGCACCTGAGAGCACAGCCGTATGAAGCAAAAAAGCACGAGGAGGCCATCAGTGATATCCACAAACAGGCGTCGGACCTCTATGTCAGGGACTGCGCGGTGAATACTGTACTCAAAGAACAATACCCTAAACTTGCAGAAGAGGAACGCACACTCCCGACAGAAACGCGAGTCACTCTAGCTCAACTTCGATCTGGATACTGTAACAGGTTAAATTCTTACCTATCCAGAATCAACCCCGACATACACAATGTATGTCCTGCTTGCAATATGTCCCAACAACACCAACCATCTCTCCCCTTATTATGGTCCACCCCTGTTGAAACAGAAATTTTCCTTGGACTACCGTTAGTGGACATTGATGACAATTTGTGATTGGTCGCACCTATTGGATGGGGCGAAGCACTGCTACAACAACAACAACAACAACAACAGTAAGGGGTTTCACACACGGGTTAAATAATAGAACTCCCTACGGAAACTCAAAAAATTAATCATGTTATGGTAGGCGATATCATTTATAAATTTTGGTTCTGATCGGAGCCGGTTGAGAGGGGTCGCACAGTGATTAAATCTCATATTTTAATACATTGAGTCTTCAAAACGTAATCTGAACTGAAACCCCAATCGGGATCTAATTTATATATATTTAATATTTTTACCGTTGTTATTAACGTTTGAAGGAAAGTTACTGAAAAAATCGGTGATTTCATTACGACCGCCCTAATATATATACTGTGACGAATATTAGCATCCCTAAGCTGATACTAAATAAATAATCATGCAACAATAAACAAAAAACATGAAGCAGCCACTCGTGTTTAGGTAAACAAATCAATCATCATTTACACGCATACATACAAGGCAACGAAGAGATACTCACAAAGACATATAATCATCAGCCGAAGTAGTACTCACGCATACACCCGCATATGGCTATAAGATAAACATAAACTACAAATATGCATACATATAGAAATTACCAAGCAGGAGATACAGCAGTTCTAGAAGGCGAAACGTCTGGACTTTAGTAGAAATATGCGAATGAAGTAACGGGGAGTATAAAAGCAGTGCAAGCTGAGTAGTCAGTAAACAGTTTGATTTAAACACGCAATTAGTTGTGAAGTATAAGTGTTACTGTGAAGTACTCTGAAAGTAGTCTAATAAAGACCATTTTGCATTACTGAATACTAGAATTATTCATTCGGCAGTTCAGCGATTCGAACGTTAGCAGACGGTTTCAAATAAGCAGAATTTCCCAAAATTCGTTACAATACTATTCACTAAAATGATGAAATTTACCTATTGAAAAATGGGAAATAAAAAACTTAAAAACAGAGGAAAATAAAAATCTCTAAAAATTTATTTATTTTTCGAGAGAAATAAAAAAACTATTACGAAACGAACGTTCGTACAAATATGAACGTACTATGTTAAACGATGGTAACATATCATTTGACAATTGCTTTCGCCTTCCTGTATGGCATAAAGTAAGAAACGTAAAGCGCGAACGAAAATGATAAGAAATACCATTGCGAGACGAAATCATTTGGAGGCGAATCGTTCGTCTGAGCTATCGTTCGCAATAGAGAATTCAGCCCTTAATATCAAAATGATATAAAAACTGAAAAAACTATTATTTTCCGAAGTATTGAAGAATTATGAGATTCCTCTTTCCATGAAACAAAAATATCCCGAAATCATCCTCACAATTCCAACATACATCATACATACTCCTGCTCATTTGTATATTATCTAAGTGTGATTATTCATATTTTTCACATCACGTGTCGACTTGTTTAAGTGTACTTTTGAATTTATATCGTGGCCGCTAGCACACCGCATTGCACGTTCTACCGACGCTCCGGTAGGGTGGCAAAGAGGGTGGGAGCAAAGTGTTAAATTGATTATGCTGCATTTTATTGTTTGTGTTAGAAATTAATTTCAAATATAACAATGGAAAACTAATTATGACCTGAAAGCCTTATTCTTCAACGTAACGATGTAGGTATATACCTTGGAGGGACCGGGGTTGGGGCGCGTGTGGAGTCTACCTAAGTTGGAAACGCTTTCTAAGCGGGGTCGCTCCTCGGCAGTGTTTGGCAAGCACTCCGAGTGTATTTCTACCATGAAAAGCTTCTCAGTGAAAACTTGTCTACCCTGCACATGCCTTTCGCAGTCGGCATACAACAAGTAGGTCCCCTCCCGCCAATATGTAGGAAAAATTAAAAGGAGCACCACGCAAAAAATTCTTTCGAAATTGTATTTAGAAATGCGTAATTAAGCGGAAAAAATAAAAAAAAAACTAGGAAATTTGAACTAAGTTGAATAGACTAACGGAGCTTTATTTGGAAGCATATCAATTAAGAAAAAGTTTTAACTCGACTTTTTGCCATTGAATGTGAAATTACAGCTCAAAGTTGACTCCAATAAAAAAAGAAGTTTCAAAATTTATGAGTGGAAAAGTTGCAGACGTCTTTTTAAAGAAGAATGGATGACCAGTGATATCTTTTTCGAAGGCTAGTCATTAGAAAAGGAAAAAGTTATCACATTTGATAAGAAACTATTCAAAAAAAATAAAAAATTCAAAAAGAAGGTTATCAGGTCAGCGGGATGCAGCATAATGTAGAAACCATCACAAAAGTTCAGACGCAACTAAAATATTACATACCCTTAAGCGGGAATCATTGGTGCCGTATGTCGTATCGCTGTAGTCGTATCCCTAACGTAATCAGCTGTTTA
The DNA here is from genome assembly GCF_040869045.1 of Eurosta solidaginis. Classification (NCBI taxonomy): domain Eukaryota; kingdom Metazoa; phylum Arthropoda; class Insecta; order Diptera; family Tephritidae; genus Eurosta; species Eurosta solidaginis. The sequence continues at coordinate 13,896,674 of NC_090319.1, forward strand.
TCGTTACGACGGTAAACCAAAAACCAATTGGTTGGCTACGATACGGTTACGACCTTAGCGGCACCAATAATCGATTGCATTGATTCTCATAAGGTTGGTCGAATCAGCTGTTAAAAGGTTACCGATACGGTTACCGATAAAGCACCAATGACTCCAGCTTTACTCGTCCAGCATCAGTGATATAGCGTTTTCTTTTCTGGCTATAGTGTTACGCTTTTTGTACGCCGCGCAAAGGTTGTTGTTCTATTCTAAAAAACAGGCACCGCCTTTACGGAGTATTTCGTTCTTTTGTGAAAATTGTTGCCTGCTCGCAACGCAAAAGCGTTATACTGTCTTCACACAGACGGCTTATTGAATAATAAAGGCAGCTTTCTACATTAAGACGCTTATTGAGCTTAATCTTCCCTACAAAATTCGAATCTATTATTATTTCATTAGTAGCTAATCGAATGCCCAGTGAAGTCAAAAGCACAATGCAACTCTGTTGGCAGCGTTCCGCTTCCGTTTCCGCTTCTTAGTTTTCAAAGCAAATGTCATTGGCTGCATGGCGGAACGATACAAAGTGGCCGCAACGAATAGCTGATTATAACCTTTTTTATTTGATTTGATACACCAACTACCGGCGCAGTACCATTTTGACATTTGTCCATCGAATTTGCAAGTACATGGAATTTTTTTTGTTTGTAGGTATGTCACCATGCTCCCACCTTGTATCGTTCCGCCATGATTGTCCGTCTCATCCTTCATACTAATCGAGCAGTTACTTCTGTGTGAAAGCAAAAAATTTACGATTTCATTAGCAGGTGAAATGAGATCATCACTTAAACTATTCAACTATCAAACCCAGAAGCAAATTTTGATCAAGGCTCCGACATATCAAACCTAGATGAAGAGTTCGACTCCAGTTTCAGCGATTAACATAACGTTATCGACTTAGATTTTTTGATTTTGATTACATTTATTTAAGTTTATTGCAATTACTTATTACTACATGCAAAAATATGCTTTTCTTCACGATAATACGTTTTCTTTAATGCATTTTTCTAATTTTTCTAACCTTTCTCAATTTAAATTTATTTAGCTCAATAAAAATTTAAACATTTTTACAAATAATATATTTATTTTTATGTAAAAGCGTTAATTGGTGAGTAGAGCTAGAAAAATTAATTATTTATTCCAATCCTGACTTTATATCAGCTAGGTTGATGATATATCACACTGTGTGGGGGGGGGGGGGGGGGGGGGGGCAAATTATACTTAGACGGTAGGACAATTTGAAGCTTTCGATCCTTTCTGCTCTGCAAAAAAAAAATAATGTTTGATGCAGCTCCGCGTCCCAGGCGAATAAGGGATTTCTCCGAAAGCATTATGAAGGTATTCGACTGTCCCATTCACGAATAGTCGGTAAATTTTCCATGCGCTTTAGTCAGGCTGAACTTCGATCTGTATACTGTAGCAAATTAAACTCTTACGTACTTATACCGAATCACCTAGCATATGCGTTCTATGTATGTCCTAAGTGCAATGTATTACATTGATATCAACCATATTTGCAATTGTAATATGGAACCAAAGTCTCCAATATCAAAATTTTTATGGTCCAACCCTGTTCAAGCGACCACTTTTCTTGGATTTCCGACAGAAATTTCCTAATACAACTCGTAAGTGAAAGAGCTTATTGGATTTGGCGAAGCACAGTTAATACAATAACAACAATCTTACGTCAAATATCTAACGTCGGATGAGTGGTACGGTATGAAACCTCTCACAATAATCATAAGAGTAACAATTAAATTGGGACTGAATAACCTAGCAGCGGATTGAGGATTGTTTTAGACAAATCTTAACAACAAGAGAGGGTAGGGTTCTAGCTCTGCTGAAACAAAATGATAAGCAAAGCGTTTTAACTCAACGTTTGCGATAGTCACTTTTGTTCAAAGAGCCTGGTTGAAACAGCTTCGAACTCCCAATTGGAACAATTTAATGTTAGTCAATTTTAATTCTTTATACCTGCAAAAAGATACTCACCTTTTCCACCTTTTTTAGCAATTCAAAGACAAGTTTTTTTTTGTTTATAAAAATTTATTTTTAAAATATTTTGATGGCTTATTTAAATTTTTTGCTTAGTAATCTATTAAAGCTCTTGTTAACAATTATTTTTAAAACTCTACAAACTTACAAACTATTAAAGCCTTTCTTTATGTCTTATGGAAGATCAAATAAAAATGCAAATAAATGCGATCACAGTCAAACACACACAAACGTTGCAGCAAGTCTTCTGGGATGCAAGCAGCGCCATTGTACGGCGCAAGCTTCAAACGGCTCTCAAGCTCGCCCATCTACAACCAAGGACGCCAGGTAGCACGCTCGACGTTGACTGCAGTAGCGGCTGGTGAAGGCATTGGACTATCATGCTCACAATCACTATAATAACCGGATGAAGCGCGACTAGATGGACGTGATATCTTCTCACAAGTCTTATCTGTGATTCTCTGTTCCAGCTGCGTTTGTTTTGGCTGCAGATCTTGTTGTTGCTGTAGTAGACGATTGAATTCACTGCCCAAATGTGTCATCACCGATTTGCCCACATCTACGCTCATACCAGACATTGCAGCCATGACGCGCGAAACTTCATTGACCGCATTCATATAACCATTGCGGAAGCTATCCATAGGCGCGAGTGGTGCTACGGCAGGCATTGTTGAACGACGGCTATGTTGACGCATGAAGGCTATTGTTGATTCTAACATTTCAGCTTTATCCATACGCATGATGGCATCATCACCTTGGAACTCGGCAACCAGTGATTTCAATGTATCCAAACATTTGTTGATGCGTGCGCGTCTTTGACGTTCCAGCAGCGGTTTCTTAACTTTCAAATAGAGTTCCGTTTTGGTAGCATAAAATTGTGGTTGCACGGATTTTGCGTTGGGCGACATCTTTGTTGTTGTATAATAAGTTGTGACTTTTATGCGATTTTAAGAATTTTTCTTCTTCAATTTTAAAACTTCTATACGTTTTCTTTGAGTTTCTTTTGTGTGTACACTTATTGTGTGTTGTATGCACTCAACGAAGGATGCGTTGTGAATGATGTTGAGTTGCTGGCTGTTGCGACTTTTATACACGCACAGACGCTCGATCGACTGTGGCAGTAACAACCAACCCCTAACTGAGTGTGCAACATTTTGTTGCAACGGATGCAGGCACATCATTGGGAGCATAAAGGCGCATTGAGTGTGTATTTGTGTATGTGATTGTCTGTTTGTTTGACTTTGTTGTTGTTTTTGTGCGTGCCTGTGTCAGGAGTGTGACTTGCATGCAGTCGCTTTTATTCCTTTAGGTATTTCGTATTGGAAGCGAGCAATGCTTTGGTGCTTGAAATGCTGATGATGGTCTCGTGCGTTTGTAGTCGTGTGTTAGGTTGCAAGTGGGAGACCTCTTAAGATTGTGTAATACCTAAGGGAGTAAATATAATTAAGCTTGGTTCATTTTGGCGTGAATTGATATGCAGATAAACTCTTGTCTTATCACATGAAATATATGGAAACGAAAGTAGAATTCTACTAAAGAAGAATAGCTTCTGTGAGGTTCTAGTAGAAACTGTATGATTCCATCTCGTCGACCTACATTCAGCAAACACAGCTGGTTTGTCCTATATATTAAATCGTGCTTTATGAACCCCCATTTGTCAGTACCCTGTGCACACTTCAACTTCCATTAGTAGATGGTTTTAAGTAAGTCCTGATAGCTCCACCGAGCGCTTGTAGTCAACATCTGGCTAGAAAGATCTCTACACCTGCAAGGAGATTGTGTCAGTCCAGCGCTTTCTTAGCGAAAATCACCTGTATAGAAGCATGGAGAATATGACCACGTTCAGTTACAGATAACTTTTATGAAAGTGTAATTCGATGCCACTGCGAGTGAGGTCGAGCAATCGCTAACAGCCCTTGACCTCACGGCGGTTTATCAGCAGTTTGCATATCTGAGTAAACATTAAATTCTCTTGCAGTTAAATCAAGCTTCTGGCAGAATAATCCCAAGGCATTTAACCTTTTCATTCAGCATCAGCAGTACTTCCCTAGTCTCAAGAATCTTGTACCACCGCATAAATAGAACCAGCACCGTTTTTTTTTTTAAGATTGTCCTGGTCACGACATACAGGTACACCTGTGAAACATCTCTCAGGCCGCGGATGGGAGATTGTGTGAAGAGAGGCTCCGAGCACAAATTTTGGAAGCCTGTCGTTACAACAGATGCCAAAAAAAAAACTCTCAAGGAATTTCGCTACATACTTAAAGATATCCACAATATTCTCTTTCCGGGAGTGCTATTGTAGTTATAACACCAACAACAGGACTGGCTGATTGTCTTAAATCTCTTCAACAGATGTTAAGTGAACAGATGTTAAGTGCAAATAGAATCTATCCATTTGCAGCCAACAGTCCCCAAAATTCGTTTGCAACTAGGACATCCGCATTGCCCTTGAAGGGACCCCTCAGCGCTCATTACCAAACCCGCATACATATATGTTACATACCTCAAATGAACAGGATCCCCAGTGAGATATTGTCTAAGCCTCGTGAGGTCATTATACTGTTCCATTTTCTTAAAAGCTTACAGAAATCACAAAGTATCTACGCTCATCACCAAAGGTTTTCACCCCATCCCGTGATTTTTCATTGGAGCGCGTAATTTGAAGCTCCTTGACTCGTCAAGAGAGAGCACCATCTACCGTTGGTTAGGCAAAGAATGAGTTTTCACTGAGAAGCTTTTCATGGCAGAGATACCCTCGGAGTGCTTGCCAAATGATTGCCGAGGGCCTACCCCGCTTAGAAATGCTTTAGTCTAATTGAAAAAAAAAAATGTTTACCTAAAATTTTGATGTTGCTCTGCCCGGGACGTGAACACAAGATCTTTGGTGTGATAGGCGATACGCCACCACCATACCACGGCGTCCAAAAAATTGGCTCACTTCACCATCGAAGCTTCGATTAAAAGCTTAGGGTGCGCTCTTAAGTCAACCCATCGACTATCCCTTCCACTCCAGTAAGACCCATCGAAATGTAATAAGATGTTAGCAACCATCAGTCCTGTTTCATTATCCTACTAATTTCTTGAAGGCATTTACCTCAAATGAAAGGGCCACCGACTTGTGCTCAGCCTAGTGATCTACACTGTTGTTTGGAGCTTTACTTGCTGTTTGGAGCTTTAAGTTAAGGAACCACAATAAGTCGCTTTACAGCAATGATACGTCGTTTAATGCCTTAACCTCTTACTAATCGTCTTCGTGAAAGTGCAGAGGTCTCCCTCTAGTCGCTGTATTAGATAATTTAGTTCGGCTATTACCCACAAAGCCCACAAGAGCACTTTTCAGTCCACATCGATTTGCTCCAATCCGATGCAAGCTCCATAATACATGAATACCATAAAATGAATGCCAATATTTCAATTAGTTTATTGCCATTTGCCAAAATAGCCATAAATAAATTTTCTAGTTACAAAAACTTAGCAGCTGCACGCATAGCCTTCACAATTTGTTAATATACAACAACAAACACATTGTGACTTACGAACCCTCACACCCACTGTAAGCGCCCACTTAACAGGACGCATGCGCGCAAGTAAATATAAAAAAAAGCTAAGCAAATGTGAATGCATTTTCCATAAGACAAGCAAAGCTTACCTGAACGCGCGTGTGCGGCATGAAGCGTGCCGATCGTCAAGCGCATGTGCCAAGCATCCATTAAACTAAGCTAATTGACTCGAGTGCTTACAAAAGCGCGCGTGTGCCACAGAAAACTAAACGAGCCAGCCAACAAGCAGCCTAGTCCGAGACGTCAGTTGCCATCAAAATCATGTTTGTTAGTTGCAACTTACAATGCACTGGAGTCTGTGTAGAAAAATCACTGCAGCTTTGCAGCGGCGACTAAATTGAATTGCATAGAAAGACGACAAGACGACAGGCGGACAAGCTGACAAAACGACTTGCGGCATGTTAGCCAAAAAAACCAAAATCGTCCGCCCGCCCCATCGGCAATGAGGAAGACGCTCGACCTGTTTCTACTGCACATTTTGCTTTGTGTTTTTCCTTTTTGCTCTGAACATTAAGATATAAGTTGCAATGCCGTAAAGCACACTATGCCGCATTAGTATGAGATCGGAGTGAGCTTCAACGTGCTCATACGCAGGGCCTAATAAAAGTTCGTTTAACGGATTTTTAAGACCAGTGCTCCTTATGTTTCATTAATTGGAGGACCAATGCTCTTTTTAT